>NC_049229.1:60453410-61100160 GCF_011100685.1 Canis lupus familiaris | reverse complement strand
ATCTGCTGTTTGTGCTGGCTGCTTGCCACGATGCCCTGATTGAACAACAGAGGCTGAAGAGAATCTCACCCAAGGTCATGCTCCTTTGCCAAGGCATCCACAACCAACAGTTCGTCACCATGGTACAGAAGCCCAACCCCAAGGCCCCAATGCAGAACAACTCTGAAGGGCCATTGCCACTCCAGAGCTCCCGGCAGGGTTAACTGACGCCTTGGAGTGCTGTAGCTCAGCTTCTCTTCTTCCCAATCTTCTATCTTCTCTTTCTCCCTCAGGTGTTCATCTCAAGACCAACCTCCTGCATGCCAACTTCTGCCTCAAAGGAAGAGGGAAGCCCAACTGTAAAAGTGTTGAAGAACACAGTGAAAATGAGGAATATGATTCACTTGAGCTCACTGAGTATTGACTTCTTTATTGTCAGGCTACAAGAATGATGGACAATGAGTAAAGATTCTGCTTTTCTGCACTGAAGTATGTTGGCCGTTGGGACGTTGGGGTGTTGAGGGGGAAGTGCCCATAACATTTCAAAATAAGACAGGAGGTGAATTATTTCTTTATGACTCTAATTGTGCCAGTGAAGACAATTTGTATGTTACCAAGTGACTCACTTAACTGGTTTTTCTCACTAATCTTTTCAGGTCCCAATACCACAATTGTTTTCATGTTTTGTTTGTTTGTTTTTTAAGATTTTATTTATTTATTTATTTGAGAGGGAGAAAGTGTGTGCACAAGCAGGGGGAGCAGCAGAATGAGAGGGACAAGCAGACTCCTCCCTGAGCAGGAAGCCTGACTGAGTCTCCATCCCAGAACCCCAGGATCATGAGCTGAGCCAAAGGCAGACAGTTAACCAACTGAGCCACCCAGGTGCCCCTGTTTTTGTTTTTTAATTGAGGTATAGTTGACATGCAATATTATATTACTTTCAGGCATACAGCATAGTGATTCAACAATTATATGCATTACGAAATGCTTACATGCAGTTACCACCTGTCATCACACAAAATTATTAATATATTATTGACTCTGTTCTTTATGCTGTAACTTTCATCCTTGTGACTTATTTATTTTATAACTGGAAGTCTGTACCTCTTCATCCCCCTTCACCTGTTTAAATGAAGGCAAAAAGGGTTCATCCCCCCCACCTCACTCCTCTCTAGCCACCACCAATTTCTCTCTATATTTAGGAGTCTGTTCCTATTTTGTTTGTGTGTTCATCTGTCTTGCCTTTTAGATTCCACATAGAAATGAGGTCATATGGTATTTGTCTTTCTCTGTCTGACTCATCTCACTTAACACAATACCCTCTCACCCATCCACATTGTTGCAAATGGCAAGGTCTCATTCTTGTTATGGCTCAGTAACAGTCTGTTGTATGTATATACCGCATCTTCTTTATCCATTCATCCACTGGCAGACACTTAAGATGCTATTGAAAATGATGCTGCAATAAACATATGGGTACCTATGTCTTTTCAAATTAGTGTTCATTTTCTTCTGGGAAATATCCAGAAGCAGAATTACTAGATGGTGTGGCACTTCTATTTTTACTTTTTTGAGGAAATTTGATACTCCAACACCGTGATTCTTAAGGTAAAGGAGGACCAAAGACTAACTCTTCGTAGGAACCCAAACTCAACTCTAAAGGATTTTGTCACAATGTTTGAAGATTTTTCAGTTTTGCACTTGATTTTTTAAAACTTTATTGAGAACAGAAGAAAAGGCTGTATTAAAAAGTCACATCCAAATGCTGTAACAGAACATGAACAAATAAAACTAATGAATGGATTATGGATCTCTCTGCCAAGTTGGAAAATCCAGCCTCTGGCTTTTGGTCCTGTATGCTGATTAACCTAGCCTCTACCACTGTGAAGAGTCTTTAATGAGAACTTCTTTCTACCTTCTCTCTCTCTCTCTTTTTAAAATTTTATTTATTTAAGGAAGAGAGAGAGAAAAAGAGCACAGAGGGAGAGTGAAAAGGAAAAGCCCGCTCCTAGCTGAACAGAGCCTGATGAGGGCTCCATCCCAGGACCCTGAGATCATTATCTGAGTCAAAAGCAGATGCTTAACTGGCTGAGCCATCCAGGTGCCCCTCCTTTTTTTTTTAAGGTAACCTCTATCCCCAAAATGGGGATCAAACTCAGGACTCTGAGATCAAGAGTTGCACGCTCTACCAGCTGAGCCAGCCAGGTGCCCCCCAACCTTCCCCTTTTGTGTTTAACTCAAATACCCAACACTGCCTGACAAAACCATAAAACACTTGGTAACTTTAGAGATGCACTATGATGGTGACTTAATGCTTTTCTAACTTTGTAGAAAGAAAATAATAATGGTAATTAAGGAAATTGAGTGTGAACAACACCAGTGACACCAGCATGACTTTGACTCTTTTTGAGTTTCAGATTTTGTGTATGTTTAAATGTAGCAAGTGATGCCAAGCTGTTTTCCTAAGTAGTAATACCAATTTACACCCTGTATTTTTCTCAGAGGATCCATTGGTCAAAAATCATTATCAACACTTGGTACACTCAGTTTTGTTGTTGTTGTTGTTGTTGTTTAATTTAAGGCGTTTTGAGGATCATCCTACTTATAAACATAGACACAAAAATACTAGTAATCTGACTCCAAGGATGTGTAAAAATGTAATACATGTAATGAATAAGTTGAATTCATTTAGGAATGCAAGACTGGTTCAGCATTCGAAAACCATCCATGTAATTTCCACATTAACAGAACAAGGATTAAAGTCACAGAATAGTTTCAATTAAGAGAGCAAAAGCATTTCACAAAATTCAGTATCCATTTATTCTGATATAGTGGTACCTTGTGGTTTTAATTTACTATTGTTATTATTATTAGAGAAGTATTATTAACATTTTAACATATAGAGTTATATTAGCTTCAGGAATACAATATAACAATTCAACAATTCTATACATTTCTCAGTGCTCATCAGGGTAAGGGTACTCTTCATCCTCCTCTATCTGTGGTTTTAATTTTAATTTCCTTAATGGGTTATGTGGTCGAGCTCATTTTACATGCTTATTTACAACTTGAATGTCTTCTTGTGCTCTATTTCAAGTCTTTACTCATTTTTAATTGTGTTGCCTGACTTTTGCCTATTGATTTGAATAGATACAAGTGCTATGTCTGTTACATATATTGGAAATATTTTTGCTCATTTTATTATTTGCTCATTTAGTCTTTACCTGGTCTCTCTCTCTCTCTCTTTCTCTTTCTGGTATCTCTTAATGAACAGAAGATTGCAATTTTTATGGAGTGCAATTTATTAGTCTTTTTAAATACATCTCTCCTCATCTAAGGTCATGAAGATATTTTTCTATGTTGTCTTTTAGGAAGCTGCTTTATTATTATTATTATTATTTAGTTTTTATATTTAAGTCTATATTCTACCTCATTATTTGGATCATATGAGGCCAAGTTGTGTTCATATGAAGTCAGGTGCCATTTTGTTACTTTCAATTTCTAATTGCTATTGATGTTTTATAGAAATAGAAATTGATTTTTGAATATTAAACTCATATCCAGAGATTTTGTTAAAATCACTAATTAATTATAATTAACAATGAAGAATCCTTTTAATTTTATACAGGTAAAATGATGTTTTCTCAGAATAATGACAAATTTTTTTTTAAAGATTTTATTTATTTATTCATGATAGTTACACAGAGAGAGACAGAGAGGCAGAGACACAGGCAGAGGGAGAAGCAGGCTCCATGCAGGGAGCCCGACGTGGGATTCGATCCCAGGTCTCCAGGATCGCGCCCCAGGCCAAAGGCAGGCGCCAAACCGCTGTGCCACCCAGGGATCCCAATGACAAATTTTTATATTCCTTTCCAATCTTTATATGTTCTATTTCTTTTTCCAGTCATTTTGAACTAGCTAAGCCTTTCAGTATGCAAAATCATCATGTTCCCTATCTCAAATGAAAAATTTGAGCATGGCATTGTTAAATATGCTTGTCTTAGGGTTGTTTGTTTATTTTCAATAAATACACTACATTAGAAGGAAGAAAGTTTCTATTCCTAGTTCGCTAAGTATTTCAAAAAGTGTAAATGAGGGATCCCTGGGTGGCGCAGTGGTTTAGCGCCTGCCTTTGGCCCAGGGCGCGATCCTGGAGACCTGGAATCGAATCCCACGTCAGGCTCCCGGTGCATGGAGCCTGCTTCTCCCTCTGCCTGTGTCTCTGCCTCTCTCTCTCTCTCTCTCTCTCTCTCTGTGACTATCATAAATAAATAAAAATTAAAAAAATTAAAAAAAAAAGTGTAAATGAATATTGAATTTGAGGAAATGCATTTGCTTTATCAATTGAAACTATCCTATGGGGATGCATGGGTGGCTCAGTTGGTTAGGTGTCCAACTCTTGATTTCAGCTCAGGTCATGATCTCAGGGTTGTGAGATGGAGCAACATGCAGGGTTTGTACTTGGCAAGAAGCCTACTTGGGATTATCTCTCTCTCCCTCTGCCCCTTCCCCCTGCTTGAGCTCTCTCTCTCTCTCAATTAAAAAAACAAAAAGAAAAATAAAAAAGAAACTATCCTATGACTTTAATTTTTTATTCTGCTAATGTGAAGAATTATATTAACTGATTTTCCAATGCTAAAATACTCTTGATTGCTAAATAACTCAAGTTGTTCATTACATGTATCACTTTTTTACAAATCACTGGAGTCCGTTTCTTAGTATATTGCTTAGTATTTTTGTTTCAATGTTTATGAGTAAGATTTTCCTCAAATTTTGTGTTTTCCATAATATACTTTTTTATGTTGTGGTATTAAGGCTATGCTGGCTTCTTAAAGTATTGTTGGAAAGTATTTTTTCTGTTTTCTGGATGCTGTTGAGTAAGAATGAACTTTAGTACATCTTTAAATAGTTGGTAGGTGTTACCATGGAAACCAGCGGCATCTGAAATTTTTTTGTGGGAAACATATAAAAAATTCAATTTCTATAGCATATATAGGACTGTTCAGATTTTCTTTTTTTTCTTGTGTTAGTTTTGGTAAGTTTTGTTTTTTGACAGATTTGTGTATTTCATTCTAAGTTTTTAAATCTATTGGTATAATATCTTTTCTTTATCTCCTTAATATTTGTAAGGCCTGTAGAGATGTATCTCTTCATAACTAGTATTTGTCATTTGTGCCATTTCTGTTTCTTTTTTTTTTTTCTTGATCATTATGCCTAGGGCTTTATCAAAATTTTTGGACTTTTCAAAGAACTAACATATTTCATGCCAAGTGCAGAACCCAGCATGGAGCCCCAAGGAGTGGGAATGGGTTCAATTTCACAATGATGGGGCTCCATCTCATCACCCTGAGGTCATCACCTAAACCAAAATTAACAGTTAGACTCAACTTAATAAGCCACCCAGGTGCCCCTCCCTAACTCTTTGAGCTGGTTGCTTAGCTAATTGATTTTTAGTCTTTTTATTTTTTCAAATCCATGCATTTAAGGATAAAATTTTCCTCTAAACACTGCTTTAGATGCATCTTACTGGTTTTGATAGATTATGTTTTCATTATTACCCATTTCAAAATATTTTCTCTTTTGCATTGTGCCTTCTTTTTAACCTGTACTAATTAGAAGCTATGCTGTTTGATTTCTAAATATGTTGGGGGTTTCTAGTTTTTTTATTTTTAATTTCTATTTAATAAAATGGCAGCCCAAGGATGCTGTGTATGATTTTAGTTATTTTAAGTTTGTGGCCCAACATATAAACAATTTTTGTAAATTCTGTGTTTGAAGAGAATGTGTATTCTGCAATTGTTGAATAAAATTTTCTATATACATTCATTAGGTTTCTTAATCCATATTATTCAATTATTTTGTAGTTTTACCAATTTTTTTGTCTATTGCTCTGTTACTAAGTGGAGTATATTAAAATTTTCCATTATCTTTATGGATTTGTCTCATTTTAATTCTATCATATAGAGACCTATAAATAACTATCCCTTCTCTCCCGTAATGTTTTTTGCTTTAAAATCTACAGAGAGGGAGGCAAACCAAAAGAGACTTTTAACTATAGAAAACACACTGAGGGGAAGTGAGGGAGATGGGATAATTGGGTGATGGACATTAAGGAGGGCATTTGATGTAACAAGCACTGGGTATTATATACAACTGATGAATCACTAAAATTCTACCCCTGGAACTAGTTTTATACTATATGTTAACTAAATTGAACTTAAATTTTAAAAACTCTTAATGTAAAAATAAATAAATAAAGTCTACTGTGACTGATGTTAAAATAGCTACAACATCTTCTCACTGTGTTTGCAGGGTGTATATTTTTTCATCTTTTTACTTTCAACCTTTCTGTATCCTTATACTTAAGATGTGACTCATGTAAGCAACGTGTTGTTCTAACTTAGTATGAAATTTTTTGTCTTTTAATTAGAAAATTTGTAAATTTACTTTTAATGTAATTACTGACCAATGTGGATTCAAGTTTACCATCTTACCATCTGCTTTCTATTTATCCTACATGTTCTTTGTTCCATTTTCTCTCCTCTTTTGTCTTCTTTTTAATTAATTCCATTTCATTATTACATTTTCCAGCTCTCTTGCTTGTTATTTATACATTCATTTTAGTGGTTGTCTTATATTTTGCAATGTGCATTTTTAATTTATTCAAAGTATGATATAAATGACTGCTCTTCTTCTCTGATAATGCTTAAAACTTAAAACATTAACTCCATTTACTCCTCACATTTTGGGCTGTTTTTGTCATGTACATTAATTTTATATATATATATATATATATATATATATATATATATATATCTCAAGTCCTAAAGACATTGTTATTATTTCTCTATATAGTAAACATATATTTAAATTTATCTATGTGTTTATCTTTCATTCTTTCTTGCAGATACCATTTAGGATTTTCTTCCCTCTTCCTAAAAATCTCCCTTTCATATTTGCATTAGAGCAGATCCACTGCTAAAAAAAGTGGTATCCATTTTTGTTTGTCTGAAATGTATTTATTTCATTCTTATTGTTGAAGAATATTTTTGCTGAGCATAGAATCCTACATTGGCAATTATTTTATTTCAGCCCTGGGAATGTGTGATCCCACCGTCTTCTGGATTCCATTGTTTTGTTGAGAAGTCAGCTGTAAGTCTTATAGTATTGCTTCTTCAAAACTAATATATTATTTTTTTCTGGATGCTTTTAAGAATTCCTCTTTGTCTTTAGTTTTTTTAGCATCTTCACTATGTATATAGTAATACATAAATATATATATGTAATATGTATGTATCACTTGAGTGTTCATAACACTTCTTGAATCTCTGAGACTACTACTATCTCTGCTTATCTTATCACTTCAAATACCAGGCTTACCTTTCTTAGGTTTACTCTTGTTCAAATCTTAATCCTAAAAATTATCTCTGCTTTGATATTTCTATGATATTTTCAGAGTTTCTAGGGTGTGTGTGTGTGTGTGTGTTTTAATATTCTATTCAGCTCTTCTAACTTTTCTCAGAAGCAACATTGGTATAGGACATTTCCTTAGCCACTGTTAGAAAGTTTCAATTAATGTTTTTAAAAACAACTTACCTACAATTGAATAACTATGTGTCTTTAAGGCCATAAAGTTGTTTGCAGATATAAAAATTGAGAGAAACATGAAGGTAAATGATTTGATAGGGAGCAAAGTAAGGACAGTCAGGGACTGGTTGGGAATTAACTTTAAGACTTTTTAATTATTTAAGTTGATATAGTGCTCTAGATGATAATAAACATCACACACTCATGAATGTGAAAATCAAAGTCATTGGAATTGAAGTGTGAACAAAGTGAGGTAAGAATTCAGACAGATTACCCATTGGAAATCAGGGATCCTTGAAATGACTCTGGGACCTATGACAGAGAGGGAGACTAAGCTGTCTTTGATGAATATGGGGAGCAAAGGAGAATTATATTGATTGTTACATGAATCCTTTCTCTATGTAATGCTTCTGAACATGCTGGCCTTGGTATCAGTAGATGAGAGATACAAGGAGTGGTTAGAAAATATGTAATTAGATGGCATGAGGTTCAAAGAGAAAGAGGAGTATGAATGAAGGTATAGGAATGATTATTTGGCTGCAACAATGAGAAGCTAAGGAAATACAGGCATACCTCATTTTATTACAGTTCACTTTATTGCATTTCATAGATATTGCATTTTTTACAAACTGAAGGTTTGTGGTAACCCTGCACTGATCAAGTCTACCAGCACTGTTTTTCTAAGAGTATTTGCTTACTTCATTTCTCTGTGTCACATTTGGGTAATTCTTGTAATATTTCACACTTTTACATTATTATATTCGCTATGGTGGTTTGTGATCAGTGATTATCACTCACTGAAAGCTCAGATGATGGTTAGCATTTTTTAACAAAAAAGTGCTTTTAATTAAGGCATGCACACTGCTTTTTTAGACATAATGCTAGTGCATATTTAACATACTGCAGTATAGTGTAAACATAACTTTTATATGCACTGGAAGCCAAAAAATTCATCTGACTAGCTTTATTGCAATATTCACTTTATTGCAGAGGTCCAGAACCAAACTCACAATGTCTCCAAGGTATGCCTGCACCAGGCCCTTTTTGTCTCCCTCCACCTCTAGCTCCCTGCCCTGTCACATGTCAGTCCTGTGAGAGTGAGCAAGTTTTCTTGAGGATCCTATGAAGAGCATCTGTATCCTTAAGAGAGAGCAGGTTTGGGCTATAATTAGGAAGCAGAGGGAATATTCTGTGAAGTAATGGAATATGTTAGGAAATCTGCTCAGCACTTAACAGGGATTCCAGAGGATGAAACTGAGGGCTTGGGAGGGAGAAGAATGTCCATAAAAACACTTCCATGCCATTTGAAGAGTGTGATGATGAAGTTAGGGCTGAGACATTCTAGCAATCAATATTGAGACCACTACTGTTTATTTATGACAGTGTGAGAGTAAATTGAAAAATGGTTGCTGACAACACAGCATCCCTCAGATAACTTAAAGCCAAAGAGATCTACAGATGGCTTTAACCCAATTAGGAAATGAGTAACACAATAACAGGCATAGTTTTTATAAATTATGTACATGGATAGGAATAACTTAGAGTACAATGATTTACTTATTCAACTTAAATTGCTTTAAGAAAAACCCCTTAAAGAAAAAGATGGCATGATAGCATCTGGCATGGTGCAGTGCTATGGTGTGATGTGACATATCTACTGAAGGCAAGTAACAGACCGAGTTCAAAAGAAAGGCTAGAGTATTACAATCACTCTGATTTCAATCAGACAAATAGATAATATTTCCATCTCCAGAAACACATAGGAGAAACAAGAAAAGACAAGACAACAAAGAGACAATGGTGACATTAATAGAGGAAAGTTTTTGAAAAACTACTATTATAAGAAAATGTAGCCTAGAACCCGAGGCATGTTTGAAATGAGTACTCACTGGCTTCTCAGGAAGTTGTTAGTAGATGGGATCCTATTTAAGCAGACATTCTTAGGCTTGAGACCATCCCTTTGCTTCTGAGATGCCAAGGGCTTAAATGGCATTTCTAGAACAAATGTGATACGTGAATGCAGAAAAATATATAGTGTAAGGTACTGTTAGATTCCCTTCTCCCCCACCATCTTTGTATACTGTCAGATTGGTCATTTTCATGGTAATAAGTTCATAGTTGAGAGTGGATGAAGGGAAGACCTATTAAGGTTTTTGCAAAAACAACCAGCATATTCTTTGATTTTTTTTTTCCTTTTAGACCACGCTTAAACTTTTCTTCCCAGAATTTTTTTTTTCTGCATAAGTTGTCTTTAAATAATAAAATCCGTACTCGTTTGCACTGCTTGTAATGACTTCAATGAAACATTTAGGTCATTTGAAGCACAGGACTGTTTTGTGATTCACATCATTACAAAATATGTCCCATTAAGATGATGCACAAGCTGAACTGGAGCTAATGAACCTGCCTTCTTGCAAGATAATTCAAACTTTAAGAGTGATATTAACTTAAATAAAATAAGAAAGGGAAGAAAAATCAGGTTCATTGTACACCAGAGATCATGATCCTCTCAGTTCATAAAAGCGTATGTGTTGCTTGGTTACTCTCAGACCATTATTAGAGTGGTTGTAGAGCCCATATACATATATAATTAAGTACCCCTCTGTGGCCATAAAAAGACTGCTGTGTTTCCACAGGGAGTGTGCAAGGAACTTGATTCATAAGCCTTTAAGAGAGTGTGGGTACCTTTAACCTTTCTGAAAAGCAGGATGGAATGTGTGGCATATCTCCACTTCCTATTCAAAGCAAGGGTGGGAACACTATAGCCTGAGGCCACATTAGGCCCACTGTTTGTTTTGTAAATAAAGTTTTATTGAAACACACCCACACCCATTTATTCACATATTGTCTGTGGCTACCTTTAGCCTGTAACAGCAGAATTCAATAGCTGCAACAGAGACAGTATGGCCCAGAAAGCCTAAAATATTTAATATCTGGCTCTTTAAAGAAAAAGTTTGCAATTTTCGACCTAAAGAAAAACATTTGTTCCATAATTGATGGCCATATATGTAACTGCAGAATGAGTAAAGCCTATATTAAATTAATGAAATATTATTTCAGAGCACACCATTTACATTACACATAGTGTCAAAGTTCCAGGATCCTCTTGACCTACTTAGAAGTCTTTTAAATAAAAAAGCCTACGCTCGGTATTTTAATCTCTTCTTCCATTGTCAAGAAATAAAATAAATAAATAAATAAAAACAATAGCCACTAGTTTTGTAAACCCTCCTGAAACACAATGTCTCGTGTTCCCCTTCTGGCTCTGTGGCAGCTGTTAACCATCAAATACTATTTCTAGAACTGTGCTGACATCAGTTGACGATCATCCACAAAGCTGTTTGGCAGGACATGCCCTGTGCGAGTCTGTTAAAATGAAACGGCTCTGTTAAAATTAACTCTATTCACATCACAGGGAAAATATCTACATTTGCCAAATCAAACCCTTCCTATATCAGTGGGAAGAACCATTTTCCAACCTCTAAAAAGGTAATTCAGACGCAGGAGAGGGAAAAAAAACCCTCCAAAATTAAAATGATAAAACAAAAATTTGCTTGACAGCAAAAGTACTTCCAAATGTATGAAATTGAATCCAAAACTGAGCCTGCAACAAATTTAACTGACAAGAAAGTCTGCATAATGGACTTGGTTTTATTATTAATGCTAATATGGGTACATTTTTGTTCTATTGTGCTGATGGCAAGAAGATAAATGCCCACCCAAGGCACTAAAATATCTCTACTCCGCTGAAACACTGATTGTAGTTAGAATGCAAACACTTATTCTTCACTTGTAAGGAAAAAAGAAAAAATATTTTTTTTTAAAGGAAGTGCTACTATAGAGGCCATTTCAGAATCAGGTATAAGCTTTGAAATAGAATTTCTTAAAATAACTAAATGCAACTCTTAAACACCAGCATTTTGTGAAATTTAAAATTATGTGGCTCTGACTCTGTCAAAATGATAACTCTATTCCTTACGATTTTTAATTAGCACTTACGAATTAAGAATTAGCCTTACAGAGTCCTTATGAGCAGTGATGGAAGTTTACATTCAGGGCAAACAAGTCAAACGATGTACATGTTTTATACATCTGCTCTCCCCCCCACCCCACATCTCCCTGAAAATCAATACTCAAAGTTCTCCCCGCCCCCCCCCCACAAGTCACCCTAGGGGACAAGCAGCAGCCAGACAGGGGGTTGTGAGAGGTGGGGACTGTGCCCAAGAATACCTGGCTGTTTTCAGGTCTGCAAGCCAAGGATGGAAGCTCCACAGTTGTTGGTAGTCAGCTGGGCCAAGCGTCCGGAAGCCAGGGAATTCAGGCCAAGCTGGGCTGTGTCAAGCCAGTAAATGAGTTCATCTGAGAAGGAGCCATTGGGTTCTGCAGACCAAGACGAGCAGAAGGTCAGAAATTCTGGGAGGTTAGTAACAGCAGGAACACAAAATGTAGGAATGTCAGCAGTTAAGATGAGTCTACACATACTTGCTTTGAGGGGTCGGCTGTGTGCAGTGTCCCAGTTGCAGACACTCTGAGTGAAGCTGCGGGGGACGAACCCTGATCCCAGCTGCTGCCAGCCACTAATTACAAGGAGGCTGTTACAGACCTCCCTGAGGTCAACATTATTTAAATAGCTATTATACCTGTGCTCTAAGCCTGTGCTAATTGGTCCAAATGCTTCCACCACTTGTCTTCTCTATTAATTTATTGAACCTTGTTCTACTTTCTAGATTGCTTCTATCTGTGGTGGACAGAAATTTAAGATGCACCCCAAGGTTCTCCCCTTTGCCCGGGTATACACCCTGTATCATCATCTCCTCTTCCTGAGTGTGGGTGGACTAGTGGGTAACAGAGCTATCATGCCTCTGATTGTTACTCATCTCAATTGCCTTTTGAGTTAACACAAAAGGGAAAATACCCTGGATAGGCCTGACCTAATCAGGAAACCCTTTTGAAGAAAGTGAAGGGCCAAAGAGATAATATCCTGCTGGCCTCAAGGGGAAAAAATAAACCATTACATGGAGAGATGAGGGAAACCCACGGTAAGGACCACAGGAAGCCTCTAGGAGCTGCAAGCAGTCCCTTGGTCATACAGATATGACAAAAAATTCTGCTGACAACCAGTGAGTGGGGAAGACCTCAAACCTCAGGGGAGATCCCAGCCCACACCTTGATTTCAGCCTGGTGAGACTCAGCAGAGCCTTCTGACCCGTGGAAACTGTGACATAATAGATTTGCCCTGTTTTAAGCCACTAAGTTTGTGGTAATTTGTTACACGGGAATAATAAGAAATGAATACATTACCCGACGGAACTTTCTCCCATAATGGAAAAGTCTTAATTTACACTGTTAATCTGGTAGCCGCTAGCCACATGGGGCTATTGGGGATTTGAAAAGAGGCTAGTGCAACTGAGGAACTTAATTTTTTAGTTTATCTTATTTTAATTAACTTAAACTCGAGTGGCCTTATGTGACTAGTGGCTACCCTACAGGGCAGTGCAGCTCTAGATGAATGATAATGAAGACAACAATCCTTTAATTTGAATCTTCTAGATTACAAATAGCTCTCCTCCGAATTCAATTTTCAAAATTCGATCTTAAATCCTCCAGGAAGACCATCTCATACAGTTTCTCCTAAGTCATGTGTGACTGGCTATGCATGACCCAGCTCCTGGTGAGACACACTCTCTGTTTTCAGCCCTTCCCTTCTGCAAACTGTAAGGCTTCTTCCACTCACGTGAGTGTCTTCAGCTTGTGCTCACCTGAAGTCTTCAGGACCCTCTTCCCTTTATTCTGCATTTGTCTAAGACCTACTTAATACTTCCAGCCAAATGTCACTTTTCTTGGAGAAGGATTCCCCAGCGCCCTGCATTAGTTAACTATTGCTAGGTAACAAACTATGCCAAAACTCAGGGGTTGAAAAAAATAATCATGTTTTTATTATAGTCCATGTGCCTATGGGTCAGTTGAGTCGTCTGATATAAGCTGGGCTCACACGTGTGCCTGAGGGATGGCTGAAGGCTCTGCTTTAAACTGGAATTGACTGGGGCACATTAGCAAGGGCAGGTCGTGCAAGGGTATCACTCTTCCTTCTGGGACCAGCAGGCTGGCCTGGACATGCTCTTTGCAGGAAATGGCAGACGTGTAACAGGCAAGGATAAACACAGGTGGACTCCTTAGGTTTAGGTTCACGATCGACCCATTGTTTGCCTCCTATTGGTTAAATCAAGTCACAAGGCCAAAGCCAGAGGTGAAGTGTGAAAAGTGGAGTAGCCCCTTTTGTGAGCAGGACTGCAACAATCATATGACAAGGGCTTGGATCCAAGCAAGTGTGATGAATTGGAGCCCCAGTGGTATCTTTCATATTTCCTTCATTTAAATTAGATCCTCCATTCTTAATATCTCATAGAAGAGATTTTCTTTCAAGGCCCTAGTACTTGGCAATTGTGCATTTACTTATGAAATCATTTGTTCACTGACGGTCTCCCCCACAACACTGGGAGCTCAGTGAGGCCAGGAATCATTTTTATTTTATCCACTGCTGGGCCACCAGAACCTATGACACCCTTGATTATTTCTTGAATAAATGAATAAATCAAACGTCTGAAGACCATTTTAAAAGCTGAATGTGTTCTGATGAGCAGGAGCCGATAACGCCTAGTTAAAGGTTATGCAAAATTTGGCAGCTGTCATCAGAGCACGAGGAGGTGTTTAACAAATTAATTTATGAAAGTCGAGAGTAGTTGAAAAGTGAGAATGTGTGTGTGAGTGTGTGTAAAATTTGTATGTGTATGTATGAATATATACAGGCCAGGGAGTTGGAAGGAAGACAGAAACAAGGAATTGACAAGTTTTAACAATCACAGACCAGGTCCCTCTCTCCAAGGAATAATGCTAGAATCTTCTAATAACCAATGAGTAATCAACCAGACTCTACTTCACGTAGGAGCCAATAATAGAAGAATGAGAGACTCTTTGTATAGAATATGGTTTACATTTGAAGATGCACCTTTTCAGTCGGGCAGGTGTCTCCAACAATATGATAGTCCTATGACAAAGCACACGTCAAGTCCACTTTTTTTAATATAAATTTATTTTTTATTGGTGTTCAATTTGCCAACATCTAGGATAACACCCAGTGCTCATCCCATCAAGTGCCCCCCTCAGTGCCCGTCACCCAGTTACCCCCACCCCCCGCCCACCTCCCCTTCCACCACCCCTAGATCATTTCCCAGAGTTAGGTGTCTCTCATGTTCTGTCTCCCTTTCTGATATTTCCCACACATTTTTCCTCCTTTCCCCTTTATTCCCTTTCACTATTTTTTATATTCCGCAAGTAAATGAGACCATATAAAGTTTGTCCTTCTCCGATTGACTTACTTCACTCAGCATAATACCCTCCAGTTCCATCCTCGTTGAAGCAAATGGTGGGTATTTGTCGTTTCTAATGGCTGAGGAATATCCCATTGTATACATAGACCACATCTTCTTTATCCGTTCATCTTTCGATGGACACCGAGGCTCCTTCCACAGTTTGGCTATTGTGGACATTGCTGCTATAAACATCGGGGTGCAGGTGTCCCGGCATTTCATTGCATTTGTATCTTTGGGGTAAATCCCCAGCAGTGCAATTGCTGGTTCATAGGGCAGATCTATTTTTAGCTCTTTGAGGAACCTCCACACAGTTTTCCAGAGTTGTGGCACCAGTTCACATTCCCACCAACAGTGCAGGAGGGAAGTCCACTTTTGATTAGTAGCGGTAGCAGATGTTTTTAGAGATTTTTTTTTTTTTTCTCATCACTTCATGGCCAGTCGGGATCTCAAAAATTTAAAAAGTCCCTCCGTCTCCTATGGCTATACTCCAATTATTCTGTTATTTGAGAATTCTCTGAAATGTTTCTCAGCTTTGTTATTTGGGAATTCATAAAAGGCATATGGAAAGGATCACGGAAATGTAGCTGCCCTGGCTTAGCTGCTGTGTTGCTGGGATGACTGTAGAGCCATCTTTGATTGTCCCTGAGCCACACAGAATTTGAGGGCCAAACACAGGTTTTTGGGTTTGGTGTTAGTCTAGTTAATCTCAGATTCCGGTAAAGATTTTGCGCGTGTCTTCATTTTGTTTGCAGGCGTGATATGCATATGTGTATATGTCCTTTTGAATCAGGATCACAAAGAGCTGCAGGGTGTTAATGACATATTACTTTCTTTCCTACCAGCAGCATCTTGAACTCTGAGTCACCGACAGCAGTCTAATCATAGCCCCGCGAACCAGCAGGGTGCAGAGATTCTAAGGGCCTTAGAAGCAGTGTCTTTTAAAAGTTGTGCATTTGCTGTTGACCCTGATGTAAAAGCATGCAGAAATACTTATTGAGCACCTACTATCTTCTGGTGCTCCAGAAGGTGGATGACCAGTTCCCTGTCTTCACGGGGCACACCATCGGGTACACGAGGCAGACATGCGGAAGCAATGGATTCCAAAGAGGTGGGCTGCGTGAGTGAGAGAAAGATGCGAACAAAGTCAGGGAGAAGGGGAAAGATGAACTGATTAATTTTGCTCAGAGGGTGCTTTGAGAGGAAGGTGATGCCTGAGCTTTGGATGAGTAGGAATGTGACAAGTGGGTAAGAGTGAAAGGCGGACCAGGCAGGAAATGAAACTTGAGAGATGTCAGGGTCATATCATGGAGGACCTACTTTGTTCAACTAAGAGGTCTGGGTCTTACTCCTCTACCTCAGTTGTTTCTCAAAGGGTTGTTTCTGGAAACTTGTCAGAAATGCAAATCGTTGGTCCCCACCTCCGACTGAGTCGGAATTCTGGAAATGTTTTCACAAGTCATCCAAATGAGTTGGCTGAGTACCCACATTTGAGAACCACTGCTCTTGGTACATGAGGAGACACTAATATATCTGGGTGGGGAAGTGGCTGGACCAGATCTAGATTTTTAGGAAGGTGTCTCTGGCCATGACGTAGAGCGTGGATTTGACTTGGGATAGGGGGTGGAAGAGAGTAGAGGCAGTGACACCGCAAGGGAGAGGCTGAGAGTGTCAGTGGGAGCCACGATGAGTAACTGGGATCCCCAGGGAGGATCTTGCCTTTGCTCTGAGTCAGACACACAGAGCTTAAAGGTCTAGGTCATTGGGAGGCTTCACACCCCATCATGTAAATCAGTGGCAGAGGAGCCCCGAGGCTGTTGAAGAATTACTACAAAGGGTTTATGAATCCATGTACTCACCTAGACTCCATGTATGGGAGCTACAGCTTCCGCTGCACACAGTCGATTCACAGTAACAATATACATATTCATTTAAAATAACTTCCGAATCCCTAGCACCTTTTGGTCATCCTGTGTTTGCATTGGATACTAAAATATGGCTACCACTCCATAGGGGATCCTGGAAATTCTGGAAACATTATAGGGAGTCCTCACACTTGATAAAGCTCATGATCCTCTAGATATGGTGTCTGGAGTGCCACTGTGTTAAAATCGTTGGTAATAGAAACCCAGTGCAGCATTTGAAGCTCGCAGACATGGAAGTTTTATTTTTTTATTTTTAAAGATTTTATTTATTTATTCATGAGAGACACACGCAGAGAGAGGCAGAGACACAGGCAGAGGGAGAAGCAGGCTCCATGCTGGGAGCCCGATGTGGGACTTGATCCCAGGACTCCAGGATCACATGGGCCAAAGGCAGGCACTGAGCCACCCAGGCGTCCCGACATGGAAGTTTTAATGCTGTTGCAGCGCCCTGATACTTTCTTTTGCTTTACAGGTTGCGTTTGTAAGCTCAGCACTCAAAAGACTGTTTAGTTCCTATTAGTACTTTGCATAGGATTAGGGTGCTGGCCGCAGGGAAGTGATGATTCTTACATTAGCGCTTTCCAGTCTAAAAACCCCACATCTCCCGAAGGTCTGATTAGCCGAAAGATTAAGTTATTTTACAACCTAATTATAACTTCTTTTTACAAAGAAGAGATCTCTTTATTAAAACAGATAGCAAACATGAAAAAGCAAAGAAGATAGCCCCACAGAGCAAATTACTAAAGAAAATATACACCTAAGTATCTTTGCTCTGTTTCTCCCCCATCCTTGAATCTTATCAATCATCGTTCATCTTTGTTTTAGTCTTAAAGCTTCGTGGACAATTTCCATTCTCAGTGGTTGGAGCCTTTATACCTCCAAAGCTTCTGGCTGCTGTGACTAGTCCCATAGCTTTCCCCAGATTCCCAACCCAAGTGCCCAGCATGAGTCTGTGTGCACATCTAGTAGGATTAATGAAAGAGGTGGACTTTCCGGGGCAAGTGGCTCCTCTGCTCTCACCTACGCACTGCAAGGTTGAGGCCAGTGGGTTCATCCTTCATTTTGTTAAAAATCTAAGACTTGTTCTGAACTTCCTTCAGTGGGAGCCGGGATGACTCTAACTCCTGGTTGCTCACAGCTACACCCACCAAAGCCTTGTTTCTCCTCAAGCTTTGAGTTGCACTGTTTTTCTCTCATGTGACAACAACTCTGTGTGTGTGTGTGTGTGTGTGTGTGTGTGTGTATATACATATACTACTCATATGTGTACAGAGATTTTAAGGAATTTTTTTTGTAAATAGACTTATTTGTAGAGCAAATTAAACTTTATAGCAAAATTGAGGGGAAGTACAGAAATTTCCCCTGCCCCCCCCACACACATAGTCTCCTCCACTTATCAACATCCCCAACCCTAGTGATACGTTTGTTATACTTGATGAACCTCCACTGACATATCATCATCACCCCAGAAGGCCATGCTTTACACTAAGTTTTACTCTTGGTGCTGGGTAGTCTCTGAGTTTGGACAAATGTATAATGACATGTGTCTGTCATCCCAATATCACAGAGTAGTTCACTGCCCTAAAAATCCTCTGTACTCAGTCTATCCATTCCTCCTCCGACCTCTCACCCCTAGAAACCACGCATCTTTTAGCTGTCAGAGTCTGTCTTTTTCCAGACTGTCATATGGATGGAATCATGCCGTATGTAAGCCTTTACAGACTGGCTTCTTTCACTCAGTAATATGCATTTAAAGTTCCTCCGTGTCTTTTCATGGCTTGGTGCTACCATTTCTTTTTAGCATTGAATAATGTGTCATTGTCTGGAGGTACCAGGACTGTAGTCTTCTTTATATTAAGGCATTCAACTGATTGGACGAGGCCCATCAAATTTGCTTTACACCAAGTCAACTGATTTTTAACTGTTACTCTTATCTAAAAGTTATCTTCACAGCAGCATCTCTACTGGGGTTTGGCCAATTATCTGGGTGCTATGGCCTAGTCAAGTTGACACATAAGATTAACCATCCCCTGTCTGCCCCTTGTGTCCTTGGCACCCATACACATCCCTTAAATCATGCTTTATCTCCAAATAAAGACAAAGACAAGGCCGTAACTCCATCTAACGATACAACTACCCTCCATACAACTGAAAACACGTTCACCCTTTCCCCAGAGGAGGATGAAAAGTCCTTAGGTGGTATTTACCCTTCTCCTTGGTATCCTATAATATGAGTACTATGATGTAAAATTAGCAATATTTAAATAGTATAATAAAAAGTCATTTTATACATAAAAAATCATTTGTGTTACATTATGAGTTGATAAGGGAGAAGAAAACAAAAACATTTGATATCTATATATCTTCCTATAAATATCTACCTATAAACATTTACAATGTAATGATTACTGTTCTTATGTCTGTAGCTGATTGCGTGCTCATAGCTGGTATTTATAAATACCTTTACCCCGTCCCCATCCCGTATTCCTTTGGCCCTCAGCGAGCGCCTCCACTGGTCATGGTTCTTTACCTGGCTGGTGACCCAAACCTTCATTCCTGAAGGATGTGGGCCACCGGTAGTGCTGGGTTGCTGGAGTTTCCCTCCACCTTAATCACAGTGCATGGGGATGGTACGAGACACTGTGGAATTTCATGTATTCCAGACACACACTTCCTTACCTACACTGTGGGGCGGCAGGCCAATTTCCCCTTGGTAACCAGGAATAATCACTCCATTCAGCATAGGACTCCTTTGCCTGTTGATCAGAAGCAGGAGGAGGCCAAAATGTCTGGATGGCAGTCCTAACTTCCAGTTCAGTGGAGTCATTGCTGTAGACAGAAGACTACTGCCCCTTCCATGATGGAAGCAGCCCAACATAATCAACCAGGTATCTGGTTAATGACCTTGGGTGTGATGCTATACCAGGGGCTCAGTGTTGGTCTCTGCTGCCAGAAGACTGGACACTTAGCAGTGGCTACAGCCAGCCTGACCTTGGTGACTGAAAGTCCTTGTTGCTGAACCCGTGCATGATGTCCATCCCTGCCATCCCAGCCATTTTGTTCATGAACCCATTGGTCAATGACAGGACTGGCTTGAAGAAAGAGACTGAATAGTATCCACAGAGCTGGCTGTCCTACCCACTCTATAATTAAAATTCTTGCGAGGGTCCCCTTTTGGTGAGCACTCATAGGGGACATAGACATTCTAACATTTTTTACCTATTCAGAGTGGTCTGTCCACATACTTCTTCCCCAGAGACAATTTTCACCAATTTTCCAATCATAACCCCTCCAAGTCAAACCACAGACCTCACATGGCCACAGACCATGAATCCATATCTAATTGCATGTCTGGACATTTCTCCTTCCAAGCAAATGACCAATCAGGTACATTGCTCCAAGTTCTGCCCCCTGAGAGTATTTCATGTCACCGCTGCCCTTCACAGATGTTCCAGAAAGGCGCTGCAGTGTTGCAGCTGTCCACTTTTGAGGAGTGGCTACGTATCACGCAGAACTGTTGTACACAAGACACATGTGTTCTCTTCTTCCAGGTGATCACACGGAACTGTCCATGAGGGCATGGGTGCAGGCTGGGAGAGAAAAGGCAGTACAACAGGAGGAGAGACCCCGGAGAGTTGACACTGCAGTTCGACTCCAAAGGCAGCCTCTTGTCAGAATTCTCTCTCACTAGGTGGTGGTTGGTCTTTTTTAATTAAGACCTTCAACTGATTTGATGAGGCCCACCCACATTGTGGCAGGTAATCTGTTTTACTCACAGTCTACTGATTTAAATGCTAATCTCATCTCTAAAAATGCCTTCATAGGAACATCTGGAGTAATGTTTGACCAAACATCTAGGTACCGAAGCCTAACCAAGTTGACATGAAATTAACCATCATACTGTTCTTTTCTAACAGATAAAAGCTCATCCTCCTAACCTCCACCATTCCTCCTTCTTTTTTTCCTTCACTCTTTTTCTCCTTTTTTTTCCTATAAGCATTTCCTGAGAGCCCACTAGATTCCCAATCCTATAGGCCTACTGATGATGCTGAGCTGTCTCCTTGGTAACCATGTCTAACCCAGAATGGAATACAGACTGCCTTCTGAGGCAGACGATCTTCTTTAAAGGGATCATATATCCCTTTCCAAATTTAAACCCTAACTTACAAGAACACCATTTTACTATTTCTTTTAAACAGAAAAATAGCTGTTGTACAAAGAGATTAATGACCGAGGCTGGCAGGAGCACTAATTTAGATGCTGCTGATTTAAAATTTGTGGTGATTTGGTCAGAGATCAGCTCAGAGATTACTTTTGTATTACAGGGTTTGTCGTGGAAATGAATGATTTAAAGATATTTCAGAGGAAAATATTAAACCCGCTTTAGAAAATAAACTGCTTTCACCCCATTTAGGTGGTGGAATATATAATTAATGAAACACGTAAGTTCCACTACATTTTAAAATACGTTTATTAAAGCAGCTCCAATGATGTCCTATGTGTCAAAACAAACTAGAAAAATTTTGTAAGTCTACTTTAAATGATCATATTACTCACAAACTTTTTATCATGGGGACTGCTTTTCTAGACATGGGACTGCTACCCAAACTAGTACAGGAGGAGACTGAGCCCAGACCCTACGGAGTCACGTGCCCAACGTCACACATTGCCATGCTGCAATGTCTGTTCTTTCCAAATGCCCAGAATGGGCACAAATCTCTCACCACTGTCCAGGCTGCAGCAATGCTCATGGTGCATTCCCAGCATCAGGCTCCTCCTGCCAATCCTAATGGTCTGCCGGTCTTCGGTCTGTGGCCATGACGTGCCTCAAAGTCTTGTAACACTGACATTTAAAATCCCTGGTGATACTCTGCCCTTGAAATTGGGTACAGTCTTAGCACACGTACACTTTTGCTAGTCATTAATGGCTCAAAACATCTAACCAGAGCACAAAATGAGTATCAGAAAGAGAGTCCACCACCATCGAAACCATGGATTACAAGACTCTTTGAAGTGGCACATCAGAGTTTACTTTGCTTAAATACTAATAGTTCTGTAGTTCTTTTGCACTTTTCTGGGTATCAAAAAAAAAAAAAAAGGCAATGATGGTGGTCATTAGGGAAATTCTGCTAGAGTTTTCAAGAGGAAACTTCCAACTTACCAGAGCATGACAAGATTGTGAACAGGACTATCAGAGAAGACGATAAGAGGAGATTTCAATCTTAAAACACCTGTATACGTTTGTCTTTTTTTTTAAGCCTCCATGCACGGGCTGGATACACACCTGCACCCATCTAAACTAGACCATAAGCTCCTCCAGAGCAAGAACCCAACATTCCTTGAAACGGCAAATGTCTGATTGTTAACATTTCTTCTTCCTTCTCTTTCTTTCCTCCTTGAGTTTCTCCTGAAAAGCTGTCTCCCTATCACGTAGGTCGTATTCAAATGTACCTTCCGGTTTATGGAATTATATGGGTAACTTGTTACTGTGCCATGACTCATTGTCTTTCCTTTAGTCACTGTTGTTTGGTCTTTCTCCTTCTTCATAATCTAGTTGAAAATTTGCTCTCTATGATTTAATAAAAAATATTCAGAGGAGGGAGATTCTGACTACATCAGGAGCTAGATTAAGGAATGGAGACATAGACTTGGTTTTCTGTGTGTATGTGTGCGCACAAGCATGTTGGTCATATAAAAAGCATACTTATGTTAAATATTCTTCAACCACTTAAAAGCATTTCCATATTTTATATAATCCATCCCACCAAGTGATCAAGAAACACTTCAACACTTCATCCTCTTCAAATGCAGAAACAAAGTGCATATTCCAGAAGCAAGTATTAGACAGAGGTAGCTGATCTGTCTACTTAATGGTGTCTAGTGCCAGGGATGCCTGGGTGACTCAGTGGTTGAGCATCTGCCTTCAGCTCAGATCATGATCCTGGAGTCTCAGGGTCAAGTCCCTCTTCGGGCTCCCTGCAGGGAGCCTGCTTCTCCCTCTGCCTATGTCTCTGCCTCTCTCTCTGTGTCTCTCATGAATAAACAAATACAATCTTAAAAACAAAACAAAACAGAGTCCAGTGCCAAAGAGAGAAGGTTAGTGTGAACCAGGCCTCTCTTGGTTCCCCGTAGGTAGTATCAGGAGCGGGGGTGGTGATTTTTTGGCACGCATATTTCCATCACCTCCATGTGCCCATGGCAGGCATCGTTAATCAACCATGGGATTCCTTCCTGCTGGGCACAAATGTGAGCTCAGAAGCTTTCCAGATTTGTAACCCTCTGAGGACTATCCCAATGGTAGGAGTTGACGTGTCAGATAAGACCCACTGAACATTTCTGGTATGCAAAGTGGGGTTTAGAATCCAAGAGGGTGGTTAAAAGATAAGAGGCTGCCTACTGTCTAAAGTAAAATATCCTTATGGTCACCTGAAGATCGTGGGAAGAAATCCCCAGGGCAGGGGTAAAGGCGATGTGTTTGTCATGAGGCAGGTGAGGAATGAGGAGGTAAAGTCCATTCAATCTTCAGTAAACAATTACCAAGAATATAAATATCTGAGCTGCTAGTAATTTTCTTTCCATTTTAGTGTTCTAAGTTACAGTTTCTTTTTTTCTGAATTCCTTGCTCTAAATTACAGAACTTTAAAACAATGGAACCTCCCCTGCATGAAGGAACCTCCTCTTCATCCTCTCCATTAATGAGCTATTGATGTCTCATGAATAAGTTGCACAAATCTGTTTATACACCACTTTGCTCCCCCTGCATCTGTCCCCCCTCCAGGCGTCGTGCTTACTGCTCTTGCTTTGTCTTGTTTGGGTGTTGGTTTTTTAATTACAAAGGACATCGAAATGAATAGAGGCCCCACTACTCTGAAATTCATTTACCGCTTATTGACTTTTCAGTGTTATGAGCAAAACAACATGTATTTTCCTATCAATTTAGCTTCAGACAGTGTGACTCGCTATGGGCCTTCCTTCCTAGAGAATACTGCTCCACCTTTGTTTATGGGTGGGCTTTTCGTTCACTTATTTTTAAACAAAGAATCCATTCTTCAAAGAAAATAGACTATGGTATTAACTGCTATTCTTATTCATTTTAAAGGAACAATGCCTTTTTTGCAGCAATAACTACCCTGGCCAGAGGTCATTTTTTCAATCATGTCAGTCATAGAGAACACAGCTCAAAGAAAAAGGCCTCTGAGAAGTTAAAATGAGCACCATAGATCTCGCTCACTGAGCTCGTCGTGCATTTTATTTCCCACTTCTTTTGCTGTCACGCAGCAACTGCCTTTTCCCATTTTAGACATGATCTTAATAAACCTGGTTACCTAGTTTCTTAGCCCGCAGAAGATTAGAAACAACTAATTCAAAGGAGATCGAGAGGTCTCTAGAAATCGACACGATGGCTGGTGACCAAAGACAGAAAAAGAACTGGGCCCAAGGATGCAAGCTCCGTGGCAACTAGAGGCCGTTTGATGTTTGGTCACATAGTCCTACATAGAGCGACCAGTAATCTCCATTACCCTGGAAATCCTGTTCCTAACTATGTCTCTGAATCGTCAAGTTTATTTCATGTTCAATATTTTCCATTTTAGGAGGGACACCTGGGTGGCTCAGCGGTTGAGCGTCTGCCTTTGGCTCAGGCCGTGATCCCGGGGTCCTGGGATCGAGTCCCACTTGGGGCTCCCCGCAGGGAGCCTGCTTCTCCCTCTGCCTATGTCTCTGAGTCTCTCATGAATAAATAAATAAAATCTTTAAAAAAAATTTTTTTTTCCGTTTTAGGAGAGGTAGATATATAATATACTTCAAGAGACTCCTGGATAATGGAAGTAATACAGTAAAATGAGAATAGGGTGGGCTTCGGAGTAAAATAGATTTTTTTTTTCCTTCCTGCAGTTTAATTGAGGTCTAGATCTGAAGTATAGATCCCAGGTATAGACCTCAAGTAGGGACACTGCGTGCCCACATTGGGCTCTGTGTTTAAATTGGGGAAAAAGTGAGTATAGGAAGCATTTCACCTCTTTCATCTTTTCTGAATAGTATTTAAAATTTATGGGGCACCTAGGTGGCTCAGGTCATGATATCTGGGGCCTGGGGAGGAGCCCCGCATCCTCCAGCTTCCTGCTCAGCAGGGACTCTGCTTCTCTCTCACTCTCCTTCCCATGGCTCCTTCTCTCTCTCAAATCAATAAGTAAAATCTTTTTTGTTGTTGTTGTTGTTGTTGTTTTAAAGATTTTATTAATTTATTCCTAAGAGACAGAGAGAGAGAGAGAGAGAGGCAGAGACACAGGCAGAGGAAGAAACAGGCTCCACACAGGGAGCCTGACATGGGACTCAATCCCAGGTCTCCAGGATCAGGCCCTGGGCTGAAGGCAGCGCTAAACCGCTGAGCCACCCAGGCTGCCCAGTAAAATCTTTTTAAAAAATAAAAATAAATTTTAAAAATTAAAATTTTTTTTCTAAAATAGACTTTTTTAGAGGTCTACAGCAAAACTGAGGGGAAGGTACAGACATCTCTTATGTAACCCCTGCCCCCACACATGCAAAGGCTCCCCTGTGATCAACACCCTCCACCAGAGTGGGACATTTGTTACAGCTGATAAATGTACACTGACACACCATTATCATCCAAGATCCATACTTTCCATCAGTGTTTGTTCTATGGATTTGGACAAATGTATAATGACATATGCCCATCACTATGGTATCATACAGAGAAGTTTCACTGCCTTAAAATTCCTCTGTGCTCAGCCTATTCATCCCTCCTCTGACCTCCCACCCCTGGAAACCACTGATCTTTTGACTGCCTCCATCGTTTTGCCTTTTCCAGAATGTCACATAGTACGTAGCCTTTTCAGACTGGCTTCTTTCACTTAGTCATATGCATCTAAGCTCCCTCCATGTCTTTTCATAGCTTGATAGTGCATTTCTTTTTAGCCCTGAGGATTATCCATTGTCTGAATGCACCACAGTTTATGTAGTCATTCACCTACTGGAATATAGCTTGGCTACTTCCAAGTTTTGGCAATCATAAACAAAGAGGCTATAAACATCCATGTGCAGGTTGTTGTGTATTGTGTAGATGTTAAGTTCTCTACCCCTTTGGATAAATATCAAGGAGCACAATTGTTGGATCATATGGTAAGAACATATTAAGTTTTCTTAGAAACTGCCAAACTGTCTTCCAAAGTGGCTGTATCATTTTGCATTCCCACCAGCAACTGAATGAGAGAGAATTCCTGTTGCGGCACATCCTTACCAGCATTTGGTGTTGTCAGTGTTCCAGATTTTGTCCATTCTATTAGGCATGTAGTGGTATCTTGTTGTTGTTTTCATTTGCACGTCCCAGATAACATATGATGTGGAGCCAGTTTGGGAGATTTTTAAGTGAACTGTAAATGCAGTCCTTCTCTCCACTACAAATCACATAAAGTTCTTCACCAGACTGTAAGGATTTCTTTTCGTTGATTCATTCACTCACTCATTCATTCATTCACTCACTCAGCTTTCAAAAATATAGCGTGCCTACTACATACCAACCAGCACATACCATACTGTGCTAGTTTCTAGGGATAAAATAGTGAAATAATTGTGGTTGTTAAAAAAAAATAGTATCAAGAATGCTTCCTGTTCAACCACGATCAAAATCCTAGAAAATATGGAAGCTCCCCACTATAACACTTGACATGTGTCAACTTCGAGTTGACATTAAATTAGGTCAACATTCAGTGATGACAGAGGGAGCAGGATTCATGTTTTGTTTTGTTTTGGTTTTGTTTTTTAAAGATTTATTTATTTTAGAGAGACAGCGCACATGAGTGTGTGTGTGTGTGTGTGTGTGGTGTGTTTACGCCCAAGTGAGTGGAGGGGAGGAACAGAGGGAGAGGGAGGGAAAGAAACAGACTCCCCACTGAGCATGGAGCCCAATGCAGGGCTTGATCTTACCACCCTAAGACCATGATTTGAGCCTAAATCAAAAGTCAGACACTCAACCAACTGAGCCACCCAGGTGCCTCTCAAGATTAATGTTGTGTTTAATTTCCTCCCAAATATAGAGAATTAGCTGAACTAAGGAAGATATAGGAAGAGAGGGGTTGGTCTTGAATTGGCAATCAGCAAGGAGAAGACTTCTCTTCTGCTCTGCTGGTAGGCATTGGCATGATATCAGCCCCTGCAAAGACTGTATCAATTGGATTTTGGTCAACAGGAGAAAGGTAAACGGGTACAACCCCTAGTTTTGACAAGTGGTATTTTGTTTAGCAATGAGAGCAGGTCTTCATATTAGGCTAGTCTTCTATCATATCTTAATAATCTATTGAAAAATATTTATTACTTATATTTACATCAAAAAGTTTATCTGAGATCAGGTTTGAAAGATGGATTTAGGGATGTCCGGGTAGCTCAGTGGTTGAGCATCTGCCTTCGGCTCAGGGCGTGATCCTGGGGTCCTGGGATGGAGTCCCACATCAGGCTCCCTGCAGGGAGCCTGCTTCTCCCTCTGCCTATGTTTCTGCCTCTCTCTTTGTGTTTCTCATGAATAAATAAATACAATCTTAAAAAAAATAAAGATGGATTTATGTGTTGTAGTTACTAGAACTAGAAAAGATGACTTTATTCATAAAGTGGTGTTTATTACTTTAAAGATTCAACAAAATACCAAAGAAAAGTTACTTTAATTTGGGGCATAAAGAAAGGGGTCAAAGTTATATGGCATTCCAAATGGCCTATCACAGCTCTGCCCAAGAATAGAGGGAAAAAAAATCTCACAGTATCTTAGAATTTATTTTCTTCTCTTTATTGATTTTGGCCCTGGCAAGTCTTAGAATTATGGTCTCAAAGACCCTGGGGATTCTCAAGTGATCACCTGTTTCATTTTACTGATCAGAAAATTGAGGTTCAAAAAGGTTAAGTGATGCTTATGGTTGTCTCTTGTATTGGCAACAGAGAATTTACTGGACACAGACACGGAGGAAAGACACAGCTGTTGTTTTTTTCTCAGAAAAGCCTCTCAGGCAGCACAACATCTGGAACATGATATTTGGAATATCTTATATGGCTATCAAGAGTTTCATAAACAAGTCAGAGGTACTTTCATAAAAGGAATTATTAATCAGTTGTTGCCACATTGCTTTATCTGCAGTGCCTATGTTAGCTCTTTTCTGCTAAATTTGATAGCAGTTAACATCAGTTTCAACTTTTGCCTCTTTTATTTTCCTCTAAGTGTGCCAACACAAAATGTCCAGGGTTGTTCCTTTGAATTTCACAGCTTCCTTCTGTACCACTTTGCTTTAGCAGCAAGACACACACTTGCTGTTTATCTAATAAAATTGTAAATGTGTGTATGCATGCATGTGTGTGTGTACAACCTAGTGGTCTAGGGAATTTAACAACCCAGTTTAACAACACAGTAAATGGGATTTTACATTACTAGCTTTTTTTCCTTCTATGTGGTGAAGAAACGATTGGTCTTTTAATTTAAAGTCTTCTCTTAAAAAGAAGGTTGCATCAACTACAATAAATGCTGGATAAAAATGTTTCTGCTAATTAATTTTTCACTGAGCCAACCAGTCTGCCAACCAAGCTGCTTCTTTACTTGAATTCACATTGATAGTGAAATATTTTAAAGCAATAGATTTGTGGTTTCTTTTCTTTTATGACTTTTTTGATTATTTAAAATCCAATACTGCAGAGTGTAATGATCTTTTCAACAAATATTTGCTATGACTTTGGAATTAAGTTGTATTATTTTAGGAGCACAAGGTAAATAAAAAATTATTTATTAATTCTAGGTATGGAAATCCTAGATTCCAAATGACTATATGACCATGAAGAAAGCTCTTAACCTCACTGGGTCTCATTGTCTATATTTATAAAGCAATAGAAATGGGCTAGAGGATCTTTTTTTTAAATAAATATTTTATTTATTTATTCATGAGAGACACAGAAAGAGAGAGAGAGGCAGAGACATAGGCAGAGCGAGAAGCAGGCTCCACGCACAGAGCCCAACATGGGACTCGATTCCGGGATCCCAGGACCACGCCCTGGGCAGAAGGCAGGCACCAAACTGCTGAGCCACCCAGGGATCCCTGGGCTAGAGGATCTTTAATGTATCTTCTAGTCTAAGATGTCATGTCTCTGTATGCTTGACTTGGCCAAGAAGTATAAGAGTCTTATCTAGTCCCAAGGCTTCAAATGGCATCTAGATGTGAATGATTTCCCAATCTTTTATCTGTAGCCTAATCTGTCTCTGGAATGCTGGATCATGTACCAAAGTAGTTATTTGCTATCTCCATTTGGATGATCAGTAGGCATCTCTAATGTAATATAGCCCCAGCAGAATTCCCAGTCCACCCCATTGACCTCCAAATGAGCTTTCCCTTAGTTTCCCCAAATCTGGGGGATGGCTTTACTGTCCACAAGTTGCTTAGGCTAGAAATCTAGGAGTTATCTTTAGCTCCCTCTCCTTCTCCACCAACATCCAGCTATTGACAAATCCCATTGACTCTGCCTTCAAAAGCTATCCTGAGTCTTTCCATTCATGTTCCTCTCCTTTCTCTTACCTTCAGCCAAGCTCTCTGTAGCCCAGCTTCTGGTATTCCTCTCTGCAAACTACTTCCTGCACAAAAGGTAAAGTGAGCTTTTAATAATATAAATCAGACACTGTTCCTCTCCGCTTAACGCTGTTCTGTGGCTTCCTACCACAACTAGGATAAATTGGAACTCCTTACTCTGACTTATAAAGCTCTACATGATATGGCTTTTGTCTCTGTCCACTGCTGCATCTTCCCCTTTCAACTTTCCTCAGTTCCATTCAGTAATTCCATGACCTTATTTCCTTTTTTTTTTTACCATCCCCGTCCAATTCAGGGCTCTCCAGAGAGGACCAATAGTGCATTTATATTTATATTTATATATACATTGCATTTATATTTATAAAGGGTAAATTATAAGGAATTGGCTCATGGGATTACAGAGGCTGAGAAGTTCCATGATCTGCCATCTGCGAGGTGGAAACCCAGGTAAGCCAATGATGTGGGTTCTATTCTGAATCCAAAAGCCTAAGAAGCAGGAATGCTGATGGAATAAATATCAGTCTGAGGGCAAGAGAAAACCAATGGTTCAGTTCAAGTATTTAAGCAGAGAGAGCAAATTCTCCTTTTCTCTGCCCTTTTTTTCTGTTCAGGCCTTCAGTAGATGAAATAAAATGCCCATCCATTGGGGAGGGTAATTTGCTTTGCATAGTTTAACAGTGCAAATGCTAACCTTATCTGGAAACACTGTCACAGACACACCTAAAAATAATGTTTAACCAAGTATCTGGGCAACCAAATGTACTGTGACCCACTCAAGTTGACCCAGAAAATTAACTATCACACATGTCAACCTTACTCATCTCTTAGGGTCCTTGTGATAATTCTCTCATCTGCCTCAAGTATTTTTCCAATAATCGCCCAGCTGGTTCCTTCATGTTATTCAATTATCACCTTGAGAGTCACCTTCTCCAAAAGAATCCTTCCCTAACCATCCAATGTAATCACTCACATTACTATTTATCATGTCATTATAATCATCAGCACAACACTTATGACTATTTGATAGCTTTCTTGCTATTTATTTATTTATTGCTGTATTTCTCCAAAGAATGTAAGTTCTATAGGGACAGATACCTTACAGTGACCACCAAAATACCCCTAGTACCAGAATAGTGCGGCATATGATAGGATCTCAAATACTTGCTGAATTAATGTTGAATAAAGGACATCTCTCAGAACCTTAAGAACCCTAGATAGTGTTAACCAGATAATATTGTTTGTCCCCTTAAATATTTGCTTACAAGTGAATGGTGATTTTGGAAGGAAATTTATGCATTATGGACACATTATAAATCTCTTGAGATCTCTTAAGGATTTATCTAGTAGAGTAGAAGTACTCTAAGCATAAGGTGATACAGTTGTTCTAAGTTCTGTGTGAAAAAAAAAAAATTCTGTGTGAAGTACCATATGATTGAAAATCAAGAGGAAAAATAGTCAATAGAAACAGGCCCATAGATAATCCAGACATTGGAAATAGCAGACAAGACCTTTAAAATAACTATGATTACCATGTTCAAGAAAATAGAAAAGATGACTTAGAATCAATCCATTAAAAAAAGAATAATGTGAGAATTCTAGAATTGGAAAACCTGCTCTCTAATATTAGGAACCTATTGAATGGGTTTCATAGTATATTAGACACAGAAAAACACAAGAAAAACAAGTTAATTAACAACATTTAACTAAAGCATAGATAAAAAGAGTAGGGGGGAAAACAAGAGAAGATAAAAGATATATGAGATACAGTGAAAAGTTCTAACATATACATAATCAGAGACTTGGAGAGGAGAGGAAAAATGGACAGAAGCTATATTTGCAGTAGACTGGCTGAGCATTTTCCAAAACTGATGAAAAATATCAATCTACAGATTCGAGAAGTTTAATGAATCCCAAGTAGGATGAATACAAAGAAATCACACCTAGGAACATCATATTACACTGCTGAAAACTGAAAAACAAAAACAAAAACACTAAAACCAATCAGAGTTGTGAAGCTAGATGAAGCTGGGAAGGACATAGACAATCCAGAAACTGGGCGGGTTTGTCCTTGAATAATCTAGAACACAAGGTGAATTCATTTTAGTCATAGCTATACTTTTATTTGTAACAATAGATTTGAAAAAATAAATTTTATATTGTCACACATTGAATTCGTCATTTCTGCTTGCTACTCAACATAATTTTCACTCATTCATTCACTTACTCATCCATTCAACCATTCTTGCAGATATTTATCCAAGTGCCTTTTGTGTGTCAGTCCCTGGGTTACCCTCTTGGGATATGGTAGCAAATAGGAGAGATACAGTTTTTGTCTTTTTGGCACTACCCCACATACTTAAAAATATATATATCTTGCTTACTACTCCCATCCATTCTACAAAAATGCACATTTTACAGATGAAGAAACTTAAATGCAGAGATATTAAGTAAATTTAGCATGGTCCCAGAGCCGGAAAGCAAGAGTGGTGATTCAAAACAAGGTGTGTCAGATGTCAAAGGTTAGATTCTCTCTCCTGAACCACCTTGTCTCTATGGAAAGTCATCACATTTCCCTTTGTTTATCCCATCCCTACAGATCCTTCCAAGTGCAACTGAAATCCTTTATTCTCTCTGAGATCTTCTTTGACTAAACCATTGACTCTCTTCCCCTGATGGCCTATAGCCTTCTTCACCTGCACCACACAGGTTATCACCACATTTTATGCTGTCTTATTGAAAGATATTTTGAGTGATTTGTGTAGTCTTCCTCAAAGCCCTGGAGGATGAGGTCTTAGCATTCTTCTGGGTTCTTTTGTACCTAGCACAACACTGAGTGTCATTATAGATTTGTAGCTTAATTAAAATCAAAGTGTAGGGCAGCCCTGGTGGCTCAGCGGTTTAGCACTGCCATCAGCCCAGGGCCTGATCCTGGAGACCCCGGATCAAGTCCCACATCAGGCTCCCTGCATGAATCCTGCTTCTCCCTCTGCCTGTGCCTCTGTCTTCCTCTCTCTGGGTCTCTCATAAATAAATAAATAAATAAATAAATAAATAAATAAATAAATAAATCTATCTTTAAAAAAAAATCTAAGTGTCATCCATTTATCCTAACTACTGGATTAAGATTGAACCAGAAGGCAAAGGACAACATTTTGATAAGCCCATAATGATCTTTTTAACCTGAGGGATATGGAGTCCACAAATTACCCTGAAATCATTGCCATATATATATATATATATATTAAAGGATTTTATTTATTTATTAGAGACAGAGAATGAGAGCATGGGCAAGGGGCAGATGGAGAGGGAGAAGCAGATTCTCCACTGAGCAGGGAGCCCGACATGGGGCTCAATCTAAGGACCCCAGGATCATGATCTGAGCCATCCAGGCACCCTGCCATATTTTATTTTATTTTATTTATTTATTTATTCATTCATGAGAGACACTGAGAGAGAGGCAGACATAGGCAGAGGGAGAAGCAGACTCCCTGTGGGGAGCCTGATGTGAGACTTGATCCCAGGACCCCAGGATCATGCCCTAAGCTGAAGGCAGATGCTCAACCACTGAGCCACCCAGGGGCCCCACCACATTTTATGTCTTTATATATGTATGTGATTGCCTCAAATTCTCAAGGGAGTGTGAGATCCACAGAAGGTTAAGAAACATTCAATGTCATCCTGATGGCCTACTTATTAATGCCCCATCTCACTTTTCTCCACATCTACCTTTTTTATCTAGAAAATTAGAATTTACATGTTCTGAGGCATCACAGGTCATTTCCCCCTTGACACTCATCCTTGTGGCCTGGAAGAGAAGAAGTGCCTGTTTTCACTCTGGAACAACAACAACAACAAAGTTCAATCCTAATCATTTTGAGGCAATTATGAGAAGTAAGACACGCACCACTACATTTCTGACAGGCTTTTACAATCCAGTTTTATTATTCAGCTCTTACTAAAATGCTACTCCCCTGGGAGAGGAAAAAAAAATCTCTGTATGAGTTCTTTAGCACAACAAACATCTTAAAGGAAATATGAAGTAAAAATCACATTGATGTAATTTCAAAGATTCAGTAGGGAGTAGGAATGACCAGGGACCCTCTATCACCCCTGAGAAAGAGAGGGATGATGGAATAAGTAGATTATATAAAGTAGGGTGAGCTGCATTGGGAGGTGGGAAGGTAAGGAGGCACAATTGCCTAAATCCCTGAGCCGTAGGGATAAGCCACTGAGGAGAGTTGAGGCTGAGATTTTCTGGTGACGTACACCCTAGTACAACAACCCAGGAATAATTTTTAGAGCAATGCTAGAACACATCCTCCCAAATAGATTAGCCTTCCTATCTTGACATTAACAAAAGCAAATCCTACCACATGATCTGGCTATATAGTCTCCTGCCAATAACAAATTTAAAGTACATCACGGGGGCACCTGTGTGGCTCAGTGGTTGAGAGTCTGCCTTTACTCAGGTCATGATCCCGGGGTCCTGGGATCGAGTCCCACAGTGGGCTCCTGGCAAGGAGCCTGCTTCTTCCTCTGCCTGTGTCTCTGCCCATCTCTGTGTCTCTCATGAATAAATAAATAAAACCTTAAAAAAATAATATAAAAAATAAAGCACATCACAGTGTTTCACCCTCACCACTATCAAGAAGTGGTGAACTTCTCATTTAAAAATTCTCCTGGCCACACCTGTGGATCTGCCCTTGGAATTCTGTTCTAGAAATTAAGATGACAGACTGTATAGAGCCCTATCTTACATCGTGGGATGGACTAAATTGGTGCTTCTAAAGGTTCTTACTTCTGCCAAATTCCTATGAAAAGGAAACATTGCCCAAGGGAATGAATTTAGGGCTCTTGTTTGTGTTACTAACTTTGTCTCTAATCCAAGTTCCCATTTTGCTTGGCAGATATACTGAAGAGGCACACATGGTGATCAATCCCACTTTTCAGATAGCACGAACCAGGGCGCACGAGGATAAGGAGGGATGGCATTTTCACAGTAAAGGAAAGCTATGTGTCTAAGACCGTGGTTGGCCTTTGGGCACAGCAGAGTGTCCAAAGCTTCCTGGCTTGCCCTCTCTCTGTTCCACCTTAGCGCTGTGATGGGGCATTCCTTCGAATCTCTGAATCCTGTAAGGAGGATCATAGACAGGGATGATTTCGGAAGCCTATCTCCAAACCTCAAACCTTTGCATATGTCCCTCTTCATTGAACTTTGTTCAAATATCAAAACTAGCTTTACTCCAAAGCCATGGTACATGCCTTGACCCCCCAAATTGATAAGTGGGTTTTTGTGTTGCTTCCCTGTCCTGCTAAGTTATCTAGGAGCATAGGCTCTCTAAGGAAAGCTCCTCAAACTCAGCCCGGGGGCTAGGGACTCTTTAATCACCAACGGAATATCTGAATTCAGACTGTTGATCTGGTTTCTGGGTCCCTGTTGCTTTGCTGGCTCCATACCTCAGCATGTGAGTGCACTCTGTGATGCAGCCACTGTACTAGGCCACCTGCTGTGGTGGATGCATCCCAGCACCTGTAAATGGGTTGATGCCATCCCAGTCCACTTCTGGGTCCAATTTTAAATCTTTCTCTGGGTCCTGATGCTTCCCAATCTACCTGTCCTGTTACAGCCACTGGACTGCATCTACCTGGGTTCTGAGGTACAAAAATATGCCTTGCTCAAGAGCAGATCCTTAAAACTCCCCTGCCCAAGCTCTGGAATTGTTCTAGACTCTAGAAATTTCTAGAACCTAAAGATTGGCTTAGGGCTATTGCCACACAGGTGGGGTTAATGGTTTCAGCTGCAAGGAGAGGAGAACTAGAAGCTGGGGACATGGGGGCTGTCAAGGGAGTCGTAAATAAGCCTCTCCTGAGAACAGGAAGAGAATGCAAGGAAAAAACAATAAAGAGAATATTAATCCCAGCTTTATCTTCTTCTTTTATCTCTCTTCTGGTGATTCCTAGGCCCAGCTGGGGCTCAGACTCACTACGTGAGATGACTGATGTGGGTGGTCCAGGGACCTCATCCCAAGAAACACAGCTACGGAGGTTACCACTACCTGTGGCCCAGCGTATGTGGCATCACAGGGGAAGTCATGTTCACATCTAGAAAAGGACCCATTCGGACCCCAGACAGGACAAAATCCTGGTTAGGACAGATTTCAGTACAGCAGCCCCAGGATGTCCTGCGATCCTGCAGCTGTTCCAGACTGGAAGGACCAGGCACAGTGCCCCGGTGGGGCTGAAAGCAAAGGAAGACAGACTTTCTCCGTCTGGGCCAGGGAATATCAGGTTTCACGGGTCTCCCTCCACGTTTCCATGAAAGGCCACCGAAAAACCTGTTTAAAAGACTAGTTTGTCATTTGTGCTAGAGGAGATCAGATTCAGCTTTGAAGAGCAGCAGCCATCCTCCAAGACCCAATGGCATCTCTTGGAAACCTTCACTTCATACAAGCTCATGCAGTGTTAGCTGGCCTTGAGTGGTGTACACAGCAGGTGCCCAACCTTCCTTGCCCCCACATGGAGGGCAAGCCCCATGCCCACCACCCCCTCATCACTAATGACTCTGCAGTCAACACATTCTCAGGTCAATCTTTTTAATTTTTTCCTTAGTTTATAAAAGCAATATATAGTTATTATAAAAATTCAAACACAAAAAAAAAGACTTTACTAAAATTGTTAAGGACTTACGAAGGTACAAAAGATAGGCAGTTACTCATGCTCTGCTCTTGTGCTAGAGAGGAATGTAATGATGTAAGGAAAGGACCCTGCTTTAAAAAAAAAAAAAGATTTTATTTATTTAGTCATGAGAAACACAGAGAGAGAGGCAGGGGCACAGTCAAAGGGAGGAGTAGGCTGCATGCAGGGAGCCCGATGCAGGACTTGATTCCAGGACCCCGGGATCATGCCCTGAGCTGAAGGCAGATGCTCAACCGCTGAGCCACCTGAGTGCCCCAGGACCCTGCTTTTAAAGAGCAATCACTTAGCAAACCGTATAAACCATACGTGCAAGCATATAAATTACAAGACAGTATCTGGTAGTCTCTGCAAGTTGCAAAAACAATAAACACCTTTACAATGTTTTCCCATGTGTGATCTATGATGTCATCCATATTAGAATCACTGAGGGGTTTATTAAACACGTTCATTTCTGGACCTAACCCCAGACCTACTGAAACAGAAGCTCTGGAAGGGGAACTTTGGAAATTGTGTGACTGAAAACCATATCATATGAATCCTTGCACCACAAAATTAAGAACCAGTGCCTTGGAGCCTGGAAGATAGAAAATGTTTCCTCCATCAGGTGACCCAATGCCAATGTGCTGGTGACATAGGAGATTCTCTGAAGCAGGCTCATGGGTAATACCACTGCAGAATTCATCACATTGTGATGTAACTTCCTTTTCCTTGTCCATCTTTCCAGTGGATTAGGAGCCCCTCGAGGGGAGAGATTTGTCTTCTTTGCTGGAATTGAGTTGGGCCATAGCTGGCCCTCAATAAATGTTGGTTGAACAAATAAATAATTGTGTATGATCTAAACAGGTTTGTCATTTGTGCTGGGCGAGATCAGATTCAGCCTTAAAGAGGTTTGAACAACCTACAGAATGGGAGAAGATATTTGCAAATGATGTATCAGATAAAGGGCTACTTTCCAAGATCTATAAAGAACTTCTTAAACTCATCAGCAAAGCAACAAACAATCCAATCATGAAATGGGCAAAAGACATGAACAGAAATCTCACAGAGGAAGACATAGACATGGCCAACATGCACATGAGAAAATGCTCTGCATCACTTGCCATCAGGGAAATACAAATCAAAACCACAATGAGATACCACCTCACACCAGTGAGAATGGGGAAAATTAACAAAGCAGGAAACCACAAGTGTTGGAGAGGATGTGGAGAAAGGGGAACCCTCCTGCACTGTTGGTGGGAATGTGAACTGGTGCAGCCACTCTGGAAAACTGTGTGGAGGTTCCTCAAACAGTTAAAAATAGACCTGCCCTACGACCCAGCAATTGCATTGTTGGGGATTTACCCCAAAGATACAGATGCAATGAAATGCCGGGACACCTGCACCCCGATGTTTCTAGCAGCAATGTCCACAATAGCCAAACTGTGGAAGGAGCCTCGGTGTCCATCGAAAGATGAATGGATAAAGAAGATGTGGTTTATGTATACAATGGAATATTACTCAGCCATTAGAAATGACAAATATCCACCATTTGCTTCAGCGTGGATGGAACTGGAGGGTATTATGCTGAGTGAAATAAGTCAATCGGAGAAGGACAAACATTATAGGGTCTCAGTCATTTGGGGAATATAAAAAATGGTGAAAGGGAATAAAGGGGAAAGGAGAAAAAATGAGTGGGAAATATCAGAAAGGGAGACAGAACATGAGAGACTCTTAACTCTGGGAAATGATCTAGGGGTGGTGGAAGGGGAGGTGGGCGGGGGGTGGGGGTAACTGGGTGACGGGCACTGAGGTGGGCACTTGATAGGATGAGCACTGGGTGTTATTCTATATGTTGGCAAATTGAACACCAATAAAAAATAAATTTATTAAAAAAAAAAAAAAGAGGTTTGAGTCCAGGACAGGGTTCTGGGAGAAGAGACACAGCAAAATTTTAGTGATGGGAAAATCAAGGTCAATAATCAAGTGTGTGAGAGAGAAAGGATAATTTAGGTGAATAAGTGTTATAGGCTAGAGAGCAAGAATATGAGAGAGGGTATGAGAGTCCTCGGGTGCTCACAGAGGGGTATAAACCATGTGCTGTATATTCTGTGGGTGACGGGAGTCACGGAAGACTGGGGGCCAGAAAATGATGGAACCAGAATGCATTTTAGGACAACTCATTACATGGCCATGGGCAGCTTCCCTGGGAGGAGGAAGTGAGTGGGGGCAAGTAGCCGTGGATGAGCCCTGGGAGTCACTAGGGATGAAAGACTTGCTGAGATCTTCCATTCAAGCATCAGAATCATCCAGAGTCCTTACCCCCCAAGACATTTTTGTTCTTTTTCTAGCATCCATCTTCTCAGACTCCCAGGTCTGATGGGCTTTTCTCCCCTCGACTGCCCAAGGAGCACATCTCACCTGGCACAAAGATAACTGGGAAGCATTGCAGAGGATGTCGGGGATAGAAGTAGTGGTCAAGAGATGAAGGGGGTTGAACCAAGGCAGAGGCTGTGGGGATGGTGTGGAGGGACCAGGGATAAGAACAATTTCCGAAGCAAAATCTACAGAATTTAGTGCATGAACGTCCAGGCACAATGAAAGGCATGTTAAGGCTAATTTTGAGGTTTCTGGATGCTAATTCTAGAAATACAGACAGAGGGTGCTTAGAGCAGAAGGACAAATAATTCAGATTGGGGCATATTGAATTTGAATTTGACATAACAGCAAAATTTCCAGGTGGAGGGTTCTTGGAGCTTACTTGAGACAGACCTTTGAAGTTCAGGAGGAAGTTGAGTGCTGATTATTGATGATTTGCGTTATCATTCGAAGGTGCGAAAGTGGATGTGATCACCAGAAAGAGCAGGTGGAAAGAAGAAAAGAGCCGATGGTAAAAACACCAGCATTACGAGATGGGCAGAGAAGGAAGAGCCAGTGAGAGAAACCAAGAAGGACTCGCTGGAAAGGCAGAAGGAAAACCAGGAGAAAGCGGAGTTCGAGAAAGGCAAGGGTTTCCAGAAATTGCAGTAGCAGGCTTGCCCAGGGCGAACAGGTAGAGTAAGCCACAGGGCACTCGTTAGTGCATTGTGGGAGCCAGGTGGAGGAAGGCATGGGAGGAGGGGAGGTGGATGGAAACCACGGCCCCCCACTCTTTGCCCAGTATCCAGGGATAGTCACCTTCCTCACTGAGTAACAGCCTCTGGACAACCAAACGCAAAGGAATTCCACATGACAGATGGAGGGCGGTGGTTTTCCTTGAGGCCTCTGCTTCGATTCTCTTCAATCCACCCTGCTTTCATTTAAGACCCGTTTATTCAGGGCTGCTAATGGTAGTGTCAGTGAAAGCCTTAATGATATCTTTGCCTTCTTGTTTTGTAAGAAAGTATTCCACTTCCCCATTTAACTTGTTTGGAGAATCTTCTGAAAAACTTGCCTTCCTGGTTTTTATCAATGGGAGTTCATATTTTCTCAGTCTTTTAAGGAATCAGCTCGTAGCTCATTGAGACAAAATGATCCATCTCACATTGAAAGCTTCTTATTGTCGAGTTCAATGTCATCATGAAGAGTCAATGGACGAATTACAAGTATTTACCATGATGTGATTGCTACGAGACAAAGAGAAAAGGCTGAATAAAGAGGATGAAGTCTGAATTGAAACATTTTCTTCTCTATTTAAAAAAACAGCAAGAAGAGGGGAGCCTGGGTGGCTCAGTGGTTTAGCACCTGCCTTCAGCCCAGGGCATGATCCTGGAGTCCCAGGATTGAGTCCCACATCAGACTATGCATGGAGACTGCTTCTATTTCTGCCTCTCTCTCTGTGTGTCTCTCATGAATACATTAATAAAATATTTTTTTTAAAAAAACAGCAAAAATGATGTTTTCCCTGTCACTATGGAGGTTTTGTTTTGCTTTGTTTTATTTTATTTTCATTCTGGCTCAAACTCTAATGTTTTACATTGTTTGAAGTCATAGAAAAGACTCTACCCTGCCTGTGGTACCAGAAACACGAGTCTACAACCTACATTTTACCCATGCAGAAAGATATCAACGTCTCTGGTTGACTCATGTATCACCAGCAGCCAAGGTAGTTAAATTCACCATAGGAGCACCTGGCTTATTCCACTGCCACGGATAGCCCCACACCTAAGTGTTATGGCAAGAGGAATCTGGTCATAAGAAGAGTGGGCGATCAGTGCAAACCCAGCACTACTGCTTGAAAAACAGTCGCTGGGTTGTTACAACTGGTATCCAAGAAAGAGACTATGGGACATGGCCCTTGTGTCAGTTGACAGAAGCTGACTCTGGATGATCTAAGCAGAAAATTCATTCATGTACAGCATGGTGGGTGGCAACAGGAATCCTCCGGAGGGCCGGAGGACTAGCTCTAAGATAATACAGCTTGGATCAAGGCCCAAAGTCATGTTGTAGACTGGTCTGCTGATGGCCCTGTCATTGCCCCCAAGGATGCTGTCCTCTGCCCTAAAGCTGCTGTCCCCTCTATGGCTACTGGATTCAGAACCATCCCACTTCTTCCTATCATCAGCTGCAGGGAGGATCTAGAGTATAAGCCTCCCCTCCACTGTAAGAAAGGCTGAGGAAATGGCGTTTGGCATCTCCAGTTTTCAGTGGGGAGGCAGCTCTGCCTCCTGAGGTTGGGGATTCCCCAGACACAAGAAGGAGGTCTTGGGCAACTCAAAAACAGATGTCATTCTTGCCCTTGAACCTGGGACTAGGTCTTCACCTTCATTATGGGCCTAGACCCATGCCCCGAACAGAGCACATGCCAGCAAAATTTTGGTTATGGATGCTCTGCCAGCATCCATTCAGGAATGAGTTACATGGGGCACCTGGGTGGCTCCTTGGTTGAGTGCCTGCCTTCAGCTCAGGGCATGATCCCGGGCTCCTGGGATCAAGTCCCACAGTAGGCTCCCCTGAGGGAGACTGCATCTCCCTCTGCCTGTGTCTCTGCCTCTCTCTCTCTCTGTGTCTCTCATGAATAAAAAAAATAAAATCTTTAAAGTTAAAAAAAAAAAAGAGTTACACCTCCCAGATTGCTATTAGCCTAGAGAGTTAAGCAACTTGACAATACACGTAGTCTTTGCTTTTTAAAGGTGTGGCTCCTTTGCTGAGCCCATTGTAATGTGGCCATAATAGTCACCATATTATGTGGCCATATTATAGTCGCCTTTTTGTGAGGAAGGGGAAGGGGCAGGGAGAGAGGGAGATAGAGAATCTTAAGCAGGTTCCAGGCCCAGTGCGACATAGAGCTTGACCCTGAGATCATGGCCTGAGGTGAAATCAAGAGTCAGATACTTAACCAGCTGAACCACCCAGGCGCCCATACAATCACATTTTTTGATGGGATCTTTGTTAAGGCCATTAATGAAATTCACTATCCACTCAATGAAAATCTCCTTCTGACCCCCATGAATACATTACAATTTGCATGGCATAAAAAAAATAAGGGAATAAAAGTGTGTAAACCCTCTGGTCTCTGTTAAGTGAGAGAGAGAAAAGATATCCTCAGCATTTTAAGATGAACATCTCAAAACCATACTCGGGGTGGCAAACGATATAATCTGTAGTGTTATTTGACAAGATTGTTCTCCTCATCACTGTCCACCGAAAAGCAAAGCATGGAGCTGATTGACTGGCAAGCCATCCATTTTCTGTGAAATAAGGAAAGCACTGGGGGCTGAAATGGTAAAGTTATCAAATATCTTACATCCAAACAGCTACCTTAAAATGACTTCCACACAGGCAACGTTTTCTTCCTGACAGTAATGTTTGCCATTTTAGCGTACAATATGGTGCCTTGCAGACACTAGAAACTCAATGAATTTCTTGCTGGTGATAACTGCTAGAGATAACATAAATTGCCTCTTATTATTTTGGTAACAAAAAACTTGGTGGGTTTTATTTTTTATTTTTTGGACCCTAAGGCGGAATTTTCACGTCCTAGACCAGAAAGTATAGGTAAAGCGTTAGACCTACTGTGCAGGCATTACTGATTTTGATACATTTTCAAAAGATTATTGTTGCTGTTGGAGCCTTTGTTGCCAAGAAAGAAGAGTTCCTGTACACTACTCATCCAACTTCCGGTAACATTAATATCACAAATAGCCATGACAGGTGTTATCAGAACTAAAAAATTGACATCGATATGAACCGTCAACTAAACCGCACACTTCTTCGAATTTCCCTACCATTGCTTGTCATTGTGAAACTTGAGTACTTATTTGAACTTGAGGGTCCCACCCAGCCGCAGAACCACATTAATTCAGATGGACTGGGATTAGATACAGAGGTGGTCTAGAAAGACTATAAAATCTACCATTTTATTTTATTTTATTTTTTGCTGAAGAATTTTTTTGATTACTTTCATTGTACTTTATTTTTTTTAATAATAAATTTATTTTTTATTGGTGTTCAATTTGCCAACATTCAGAATAACACCCAGTGCTCATCCTGTCAAGTGCCCACCTCAGTGCCCGCCACCCAGTTACCCCCACCCCCCGCCCTCCTCCCCTTCCACCACCCCTAGTTCGTTTCCCAGAGTTAGGAGTCTCTCATGTTCTGTCTCCCTTTCTGATATTTCCCACTCATTTTTTCTCCTTTCTCCTTTATTCCCTTTCACTATTTTTTATATTCCCCAAATGAATGAGAACATATAATGTTTGTCCTTCTCCGATTGACTTATTTCACTCAGCATAATACCCTCCACGATGTTTCTAGCAGCAATGTCCACAATAGTCAAACTGTGGAAGGAGCTTCGGTGTCCATCGAAAGATGAATGGATAAAGATGTGGTCTATGTATACAATGGAATATTACTCAGCCAAAATCTACCATTTTATATGCCAACCGTCAATATATTTTAAATTTTGACTTCAAATAATTTGTGTGCATGCCCTGATGTCATGCTCCCTGGAAACCAAGAATGTGGATACTCTCATACCCCACTTTACAGCTAAAACAGCAGGATTTGGGATTTCCAGCATTGTTTGCAAGATAGTTTAGCTGGGAAATGGCATGGCCAGGGTGTGGACGAAGGCCTCCCAGGGTCCAAAGCCCATGGCCTTGGCCATCACTACTGCAGTATGGACTGAAGGATATTTATCACAGGTGTGGTACCTTGGCCTGTCCATCTGCAGTCTTTGCCCAGGACCCACCTCCAAAGTTCATTGGGATGAGCTGGGGCAGGTGAGCCCGATATGGGAGGTCGTCCTGTAATGATGACATGTGACTCTAAGTGAAGGAGGGTTTTTTTCTGTGATGTGTGGAATCATTTCAGCCCTCAACTCCCACCCCAACCCAGCCCCCTCCAACAGGAAGCTCCCCCCGGCACGGCAGCGTGGGGCCACCCTGCTGCTGGACTGCCCTCCAGCCAGAGCAGCTGGGAGGAGCATGGTGCAAACATCCCCATGTGCCTTTTGCTTTTTTTTCCCCCCTGTGTTTCAAGGCTCAATTAACGCGTGTAAAGTGATCTGAAATGCAGGAATAAAAAGAGCTGGGGAGCTGCAGAGTGTCGGTCATTACCTGAGGTGAGACAGCTGAAAGAGAGGGGCCTAGGGAGACAAAGGGGGTCTGGGGAGAGGCGAGGCGTTCAGCTCAGCAGCCAGCTGGTTGGCACAGAGCCAGATTGGGCTGTTTCTGGCAGCGCTCTGCCCCAAGCTCTGTGTCAAGGCCTCTATTACAGTTCTGCTCAGAATTCCTCCAGGACTAAGCCCAAGCAGGACTGTAACTGGTCCCATGGAGAGGGGACGGGATGCCACCCATCCTCCACCGTTTGCCAACACAGAATCGTTTGCAAATTCCTAGATTCGGTCAATGAAGGAGGGGATGTGACCAATAGCAAAGATATGAATGATGCAAAGTGAGCTTTGTTCGTTCCTTTTGACAAGCATGGGTTCGTGGTAGTGATTTAGTACTGTCACCTGTGGGAGGCAATAAATCCCTTATAAAGTGATGGGTGGAAATAATGAAGTCCGAGTCACGTCTCCCAAGTGTGTGTGAGTGAAAGGATGAGGCTACTGGTTTCGCGGAGAACGTTAAGTCTCATGACATCACACGGTGAAGGCAGGTGGCCTTTTATTGCAATGGAAACACGCGAAGAAGCAAGTGAAACATCTTGCTTTCACTACCACTTGATACCACCTGTATCTAGAAAGTCAGGGAGGGTTACACAGTTCGCTCCAGCAGGGCGAAGATTTCTGGGCACCTCTGTGTGTGCATGAACAGTGGCTATCTATACAGCCTATTCTAAACTGTTTATGATGATGGAGGAGAAAAAGATTTGTTTGGATAACCCGAAGTTTATATTAGGCTTTCATCGTGTTTTTATGTCCTGCTTAGGCTAATGGTTGGGTTGTTCTCCATCTCTTGAGCCCACAAACTGAGGATGTGGCTGCTGGCAGCACCCTGCAGCTTGGCAACTGGAGCAGAAGGAGGCCCACTTCCCCTGACTTCAGTTGGAGAATTCCAGAGGACTCTAGTGGGTCTGGCAGGGGGCCGAGGGTCTGCTCCAGGGCCAATCCTATGGAAGGGGAGGGAGGGTCACCCTTTAAGTTGCCTTCTCCTGTTCAACACCAGTCCACCGTGTGACATGGAAAACCCCCAAAGGAGAGGCAATAGCCATCCCCACTGCCGTTTGTTCCAACTGAGCAGTAAGAGGCCAGAAGACGTTATTGTCCCCAGCCTGCCCCAGAGGACTTCTCCGTGGCCAGGACCCACGGCAGTCATCACCTTTGTTCTTTTCTGAGCATTGCGTTTGTGACTGACTCCCCCTGGAGTTGTGTCTGTGTAATACTTTAGCACATGTAATAGCATGTGTCGCCCATGGGCCACTGAGAGGTCGTTTGAAGACACCAGTGATGGTGTCCTTCAGCTGCGCATCGATTCTTGCCTGATCTAGTATAATAATAACCTCCTAAGTCTCCCTGTCTGTGTCTTGTTTCCTTCTAAATCATTCTCCCTACAGGCCCTAGAATGATCCTTGTAAGACAGAGAGTCCCTTTCAATACTTTGATGGTGCTTTTTATGTCAACTTGACTGGGCTAGGGGGTGCCCAGATATTTGCTCAGATACTAGATATGTCTGACATGGTGTTTTGAGTGAGATTAACATTCGATCAGCAGACTGAAAAAAGGGGATTGCTCTCCCTAATGTGGGTGAGCCTCATCTAATCGGTTGATGGCCCCTGAATAGGACAAATCAGCTGAGTAAGAAGAAACTCCTCCTGCCCAACTGCCTTGAGCTGGGACATCTGTTCTTCTCTGCCTTTGGACTGGAACTGATACGTTGGCTCTTCCTAGATCTCGAGCCTGCCAACATTCAGACTGGAACCACACCATTGGCTCTCCTGGGTCTCCAACTTACTGGCTGTAGATCTTGGGACTTGTCAGCCTCCCTAGTTGTGTGAGCCAATACCTTATCATAAATCTTCTCTCTATATTTTCATCCTACTAGGTCTGTTTCTCTGGAGAACCCTGACTGATACAAATACCTTCTGATTTACTAACTTCGTTCATTCATTCATTTAAGAAAATTTATTGAGCACCTATTATTGGCTGATCACTGTTTCACGTTCTTGGCAATTATCAAGGAACAAAACAAAGAATCCTGGCCCATGGAACTTTTATTCGTGTGTGTGTGGGGGGTGGGGGGGAGTTGGTGATGGAGGGAGCCAGACAATGAATAATGGGAATAAGAGGATTAGTAATATGTTAGAAGGAAAAAGTGGAGCATGACATGGAGGATCAGGCGGGATCGAGAAGGGGACATTTGAACAAAGGCTTAGGGGAAATAAAGTGGCCTGCCACATGGACGTTATGATAAAGTTCACACCAGTGGACACTGGCCCCCACAACATCTCCAGTGGGATCTGTAGGCACTTCCTCATTAGAAACCTTTGTTTTAGCCACGCTGCTCCCAAGCAGCACTCTGACCTGCCTTGACCTTTGCCCAGGCCTACAACATCCTGTCCCGTGAAGATCGAAGAAGATCATCTTCTCCCCACTTGTGTTTATATCTTAACCCCTCCTTGCCCTGGAAGGTTCCGTCTCACGGCTTCTACCAAGGATGACTACCATGGTGATTTCTTGACCATCTTGAACTGGAGAACAATTGTCCCCTATTCATCGTGCAACCTTGGGTAAGTTTGTTCATCTCTGAAATGGGAATAAAATAGTCCCCTGGTTAAGAGGACTAGAATGAGAAAAAAAGCACATAAAATGACTCAGTGACTCTTAGCTGCTACAATTATTGCTCCTATGTCCCTCCTCCCCTGTTCTGTTATCCCAGAGACTCCAGAGTCTGCCCCTCCGCGGCTGGTCACATTCCAGAACCATTTCCAACCAGCCCACCTTCCCTGCTCCACACCCTGGCTGGATGTCCTGTTTCCTCACTCATAGCTCCCACCTTCCTCTCATCAACCTCTCCCCAGACCACGTTCTGGCTTCAGTGTTTTCTTGGCTTCCCTGGGCCTCTTATCCCTTGCTGGGTGGGATATTTCTTGATGTTTTAACTATTAAACTCTGTGCTTTAGCTCCCTATAAGCAAGCCCCAGACCTGCTGGATCAGGCCTATGGCCCCTGCTTGGGAAGGGAGGCAATGGGGTTTCTATAGTAGAGGGGAAACAAAGCCACCTCACTGTTTACCACAGAAGGATTTTTTTAAAGACATTATGTTTTTAATGACTGTTTGCAATGTACAGACAAATTGAGACGATAGTACAGAGAGTTCCCACATACCTCATACCCAGTTTCCCTTGTTAGTAACAGCTTACATGTTAATGTGTTTTTAAATTTTTTACTTTACTTATTATTATTTTTAGAGGGAGAGAGAGAGAGCATGTATGCAAGTTGTGGGTGTGTGGTGAAGAAGAACGAGAGAGACAATCCCAAGCAGGATCCATACTCAGAGTGGAGCCCAACATGGGGCTTGATCTCATGACCCTGAGATCATGACCTGAGCCAAAATCAAGAGGCAGACGCTTAACTGACTGAACCACCTGGGTGGCCCCTTATATGTTAATGTATGGTACATTTATTACCATTGATGCACCAATATTGATAAATTATTGCTACCTAAAGTCCATATTTTATGCAAATTTCCTTAGTTTTTCCATTCCAGGATCCATCTGGCGTATCACCATACATTTAAGATACATTTTTAAGGGCAGTTTGGGTGGCTCAGTGATTTAGCACTGCCTTCAGCCCAGGGCCTGATCCTGGAGACCGGGGATCGAGTCCTACATCTGACTCCCTGCGTGGAGCCTGCTTCTCCCTCTGCCTGTGTCTCTGCCTCTCTCTCTCTCTCTCTCTCTCTGTGTCTCTCATGAATACATAAATAAAATCTTTTTAAAAAGATACATTTTTAAGTCATCTCTGTACCCAATGTGGGGCTCAAACTCGTGACCCCAAAATCAAGGGTGACATGCTATGCAGACGGAGCCAGCCAGGTGCCCCACACCACTGTATATTTCATTATCTCCTAAAGCTCCTCTTTGTAGTTGTTAGTGTGTCCTGATTTGGACGACGTTGACCTTTTGGAGGACATGCTGCTCAGGTATTCGGTGAGATGCCTTTCCACTGGAATTTGCTGATTGGCACAGGAGGAATTTAACGCAGGGGATTGCTCACACAGATGGTAGAGGATTTGAGATGGAAAGCAGAGACCATGAAGTCATGGTCATTTCAGCAGAAAGCCATTAACATTTGACACTGGGATGTTAGCAGAATGAGGCAGTGTCACCTAGGCCAGGAGTTGGGGTCAGCTGGCAAAGCCTCAGCCAGTTGCCGCCACTGGGGCAGATCCCATCACAGTCAAGAAGGAGGTGAAGAAATCCTCTTTCCTCCCATTCTCCACTCTTCTTTCAGCACGTCCTGTTAACCATACCTCGCCTTTAACCAGCCCACCCGGGGGGCTGTGAACACAGCCTGCAAATCTGCTCCAAGTAGTACAGAGTAGAGGGTGCCATTGCCAATGGCCCATGACTGGGACAGTTGGCATTTGAACACAGAGCGCCTGTGACGTGGTTTTACTATAGCACTAGCGCCACTGTTGTGCAGTTCTTTGCTTGTCCATGGGCTCTGAATGATGAAGAGGGCTTTGAGGGCATTGTTTGTTTTTTTATACCCAGAGCCTAAAAGAGTACCTTGATCACGTTAGGTTTTCAACATTTGAGGTATACGCAGTTGAATGAATGAATGAATGAATGAGTTCCTTTGGACCACCCACCTCTTCTGATGTGCTCCAGCTTTGAGGAACCGCTCACCACCAGCACATCTTTTCAGCTTCTCATGACCTCCAACGGCTGCCAAGATGATTCTGAGCCTTGCATTTGCGACATTTGAAGGCCACGTGCATGGTGTGACTACCAACTAATTAGAGCAGTTTTCAACAAAGGGATCAAATTAATTCATCAAGGAAGTTTTACATTAATCCTCCTGAGTTGTTTTTCAGGAAGGTCATCTGCATCTCCCAACGATGCTGCCATGCCCAGCCTCTTTCTTATGAGCTGCCCAAGAAAAGGAATGAATAATTTTTAAGAATTAAATGTCTGTGTCTTTTCAGCTAAATGTCACCCAGCCCTCACCTGCTGGTATTTAAGTGGGTGGGACACATCATCAGAGAAGCTACATTTCCTTGCAGCAGAGGGGAGGAGGCAGTGGACTGACACCAACGGAACTGACTGTGGCTTTCCCATGGGTGCAGGAGGGTTGAGAAGCCACACCCGGTAGTCACTAGGTCTGGGCAAGGACACCCTAGATATCTCAGTAACAGGACACCTGGTATCTGAAACACCTGAGGTTCCAGGCTTTTTCGAGGACTTTTGGGGCTGAGACTGCATGTAGATAACCGAGTTCCACTTGAGAGGACCTCACTCCTCCAGGTGCCAAGCGGATCTCAGTCTCTGATAGGACGCAAAGGTGTCTAGGGAACAGGAGCCTTCCTCAGCCCCAGAGTTTTCTAGTTTTCCGTCTGCCCCAGACAGCCGCGGGACAGAAATCTGACCAGCCAGCGTTCTTGTTTAGTGGAGACTAAAATATTTTCAACTATCCTCTTGTTTCCATTCTGGTTAGTTGCTCTTCTAATACAGGTAAGAAAAGGTGGCTACAGAAGGCTACTTGCATTTTTGTTTCGGATGCCTTATGTTCCAGAGCTTAATGGGGGAAATCGTTGGGAGGGCAGGTGGCGCACTTGAGAAGGCTGAGGTTGTCAGAAATGTTGGGGACTGGGGTTGAGCCCCCAGCCCCTGGGTATACTAGCTGAGCTGATTTATCCTACGGGACTTCCACTTTCTCAATGGAAAATTGGGAATTAGAATGTCTGTCTTATCACAGAGGTGTGGTAAAGATATGAGATGTACGGGCGAGGACTTTGAAGATCTACAAGTGTGACATGTTACAACTAGGTTTTTTTTGCATGGACATAAGGCAGCAGAAAAGGTATCTTTGATGTTTAATTAATACTAAAAATCCTCCATTACATTTATTGGCCATGATCGGGAAGGAGGTGAGCTTGAGTAATTTTCAAAGGGACCCTTTCTGCTCCAGAAATAGAACCCTGAAAACACATTATTTGATTTTCGTTTTGGTGTCAAACCACAGCACCATTGTTATGAGCAGTTTTACAGAATTGTGACCTTCAGACTTGGTGATATCAAGACTGAAGGCAGCTCCCAGTCCTGAAGCCTTTCAAACAGGCCCTTCAAACTAAAGCACTTTAATTTTGAATTAAGGGCTAATAGAATTGCCCTCTTAAATGAGCACTTGCAAGTTTAAATGTTGCCTTCCAGGTGGGCTGCAGTCCATGAATGTGCTAGGAGGTTGCTGAAAGCCCTATTGGGGACCATGAGGGGAATCTGCTATAGGGGTCCATGTGACACCCTTTCCTGCAGTTAGAAGAGAAATCTAGAACTTCCATTTTCCTAATTGTTCATAAGCTGATCTGTGTATACATCGAGGACCATCATTTACTTTCAGTTTACCGAATTTGTGAATTTTTCACATTTGTTTCAATTCGTAATTAAGTTTTCTCTATGAGGCGCGCCACATGCCACCATTAATTCTTCCTCCTTGATTGCTTAGGAGATACCCGGGTGCATATTTTGATGCAATTTTTGAGGTCTTCTGGAAATCAAATGCCTCTGCGTTTGGCCATATGGGCCTTTGTTATTTAAAATAGCATAGGACAAAGTAAGAGGAAGCAAAACGCAAAGAGGACCTGTTAGAAAACAAAACACTGGAAGCCTGTGTGTAAAAAAAAAAAAAAAAAAAAAATGTTATGAACACACCAATTTAAAAAAAGAAATTAATGAATTTATTTTTTATTGGTGTTCAATTTGCCAACATCTAGAGTAACACCCAGTGCTCATCCGGTCAAGTGCCCACCTCAGTGCCCAACACACCAATTTTGAATCTTTCTTTTCTTTTTCTTTTTTTTTTTCTTTTTTTTGCCTTATATTTTTGAGATCTGTCTTTATGGATCCCCCCTCCCCCGCCCCGCCGTGTGTCTTCCCGTCTGCTAAGGTGCCGAATTACAAGTGCCACAGCGGGCAGGCAGACCGCTAGAGAAACCAGTTCCTGCCCCGGTGCCCGGTGCCGTAGAGACGCGGAGGGGCTGCAGATCCGCACACCGGCCTCGGGCGAGTTCACTTGTAGCCGCGTCTGCGGCCAGGGCTTGACCCCGGGCGCCCGCCCCCCCGCCCGTCCGCGCGCGCGGGGCCCGGTTTTGAGAGGGGCCGACGGGTCTGGCCCGGGCGGCGGGGGCCGGGGGTGCGGGGAGGTCCCGGGGCGCGCGAGCCCCCGCCCGGAGGTCCGGGCTGCAGAGCGGGCGGCGGGGCGGGCGCGCGGCGCGCACTAGGACCCAGCGGGGCTCCGGGCCCGGGTGGGAGCCGCGCCGCCGACCCCGGGCGGGCGCCGGGGCTGGAGCCGGGGTTCCGGCCGCGATCGGCTGCAGCTCGGCCGGGAGACGGCGCGACCCGGCGGCGGGGCCCCCGGCCAGTGCAGCGCCGCCGCAGCCCCCCGATGCGGCCGCGAGGAGCAGCGGGGGGGGGCCCCGGCGATCGAAGGTAACGAAAATGGGGCTCATTTCCTGCCTCCCGAGCTTGTGCTCGGCTCCAGCATTGTCACGAGAAGCCCTCGCCGTTCTGGCGGCTGCATTTTGGGGGGCATCGTTCCATTTCTGTTTGTTTGTTGTTTTTAAAGGTGTCGCCCCCTCCACCCCCCCCACCCCCTCCACCCCTGCACTCTCCCGTTTCCACCTGGGTTCGGGAGTGATTTATAGAGCATGCAGCCCAGATGGGGGGGAAGATGCGGGGACATCGCAAGTTGACTATTTTTCATTAGTTTTGGCTCAAAAGTAAGTTCATTAAAAAAAAAAAAAAAGAAAAGAAAAAGTTTCGCAGGAATTGGTGAATCGTCTTTCAAAAATTCTTTCGGAAGACCCGACGGATGGTTAATTTAAAAAAATGTGTTTTTTGTGTGTGTGTGTGTGTGTGTATGTGTGTTTTTTTTTTTTTTTTCCTCCCCCAAGTAATTGATGCGATTCTGGTAATGACTTCCCAGGGCTTGACTTTTGTGGGGGGTCCCCGGGCGTTACTTTTATTTTCAAGGCACTAGCGTGTTGCATGGGGAGTTGGGCTCGGGGAGAGTTTACAGCATTTTGCTGTCGCCACTGTTTTTTTTTTTTTTTTTTCTATCAGTTACCAACCGTGTCCGATCCGGGGTGTGTGTGTTGGGGGGGGGGGGGGTGGAGACCCCTTTGCAAACCCTGTCGCTGGTTATCCTGGTGTGACATGTACAGAGGAGAGTTTCCTTTGAGGGCAGAAGCGAGGATCTCTGTCCTTTTTTGGAGCCGCGTTGTTTTGAGGAGCAAACCCTGATCCCTGATGACTGGCTGGGAGGCTAAAGACAGACTATTTCTCATGCTTTGTTTATACTCCGGGGCTGACATTTGGGGAAGGGAAAGGCGGTCCTCCCCGGCAGCTCAGCTCTTAATTGTGGGGTCATTAATTCACTCCATTGATTAGTTTCCACTGGCTGGGCTCGGGGAGCCCCCGTGTCACAGGGCGGGCTTAAGGAGGGGACCCGTCTGCAGGCGGTCGGGACACAGGCTTGCAGATGCGAGCTGTGCCTGCTGCGGCCCCGGCTGCTGGGGCTCCCGCGCGGAGCTGTCGGGGGGCCGCTGGCTGCGCGCCCCGGGCTCGCGGAGGGAAGAGGGGACCCTGTTCCCTGGCTCCCGGGGAGGCATCCTGTTCTGTTCCTTTTGTTCGCTGTTTTTCATTGATCGCCAGCTCTGCCTTGAGAGGGGAGAGCAGCCCAGAGTGCAGAGCGGAAGGCGGCCCAGATGACTACAAACCACTTCAACTCTCACCCTGATTGGTCAGCGAGATGGAGACTTAGGAAAACAGCCACCCCGGACCTCCTTTTTTTTTTTTTTTTTTTTTTTTTTTTAAGTCTCGCTGTAATTTCAGGTTAGCTTTTCCCAAGCGCGCGGATTCCTGCAAGATGGCTTTTTAAAATTTCGGGTGCCGTTTGCTCGAGACAGCCTTTAAGTCTCTCCCCCCACCCCCCCCCCCGTTGTTGTCTCTATCCGGATAAAGTAGGCCATTTTGGTGACAAATTTCTTTGCAGACGTCAGCTACTAGCTTGCATTTATAGACCTATCACTTTACGATACATGCTGCATGCTTCTTTCTCCTCCGGAGCCGTACGATGCAAAGTTGTTCAACTTAGAATAATTTCTCCTTGGCGTGTGTGTGTGTGTTTTTTTTTTCTTCTCTATTTTTTTTTTTTTTTTTTTGACCTGGATATTTAAGCGTCGCCATTGGCAGATGGATGTTTAGCTGGATCTTTACTTGGGTCGTTTAAGTGTCCTATGCATGGACACGGATCACGCACTAAATTTAAGTCTGCCACGGTTGAAGAAAAAGGCAAGGAAGAGCAAACAAAATGAGCTTGCACACTGTTATAGGAAATTGTGGCATCTGGCTTGAGGAGGATGCGTTCCACGTCCAAGAAAAGGGGCATTCTTTGCCTTATAAGAATAGGAATTAGTAAATATTGTGGCATTGTGTATCTATAAAACCAAAAAAAAAAATGCCTAAGACCCGTGGACATCTTCATCTGAGCCTTAAAGCAGCTCAATTACAGAAGCACTGTCTCAGAAGTTGTTAAATGTATAAACACTTTTCTGATTGGCTTAAAAATTTAGACACAGGAAGTGGATGGTATCTAATAACCGATGAGTGGAGACTTGGTTGTCATGGAAACCGGGAATAGTAACCCCCACACCCCCATACACTACCATAACCACCCCCTTAAGAAAAACAGCAACAACAACAACAACAACAACAACAACAAAACCCTGCATGTCATCACAGATGCCTGGAGAACATGTTGGCTTCTGTAAGCTTTCCCACAGCATCTGCTGAAACCCGAGACCATGCCTGTCAGATCAAGGTCATTTTACAACAACAACCAAAAATGCAGCCTCCTGGATTTCGTAACTATTTTCTTAAAAATAAGCGAGGAAGAGAACCTCTTAAGGCGAGGATGAGCCCACGTGCTTACTTAGCAGTTTGCTACCACTGAGCTGTGCAAGGAAAGGCAAAGAAGCAGGTATTGGAGCGCTTAATTGTGGAATCAAACTGATCTGTAGGTCTGCGGTGAGAAGGAAGCTCTTTTTAGAGCCCTAAAGACTAGAGCGTTACCTGTGGCTGAGAAGTCACTTGGGGAAGGTATAAATGACGAGTTTCTGTTTGCAAGAGGGGTCCAAAGTTGAACTGTGGCAAATGAAGTCAAAGAACTGGCATTTTGGAATCCTGCACCAAGGTTTCAGGAGCAGGCATAAAGAAAGGCTGTGTCTGGTGCTTTGGGAAGTACCGGGGAGGGTGTTCTCAGTGGCTGAGCAGGAAGGAGAGAACTCCTAACTAGGGCTACACTGTGCTCAGAACTGCAGTTAGTATTTGATGAATTTAGAACAGTTCCCTCTTCTCTTGCAGATGAGAAGGCTAATCCGGAATCAAAGTTGCTAATAGTTTTCAGCATCTCAGGGAGTGAGTGGTTTCAGTGAGGTGGGTGAGGAAGGGAGAAAAGTTTGGAGACCTTCCCCCTTTTCACTTTGCTGAGTGAGGAAATAACCAAGGAGGCCCTCTCCTCGAGGTTGACTTGGGCGGTCAGCGTGGAATAATAATATAATATAATGTCAACGCATTTCTGACGTTTCTCTAATCTTGTCAGTGGTGGCCTTTAAATTCTAAATTCTTGATATTCCTTTAGTGATGGCTTCCTGCCAATCATGATTGATTGCATTGTCCTGCTTTATCTTAATTGAAAATGGTCAGTTTTAAATCTTTCTTAACACTTGGATCTTTTTAAAAAGCAGCACATTTTCCTTGTTTTTATCAGCTAATTGCATGGGGCGGGGAGAGAGAAAGTGGAAAGAATCCTGACCGTATTTTAATGTTTATATAACATCCTGCCCCTATGCCAGAGGAAATACAGTGATAGAACAATCACCTGTTGGGTTGATGCAGCGTATATATTTCATGATCCCATGTTGTCAGATATTTAACTGACTGGGATTTGGTGAAAAAGGTTGCATTTCATGGCACAAGGCTTCTCTTTTAGCAAAGGATTTCCTGCAGGGAGCTTTCTTATCTATAAGTATGGTCATTGGCAGGAAGCAAGTCGGTTGCTTGTTTTTACAAACTGAAGGAAATGAATGGGATTTGTTGGTTTCTAGAATCTGCCTTCCTTCTCCATTGTCTGTCAAATAGTTTGCTCAGAATTTCTAAAGAGACTCCACATCTTTGGCATTTCTGTTTATTTGTTTTTGACTTTGGGGTTAGAAAAATTGGGCTTTAGACTGCTATGTACAACTTAAATTTTACCAATACAAATGAATAAGACGTTCAGTCGTGTTCAAATTCATTTTCAGTGGTCAGATGTACACATAACTCACCTGAAGCTGGCATTTTTTGATAGCTATGCCAAATTTCTAATGATTAATCCAGAATACCAACCAAATGCCAGTTTCATGGAGAGATAAAGAGAGAGGAGCATCTTCACTCTTTTCTTTGCATCCAAGAAGAAAATTCGTAAAGACTGAATGTCAGGTATATATATATGCCTCCTTTGCTGATGGGGTGGGGGGGAGCCCGAAGTGGGGGGTGAGTGTGGGAGTGTCTGTCAGTCGTACAATCCAGATGAGAAAAACAAATCTTAACCTTGAAGAGATTTCTGGTGCAAAAACTCTGGTTTACTTTTAGGATATTGTAAATAAATGGATTTGATTGTTTTACTTTATGTATGTTTCAAATTCTGGAAGAGAAAACAAGGGTGAGCTTCCTCAAAGGAAAATAAATACATAAACCTGCATTCCAAGGAAACAGCCCCGGGGGGAGGGGGAGGCAATGGGTGAAGAGCGTCTGGAGAGAATGATTTGTTGCAATGGTTTTCACACATTTTTGAAGACATCATTTTTGTTTTATATTTAGCACCAAAAGCGGAATCTTATGCAAGACCCTAGTACATGAGCGGAATAGGAACAGAGCTGCTTTGGGGGAAACCAGGAACCAGGAGCCCAGAGCCTGACGTCTTCCCCTGGGCTGTGCCCGGGGCCTCGCCCTAGAACCCTAGTACCTCCGGTGAAACAGTTTGAAAATCACTGCTTTTAAAGTGTCCAAAATATTCTCTAAAAGAACGCCCAAGGGAACGGCTTGCAGAGCCCTGGAACCTCTTTCGCTGAAGAGAGAACTTCTACCCTGACAGTTTAAGAGGCGCTTGTGCTCAGAGTGAGTAGGAAAAAGGCCTGTATACCGTGTCCTCTAATAAGCCAGCACGTCTATAGCGAGTGATTGGACTGGCTGTCGGTATGAAAGAGCCCCGGACCAGTATGTAGGAAGGGAAGGGAGAGGGTGTTTTGGGGGTTACTTCCAAACCAGGGCCCCCCTTCCTTTATGAGTCATGGGAACGTCTCACAGAGCCATTTGAAAGTACTTGGTTGCGATTCTTCCAGAATACGTGGATTTACTCTGTTGCCACCTCGGGATCTGTTATATCACTGTTACTCTAGTTGTCAGCGAAAATTATTTCATATTAAGTGTCGTTGATGAAATGAAAGTTTGCCAAGCTATATAATCTGCTTGGCAGACTCAGTAGTGTTTTGAGTGTTGAGTAAAATGATAACACACAGATGATGTTTGAATATCATCAAATATAGTCGCATTATCTCCTCTCGTGTGCGAGTTACTGAAACGGCAGTGTCAGGGTTGGGCTCTCTTAAACATCCCGGAGCTACGAGTACTAAGATTTCTAGGTGTGGTGGATGGAGAGGTCCTCTTCTGCTCCACTCTGGATTTTCAGGACCCCTCGGTTCACGTTAGCGCTGTTAGAGAAGCGAGGAGGAATCAGTGGACACTTCTGGCAAACTGTGGTGCCTCCTGCTTCTTGTGACCACTGCCATCCTCCGTGCATCACTCGTTCCCTGAAGGATGCTCAGGGAGGGAGTTTGTAGAAGTAGGAAGGACAGGAGCGCCTGGGTGGCTCCGTGGTTGAGCATCTGCCTTGGGCTCAGGCCCTGATCCCAGGGTTCTGGGATCGAGTCCCGTACTGGGCTCCCCGCAGGGAGCCTGCTTCTCCCTCTGCCTCTGTCTCTGCCTCCCTCTGTGTGTCTCTCGCGAATAAATAAATAAAATCTTTTTAAAAAGAAGTAGGGAGGACAGACCCCTCTCTGCATTCTCCTTTTCCCCCCGCTCTGCTTATAAGTTCCTGTTACCTGCCTGGGGTTGGAAATGGCAATTAGAATAATCGGTGTTCTGGGAAGTCGCAGGTCTTCCAACAGTTTGTGCTGGAACTTTTCCTTTTTCTTTCTTTTCTTTGTAAAGTAGGCTCCACATTCACTGCTGGAACTTTTCCGTTTTCTTTCTTCCTTTTCTTTGTAAAGTAGGCTCCACATTCACCGTGGGGCTTGGACTCACACCCCTGAGATCAAGTGTCCTGGGCTCTACCCACTGAGCCAGCCAGGCGCCCCCAGGGGAACTTTTTCTTTCTTTTTTTTTTTTTTTTAAGAAAATATTTCCTCTACAAAGATGAAACTAGGAAGAGCACAAAATAGTTGGAGGTGGTAGTGGATGGAGAGAAAATGATTGTGGTTGACTTTTATTTGTTGAGTTGTGTGGAAGAAAGCTTTTCATGTGTAGGCTGTTTAAAGCTATCTTATTCCTCCTCCCACTGCATTTCAAAGAAGAGTGAGTGTGTACCCGCAGAAACCAATGGAACTGTCCCAAGGCAACCAATGGAACTGTCCCAAGGCGTATTCATGAAAATAGACCAGTGATTCCTCTTGAGTGAGCATTTAAACTCCGAGGTTCTTGGGGACTTGTGTTTCCCAACTCAAGGATATGATCCAGTAACTGGGACCTGGCAGGAACTGCTGATACAGGACTCCAGACATTATGCAGAGTGTGCGCTGGGTACCTTTGTGGATGTCACTTCCTTAAAATTCAGATAACAGCAAGTCCTCCTTAAAGAGAGGATTTTAGTTTAAAAAAAAAAAAGAAAGAAAAAGAAAAAAAAGAGGATTTTTTTAATTTTTATTTTTTTTTAAAGATTTTATTTATTTATTCATTCATGATAGACATAGAGAGAGAGAGGAGGCAGAGACCCAGGCAGAGGGAGAAGCAGGCTCCATGCCAGGAGACTGATGTGGGACTCGATCCCGGGACTCCAGGATCACACCCTGGGTCAAAGGCAGGTGCTGAACCGCTGAGCCACCCAGGGATGCCCAATAGAGGATTTTAGTATGTTATACCAGATAGATTTTAGATGATCTCAGGTATCTCTTCACACCTGGCAGTTTCTGATTCCGCAAACTGGACATTTTTGCAGCCTTTAAAACAATTACCGTTTAATGACTAATACAAATCTCTGAGTTAAAGTAGTCACGTTGTTTCGTGGGACTAGATTGAGCATTTATGATGGTCTCTTGAAAAAGAAAGAAGTTGCCCTGGGTAAGTTTGGCAATATTGGGTAACAGAAAAAATTGTGTGACACTGGTAAGAGGCTTTTCTTTACAAGCGCCTCCCTGGGGTGCCTGGGTGGCCCAGGTCTTGATCTCAGTATCCTGGGGTTGAGTCCTGCCTTGGGTACTGCGGTCAGCGGGAAGTCTCCCTCTGCCCCTCCTCCTGCTCATGTGCGCTCTCTCATAAATAAATAAATAAATAAATAAATAAATAAATAAATAAATAACATCTTTTTTAAAAAAAGGTACCACCCCTATATGACTTTAATTGATTCTTAGAATAATCTAGTTTTCATATACCACTACTGTTGTTACTACTCAGTAATGATAAATATGCATTAATGTCCCGTTTTACAAATGAAGAGACTGAGGCCCTGTGTTCCTAGGGCCACATACTCATTGGTAGCCAAGCAGTTCTCGTAACTCCCAAATTCCAGGCATTTTTTTTTTCCCTACCTCACTGGGGCTACCTCACAACTGTTCAACCGTTTCTGTTCCAGGGTTGATGACTTCCCCTTCCATGCTTGAAATGGAACCTCCTCCTGGGAAAAATCAGAGGGCGGGGTAGGGAATATTTGATGTGATTTTGGCAAGAACTAGGGTTTAGCTTCGTGACATTCTGTGTTCCCACGTCTGGCTGTTAGGGATGCAAGGGGCTTTGTAGTTCCCTTGACAGAGACTTCCGTAATTCCTCTTCATCTTCTGAATTTTCTTTCATCTACCTCTGAGCGCATTCACCTCCTTGGTAAACCAAAGGCTCTTACCACAGGGATGTGACTTTCCTGAATTACCCAAGTATTACACCTGGCCTTTCTGTTGTGGCCTCCACAGAAAGAGATTTCCTGGGACATTCACTTTTGTAATTCCTGTGAGCTGCCCAACACACTCAGAGGTGCAAATGCAGTGACATCTCCTTTGTTTTCTGAATAAAAACCAGTGGGCCTAACTTGTCAGATTAGCGGGTTGTCTGGTATCTCCTTCTTGGGGGCCCCCCTACCCCTAACTCCTAGAAACCCCATATGGCTTTGTACAGACCCAAGTGGAGCGGGGTCACTTTGACTTCCTCATCTAAGCCCAGAGCTCTGCTTCTTGCAAGCTGGCAGAGCAGACTTCAGCCAGAGAAAGTTCCTGGGGGACTTGTTTATGCCATTGGCCGCAGTCAGAGGTTGGGCTGGCGCACGCTGGGATGTCAGCCCTGAACGGGAGGTGGCCAGGGCATCACCACCTCCTATGACTGCTCTTATTCTTTCACTCTTTCCACCAGAAAGGTTGACATTTTAGAAGAATGATAATTTTATTTATTTATTTATTTATTTATTTATTTATTTATTTATTTATTTTTAAAGATTTTATTTATTTATTCATGAGAGACACAGAGGCAGAGGCAGAGCCAGAGCCAGAGGGAGAAGCAGGCTCCCTGCGGGGAGCCTGATGTGGGACTCCCTCCCGGGACCCCAGGATCACGCCCTGAGCCGAAGGCAGATGTGCAACTACGGAGCCACCCGGGCATCCCAGAATGATCGATCGATCTATCTATCTATCTATCTATCTATCTATCTATCTATCTATTTAAAGATTTTATTTATTTATTCATGAGAAACACAGGGAGAGAGAGAGAGGCAGAGACACAGGCAGAGGGAGAAGCAGGCTCCATGCAGGGAGCCCGACGTGGGACTCGATCCCGGGACTCCAGGATCAGTCCTGGAGCCACCCAGGGATCCCCTGATCTTTTTTAAATAATCCTCTGAACTTCAAAATGAACGAAGGCCCTGGGAAAATGTTTTTTTTCAGTCCAAACAAATGAGAGCAAGAGATGTAGCGCAAGTTCCAAGCATCCAGGCAGAAATTGTGAATGAGGGCATTCATTTGGTTGTGGTTTTTCTCTGTTGCCACCGTTTATCCCGTTTCCCAGGTTGGAAAACTTGTCCACCTACTTGTTCTAGATCCATGTATCTAACTTACCACCGGGGCTGCTTGCTGCTTTCTTGGAAATCCACCTTCTATTCATCTCCTCCTCTTGAGTTCTGGTGCCTCATGCCGGGGACACTGCAGGTCACCTTGAAGGGGCTCTGTCCCTCCTGGTCCCTTGCCTTCCTAGGGACTCTTGCAGACCAGTCGCCCCCAGAACCCTCTGGAAGTGCCTTTACCCCTTAGAGCTGTGCGTGACCTTGACCTAAGACCCAGTGATATGGAAATAAGACTGAGTAACGTGGAAATCCTGAACGGGTCATTGTGAAATCCTAGAGTCCCGGAGAAGCACTTGGCATGGAGCCTGGCACGTAGTCACAAATTATTGTAGCGATTTGTATTGTTGTGTTGTTACCGTTGTTAGGGCCCTCGGCTCCTGAGAGCCATGGCGGGTGCTGGCTCTCTGTTGCCCACCTTACCAAGTCTTCCTTTGTCTTTCAAGACCTTCTGTGGTCTGGCCCTCCCTGTTAGGGCTCAGGGAATGCTTCTGGAACTGATCCCTGAATTTGCTCTCTCCTTCCAGCTCCCCTGACCTTGTTTATATTGTCCCTGGTTCCTATGATCCTCTGACCACAACCTTCTTCCTCCATTCACATGTTGGAAAGACACCAGTTTTACCCATCCTGCAACTCCAGTATATAGAGAAAATGCAATTTATTCGTTTTTTTCTACAGTAAACCTTCTTCCCCGGCACATACCCATTTATTATATCAGGAAAAAGAATAACTTTTTTTTTTTTTAGATTTTCTTAATTTATTTGATGGGGGGTGAGGAGAGCACAAGCAGGGGGAGCAGAAGGCAGTGAGAGAGGGAAAAGCAGACTCCCTGCTGAGCAAGGACCCTGATTGTGGGGGCTCAATCTCAGGACCCCGGGATCATGACCTGAGCCCAAAGCAGACACTTAACTGACTGAGTCACCCAAGCACCCCAAGAATAATAACTTCTGATCCTCTTTTAAAACTCAGTGTGGTCAGATAATCCACTTGGTCTCTTATAGTATTTCTAGTCTTCCTAGGAGAATAATGCCCATTTGCTCATGTTGCCCCCACTCCTTTGTCTGATGGTGTGTGTGTGGGAAGTAGTGTTGAGCACATTCCTTCCTTGTATTTCTGATTGAGGTGAGCAGATTCAGGCTCCTTAGGTGGGGTGACCACTGTTCCTGGGGGCTAAGTCTCTCGCCCACTGGTGCTTCTTGTTTTATACGAGCAGCTGAAGCCTGTGACTCTTATTACATGTAGTCTAATCCAGTGATTTTCAATGACCCACAATAAGATATAGACCCATGCTCTCTAAAATAAATAAATCTGGGGATCCCTGGGTGGCTCAGCGGTTTAGCACCTGCCTTCAGCCCAGGGCATGATCCTGGAATCCCGGGATTGAGTCCCATATCGAGTTCCCTGCATGGAGCCTGCTTCTCTCTCTACCTGTGTCTCTCATGAATAAATAAATAAAATCTTAAAAAAAACAAAACTATTTATTTATTTATTTATTTATTTATTTAATTTATTATTTTTTAAAAAACTGTGCGTGACCTTGACCTAAGATCCAATGACATGGAAATAAGACTCAGCTCAGCCTCCTCCTCCTCCCACCCAGCCCCTGACCTCACCACTCTCTCTGCTTGGGCCTGCTCTCGCACTGGGCTGATGAAGCTGTGCCCCACACTGGTGTGGGTCATCTCTTCTCAGGGCTCCAAGGGGTATAGGGAGATGGGCACAAGGACGTCTCTTAATGGTACTTTCTGCAGTCAGGAGGCAGTCACCCAGGAGGGGTCAGGCCAAGCAGGAGCCACTCTATCCACTGTCCTCTTTTTCTTCTCTCCTATTTCTTTCCCATAATTATCTGGACCCAGAAAGGGGTGGACGTCCCCTTAGCTCCCCTCCTCCTTGCACCCTGAAGGCAGATCAGGGACTGCTCTGTCCCTGATGGGTGAGATTAGTGTCTTCTGCCATCTTCTGGTAGATTCTTTTGTGTTGGGTCCTCTAGATTCCTGGTAAATGGTGGAAAATCCTGTCCTGGGACAAAGCCTGACTTTCAAGGCTGTGGAATTTCTGCCTGTGATAGCGTCTCCTAGTTTCCTATCTGTCTATTCTGTGCAAATTTTAGCGGGGATCAGCTAACGATCACAATTCTAAGACTCCGTTGCAGCTAAGAATGGCAAAATTCTAGCTTCTGGGATTCGAGTAGGTGTGTGGGGTGTCCGTGTGGTTTGTGTCCTTGTTTTTCTTTATAGCTTTATCACATACTTTTTTTTTTTTAGCCCAAAACTACAATATTGTTCAGTTTTGCATGCTTTGGTACAAATGAAAACATTATAGATACGTGTATGTGTGTGTGTGTGTGTGTGTGTGTGTGTGTGTGTGTTTGTACTGTCTCATGGTTTAAAATGTTTCTTATTAGAAACAAAATGAAAAACCTCTGTATTATGGAAACTTCAAAAAGTGCCTGTGACAATTTATAATCCTCACAGTAGTGAATAGGTTTTTTTTGTTGTTGTTTCATGTTCTCAAGACATTTAATATTGTCAGACTGTAGAAGTTCTGCTAGTATAAGTGTGAAATAATCTCATTGTTATTTAAATGGTTTTGGTTATTAATAAGTTTTGAATATCTTTTCATAAGTTTATTGGTTATGTATGTTTCTCCGTTTGTAAAGTTCCTATTTGCCTTTCATCTTGTAGTCAGAAACTTTTAGTTTCTTAGATCTTCTCTGTAGTATCTCTTTCTGTTTATTTTCCACTTGTATCTTTATTCTTTTTACTTTTTTGTGTTTATTATATTTTTGAATTTCCTAAAGTGACAGCTTTTGAAGTTTTCTTTTCTATTTTTTCTTTTAAATATTTTATTTTAAAGTAATCTCTATACCCAACATGGGGCTTGAACTCAGGACCCTGAGATCAAGAGATGCAGCCTCTTCTGACTGAGCCAGTCAGGTGCCCCAGAAGTTTTCTTTTCTAATGCAAAAATACAAGCTGTAAATGACCTATATTAGTGCTGTCTCAGGAATTGTTATATGTAAAATTTTCACTGTTGTTCAGTTCTAATTAACTCCTAAATTTATTATGACTTTTTGTCTATGAATTATTTAAAAGTGTTTTGTATCTTTCAAGTTATTTTTTTCATTATTGATTTCTAACCATTGTATTTTTGTCATAGAAAACAGTCTTATGATGTCAATTATGGAACATTAAGTCAAGCTTGTTAACCTAATTTTTAAATCTTTACTATTTTTATCAATACTTTGCTGATGTATTTTTAATTGAGAGAGAGAGAAGTGAACTAAAATTTCTCATTGAGAGTAGATTATCACTTTTCTTCATATATTTTGAAGTTGCATTATTTGGTGTATATATTTAGAATTCTTCTGTCATCTTGGAGAATTGAATCTTTTATTATTATGAAGGAATGCACTTTAATGTTCATACTGCTTTTTGTCTTCAAGTGTATTTTGTCTGATGTTCATGCAATAATACAAGACAATCGTGGGAAATAATCAGCTTCCTCTTTATTAATTCTTGCTGCTTGTTTTTCCATCCTTTGTTTTTTTAAACTCTTTGTATCCTAGTATTTTGGATATATCTTTTATACATGACATAAAGGTATATAATGTTTTTAGGCAGCCTGTAAATACTGAAATATGTAATGTTTATATTTTGTAATTATGCATGTTTCAATTTACTCCTTCATGTTATTTTATCCTTTCCATTTGTTTTGCCTCTTCCACGTTTCTTTTTCTTTCATTTCTTGCCTTCTTTTGAATTGATGAGGTTTCCTTTCTTATTTTATTTTTTTCTATTGTGGTTTTGAAGTTTTACACTTTTACTATTCTTTTAGTGGTTCTCTGGAAGTTTGGGCAGGTATACTTATCAAAGTCTAAACCTAATTCATATCTTTCCTTTCCTCCCAAACAATGAAAGAATGTTAGGCTACTTAACTCTAGTCTCTGCCCCCCACTTCCCAACTTAGGTCCCATTTTTGATCAGTGTTTTAGTTGTATCTTATTTTTTTTTAAACTTCACACATTAGACATTACTATTTTATTCAGCTTTACCTACATATTTACTACTTTTTTTGCTTATAATTCCTTCCTCTGCCCCCAGTGACTTACTCCTGAGGGTCACTTCTCTTCTTAGATTTCACTTAGAGAGGATAGGTTGAGGGAAAACTATTTCAGTTACTGTTTGTTGGGAAGTTCTATTTTTTTCCTGTTTTCTAAAAATATAGTTTTGCTAGGTATAAAATCTTTTTGCTAGATATACAATTTAGTTATTTTTCTGTCAACATGTTAACAATTTTCTGTTGTTTTCTGATTTCCTCTTCTGAGAAGTCAATACTAAATCTAATTGTTGCTTGTCATTGAAGGGTATTCTTTTTTCAGTAGTACTTTATGGCTGTTCTTAAGATATTTTATTGTCTTTGGTGTTCTGTGGTTTTATTGTAAAATATCTAGATGTGAATTTCTCTTCTATGTATTTATTTTGCATGGGATTTTTCTGGGTTTTGTGTATTTGTAGATTGAATTTTTTCATCAGTTCTTGAAGATTCTCAGGTTATTGTCCCTGCTCTCTACTCCTCTTTTCTACTTCTAGATTTCAGAATAAGTATATGTTAGACTTTTGTTCCTTGTCTTCTCTATGTTTTAACCTCTTTTTCATGTTTTCTGTCTCTGTCTTTAGTATCTCTATGTGTTAGGGTCTAGATATTTTCAGTGTTTGTCATTTTCCACTATCCAATCTGTCTGATCTTGCCGGCAGCTTATATTACTTATTTCCTTCTATTATTTAAACATTTATTTTATATTGTGTGTCTGATGATTTGAAAGTTTGAAGTCTTTGTGTGTTCATTTCTACTATCTCTTGTTTCTGCTAGTTGTTAATGTTGCTTTGTTTCCTTATGCATGTGTGTATGGGGGTTTTGTCTTATTTTACTGTGACTTAATTTCTTTTTTTGTGTGTGACTTAATTTCTTTCTTTTCTTTTCTTTCTTTCTTTCTTTTTCTTTTTTCTTTCTTTCTTTCTTTCTTTCTTTCTTTCTTTCTTTCTTTCTTTCTTTCTTTTCTTTCTTTCTTTCTTTCTTTCTTTCTTTCTCTTTCTTTCTTTCTTTCTTTCTTTCTTTCTTTCTTTCTTTCTTTCTTCTTTCTTTCTTTCTTTCTTTGACTTTGTCAATGGGAATTCTTTGAGGTTTGCACTGAGGTGAATTCTCTAGATTTTGCATTTGTTTCTGCCAGGTGCATGGCATCATAAACGATCTGCAAAGCGAGGGCTTAAAACTTTCAACTTGAGGTTTGGGGAATAATCACATAATCAATTCATATTCAGAAATCCTGTGAGGGCTCTCTTGTGATTACAGATTTTCAGTAAAGACTTTTCTCTCCTCTACTCAATACTAATTTTGGAGACAGGCAATCCTGGTGGCCTTTTGGAGTCCTATTATAGCAGAGTACCTCCTAGTATACTTTCTTCGTACCTTGGTGAGTCCTGGCTTTGTGCTACCAAGATTATTTGCTGTCCCCTATGCTGTGCTTTGTTATAAAAACAGAAGCTCAAGTTCTCCTGTTTGTTACATGCCTTCAAGGTGAAAGCTGATGTAATTGCTATGCTCTGGTATGCCTCATTTTCTTGTTGGCTCATACTAACATCATTTCAAACTATTTTGAAGAAGTATTTTGTTCAGCATCTTTAGTTGTTTGAAGGATTGGACAGGTATCTTTTTTGCCATAGTGCCAGAAAAGGAACTCCCATCCTTATTTCTCTTTGTCTTCCTTCTTTAATAGTGCCCGAACATATGAATGCCTCTGGGTAACTAGAGTAGGGATCGCTGTGTGCATAAAGCAATAGAGAAAAAGCACAATCATTATTTTCAAAGTATTACTTCCTTCTACACATAATTTAAGCTCTAATTTGTATTAGTTGAGGTAATACTATCTGCTTCAATAAAACCAACAGTGCAATGAATCAAAACAATTCAACTTTATTCCTTACATATCCAAAGTGAGTGTCCTAACTGGAGAATGGCTCTCATTCAGGTGGTGATTTAGGGAACCAGGCAGTTTTCATTCTGTGGCTCTGCCATGTTCAACCAATAGCTCTCAAGGTCATTGGGCTACTTTGGATCACAGTAGCAGAAAAGGGAAAGAACATAGAAATTTAGGAGTGACAGATTTTTACTGGCCATCCTAGATGGGCACCCTCCACTTCCTTTCCCCATAACCAGCTGATACTTGGTAGGATTGTCACATCTGCCTGCGAGGAGGCTTGCTGGGAAAGGTAGTCTGGATGTGTGCCTAGGAGGAAGAAGAACAGGTGTAATAAACAGCCGGTCTGTCTGTGCCATGTATTTCTTTTCTGAAACTTTGGCCTAACCTGTTTCTCACTTCTCTGAGGGCCTTTTTCACTTAAAATCAGTGACACCAAGTTTAGGATTTAACCGTCCTGAATTATTTCATGTTCATCCAGTTTAAATCCCCAACTATATAATAACTTCCTGGAGGGTGTGAGTTTTGTGCTGAACATTTGAAAATGTGCCTTGTCACACAGTTTTGAACACACAGTATGCGCTACAGAAATTAAACCCCCAAATGAAAGGAGAGCATTCTTTTGTTTTAAGGAGATGAATGCTAATGTATTTAGGGATGCAGCATTGTGATCTGCAACTTATTTATTAATGTTATTCCTTTACATTTTTTCCTTAGACTTGAAATTTATCAAAATAAACATTTGGAGAAAAAAACTTTGAATTCCCTGAAGTTTGAAGTGGGCACTACACACAATAGTGGCATTTCCACGAGAGGGTCATTTTAATCTATCTCACTTGATTCTTCTGAAATGTCTTGCTGTCAGCCCTCTTGGTATCCTCCAGGTTGTTATGGAAATTTATCCCATTCTTCTGGAAATATTCGTTGAGGTCTATGAGGTGCTAGATACTGTGGAGCAGATGGTTCTAGGGGTGTGAGATAAGATCCTGTCCCAGAGCCAATCAGGTGAGGGGGTACAAACAAACTGCTTTGAGTGGAGAAAGACCTTTGCAGTTGCTTCTGTATTTGATACAGCAGTGGTGAGGTTCTAGTTGGTTTTTTTGTTTGTTTGTTTGTTTGTTTGTTTGTTTGTTTTATAGGATGGGGAGGATCAAGGCTTGGTGCAATCTTAAGTCCTTTAGGAGGGACTTTTCACTTCTTTTTCCTTTACTTTTAGGCCTTACTTGAGACTAGCCCTTTTCCAGGCAAGTAGCAAACCAGCAAGTTGAGTGTAGCTCTTATACATTCTCTAGGGCCACAGATAATCCAGCCGAACTGGACCCTGACTTATTGGCCTCAGTATCACTCTCTGCTTGAGTTGAACTCATTTCTTTGTTGCTAGGCTCTATGTTTTCAATTCTCTATTTTTATTTTCTGTTGCTATTGGTCTTAGTAAATGAGAATGACATATGGACTTGAGTTAAACTGTTGGAATCATCGTTTGTTTTCTTTTCATTGCATAGTTTTCTTTCTGTACTGTACTGCACTGTGGATGGGAAAATACACTGACATCTTAGTACTCTAATCTATTATCCACCTGCTCGGATGCAAGCACAATGCATGTGGCAAATTACTTTATATGCCAATAAAGCCTGTGTTTTGGAAAAATGTTGGGCTGTTTATATTCAAAACATTGTTTTGAATCAAGCCATCTAAAATATGCAGATTAGGAATAGGAAGTGGTGTCCTGGATAGCATCCTCAAAATTCCAGGAAGGGTCAGGCTGCAAAATACAAGATGTGATGAGTCTATAATTAGGTGTAGACCAAGTTTTATTTGCCTGAGCACCTCCTCGGACTTAGCTCTGGCACTGGGCAGAGAATAGCTCTTGAGTCCAGAGGAGTTCACTTTAGATGATGACCCAGCAGGTAGATGTGGCTCCCTCAGTAGCCAAGACAGAGCAAGCCATTGTTTCATTCGTGGAACAGGACATAGAATTTCTGGCAGGTAAGAGGAGTACAGCATTTTTAATAAAATTGATGAAGTGCAGAGGGGTGGGTGCACAGTGCTCTTCTTGGAAATTGTGTCTATTATATTCTTAATTCTAAAGCTTCTCTCTTTAGAATTTTTTCTTGTGTTTGAGAAAGTTACCAAAACTACTCCTTTGGAGGTTCTGAGTCTTAGCCAAAGACATTAATGATATATACAGCCCAGGACCTAGCATACAGGGTAGAATTAATTTATATACATATATATGGATTTATTTATTTATCTTTAGGGAGAGAGAAAGCATAAGCATGGGAAGGACAGATGGAGGGGAGAGAGAGACAGAGACAGAGAGAGAGAGAGAGAGAGAGAGAATCCTCAAGCAGAATCCCCGTGAGCATGGAGCCCGATGCACGATATGGTCCTGTGACCCCAAGATCATGACCTGAGCCAAAATCAAGAGTGGAATGCTTAACTGACTGAGCCACCCAGGTGCCCCGTTAAATTAATTTATATTTTTAAAAGCAGAGTACTCTGTGCAGTATTATTGGGGTGACATATATCCTGACTTGTTTGTAATAGTTTTGGTGTATGCCTACTGCCTCAGTGTAATGACTCCTTTTATTTTCAAAGTCATTGTGGTTTATATGATAAATTATTGTCACCTTACATATAGTGGTAGTCAGTGTATCTAGCAATAGTAGATCTGATTTGTTCAGACCAGCTCATCTGCTGAGAAAAGCTGCTTAAAATTAAAAAGAAAAAAAGTTTGGAAGCATTGGAGAGTCATCAAGGCAATGAGGAATGGTAAAGCCAAGATTCAGGAAAGGAAAGCCCTAAGAGATGAGCACAGCTTTTGGATCTTTTTCTTGAGACAGTTGTCACTTCCAAAATTAGTAGCCAAGAGACTAAAAAACTTAGCAGAGCTTTCAACAGACTCATGTGATTGGGGGCATTTTAACTGTATTCAAGTCCTGCCAAGGAGCAGAAGCCCTAGTAAACAACCTGGGGTTTCATTTGGAACCCTGAGTCAAGACAAACCAGAAATAGAAAAACTCACACAGGAACTGAAGCCAAAAATCAAATATTTTCAGATTAGTGTCCCTAGCTTAGTTGCTTGCCAGAAACAAAAGTTAAAATCCTCTCTGGAGGAAGATACATCTTACAGAGCCTCATGTTGTTACTAGAGTTTTTCATGTACTGTATCTATCACCTGGTGAAAAATAACTAGACCTATGAGAAGACAAGACATGATTTAGAAAATCAACAAATAAGACATACCTGAAAGTGTTTGTCTTTCTCTGAGTGACTTATTTCACCTACCATTATATCCTCTAGGCTCATCCATGTTGTAACAAATGGCAAGATCTCATTCTTTTTTATGGCCGAGTAATATTCCATTGTATGTTTATATCTATATATCACATCTTCCTTATCATTCACATGTGGAATTTAAGAAATGAAACAAATGAACAAACAAATGAACAAAGAGATAAAAAATCTGACTTGAAAACAGAGAACAATTACTTGTGGTTGCCAGAGGGGAGGTGGGTGGGGAGATGGGTGAAATAGATAAAGTGGATCAAGAGCACACTTCTACTGATGAGTACTGAGATATGTACAGAATTGTTGAATCGGTATGTTTTATACCTGAAACTAATATAACACCATATGTTAAGTATTTAAAAAGAAAACATAAAGGATATAGGAAAGGTTTAAAGATGTATTCTAGATAACTGAAATTCTTTAAAGTGAGAAATAAAGATAAAGAAGAAAAAAAAGGTACACCCAAAAGAGATCCAGAGAGTGGATTAATCAGAGGTGATCTCTAAAACAACTGTGATTAAATATTAAAGGTTTAAAAGGTAAGATGTAAAAATATTCCAGACAACTGAAAATTATAAATAAGAATCTGGTACTGAAAAATATATTTACTGAAGTTTAATAGATAATTGATAAATCGATGAACTTCTTGGGGTGATGGAAGTCCTCTAAGACTGGATTATAGTGATAGTGATGATTGCACAATTGAATTAATATGCTGAAACCATTGAGTATACACTTACAATGGGTACATTTTATGGTTTGTAAATTGTACTTTAGTAAGTGTTAAAACAGCTCTTGCTAAAGAATAGATGAGGTCAATGGAGTAGATGCAGTTGAAGAGAGAGTTAGTGAACTGAAATACATAGGAGAAGAAAATACCCAAAATAAAGTATGGAGAGACAAGATGATGGAAAGTAAATGCAATTTTTTGAAAGACATGTGAAATATTATAGAAAGGCCTAATATACATGTAATTGGAGTTTCAGTAGAGAGAGAATGGAGAAGAAATAATTGGAAAGAAATGGCTAAAAATTCTCCAAGACTAACAAATGACATAAAGCTGCAGAATAAGAAGCCCTAAGATAGCAAGCAGGTTCAGTACAAAGAAAAGACAAGTTGAAAAGTAATCATGGCTGGAAGAGTGGTTAACTCTTATTTTCAAAGGAACAATGATAATATTGACAACTAGCTCTTCAATGAAACAATAGAGATCAGAAAGAAATGGCATGAGATCTTCAAACTGCTGAAAGACAATAATTGTTAACTGTGAATCCTAAGGGATTCCTCAAAAATGACAAAAAAACTAAAAGTACTTTTTAAAAGAATTATCATGAGCTCATCTACACTAAGGGAGCTGCCAAAAGGCATCCCTCATTTTTTTTTTTTAAAGTAGGCTACGTGCGCTCCATGGAGCCCAACGTGGGTCTTGACCTTAGGATCCTGAGATCAAGACTTGAACGGAGATCAAGAGTCAGATGCCCAACTGACTGAGCCACCCAGGTGCCCCTAAAAGGCATCCTTTGGATAGAGGTAAAATTATTTCAGATCAAAGCTCAGAGATGTAGGAAGGAATGAAGAGTAATAGAAATAATAATCAAGTAACTAAATAAATATTTATTCTACAAAATAATAAAAATTATTCCTGTTGTAAATATATGGTGAATAAAATATAAAAGAAGAACTTAAGTCTGAAGAGATTAAGGAAGTTAAAGTTCTATGATCCATGTATTGTGTAGGAAATGATTTTAAAAAAACTAATTTGTATTAGCTATTAATATATCAGGGGTGCATGTTTTAAACTCTGGATAATCTTCGGGGTACATGGGTGGCTCAGTCTATTAAGTTCTGCCTTTGGCTCAGGTCACAATTCCAGGGTCCTGGGATTGGGCCCTGCATTGGGCTCCCCACTCTGCAGGATGCCTTCTTCTCCCTCTCTCCTGCTTCTCCTTCTCCCCTGCTTGTGTGTGCACTCTCTTTCTCACTTTCTTTCTCTAATACATAAATAAAGTCTTTTAAAAAATAAACTGGATAATCTTTAAGAGAATGGTAAAGGAATATAGAAATAATAAGCTAAAAGAAGGGAACTAGAATAATATAACATACTCAGATAATTAAAAAGAGGGTAGAAAATGGAGAAAAAGGATCCTATAGTAGATAAAACAAATAATAGATTTAAGCCCAAACCTACCAGCAATTATATGAAATATAAACAGGGTAACTACTCTATTTAAAAATCAAAGATAATCAGTTTGCATTTGAAAAACTTATACACTGCTTTAAAGAGACATACACTATTTAAAAAGATGCAGAAGGGCCAAATGTAAAAGGATGTAAAAAGATATAACATACAAACACTAGCCAAAAGAAAGATTGCATATATATATACATGCATGCATGTGTGTGTGTGTGTGTGTGTGTGTGTGTATACACACTTTTAAAAAGATTTATTTATTTATTTTAGAGAGAGAACACATGCATTCATGAGTGGAGGGTGGAGCAGAGAGTGTGAGTGAGAATCTCAAGCAGATGCAGAGCCCAGTCTCACAACCTGAAAATCATAACCAGAGCTGAAATCCAGAGTCAGGCATTCAACCCACTGAGCCACCCAGGTGCCCCACATAGCTATATTAACATCAGATAAAGTACACCCTTTATAAGGCAAGAAGAACCATTGGAGATGAAGAGAGATATTTCATAATAAAGAAAAATTTAATTCACTGGAAAAATATATTTCTAAATGTGTATGCACTTACTAAACATACATACACACAATTTTAAGACCTGCAAGGAGAACTAGAGCAATCAATATAATTAGAAATTTTAACACATCTTTCCTAGTAACTGATACACCCAGTAGACAATAAAAATCAGTTAAGATGGGGTGCTTGACTGGCTTAGTCAGTAGAGCATGCAACTCTTGATCTCAGGGTTATAATTTCAAGCCCCACATTGGCTACAGAGGTTGCTTAAAGATAAAATCTTAAAAAAAATCCATTAGGATATAGACAATTTGAACAAAGTTAATTAACAAACCTGATCTAATTATGAAACCGTGCACTTCATAGACAGAGAATATACACTCCTTTCAAGTGCATATAGAATATTTGCCAACATTGCCCATGTTCAGTCATGAAGCAACTCAGCAAATTTTAAAGGATTGAAATTACTCAGGGTGTATTTTTAGATCACAGTGACGTTAAACTAGAATTCAGTGACAAAAAAGGGTAACTGAAAAATCCCCATATATTTTAAAATCAAGAAATCATGGGCCAAAAAAGAAATAGCAATGAAAATTAGCTGATATTTACTAATTTATCTATAAAGATTTATTTATTTATTTTAGTTAGAATGTACATGAGCAGAGGGCAGCACAGAAGAAGAGGGAGAGAGAATCCTCAAGCAGACTCCCTGCTGAATGCAGAGCCCATTACAAGGTGCAATCCCAGGACCTTGAGATTATGACCTGAGCCAAAGAGTCAGATGCTTAGTTGACTGAGCCACCCAAGCACCCCTCAAATTAGCTAATATTTAGAAATTAATGGCCATGAAAATATGACAAGCCAAAAGGGGAATGCTGCAAACACCAAGCTTGAAGGGACATTTGTAGCCTCAAATGTATGTATTAGAAAAAAAAAAAAAGAGGCTTAAAAATAAATAGCTTAAGGGCAGCCTGGGTGGTTCAGAGTTTTAGCACTGCCTTTGGCCCAGAGCGTGATCCTGGAGACCCAGGATCGAGTTCTATGTCAGGTTCCCTGCATGGAGCCTGCTTCTCCTTCTGCCTGTGTCTCTGCGCCCCCACCCCCCCTCATGAACAAATAAATAAAATCTTTAAAAAAAAAAAAAAGCTTAAATATTAATCTCAAGAAGTTAAAAAAGGGACGCCTGGGTGGCTCAACAGTTGAGCTGAGCCTTTGGCTCAGGACATGATCCCAGAGTCCTAGGATCGAGTCCCACATCAGGTTTCCTGCATGGAGCCTGCTTCTCCCTCTGCCTATGTCTCTGCATCTCTCTCTCTGTCTCTCATGAATAAATAAATAAAATCTTTAAAAAAAAGTTTAAAAAGGATGATTAAATTTTTTAAAAAGGTAGGAAGAAAATAGCAAAAATAAGAGAAGAAAGTAATGACATAGAAAACACATATCCCATAGAATCATCATTAGTGCCCCAAACTAATAAAATCAATAAATCCTGGTGAAAGTAATTAAGAAGAAAAAGGATAAATAACCTATATCAGGAATGACACAAGAGACGTCATTACATTTAAAAGATAATAAAGGAATGTGATGAATAACCCAGTGGCAATCTTACAGAGTAAAATTTTAGAAGAAAAGAACAGATTTTCTAAAAATGTCACTTACCCAAACTGACATAAGAAAAATAAGAGTCTGACTAGCCCTGTATCTACTTGTATGAATATGTAATTAAAAACCTTACCACAAGGACAACTTCAGACTCAGATGATTTTTCTGTTGAATACATTAAATATTTAAGGAAGAAATAACACATATTTTCTACAAACTCTTCCAGATAATAGAAAAAGAAAGCACATTCTCAGCTTGTTCTAAGAAGTCAGCAGAATTCTGATGCTAAAATCTGACGTGATAAGAAAGAAAAATTCTAGGCCAATTTTATTCATGAATGTAGATTCAAAACTCCCTAAACAAAATACTAGCAATGTTGAATCTTGCAATAAATTACTACATCATGATCAAGTTGATTATGTTCCAGATATGCAAGGTTAGGGTAATATATTTAAAAATCAGTCAGTGTAACTCAGTATATAAAGAACAAAGAATAAAATATAGAATAATGCAGAATAAAGACAAAAATCATATGATCATCTCAGTAAATGCAGGAAATGTATGTGTTGTAATCCAATATTTATTTTTAAAGACTCACTCAAATAAACAAGAAATTTTCTTATTCTAAGAAGGTATCTACAGAAAATACTCTTATTAAAAAATAGGAAACTGCATGCGTAACGGAGGGTATGTTAAAACTTTCCCCATGCTGGTAGGAAAGGACAGACCAGTTATCATCACCTCTGTTCATCATTGTCTAGTGGATCCCTGCTAATGCAGTGAGGCACAGAAGTGGAAATAAAAATATTAGGATTAAAAAGGAGGTAAAGCTGTAATTATGGGGAGTTTCAAGTACTATATATGTAGGAAATTCAAAAGAAATTTCAGGTAAATTGCTGCAACTAGAAAGTGAAGTTAGCAAGTTTGCAGATACAGGTAAATATTTAAAAATGTGTTTCTATTTATCACTAAGAAACAAATTGAATTTAATTAGAATAAAAATGATCAAATACTTAGCAATAAATTTAACAAAAGTTATGAAGGCCTCCATATTGAAAAGCATTTAACCTTACTGAGAGAAATGAAAGGAGATCTAAATCAACGGAGGAATATTTCATATATATATATGAATATGAAGTTTTCTTTTTTTCTTTGTTTTGCTTTTTAAAGATTTTATTTATTTATTCATGACAGACACAGAGAGTCAGAGATACAGGCAGAGGGAGAAGCAGACTCCCTGTGGGGAGCCCAGTGTGGGACTCGATCCCAGGACCCTAGGATCATGACCTGAGCCGAAGGCAGACGACGCTCAACCGCTGAAACACCGAGGTGCCCCCAAAATATGAAATTTTCTAAAGATGTCAATCTCAAGCTGATATTCAGAGTCAGTGCAATCTCAGTCAAAATCCCAGGAGGATTTTTGTGAAATTTGATAAGCTCGTCCTAAAATTTGTACAGAAACATGGAGGACTGAAATAGCTAAGACACTCCTGAAAAAGGTAAGAGAAGAGGACTTGCTCTGTCAGATATTAAGGTTTATTATTAAAGTAGAGGAGTTGAAGCAGTATGGCACTGGTGCAATAGACCAGTGGAAAAGAATAGAGTCCAAAAAATAGAGTTATGGATATATAGACATGCTATTGGTGACAAAAATGACACTGTAGAACATTAAGGATGGAACCTATTTTTAAAACTTTATTAACAAAGTTTTTTTAACCAAGTTTTTTGTGGGGCTTGAACTCATGACCTTGATATCAAGAGTTGCATGCTCTACTGATGGAGCCAGCCAGGTGGCCCAGAATTATCTTTTTAAAATAAACAGCTGTGGGAAAATTAGGTGTTAATATTAAAATATAATAAAACTTAAACTTACACTCTACACCAAAACCCCTTCTAAGCGAATTCAAGAGCTAAAAGTGGAAGATGAAATAATAAAATATCCAGAAGATGATGTAGGATAGTGTATTCATAATTTTGGCTAGGGAAAGAATTCTTGCACAAGACCTTAAGAGAACCAATCATAAGAAAAAGATAAAATTGGATCATATTAAAATGAAGAACTTAAGTTCATCAGAAGACCTCAAAAGACACAGTTAACGAGAGAGGCAAGTTAGAGACAGATTTGTAACGTCATGAGGAGGAAATACAAAGAATGCTTACAAGTCAATAAAAGAAAGACAAAATTGAAAAATGGGCAGTAGGCTTAAATGGGGACTTCCCAAAAGGTGATAGTCAAGTATCCCGCACACATGGGAAAAAGTGCTCAACCTCCTAAGTCTTTAGGGAAGTATAAATTAGAAACTACATCAAGTGTGACTACATTTCCACCACAATGCCTAAAATTAGAAATGACTTCGGGTACCAAGAGGTGGGGAGGATTGGGAAAAGTGAGAATTCTCCTGCGCTGGTGGTGAGGGTGTAAATTGGTACAGCCACTTGGAAGAGGTTGGAGGCTTCATGAAACGCTAATTGAAATGGAACATAAGCATATTCCTTGAGCCTAAAGTTCTTCTCTGATGCACAGATTCAATGAAAAGTGGATACGTGTAATCCAGAAATCATAGATGGGAATGTTCATATGGTGGTGTTCATAGTGGCCCCAAAGGGGAAACTACTCAACAGTGTCCACGCACATACATGGACATACACACATTTTATTATCTATTTATGCAAACGAGAAACAATATGCGAGTAAACAAAGTCGAGCTGTTCAATGTAGATGAGTTTCATCCACATGTGTTTGTGAAGGAAGCCACACACACGTACCTACACACACATCTGTATTTCATTGGTATAGAGCTCAACAAACAGGTGTAACGGAACTATAGACGTTAGGGATACCTGCTGAGATGCAGAATGATAAAGTGCTATACAGGTTAAGGTAGCTGTAAGGGAGGGCTGCGGTGATAATTAGGAGAGAGAATGATGAGGGAGTTTCAGGGATGCTGGCAAAGTTCTATTTTTTTGACTTGGGTGGTGATTACATGGGTATCTGTTTTGGGATAAATCACTGAGCTGTAGATTTTGTTTGTGCACTTTTCTCAGTATATTTCACAATATCAACATCTTAAAAATCAATAAATAATGTACCCTTGCCACTATTTTCTTGATTGTGAGTCAATGTAAAATATCACCTATTGACTTGCTATTATAATTGAGACCCGTCCTCCTTGCCTTCTTTTGAGTTGACACTATATTATGTAAACACAGTTCATCAGCGAGACCGGTGATATACTATGATGACAAATCCTTTCTTGTGCAGCTTTTAGGTTTTTTTTTTTCCTGTTGAAAACCATACCTCTTTTTGATTCATGTATATATTTGTATATTTACAAACATATGCTTCCCTCCTTCAGTCCTTCTTTTCTTCTTTTTTTTTCCTTCTAATTCTTTGCATGCCTTTGAACAGCATCTTTCAATCCGATTTTGCTCTTGGCCAAACGTATCAGATAACGTACCAGTTCCATTTTGTTTCTCCTGCTCTGATTTGTCCTTGTTGCTCAATGAGCCTGTCTGGGAACAGGGAAATTGTGCGAAGATTTCTATATTGTTTTTGTTCCTTGGATCCCACATTTTCTTCTTTTTTGGTTTGCTACTTTAGGTGGGGCACGTCACTAACAATTTACTAAGCAAGCCTAGGAGATAAATTTTCCAAGAACTTAAATCTCTGAATATATCTTTAATGTACCCTCCCCTCCTTCATCAGTAGTTTGGCTAGGCATATAATTCTAGATTGAAAATCATCTTTCCTCCGCATTTTGAAGCAATACTCGATTGACTTTTAGCTTTTACTGTTGCTTTTGAGAAGTCATGGGCCATTTTGACATACATCTTTTATATGTGAATAGATTTTTTTCTTCATGGAGGCTTCTGGAATTTTAATTTTATCCCTGCAGTGAAATTTCACGATACTATACTTTTGTTGTGTCTTTATAGATCACTTTGCTGTGGATTTAATCAGGCCTCTCAGTTGGAAGATTCAGGCTCCTGTTCTGTGAAATGGTTCTTAAGGATTTTGTGTTTATATATTTGCTTCTTTTATTTTTTAAAAGATTTATTTATTTTATTTGAGAGAGAGAGAGGTTTGGGGGAGAGCACGAGTGAGGGGAAGGGCAGAGGGAGAAGGAGAGAGAATCCTCAAGCAGATGCTTGCTGAGTGTGGTGCTTGACCAGGGGCTTGATCCCATGACCCGGAGATCATGACCTGAGCGGAAACCAAGAATCGGACGCTCAACCAACCAAGCCACCCAGGTGCCCTTGTGTTTGCTTATTTTATTTTATTTTATTTTATTTTATTTTATTTTATTTTATTTTATTTATTTTATTTTTTATTTTATTTTATTTATTTTATTTTATTTTTTAAAGATTTATTTATTCATGAGAGACACACAGAGAGAGGTAGAGACACAGACAGAGGGAGAAGCAGGCTCCCTGAAAGGACCCCAATGTGGGACTTGAACCCAGAAATCCAGGATCATGCCCTGGGCCAAAGGTAGATGCTCAACCGCTGAGCCACCCAGGTGTCCCTGTGTTTGCTTATTTTAAATCATTTTTTTTCTTACCATTTTCTCTGAACACTAAGAAATTCTAGTAGTCGAACTTTGGACTGATCCTTTTCTTATTGTTTTCCTTTTTTCTTGATATTCTCTTTGTCATATTGCCTTACCTTCTGGATGGTTTCCTTTTTATTTCCAAATCATTGGCTTAATTTTTAATTTTTAACTTAGCCCATTGTATTTGTAATATCCAAGAGCTTAAAATTTTTTCCTGCATGTTTCTTTTCACAGCATGTTTTTCTTTTCTTTTTAACAGAAGCAGTGCTTTCTCTTACAAAATATATCAATTATAATTTTTGATATTTTCTTCTGTTTCCTGCATGATCTCTCTTCTTTTGCACCTTCTTACTTTTTAAAATATTTTATTTATTTATTCATGAGAGACACACAGAGAGGCAAGACATAGGCAAAGGGAGAAGCAGGCTCCATGCAGGGAGCCCAATGTAGGACTTGATCCCAGGACCCCAGGATCACACCCTGAGCCGAAGGTGTGATACTCAACCAGTGAAGTCACCCAGGTGCCCCTCACACCTTCTCATTTTCCTGACCATTGAGATGTCTGCCTTTCAGTGTAGGTTTTACTTTCACTTCTAAGTGTAAGGATCAGAAGAGCTTATTGGGAGCTTTGTGCTTGAATAGGGCTCACTCATGGACTGAGCAGCTGCCGTTCGGAGTGCCCAGGTAGTGAGCTAGTTTCTTCAAATTTCAGTATGTGTCAGGAGTTGTCCTCTGGGGCCATTGCATTTTTTTCAGAGAAGGATCTTCTAGTCCCGTGTGATGTTCTGAAAGTCAGATAGGGAGGGGACAGACTCTCCCTGTTCCATTTGCCCTCTGCTCTCTGCCTGATGGCCACCCCTGCTTCTCTTCAACATCTCCAGCATGAAGCCTGGCTCATAGTGGGAAAAGGGGAGAGGAATTGTGTGGTTAATGCCCAGGCGGGCTGAGAACTTGGGGGTCTAACTTCTCACCGTTGAGTCCAAGTAACCTCCATATCTCATTACCACCTTCCCCTGTGTCATCAGAGGCCTCCAAATCCTGAGCCTTTCTGGGATTCTGTAAGGCCAGTCCACTCATGTTGGTGGGTTTTCCCCTCCACTGGAATTCCGGTGTCAGCTTTCTTCATTATACTGAAATTCAGCTATCTCTCTCCCATTTACCCACCGTCTTCAGGACATTGGTTGACAACTCTCATCTGCTGTTGTCCCCTCTCTCATTCTGTTTGTCCTCATGGGCATATGTTGACTTTCTGAGGGCAGAAACCATGACTTGCACATCTTTTGTTTTCTTGCGGAGCCAAGCACAAAGGCTTAGGAAGCACTTGATTGATTGATCAGTTGATTGGTTGACTGATACCTGCCTCACTCATCAATGAAGTACTCTGCCTTTCTGGCCTTCTTGAACCTTCCCTCCATGTTGTCTCTTGTTTCTTATTTGTGGGTGGGTAGATGCAGATGATAGCATCTCCATGGGTGATACATCCAGCTCTTGGTGGCTTCTTGCTCCTTTCTGTTACCTGGGTGCCCTGGATCCTGCCAGGCATCACCCATCACCTGTGCCAAACACTTCCACCTCCTTTGGCCAAGCCATCTTGATTCCAAACTGGAAAGGAGGAGTAGAGTGGGGAAGGGGGACAACCCTCAGATGCCTGAAGGGGCTGAGTTTCCCTTCCTCTTCTAAACACAAACAGGGTGCTCTTAAAATAGCTTTTCAGAGATTTTTGATGTGAATATAGCCACACAGCCCTTCTTAGGATTGGCTTATTGTTGAAAATAAAAATATCTGGGAACATATATGCCACACTTCATGCTCATGACAGATTTTGAGAAGCTACATCTAGATTGCTGTTTGCTGAGTGGTTTCAGGATAGAGAGCAGCCAACTTCCAGGCCTGGGCTGGCGTTCACAGCATCTCTAATTTAGGCTGCATGGCGCTGCTGCATCTGTAGACCTCAGCCGGGTGGGCTTTTTCTCCCTCTTCTCCTCATACCTTTGAAGTTGGCAGTATGAAATATTTCCAAGGCTGTGTGCACTGTGGGATCCTAGAATCATGAGGAGCTCTGAGACCATGCTCAGTGATCAGTAGGGCCCTTCTCCCTCTCTTTTCCTTCTTAGTAACTGGGAAATTGTTTAAGCATGGCCAGTTTCTTTGGCTTTCTCGAGGTTTTTTTTTTTTGTTTTTTTTTTTTAATTTAAATGAGACTCACTTGATTTTTCACCAGTAATTTGATTTGGTGGAAATTACTAAAGGTTCTGACCAGAGCTATTGTGTTTTGCTATTCCCATAACATCTCATGCCATCAAGGTAGCCTTCATTTGCTTTCCAAAGACTAGGACCTGGAAAATAAAAAAGAAAAGAGTGTATTGTGTTTGAAGTGGCCCACACCTAGAGGTACACTTGAAATGCTTCCGTAAGTCTGGTTTCACGGTAATCTGGAGGGAAGAATGCTCCTTATCTAGAGATTATAAGAACACATTGTTTTACACAAAGGCAATATGATTTTAGTCACATAATCTGGAAGGGCACGTGGTAAACACTGAGCTATGCTGTGTAGTTATTGCCAGGAAGAAAGATGGCTACAGTTCAAATATTCATTGTTTTTTTTTTAAGATTTTATTTTTTTATTCACGAGAGACAGAGAGAGAGAGAGAGAAAGAGAGAGAGGCAGAGACATAGGCAGAGAGGGAAGCAGGCTCGCTGCGGGGAGCCCGATGTGGAACTCGATCCCAGGTCTCCAGGATCACACCCTGAGCCGAAGGCAGGAGCTCACCAACTGAGCCACCCAGGTGTCCTTCTTAAAGAATTAATAATATATATATATATATATTTTTGGGGGGTAGGTATTTCCTTACCTTAAATTGGTTGATGGTTAATGATACCATACAGCAGGTCCCTTAATTGGTGGCATATGTTTTGCAACTAGTAAATCTTTGAGGGCACACCAAAAAGTTGCACAGTTGAGTGACAGATATGTTACACCCTGTAAAAGATGTGTGTTTGATTATGTCTCACAAAATTCCAGGCTAGATGTATTTTGGGCATGGAAGCTTGATTGCCCATTTGTCTTTATATCAAAGTGGCTTGAAATCACTTTTGCAAGGGGATTGTTGGCTCTGCCCACAGGTGCCGAGTGCTTTTATTTAGATTTGTATCTTTGCCAAGCCCTTCTTTTTGTTGTTGTTTTTTTTTAAAGATTTTATTTATTTATTCATGATAGACACACACAGAGAGAGGCAGAGACACAGGCAGAGGGAGAAGCAGGTTCCATGCGGGGAGCCCGATGTGGGACTCGATCCCAGGTCTCCAGGATCACGCCCTGGGCTGAAGATGGTGCTAAACCACTGAGCCACCCGGGCTGCCCACACATCCCCATACTTAATTTTTTTTTTAATTTTTATTTATTTATGATAGTCACAGAGAGAGAGAGAGAGAGAGAGAGGCTGAGACACAGGCAGAGGGAGAAGCAGGCTCCATGCACCGGGATCCTGATGTGGGATTCGATCCCGGGTCTCCAGGATCGCACCCTGGGCCAAAGGCAGGTGCCAAACTGCTGCGCCACCCAGGGATCCCCCCCCATACTTAATTGACAACACAGGAGTACTACATTCCAGATGCTGGCTGGAAGTTTTACCTCAAAAATACTGCTACCAGCACTGATTGGACTTTTGGTGTAGCAAGGTAATGCTTATGAACCATTGCACATTGTCTGGCCTAGTCCCAAATTCAGCTTGACCACTAGAAAGCTCCATACCTGCCATATTAGCCTTGAGCATTCACCGAATTGTGCTTTGTTCTGATGCCATTGTGCAGTGTGGATGTCATTGCTACAACAAAAAAGCTTCCGGCACCCTTTGGTGTGTTTGTTACTGTATCCAAACCATGGTTCCTGGGCTTTATTTAATTTGTAGATAATTGTTGCTTGACCCAGACAAGTGGCTTCAAAAGTTTTGAATTTGATCGCCTACAGATGAGGCACGTACCTGGTACTCCAGGATCACACCCTGAGCCGAAGGCAGGCACTTAACCACTGAACCACCCAGGTGTCCTTCTTAAAGAATTAATAATATATGTATATATATTTTTTAGGGGTAAGTATTTCCCTACCTTAAATTGGTTGATGGCTAATGATACCATACAGCAGGTCCCTTAATTGGTGACATATGTTTTGCAACTAGTAAATCTTTGAGGGCGCACCAAAAAGTTGCACGGTTGGATGGCAGATATGTTACACCCTGTAAAAGATGTGTGTTTGATTATGTCTCACAAAACATGATTCCTGTGGCCATTTGAGTTTGCAAATCTTGCTTTACACAGTGTGGTGGTTAATTTTATGTGCCATCTCAATGAGGCCGTGGTACCCAGATAGTTGGTCAAACACCAGTCCAGATGTCTCTGTGGAAGTATTTTTAGATGAGATTAACATTTAAGTCAATAGGCTTTGAGTAAAGCAGATTCCCCTTCATAATGTGGGTGGGCCTTATCCAATCAGTTGAAGACTTTAAGAGAAAAAGACTGAGATCCCTTGAGGAAGAGGGAATTCTGCTTCCAGACTGACTTAAGACTTGAGCTGCAGCATCAGCTCCAGCCTTCTGGACTATGCTGTAGACATTGGGCTCTCCAGTTCCCATAATCCTATGAGCCAGTTCCTTAGACTAAATCTTTCACTCTATGCATCTACAGATCTGTTAGTTTTGTTTCTCTGGAGATATTTAATGCAGACAATGAACTCTTTATAGGGACCTGCAGGAGAAAACAGTTGGTTTCCTTATATCTTGTGAATACTGAGTCATGTAATTGAAAATATTTCCTTCTCTTTTTTTTTTTTTGAAAATATTTCCTTCTTTGCATTAACTTTAAAAGCTTACAACCAAATCTGTGTTTTTTTTTTTTTTAAGATTTTATTTATTCATGAGAGACACACAGAGAGAGGCAGAGACACAGGCAGAGGGAGAAGCAGGCTCCTAGTGGGGAACCTGATGTGGGACTTGATCCCACAATCCCGGGATCACGACCTGAGTTGAAGGCAGACAGTCAACCACTGAGCCACCCAGGTGTCCCCCAAATCTGTGTCTTAACTGTAGCTGCTTTAGCAAATAGCTACTGATAGATATGGACTACACACGCCACAAGCAGGGAGACTCACCAAGAGAATGGTGATGGGGATACTATATTAAGGTTGTATTGGGAGGCTATTTGGTTAGCGCATTTGATTTGAACCCACCTCTTCATCATCCTCCATTTGGTAAGTGTCTCAGTCCTTTCAAAGTGCTGTAACAAAATACACAAAGGCTGGGTGGTTTAGGAAACATCAAATGTATTGGCCACAGTTCTGGTTGGCTGGGAAGTCCATGATCCTGGCACTGGTGGATTTGGTGTCTGATGAAGACCCACTTCTTGGTTCTCAGATGACTGACGCTGTGCCGCAACATCACATGGCAGAAGGGGCTAGGGATTGCTTTGGGGTCTCATTTGTAAGGGTGCTGATTATAAGGGGTCTTTTTCATAAGGGCTCCACCTTCAGAACTGAATCCCCCTCCAAAGGCCCTACCTCCTAATACTCTCACATTGGGAAGCTAGCATGCCGACTGATGAATTTGGAGGGGGGCACAAACATTCCCTCTGTCACAATAAGCCATTTTAAATATTTTTAGAACAAGACAGAGGCATATGCGACCAAAAAGATAGTCTACCTTTTTTTCATCCATCTATTTCAAGACAGCCTTACACTTTTGAGTCATGATCAGAGAGAGCAGTTTCAACTGAGCAGTTTACTAGCTTTGTTCCGGAGGCCATATAAAGTCTTCAGCTGCCTTACGCAAATGCACCACAAGCAAGGTAGACCAGGTCATCTTCGGACCTGGGTTTTGTGAGTCCATAGTAAGAGTCCCACTGTGCAGGGTGCTTTGGTAGTATTTTCTTTATTTTTGGCATTGAGCTCAGCTCTTGGAGTGCACTTTCTCCTACTGACCTCATCTCTTCTCTCACTTCCCTGCTTTTGTCTCGGTTTTCACATTTGGATATATTCCCAGCTGATTTGAAGCCTGACCATTCATTTTTTTTGTCTGTGCACCATACAGTACTCTTGACTCACTTCTCCATGCTAGGCACTGGGACTGGGTGATTTGAGAGTAGAAATACAAAGCAGAATAATAAAAGATTATGGAAATATTACAGGCATGAGAAACAGCCTTGTGGCTCCTCTTATTTCACTCAAGCTTTCCCGCACATGGTCCTTCTCACTTAAAGCCACCTGGACCACTCTATTCAAAATTGCAACCTGCCCCATCCCTGCCATCCCTGGCATTCCCAAATCCCCCTTGCCCTGCTCTACTTGTTGTTTATGCCAAGCACTCTTCATCTTTCAGCATAATATATAGTTTACTTATTTGTTGCTTATATTGTTTATTTATTGATATTATGTGTCTCCCTCTGCTAGAATGTCAGCCCTACAAAGGCAGGCTTTTTTTTTTTTCATGGGTTTTGCTCACTGATGTATATACCAAGGGTCTCCAGTAGTGCCTGACCCACAGTAGATGTTCAGTAAGTATTTGTTTATTGAATGAATTTCAATAAGGTAAACCTCAAAGATTTAAAGGACTGAATTTCTCTAATATGCATATAATGAGGGAACCATTATTTTAAATGACATATGTTCTTACTTAACTATAACAACAACATAAGTAGAATTCAAAGTAGAAAGTTAGAAATGGCAGAAGAAAGAGAATTTTGGGGAAGTTTAGATGAAGAAACCATTACTCAAACTGGGCTCAAGGTAGGCTTGAGGAAAGTTGTAACACCTCAACTGGGACCTGAAGGGTAAATGGAAGTTGATGGGCAGAAATGTAGGTAAAAAAAACCTTTAAATCACTTAAAGCAAATAGGACAACATAAGCAAAAATTAAGAGGTGCCTTGTTGGCTCAGTTGGGAGAGTGTGTGACTTGATCTCAGGCTCATGCGTTCAAACCCCACATTGGGTATAGGGATTACTTTAAAAAAAAAAAAAAGCAAACATTTAGACGGAAGTATGAGATGTGAGTGTAGGGCCTTATGAATTGAGTTTGACTGGAGCAAATGGTGCATAAAGAAGAATACTAGAAAAATCAGAAGAAAAAGTGAGATTGGCCAATTTAAAAAAATGGACAAAAGATTTGAACAGATACTTCACCAAAGAACTATGTGGATTGCAAGTAAGTACGTGAAAATATGATCACCGTCATTGGTTATTAGGGAAATGCAAAATAAATCCCCAGTTCTGCACCGTCAATTTGAATGGATAACATTTTAAAAACTGACCATACTTAGTCTGACAAGGAAGCAAAGAAATTGTAACTCTCATACGTTGCTGGTGGGAATAGAAAATTGTATAACTGGTTTGAAGACAGTTTGGCAGTTTCTTAAAAAGTTAAAAATGAGCCGACCATAGGATCTGGCCATTCCAGTCCTAAGTATTTACCTAAGAGAAATGAAAGCATACAGCCATACACCCCAGGGTGTGATCCCAGGGTATACAGATCTTCATAGCAGCTTTATTTAGAATAACCCCAAAATGGGTTTAGAATTACCCCAACCCAGGGGTGCTTGGGTGGCATAGTCAATGAAGCATCCAACTCTTGGTTTGGGCTCAGGTTGTGATCTCAGGGTCATGAGATTGAGTCCCGTGCTGGGCTCTCCATGGAGCATGGAGTCTGCTTAGACTCCCTTTGTCCCCCTCTCCCTTGGTCCCCCTCCCCCACATTTTCTCTCTTTCTCTCTCAAATAAATAAATCTTTTAAAAAAGAGAAAGGAATTACCCCAACCTAAATGTTTATCAACAGGTGAATGGAAAAATTATGGTACATTCATCCAATGGAACACTATTGAGCAAGAAAAATAAATGAATTCTTGCTACATGCAACAATGTGAATGAGTCTTAATTTTGTTAGTGAAAGAAAAAGAGTACGTATTGTCTGATTCTGTATATGCACATATATATTTCTAGAAGGTGCAAACCAATCTATAATGACAGAAAGCAGTTGAGGGCTTGCCTGGTGATGGCAGGGAGGAGGGGTTTCAGAGGGACATGAGGAAACTTTTGGAGGTAATGAGTATGATTACTAGCTTGACTGTCATGATGGTATCACAGGTGTAGACAAATGTTAAAACGCATCAAACTGTATTCTCTAAATATATCTTGTATCCCAGTAAAGCTGTTTACAGAGGTGAGGCTGGAGTTAGTATACCGTAGGTCATCATGGGTAAGCCAAGGTGTTTGTATCCTCCCTGGGGCTCTTCATTTATTCATCTGGATTAAAAAAAAATATCATTACATGCCAATGGTATGCCAGACACTCTTTGTGGCCATTCATAAAGAACATGGGAGAAGGAAGTAGGAAGTAAATGATGAGTTTCATTCTGGAAACGCCAAGCTCAGGGTGTCTGAGGAATAGTCTAGTCGAGCTGTGTGGCAGGCAGTTGGAGACATTGAGACCTGCCTGGGAAGAGAGAGGGGTAGAGCTAATGATTCAGATCCGTCCCACAGAGAGAGGACTACTGCAGCCCAGAGGTATAAAGAGATATAAGGTGTATTAAAAGTACAGCATGTAGAACATATGCCATGAAATCCGATGGGCATATTAGTTTTATTCTCCCTGAGGCAGAAGACCTGAAAGAGTTCTTTGTCTTGCACCCTTCCCAAGAAAGCAGTGAAATGTTTGTATTCTGAGTCTAGACTCCCTTGCCTCAGAGGGTTGTGGCAACGTCTTTGTGTCCTGGGGCTGAATGTTGGGTTTCCAGATATTTGGAAGTTGACCTCTACCCAGACTTTCTTGAGGAAAGTAGATGGAAGTCACGGATGTGGGGAAGGCAGGTGATGGAAAGTGAGGGTACAAGAACAGTTCGGTTTTGAAGATGGGAGTTCTGGGCGGGGGGGGGGGGGGCTGGTGGATTTCTGGAACTTTAGGAGAGGGCCTGGGGGTTAGGGGGAATGCCTGGAAGGAGAGGCCCATGCTTGCTTTCCTTGAGCATGCAAGAATGTGCTGAGTTCTATGATGGGGTGGAATGTGGATGCTGGAAGGACTTAACATCAAGCACCATGGCCCCTGGAGCCACAACCAAGGACTCCTGTGGTCCCGATTGGTTTAAGGGTAAAGAACAGGTACTGGGAAAGGGGGTGGCTGATTGGCGTCTTGGAGGCAGGTCTAGGAACTGACCCCCACAGAGCATTTCACCCCTTCTTTGGGCCCTGGGTAATCCTCCAAGATGTTTCTCTAACCCTGGGGAAGGGGGAAGGTCCCTAAAAACACTTTAGAAATAATTTCCATCGAAGGATGTCTTGAGATCCAGATTTAATTGGATTTGGAAGAAAGAGAGTCCCATCCTATCCCTTGTACTCAGTGTGCACCAATTATGGAGCATGCGGTTGCCTATTGCAGGTGAAACCAGGTCAGGTTTCACATGCTACGGGGAACACATGCTACGGGGAACACATGCTACGGGGGAGATCAGCCTCTTCTGGAGAGTTGATTAGGCCATTAGGTGTTGGTACAAGGAATCGTACAGATGAGGACTGGGCAGGGGTGGGACCCTCTAGAGATCACCTCTTCCCTTCCCTTGCCTAAATCTTTCAGTGGGATGATATCACATCGTCCTTAAAGGGTATAGGGTGGTTCAGAGGTCGAGCGTCTGCCTTCAGCCCAGGGCGTGATCCTGGGGTCCTGGGATCAAGTCCCACATTGGGCTCCCCACAGGGAGCCTGCTTCTCCCTCTGCCTGGGTCTGCCTGTCTCCGCATCTCTCATGAATAAATAAATAGAATCTTAAAAAATAAATAAAGGGTCTGGGGGAAGTTGGTCCACGTTTGGCAGTATTCTGGGGTCCTTTTGTGTCTATGTGATTACCCACTTTGAAAACCCCACACAGTGGTATCTGCACAGAACATATTCTAGTTAAAATGACACAGCATGGTAGTCCCAATTGTCCTCTGAGAGTTTACAAAACTCTTTATAGTCTGGAAGGAAAAGATTTCTCCAAGAGAAACTCATTTTCTTCACCCATTTTATAGATGACAGCGTGATAGAGGAACAAATTCTGATCTTCCTACAACAAGTTCCCAGGTGATATGTTTCTGGAAAATCTTAGGAGTGGATGGTCAGTAGTAATCTGGTGTGGGGAAAGATGGGCCACAGAGCCTTCGATTTGGGTTCTAATTCTGGCTTTGCCTCCAATTACTTGGATGACCTTGGACGTATCCTGGAAATCTCAACTGTCTCCTCTTTGAAGTAGGAATAATCTATCTCACAAACATAGGAAAATAGAGGCAAATGTATTTACTTATTCGTTTATGTACTTACTGAGCAAAGGTTACCAGGTATCTCCCCAGTGTGCCTGGAGATTGGTGAGTTGAGTGAGGAGGGAATGAAATGGCAGGATTCCATCGTGTCAGGTCTTATAGCAGGAGGAGCTTGGATTTTCTAGTAGGTGTAATGGGAACCCGCTAGAGAATTTGAAGGGAGTCACGGAGTCTGCTGCATTTTTTTAAGAGAACGTTCTGGCTACGGTGTGCAGGATGGAAGTGGAGAGACCAGTCAAGAGGTATGATAGTATCTGGAAGGGGAGAGGAGCTTCCACTGAAGTAGAAAGAGTCAGGATGCATTTTGGAAGTACAGTCCATGGATTGGAAGTGGAGAATGGGGGGGGGGGGAGGATAAAGGATCCACAGAGGATTATTTTAGGATTTCTTATGGTGATGTCCTTTCCTGAGAGGGGAAAGACTTAGGGCGGGGAGGTGGTGACCGGGGTTTCTGTTTTGGACAGCCTACCCCTGAGAGCATGTTGGGGACTTTAGGAAAGGCAGCTGGAGTCTACGGGCATGTGGAGTTGGACGTGTGGTGCCACAAAAGCCAAGAGAAGAATCGCTTTGGCCAGCCAGCCTGGGACACACAGTAGACACTCAAGGAGAGTTAGTGTCCCCTTTCATGTTAATACTATCATTCATTTATTTTAGGTCTCTCAAAAGATAGAATATTACCTTTCATCCCAGCATAAATTCAATTTGCGGTGGCATTTTTTTTCCCTCTTTCATATGTCTCTCAAAGTTGAAATATAGAGCCCCAAGAGTCATGGGTTGGTCACCCCTCTTCAAAAGCATACATTTACCTGCCTGCAGATCCACCAAGTGAAGATTTCTCTTTTTCTGCCTTAAGTTCACATGATTTAATTTGCCCGAGTAACCTGCTGTCATAGGTTTTCATGGAGTCCTGGTATCTAACGGAGTAATTAATGCTTTAGGCTTTTAGGAACTGTTTCAGGTTTTTATTAATCACTGTTGTGATTGCACATATGAATTATGAAGGAGTTATTTTGGTAGTTGGATTTCCCCTTCAGAAAAATTTCCATATTTGTTCATTATGAACTGATAGCCTGGAGAGGAAGAATAAAAATGGAGAATGTTCCCTGGGTCCATTGCAGACATTTCAAATATCCAGAGTAAGGATCACTTTATAGTAAACAGAGAGAGGGTGAGTTGTTTGAAGTTGGTAGTTAAACGTTCCCCCCCCCCCCACTGCAAATTATTTGGGGATTCTTTGCGACTGCCCTGAATGTATGGATTTTGTGACCTGTTTAAAGATGGGTGACAACATCCGAAGGAGTTTGTGGGTTTTGTGTGATTTGTCTCTGATTCCCAAGTTTGGAGGAATCACTCCTAGGACCTTCACAGTTCCATGTGCTGTTCTTTTGGGAGACAGAGCTCTCCAGGTAACTGAGAGGAAACAGAAACCCATCCCCCTTATTCCTTCTAATTTTATTTAGGGAAAAAGTCATGGATTTTCAACATTATGTGATTGTATTTTGAGATCAGCGTATATGAAAAAGGACCGTGTGATGGTTGGTGTCAAGTGGTTAGAATTCAATTCTAAAGTGTAGGAGACCAGACCCAGTAACTATTTTCGTGGAAGCTCCTCCCCCTGAGGCATCCACCCCAGACATCTGCAGGCATCGTGCATAATAAATGTTGGTGTGGCTCCTTGTGAGTCCTGCTCGCTGCTTTCCTTGGCATGGGGGAAATGTTGATCTCCCCCGTGTTTATAGGAAATTTTACTCCCTGCCTTTTACTCTGACAAGAGAAGACTAGTGGCTTTACTGGGAGCAGGGCTCTTTTCAGTGATGAGGGTGATTTTCCACGATTCTCCCATACTTGGAAAAGATTTTTGAGCCTACAAATAAAAGACAGAGTAGTCCTATCACTGTACTGATGGAGGCAGCCACTCTGCTAGGATCCAGTGCCTTGACTATTAAGTGAAAATACCTGTTATTGCTCTAACTGCCATTTTTACTCTTCCTAAGTGGCCGGTTGGGATGGGGAGTTGGGGGGGTGGGTAGGGGAGAAGCAGCCGGGTTGGGCAGGAGGAAGTCCCATTTGCAAAGCCACCGGGCGGAAGTCATCAGGTGGGGCCTCAGATGTGACCTGAGTTCTGTGCAGATAAGGGGAGGATCCTGTTCTGTGTAGACGGGCCACCCTGCTCGTTCCACGGTAACTTTGCTGTGACACACCGCGCCCTTCTCATCCGATGGTATTTTCATCTTAATGGACTTGCAACCTGCTTTCTGTAGGTAACAGCATTTCTGACAAAGGTGATAAATTTGCTAAAGCTTAACGTTCAGATTCCTTCCCCATATGAGTGTTATATAATTATATATACATTTGAGCTCAAAGGTCCCAGTCTAACAAACTCCCTTCACGGGAGTACCAGCTGAGTGCCCATTCTCTCATTAATTTTATTTGACATTTATGTCAACATTACATTCCTAGCCTAAAAGGAGAAATCACTTGCGTACGCAGGGGCGTGTTTTCAAGCGGAGTATGTAGTTTGGCAGTGCAAAGCAGCCAGCTAAGTCTGCTAAAGCGGAGTTTTCTAAATTAGTTAATATGCAATGGTCTAAAACGCACCAAATTTAAATTGTTCTAACAAAGCCCCAAAGGCCGGTGCACGTGTCTGTTTGGATATTTCTAAGGTGTTTTCCTCCGGGGCTTCCAGGCTAAACTGGTGTCTCTGGAAAATTAAGTTGGGAGCCGTCAGGGCTGAAAAGAAAGAACTGGAAAAGTAAGACACGATGGTGTCAGGAGGGGGAGAATTTGCCTCCATGAGACCCGGCGTAAAGGCCCAAGACCCCCTGATCCTTGTCCCACCTACGGTGACTTCGGAGCCAGAGAGTCACCAGTTGGACCAGTCTGCGTGCAGTTTGCAGTTCAGCTGGATGAGGGGTTCACAGCCCTGCTGCCGAGGCAGGAGGTGCCCCATCCGAGGGCAGGCGCCCCATTATTTCTCTGACCCAGTGATCACACAGCCACGGCGTGGCTAAGGCTGACAAAACAGTCAACAAAGGCATGATTTGGGGTTATTGGCCCTATACAAGCAACGATTGTTGGGATACCATCAATACCTGTGGCTTGGGGTCGAGGCTGCCCCCAGAGACGAAGGGCACTTACCCGTAAGCAGCATCCAAGGGACCAAACGTGGCAGTTTCTTTTTCTTTTGGTTCCAAAATGCTGACTTTTACATACTTTGTGGTTTGTGTGCTCTAGAGCTGGGGTTTGTGCGCGGCTCTAAGGATGGATTGCAGACGGGGCTTTTGTTCCACAGAGAATTCAGCGGTGCTGGAGAAGGCCTGGCCTTTGGCATAAGTGGGGAGCGGGCCGTTGTCAAGCCTCCCTTCCCCACGCATCTTCATTCTAGTATTCACCCCTACTCCCCATGGCCCCCAACCCCCAGCCCTGCCAGGGTTCACTGACCCCAAACATGCACTCGGGGCCCCTCCAGGCTGTCTTCAGCATGATTCTTGAAGTGCCAAGTGATTGGTGACCAGCCGTGGCAAGGTCCCTCTAGGGCGTTACTAGAGTGATTTCAACTATGATCTTCTGGAGTCCTTGTCTCCTTGGCAGTGTCTCGGGTGGGCTGGCCAGTTCACGTCATCCCTGAGAGGTAGGAATTCATCAGGGAAGAGGAGGAGGAGAGCAGTTGCAGTTAATGAAGGAGAAACTTGGCGTCCGTACTGGCTTTCGTCATCATCAGCTCAATGGCCACCACATTCTCAGCATTTTACTGTAGCTTTGAGGATTTTGTAATTTTTCTTAACTGATCTCATCGGCTTTAGCCTGTGACTAGCCCTGGTAGGTATGTTTGCGTTTGGGGGTACGTTCTGGTGGCCGTGATACCGTGTTTTGTTCCAGAGTTCTGGTATATCCTTCCAACCCTCTTAAAGGCATGACATGTAGGACTAAGAGAGTCAGAGTTTTCTGGCTGTCAGGGCAATTCTGGATTTCCTAGGGAAGAGATTTGGAGAGGTGGAAGGGGCCTGGAGGTCTGGGCCACCTTTGCATGTGTAGATAAGCCCAGAGAGGTAAGGAGCTGGGCCTCCGGACACCTGCCCAATCATCCTTCCTCCTTCCAGCCACATCCTGCAGGATGACCAGAGAAACTTCTCCCTGTGTCGCCCGTGCAGTGGGATGCAAAGTGGTAGCCATCCCTAACCAACTACGTTCCAGCACCCTTTGAGGATGTGGAGTTGAATCCCGAGGTGGGAGGCTCAGAGTCGGGGGGCGGGGTGGGGGTAGGGGGACTTGGGCTGACACCCAGCTCCCTTGAGACCTCAGTTCAGTTATTGTCTTCCACGTGTTCTGAGTGGAAGATGACTAGAGGCACCCCCTGGCACGTTCTCTCTCTGCTCTCTTCCTGCCAGCTACCGAATGCATCCCTGCCAGGCCTTTATCACCCCCAAAGAAGACCTAAAATCTTATTAGGGAAGTATTTACCACAGAACTAATCTGTCCGTATTGAGGCCATGGCTGCGTTTCTAACTCAGTTAAATGAACTACCATTCCCTCGGAAAATATCCATTTCTCTGGATCTCTTGCTGCCGGCACCAGCTGCCCACGGGTGTCTTAGTCTATAACAAAGTACCGCAGACAGGTGGTTTACAAACGACAGGCATTTGTTTCTCACAGCCCGGGAGTGGAGGTCTGGGATCAGGGTGCCAGCATGCTTGGGGGAGGGCTCCCTTCCAGAAGGTCGCAGACTTCTTGCTGAATCCTTCCCTGGTAGAAGGGGCTGGGGAGCTCTCTGGGGTCTCTTTTATTTACCTTTAAGGGGGCAGGGCAAAACTGCACTGTGGCCGGGTGGCCACATGTCCCATTCCCTATGCTTTTGGTTCTCAAGTAATCAACAGCACCCCATTTCGTTCTCAGAAGGACCCAGGTTAGATGATCATGCTGCACATCACAGACTCAGCTTTTGGCTCAGAGTCTCCACCTCGTCTGTGGGGGCAGACCGCCTGTCCTTGCCACCTTGACCTCCAGAGGAGCCACCCCTGGGGAGGTAGGTGGCTCCAGGTTTGGCTCCGGGTTGCAAGGCAGTAGGGGTAAGAGAGTCTGATTTCGAAATCAACTTTTCTGATTTAGGAAAGTGGTCTCTTTCCTAAAGTCATAGAGGATTTACTTAATTTAGATCCTGCTTGATAGGTTAAAAAATAATGTAAAGTGTTTTTTCATAATTTTTAGTCTCCTATTGTGTTAAACCAAACCTCTAAAGACTCCAATTATTCCCTTGATAAATTTTTAAAATGGAAAAAAACAAAAACCAAACCCCCCAAAAGGCCCTCCCTCTCCTAACACCCTCACATTGGGTATTAGGATTCCCACATGTGAATTTGGGGGGACATGACCATTCAGATCACAGCGAGGGGTGACACTTTTCAGCCAGGAAGTGGTCGAGGGTCTGTTCCATGGGGGACTGAGTGAGTGGCTGCAGGGAGCGGCTCAGATCAACGACAAGTGTAGACCGTGACCTCGGACATAATTCCCTCGGCCTCCAATCCCCTTAAAAATGACTCCTCTTTGCCACTAGGAGACCTTGCTTTATACGGATGTGCCCTCTGCCTTTAACCTTCAGGCCTGGGATGGAGAACTGTGCTTGAGTTCTTGCCCCCCGCCCCTCACCCCGGCACTTATTACAGTGCCTGGCTCATTGCCTGGCCTGGTTAGGGGAGCTCAGGTGAGGTCCACACTGTGTGAAGGGGAGCTCGTGTGCAAGCTTTCCTCTCTTGCACTGCTGAGAATTGGCTAGTGAACCGGCTCAGCAGGTGGAGGGCCCAGTCGCATCTTCAGCAAAAATACCCAGAAAGCAACAAGTACAGCTGGTCTTCTCCAAGTGCAGCTTTATTGGCATCTGGCTTCTTGTAATATATTTTTAATATACTATGTATGCTGTATCTGAGTAAATCAGCAGGTATGTTTTGAAATTAAATATTTGCTAAGGGCTAGGTTCTTCTGGTGTTAAATTATTGATAACAAACTTCACAGACACTGTATGAGACTTGATGATATATGATTTTTGAGTGACCTGCCATTTATTAGACTTTATCTGCCCACAGAATCCATTTCCAATTCAGACCATATCTACTTTGGGATTGCTTGCCAGAAATCTATTCCCAGGTTTCTCCTTATTTCAGTGAAATATCTCTGTCTCAGCACCTTTCCCAAGGTGGCTGATCTAATCGGGGGCCAATCATTTATCGCTTCTCATTTCCTTTGGCAGGTCTGTCAAACTGGGAAGTGCATCTCAGGGACACTCAGAAGTACTGGGCGGCCCACCCCCTTCGCCCTTTCCCTCTGCAGCGGAAGGTTGGAAGGAGGGAACTCCCCCAACCAGGGCCCTGCTCCGGGGCCTGTGAACAGAGACAGGACCACCTTCACGGCCAGGGAAGCAGAAGTGGTCCCCCTGCTTTCCCTTCTGTCGGGAGCTGTCAGGAACCTCTCTGCGCTGAACGGTGCTCAGTGACCCTCCAGCAATTAGAACTCATTTGCAAGGCAGAGAAGGCCACCGGGCCCTCAGATCTTTCTCAGCTCCCTCTTCCTGTGTGACTTCTCTGCAGACAGGTGCATGCTTCTGGCTGCTGCAGGGTCCAGCTGGCGGGAGGACTCTCTACCTTGTCATCACAGAAATAAAATTTGTCACCCCGGTGTTCCCAACCTCTGTTCTTTCATGTTTAACCAGCGCTTTGAATCTTTATAAACATGTCAGGGTTTCTATTTTTATTTCCCAATTAATTCAGAAAAGGAGCAGAAGATGTTGCTAATGATAGAAAAGAGAAAGGACACGTAGAACTGAGGGGGCTTTGGTTTTTGAGTTTGATAAGACAATTGAGTGAATATGGGCATCCAGCAATTCGAGCAATTTCTTGGGCTTGCTTGCCAGTACTTTGGTCATTCTTGGGGTGTCCTGGAACTGGTCAGACTTATGAACAGGTCCAGGGGCACCTGGGTGGCTCAGCGGTAGAGCACCTGCCTTTGGCTCAGGGCATGATCCTGCAGTCCCGGGATCGAGTCCCACATCAGGCTCTCTGCAGGGAGCCTGCTTCTCCCTCTGCCTGTGTCTCTGCCTCTCTCTCTCTGGGTCTCTCATGAATAAATCAAATCAATAAAATCTTAAAAAAAATTAATGAACAGGTCTAAACCCATCAAATACAGTGAGAAGATTTTCTTCCGATACTAACAGACGATGATACTTCATTTTCCCATGCACGAGGGAGAACAAAAGTTTTTGCATATATTAATCTTCAGATTATTTGAAATGTATTGTTTTTAACACTACTTCTGAAATTATATTCTCTGAGTACACTAACCCTAATTTACCCTTTGTCTTGATGATTCAAAATCATCTTTCTAAATACCTACAACTGTGGACTTTAGTGATAACAGTCTCAGGGGTGTAGTGTTTTAATTAAATGAGCATTTCCTCTGTCCCATTGTTACCAAAAAGGCTAAAATAGTAGACATGAAATAATGGAAAGAGTCCTAAACTTAGAGCCAAAACTCTGGTTCTATGTTTAATCGTTAATTAGCTGTTTGACCTTTAGCAACTACCTTAACCTCTCTCTGAAAATTTATTTCTTCATCTCTAAAAATGGAGGAATTTGGACCATTGCATTCCCAAGGTTGTTTAGATTTCTAAAATTTTATAATTTTATGATGAAGGGCCAGGGTATGCTGTAATGTCAATTGTCCTAAAGGCTTTTGAGTTTAGGATTATTTGTTTCTTTATGATATGGTCCCACATTGCTAAGATTTTCTAGATATTGTGTTGGCTTTGATGCTTTTCACCAATCCCTGGGTTGTAAACTACAGCCTCCAGGCCAAATTCGACCCACCACCTGTTTTTGTAAATAAAATTTTATTGGAACAGAGCCACACTCATTCACTTACATCTCTAGCTTCTTTGGAGAACCGAGTAATCACAGCCGTGAAGGTATGAGCCAGCCACACTGCCTAAAACATTTGCTATCTGATCTTTATGGGAAAAGCTTGCCAATCTCTGCTTTCTTCTTTAAAAAAAAAAAAATAATAATCACACACAAAAAAATTTTCCCCCTTTCAGTCTATTACTTTTCATTGCAATCACTATCTCCCTCCAGGATTTTAGTTTTAATTTACTAATCCACCTGGCTAGAGGCTAAGATGCCAGTCGACACAACTAACCAGAATTAAGTTCAAAGAAAGAGTCAATAGGTTCTAACAAAACTTCAAGGGGACGGTCAGGGCAGGTGCCGAGTGCTTGGGCTCTTTAGCTGCTTAGAGAGCCTGGCTTTTCTTATTTATGTTTCTGGATCATTCTTGATAGTTATCCTGTGGAGATGAAGTCTTACCACCCCTGGAAATTTCTAGAAATCGTTGCTTTAATTTTGCCGATGGTTCTGGGTTTGCCATAAAGTCTGCTGCCTGTACGGGTACATATACCACCTCATGCGTGTGGCTTTACCATCATGGGGAAGCTCCCTGGGAAGGCAATGAACTCAACCTGAGACCCAAGGGATGTCATGTGTTTCAGCATCACCCTTCAGCCGCCCTTCCCGCCGTTTGGGTGGACCGGTTGTGATACTGATCCTCCAAGTTATAGAAAATGAGATGAGCCCCAAGCCATCGTGGGCAAGACACTGCGCCTTCCAGTCTCCCCCCTGCATCCTCCCCTGCGTGTGGCCAGGTGAGTCAGCCTCACCAGAGCAGTGCGTCGTAGGCTCAGGTCATGAGAAACTGAGACTTTGATCCCCGTGAAGCCCCTGTTCCTGGTCCACCTGGGTGGCTCAGTGGTTGAGCGCCTGCCTTTGGCTCAGGGCATGATCCTGGGGTCCCGGGATCGAGTCCTGCATCGGGCTTCCCGCAGGGAGCCTGCTTCTCCCTCTGTCTGTGTCTCTGCTTCTCTCTTTCTGTGTCTCTCATGGATAAATAAATAAAATTTTATTTATTTTTATTTTTTATTTTTTTAAATAAAATTTTAAAAGAAAAAGATTAAAAAAAATATTGACTCAGATATGTGCCAGGCTTCTGCTAGTTGTTGGAGTTAGAGCAGTAACAAGGACAGAAGAGGCCTTGCCAGGGAGGAATTCATATGTGATTAACAAGTAAACAAGTGAAACAGTTGCAAATTGTGATAAGACACAGTGAAGGATACAAATGTTAGGAGCCAGCCCTCAAGAGGGGATGTTTACAAAGAGCCTTAAAAATCCAGAAGGAGCTTCATTATGCAGATGAGGGAAGAAAGAGCTTCCAGATGGTGGGCACAGCATGTGCAAAGATCCTGAGGCTGATGGAGCCCAGCTCAACAGGGTGAATGTGTGGCCTGGGTGGAAGGCCCAGGAGGTGGGCAGGGGCAGGCTGCTCCCGGGGCCGGGGAGGGGGTGGTGGTGGTGGTTATCGTTGTTGCCATGGTGAGAGCCCCTTACCAGTTTCACGCATTCAGGTCTGTACTGAGCGTGTCACTTGTGCTGCCGTGTGGAGTGTCCTCACTGAGACCAGGCACGTGATAGCCCCAGACCAGACTAAGTTAAAGCTCTGGAGTAGAGAAGGTGAGGAGAACTTTCTTGTGGGTTGATGTAGAAGTCAAGGAGGGGCGGGGAGGTGCTGGGATGCTGACATCTAGCAGGTGGCATTTCTTGAGATGAGAGAAGTTGAGGGGAGTGGAAGGACAGATGTGGGGGGGGAAAGTCTAAAGTTCTGCTTTGAAGTCAAGTGTGTTGGTGGCACAGGGCACCTTGTGGGGCCGGGAAAACTTGAACCAGGGCAACTGTTCTTATCCCTGCCATTCGTGAGTCACTCTGTGCTCGGATGAATGACTAGCCCTCCCCCTGCATACGAACCTCCCCTGGGCACCCCTCCAAACCCAGATATATGCCGTGTCGCACCTTTGTAGTTAGCACCATCGCCCGCGCGTGGTAGGTGCTCAGGCACCAAGCGTCCCCAGCTCATTCAGAGAACCCGGTTCCAAAGCAAGAAAAAGAAACTGGTTGAGGGGGAAGTGATGCCAGGGAAGAGGGACTTTTGTGGTGTCCAGTGACAAAATGGCTATTTTTCTAAGAAAGGACTTGGGACACATGATGAAGAAACGGGAACACATCCAGAGGCCCAGCCTTCACAGCACCTGTCTTCACTTGTGTACCTGGAACCTCGGATCAGCTGTACCAGGAGCAGGCTCGCACTGCACACCTGTCTTCTCTCTCCTTTTCATTTCTTCCTCTTTTCCTCCTCTTTGCTCTCTTATTGGCCCCTTAGAAGAGGGAAAAAAAGGTAAAGTGATGAAGAGGAGGAAGAGGGAGGGCCAAGCCGTGGGCTTCATTCAGGTGTAGGGCAAGGGATGTCATTTGGAATACGGAGCTGCTGTCTCACACACACACACACACACACACACACACACACACACACACGAATGAGTCGTGAGTAATTTCATCTCTCAAAACCAGCGCGATGAACATTATTTTCGCTCCACGGTTTTCACTATTCTGGAAGATTGAAGCTAGTGATAGTGGTACCACTTATTCACCTAAAAGTGCATTTCTGTGATAGGTCCCATGTCCCGAGCTAGTAATTTTTGACAATGCAAAATAATGAGGGCAGTGTCTTGCGATTTTTAGCAGCTGAGCATTTGTTGCATCGAAAAAAAAAAAAATTTAAGTTATTCCTTTCCCTGTAGGAAAGTAAAGAAATCCGCGATAAAATAATAATTAAATGCTGACAGTGCTAAATTTCTACCCAGCATGAGCTGGCAGCGGTTTCGTACCAAAACATTAGGTCATTTGAAGAAGAAAAAAAAATCTGATTAAATACCTCTGTAGGCTTCTCTGATTAGCCGTTCTTAAAAGAGTCTGTGACAGTAATGAAAGGGTGCAATTTGACAGCCGTAATTTCCCCTTGAAAGAAAGGTAACAGAATAGTGGGTGCGTGTGAGGTTTTTACGGGAATTTCTTGTTGGTCTTTACTAGTGGGTTTGTTTTACTAATCACCAGTTTCTTGCAGGTCTGAGGAGCCCACCAAGCAGGAATTATGTGAGATGAAAAGTCTTCCGGGGGGTTGAGGCTTGGCGGGGGGGACAATTTCGATGCCAGCCTTTCTCTCTTTTCTTCTCGGCGCAGTGGGTTTTGTATTTCTGGGGTTAAATGACCTTGACACGGGCAGGTTTGGGAAATGGAGTGTAGGTTGCAGAGATCCTCCGTGCATCCCGTGTATTAATTTTCTGCGTCTGGCAGCTCCCAGCGTCTCATTGTATTAACTCGCCCTGGCATGAGGGCTGGAGGCCAGATTTGACGGGAGATGGAATGATTATGTGGCATATGGTAAATGCAACAACCACCACTAATTACTCTTTCTTTTCACTTTCTCCTTGGCTTCCACGGGTGATGGGAGGGCTTCTTGAATTGGGGAGTGTTTACCTTGTGGCAGCCCCATTATATACTCTCACCCTCAGCGGATTCACGGGAACAGCTGACTTTCTAGGCCATAATGTGATAGAATTGGAATTTCCAACCTACAAGCAGACTAAACTGCTCATCTGGCCCCAGCGCTTGGTTTGGAAGATGAAGATCTTTGAAGGGGAGGTCAGCCTGGGAGGCTGTTGCAGAATGGAGCCTACAAGTCCAGTCTCCCAAGCCCTGGGCAAAACGGGGTTTCCCTTTCCAGGGGCTGAAGGAGAGCCAGTGGATTTCGTGTCCTACGGCTGCTGTAGCAAAGTACCACATGCTGGGTGGCTCAAAGTCACAGAAATTTATTTTCTTGCATGTTGAGGAAGTTAGAAATCTCAAGTCAAGGTGTTGGCAGGGCCCTGCAGACTGAAGGCTCGATGGCTTTCTCCCCCTTCTGGTGTTGCTGGCCATCCTTGGCAGTCCTTGGCTATGCCCGCAGAGCTCCGGTGTCCACCTCCAGCAAAGCATGGCTCTCTTGCTGTGTGTGTCTCTGTGTCTCTCCTCTTAGAAGGACACCAGTCAAGTTGGATTTGGGGTGCACCGTATTCCAGTCTAACCCCGTCTTCACTCATTGCATCTGCAAGATCCTTTTCTGAATGAGGTCACGTCGGGAGGTTCTAGGAGTTAGGACTTGGGGGGCGGAGGTGGGGGAGACACAATTCAGTGCCCAGCAGGAGGCGTGGGGTTGGGTTTTCCAGGGAGGGTTTTTGGAGACGTTTAACTGTGATGAATCGCGATCACCTTCAACTGTACTTTCAGAGCTTGTTCTGTCTTTATGCTTTTCCTGTCAAGTGCAGGAACCTGAGTCCTTTCCATTTATTATTAATGATGATGATGTGTAGCTTTCACTTTTTAGCAAGGAGCTGGAGGCATGTGAGTCAACCCAAGGATTAGCCATAAAAAAAAAAAAAAAAAAAAAGGATGACATTAAAAACAATTCAGAGACAAGATTTGCATTGTAGATATTTTCGTAGGGATTCTCTGGGTTCTTTTTTCGGTCTCCAAAAAGGCTTTCAGTTTGGAGGGTCCATCCTATTTATTTTCTATGTTTGTTTTGTATGTATTTATAATTTAGAATATACAACAATTTGTCCTATAATTTAAGCAATCCCAATTATCCCGTCTTTCTTAACTGTTATTTATTTATTTTTCCCACCATCCCTCAGTCTAACTTCACCTTCTGCAAAGAGTGACCACTTTTAATTTCTTCAGTCCTGTCATACAGCATCCCTGGTGGCACCCCATTTCCTACTGTCATTATCAGCCTGCCGTGGCCCTCACACCAAACGGATCTGCTCCCTGACCTCCTTGGGGTTCTTCCTACCTCCCTACCTCCGTGCTCTGCTCTGGCTCCTCTTTGCCATCTGCTGTGGTGTCCCCTTTCCCTGCTGCCCCCCGCAACATGCCACCATCCCCAACCCCTCTCCAGGGCTTGCATCCCTCATCCTCAGCTTCCTGGATGCTACTCAGACAGGAAGTGATCTCTTCCTGAGTGAGGGCTGGCCCACCTCCTTGTCACTACCTCATTTGGGCCTCCCAGGACTGCTCGGTGGTGCCATCTCTTTGTAAAATAGTGGCTGGCAAGCCACAAGAGCCCACTTCTACTCATGCTGCCCTTCCCGCTTTGTGTGGCTGTGGGATGCTTCCGAGACGGCCTGCCTGCCTCTCTGTGGTTCTGAGAATCTGATGACATAGAGTATTAAAATCACTTGAAAGTCCTCTCCAAGAAGTGCTATTCAAATATTTTTCACATAATGTGCCTCTGCATCCTTACCTGTAAAATGGACCAGTGAATCTGAATACCCGGGGGGATTAATTTGGTAAGGCACAGAGGGTAGTACCTGGCCTGCAGTGATTCATCAGCCCTAGCTGTCATCCTCCCCGTCATTGTCACTATCTTTGCAGGTAGGATTGTGTGCCTCTTTAGGACTGAGGTTGTGTTTTGGAATCCCCGCCATGCAGAGCATGGAGCCTTGCCCTGGATGATCAGTAAACATTTGCTGGCTAAACAGAAGGTCCCGATCTTGCTGTGTACAGTCCCTGCACCCTCCTCCTCTGTCTCCTTTTTCCTGGGACATTCAAATTCCCCACTCTCCCCCCTCATCACTCTTTAGCCTGGAGGTTTTTAAATGAATAGAAATCAACTCTCTGACAGCAGTGTTGATTTTGGCTCTAAGCCTAAATTAGTTTGATAGGTGAATCTCTGTGGTAACGCGGATGTCATCATTCAAAAGTGGTCCAAATTCATTTTCTTTTGATACCTCCTCGTCAGGATGTAACACGGGCATGTGTTGAAATGGAATATCCTCGATTCGTTTAATTGGATGTGGTTTTGACAGCATCAAGGTTGGTGTAATATCCCTGTGGTAACCCTTTGAACGCACCTGTGAGGACGGAATCGTGCTGCAGAACAGTGGGGCAGAGGGAGCCTGCTTCTCCCTCTGCCTGTGTCTCTGCCTCTCTCTGTGTCTCTCGTGAATAAATAAATAAAATCTTTAAAAAAGTGGTGAGGCAGAAAATTTCTGGTCCGTTGTGTGGTGTAGGGTAGCTGGGTGTGGGTCGATGAGTAGAGAGAAAAACCTTGCAGGTGACTACTTGGAGGTAAACTTTAATATGTTGCCTAAAAACTCCTGGTACAATTTGCTCCCTTACATACAAAATTTGCCAATTACATGCTCTTTGATATTAGTGTGATTTTTGAATTCCTCTTGACCCTCCTCCTTGTGTGTGAATCTTACGGAGACACTTTCCTCAACGCATCCCATTCTACCCATACCTACTTTTTTACATGGCCATAGGAATAGAAATTCCTTTGGGCAAAAATATGAGCAGATCTGTGTGTCTTCTCCATGTATCCGTCAGATGCCCTGAAGGGCGCTGATGCTCCAAGTCTGTTGATAAGACAGACTCTTTCTAGCACATAGGACTTGGGTGATTTTGTCAAGAATTCATGGTGTGGTAGCAAAAGTAGTGATGTTCATTTAGGAAGAGTTTTCCTGCATGGAGCTGATTGGGAAAATGTTCAAGTCTGACTGCGTAGATACAGGTCCAGGAAGACAAGTGGAGCCGCTACAGGGGGATCCAGGAGACCAAAGAAATCTTGTCCTTTTGATGTGATTATGAATGAGTATCATAATCACGCTGGAACCTCTACATACACACATACTCACACTCACACACACATGTTCCCTTCTGAGCCTTGTTACAGGATCGCACCCACCCAACCAGAGCAGCAGTAATGATAATAAACAGCCTTTCTTGCAAATGCCACTGTGCATCATTCACGGACAACTCTTCTGTAGGTAGTTTGGGAAGATCCCCTCTTCAGTTTTCTTCTAAATTCACATTCTGGAAAGCCCAACCAGTTTAATTTGGCCGATCCTATGGTGCTCTGCACAGACTCTAAGGGCACCCCATTTCCTGCCCTTGCTCCCCCCTTGTACTTGCCTTGCTGGGCCTCCCTGCCAACAGAAGGCTCCGCTTCCCCACCTCCGGGTGTGCCCCATACCACCCCAGCCCCTCCATCCTATGCTGTGCCCCTCTGGCCCTGTGGCATGGTGTCCCCTCCCCTGCTGCCCCTGGGCGCGGCCTCCCTGTGGGGGCTCGCATCTGCACCCCTCCCTCCTGGACGCTGCCTGACAGGTGACATGCTCCCGGGGAAGGCCCCCTTGTTGGGACCTCACTCTGATCTCACAGGGCCTCCTGGGGACGCGGCAGGCCCTCACTGTGGAAGCCAGTTCCTGGTGAGGCCTACCGGCCAGGACCTGGTGCCTTCCTCCCTGTCCCCCTGTCCCCCTGCCCCCCTGTCCCCCTGTCCCCGGCCCACGCAGACCCCCCACCTTTTGCTCCAGTTGCTCTGCCTCCCAGCCACCCCAGCAGGGCCACACCTGCTGCCCTCCGGCTCTTCCACCAGGTGCCCATGTGCGGCCACCAGGCGCCTAGACTCTCATCTGTCACCCGCTGCCTGCGCCCCTCGGTTGGCCTGGGCTCAGGGCATGGCAGGGGTCACGGGCTGTAAGGGATCTGGAGCACCTCCCTTGGAAATTCCAGAACTGAAGCTCTGTCCGGAGCCTGCAGGGCAGAGTCAGGAGGGCCAGACCTGTTTTCCGGGCTTTGGCTGCTGTGTGGGCTCAAGAAAGTTGCTTTTGTCCCCCGAGAGCCACACAGGGCTTTGGAAAGCGTCTGTCTCCGAAACGGTCACACAGCACCCATTCAGGGGGTGGCATAGCCAGTTTTACGTTATCCAAATCCTCCGAGATAGCAAAAACGTAAATCCCTTGAAAGCAGGCACTACTGGGTGATGTAATTTGGGGTCCGTAAGGATAGGTCATTATAGAGCAATGGGACTCAGACTTGCAAACTGGCTCTGGAGCCACTTCTAAAACTGCTGGCCACATCTGCCACCGTTCATCAAGCCGGCGGAGTCCAGGGCTAGATTTTTGCTGTCCGCAAAGTCTGTGCCAGGACTGAGTGGTGTGGGCACCTTGGGGCAGGGGAGAGCCCTGCCTCCTTGCTCCTAGCCAAGATAGGCTATGTAAGGGGTCCCACGTTCCTCCCCCAGAGGTCCGGGGGCTGTGTGGGACCACAGCCAGGCCAGCTGGGCCTGGGCTCATTCCCGGTTTGTGCAAGGAGAGCAGGCCGGCAGACCCTCACCGTTTTGGGAAGACTCCCTCCTTCCCCCAAAGTGCAAGTTTGAGCCTATACAGTTGTCTCTGTCCGCACGGCTGCTGCTACCCCATCCCATCCCAGAGCTACCGAGAGAAACTGTCCCCAGGACTGGCACCCTCCCCTGGGCCTTAGGAGGACCTTGGCACCCTGATGCCATGCACGTATGCAGAAGTTCTGATATGTGGCATCACAAAACTCCGCGTCCTGTGAGCTTGTGGTTGCGCTTTTCTAGTATATGTGCTGCCGAAGCGAGCACTGGTTGCGCTTTTCTTACCCCTTTTGGTAGCACCGCGCCTTCCAGGGGAGGTAGGCGAGGGTATGAAGGGCTGAGTGAGCTCCGCGTTCAGACAGGCCTCAGGCTGCTCCAGTGCCAGCAGGTGGCACGAGATGTGTTAAGCATCTCAGGCAGGTAATGAAACCAAGCTGCGGCCCATCTTGCCCCCTTGTCCCCCCGGCTTTCTAGCCGGTGCCCCAAGGCCTCCTGGAGCCACCGTGATGGTGCCACCTCGCCTGCTTCTTCCCTTACCCCGGACTGGGTCTGCCGAAGCCCTGAGCTCTGGAGGCACCTGTCTCTCCTCACTGCACTCCCAGGCCGGCTCAGCCTTCCCTGAGGGATGGGGCTCACCCCTACCTGGTGTGAGGCTTGACCTGAAGCAGTGTTTAAGGAGCTTGATCCTAGAATCCCCTCACGTTTTAAAAAGACTTTGTTTATTCATGAGAGACCGAGGCAGAGACACAGGCAGAGGGAGAAGCAGGCTCCATGCAGGGAACCCGACGTGGGACTCGATCCCAAGACTCTGGGATCATGCCCTGGGCCCAAGGCAGATGCTCCACCACGGAGCCACTCAGGTGCCCCGATCCCAGAATCCTTCTTGCCTTGTCCAACTTTGACCTTGAGCCCTGTTTTTTTTTTTTGTTTGTTTGTTTTCTTTTTTTATCAGTTCTCTAAATTGGTCCTCAGATCCCCACCCTGTTTCTGAGCCCAACCTTCCAGTCTATGTACCTGGCTGGGGACCCAGGGACTGGGGGCTTGTGCTCCGCCTTGACCTGTCCACAGAGTAGAGCCCGCCTCTCACCACCAGCCAGACAGATGGGCCCTGCCCGCCGCCCCCAGACTGTCTGCCTGTCAGCTTTGCGTGTGCGCTGCTCCTAACCTGCTTCGCTCGCCACGTCGGGCGTTCTGTTTTCTGCCTTTACACTGCCTTTCTCCTGCCCTACCACTTGTTTGTCCTCGGTACACAGTGGGGATACTTCATGCAGGTTTTGACCATATGCTCCTGGCCCAGGTGGGTCGTAGATAGATAGATATTATCCGGAGAAGTAGAAGCAAGCCTTCAGTGCCCATTTTCATTGTCCCGTCAGTAACTATATGCTGTGAATTTTTACATCTATAAGGTTTCTTTATCTTAAGCTAATTCTTAATTTTTTAAAAAGATTTTATTTATTTATTCATGAGAGAGAGAGAGAGAGAGGCAGAGACACAGGCAGAGGGAGAAGCTCCCTATGGGGAGCCCAATGTGGGACCTGATTCCAGGACCCCGGGGTCATGCCCTGAGCCAAAGGCAGATACTCAACTGCTGAGCCACCCAGGCGCCCCTAATTCTTAATTTTTAAAAGCAATTTTGTCTACACTTACATATGTTTTGGTGCTGGGACCTAACTTCTATGCAACATGAGGCCATGTTTTGTGTGACATTGAAGATATCCTCCTAGCGCCTGTGATAGGATCTCTGCCCTCTGCACCTGCCCCAGCCCAGTGACTGGAGCCCTGCCATAGCCCTGCCCGGAGCCCCTCTGTGCAGCTCACCAGACAAGTCAGGTTATTGCACAGGCCACAGGCTGGGCATGGAGCTGGCTGGTTGGAGCCAGTAGCAGGACCACCCAGAACTAGGTTAGATTCCCACAGAACGGCCCACCTTTTGGCTGTATTGCTGAATTACAGTGGCTCCCTTGTGTCAGGGTAGAGCTCCATCAGCCTGCAGTGGTGTTTCCAGACCACCCTACCATGTGTACATGCTCAGGATTTTTCAGTGAGGTGAAGACCGACCCTCCAGTAAGAGCAGGAATGGAGAGGAGAGTTTTTTTCATCTTTTTATGGAAAGGACTACTCTCCAAGGAAACCAACAGATGGATGTAACTAAAAGGATGTGATCGGTGCCTTTGCTGCAGGTGTAAGGTCAGACTTGTAGACCATCACTCATCCGGTGGTCCAGCCAAGCAGGCCTTGCCGACACTCAAGACCTTTGGTGATAGTCGCAAGGTTTTGGATCTAGGCCCCACCCGATGCAGCTGGGCAGATGATTGCCAAACCACAGCTTAGATCCCTGAACCCCCGTCCACCGAGTCCTTTCCTGCCTATCAGGTTCTGGGTCGCATGCAGGCCCTCAGAGGCAGCTCTGATCGTGTTAGCGTCTTTCTCCTTTTGCCCCATTGCTGGCAACTCCAGATCCCTTGCCCTCTTGCCCCCTCCTTCCCCCCTAACGTGGGGCAGGATGCATGTCTTCAATTTTCTAGCTTCTTTCTAGCCCTTTTCCCAAATCAACCAATACTTTCCATCCCATACCCCTTTCTGGCAAGCTAGAGACCGCATCCCCAGAATGGACCAGAGACCACTTAGGAATCAAAATCCTAGGTTGGATCCAGAGGCATTCCTTGTCAATAGGCAAAAATTGACAGGCCCCTGTGGGATGTGACTGTCTTCTCTCTACCCCCACCCCAACCCCCAGGGGGGCTCCTCCTTTGCCCCATCCTGGGAGTTGGTGCATTCATTCTCCCTCTGAATACTTCAGTAGGGGAGGCCTGTGCTTCCTGGAGAAGGGAGCATGTCCATCCTCCTCTAACCTCCCCTCCACCTGAACATCCTGCTCACCCAGGGATGACAGGCTCATACGCTGGTGATGTACATGGAGAGCCAAAGCTTCTCTAGGCTTTGGCCCAAACAACAGGAGGAGAATCATATAGTTTTACCATTCTTTTTTTGCCTGTTATACAATGAAAACTGGCCAGGTAAATAGAAAATGCAAATTCATCCCTAGAAAAGAAAAAAAAAGAGAGAGAGAGAACACTTCTTGTTTTTTCTACAATCTAAGAGGCATTTTGATGCAGTAAACATAGGCATGCAGAAATCATTAGACTAGAAGGTAAAGGATGTGAATTCTAGGCCTGGCTGGGACTTAACTGTGAGTCCTTTGGCCAGATCTGCTAACAATCTAAAGCTCAGCTTCCTGAGCTCTAAAATAGGAATAAAATTTTTATGCCTCCTTACCAGCTTATTGCAGTTATTAAATTAGACAAAATTCTATGAAGGGGCTGAAGGCACTATAAAACACTCAAAGACCAGTCTGGATATTATTTAGTAGAGAGATTGCCTTTAATAAAGATAAAGAAAGTAGTAGAAAGTCATCTAAGACAGGAATGTGCAGATGGGGCACCTGGGTGGCTCAGTCAGTTAAGCGTCTACCTTTGGCTCAGGTCATGATCCTGGGGTCCTGTGATCGAGCCCCTCATCAGGCTCCCTGCTCAGTGGAGAGCCTGCTTCTCTCTCTCCCTCTACTCTTCCCCCTGCTTGTGCTCTCTCTCTCTCTCAAATAAATCTTAAAAAAAAAAAAAAAAAAAAAAGAATGTGCAGTGGATAGAAAAGGAAATAAATGGCTCTTAAACGTGTTGAAAGATGCTTATCTTCTCACTGCTACTAAGAGAAATATGAACTAAAACTTTTAAAGATCAAGTTTTTACCTGTTAGATTACTGAGGTTCAAAATACAGCTGGCCCTTGAACAACAGGAGTTCAGCTGTGTGGGTCCCCTTACAGCGCTGAAAATGTGTTTTCTCTTCCTTAAGGTTTTGTTAATAAGCTTTTCTTTAGATTATTGTAAGAGTCCAGTATATAGTACCTAGAACAAACAAAATATGTGTTAACTGACTTGTCAGTAAGGCTTCTGGTCACCAGTAGGCTATTAGTTAATTAAGTTTTAGAGAGTCAAAAGTTCTATATGGATTTTGAACTGTGTGGGGTGAGGGGTGTCCTGTCAGCACCCCTAACCTCCTCCTTGGTCCGGTGTCAGCTGTGGTTGATGGTGCTCTGTTAGCCAGGGTGAGGAGAAGCAGAGCTAAATTGTCGATGGGAGTATAAATTGATACAGCCTCTAGGAAAAGCACATTGGTCATATTAATTGAAGCAGAAAATGAATATATTGGTGGGTAAGCAAATCCATTTCTTGAAATTTATCCTTTAGATGTACTTGCACTTGTACAAAATAAGGCAGCTGTATATGTACCACCCATAGGGAATGAATGATCTCAAAGTATGCTAAGTGAAAAATGCTAAGTATGGGAGTTTACAAAAAAACATTTGATTTTTCTCCCCCCCCCCCCCCTTTGGTAGTATTTCCTGTTTTGCATTGGTTCTGTTTTTGTTTTTTGTTTTTCTGCTAAGGGGTGGAATTGGGTGGCTGGTGACAGGGGTGGTAAAATTTACTCTACTTTTTTTTTTTTTTTTAAAGATTTTATTTATTTGTGAGACACACAGAGACACAGGCAGAGGGAGGAGCAGGCTCCATGCAGGGAGCCCGATGTGGGACTCAATCCCGGGTCTCCAGGATCACACCCTGAGCCGAAGGCAGACACACTCAACCACTGAGCCACCCAGACATCACTATTCTACTTTTCGATGTATTTTGAACCTTTCGAATTTTATACCATATGCAGATATTACCAAATTAAAAAAAAATCAAAAGTAAAAAAAGATCAAAGTGAACAACCAAAAAATATGGCCAAAGCCCCCAATTTTTTTTTTTTATTTTCATCTGGCTAAATTAACATTTAAAATAAAATAATGAGAGGAAGAAAGTCAAGGAAAGGGAATTACTGGCTTCTTGGTTTGTTTGTTTGTTTGTTTGTTTGCCTTTATCATGCTTGACTTTCATATGCCTTTTTGTTGGTTAAAGTGAAGAGTATTTTCCTTTCACTCTTTGGGTGCGGGCAAACTCGCTTGCATGGACTCCTTACAGCGGCAAAAAGTGACATTATTTCCACGATTCTAATGAACCAAACGGTCCTGTCTGTGCTTTTCCCTTGATCTGCCAGTCATTATTTCTGAGATCTGAGTAACCCTTGAAAAATTGTGAGCAGCAGACCTAACCTAGATACTCATTTTCCCTGACCTACCCATGAGTGGTGGAGCTGGCGAGAAGGGAGCCTTGGGGCCTGCTGCCCAGAGGATTAATCCCATGGGCAGAGAGCTAGCTGTCTGGGGCTGGGGCTCCTAATTGGGTATCGAACATTTTTTTAAATGCCTCAAGTTCTACCTCCTTGCTTTATTAGAAATTACAAGTTGTGTATTTGGGGGTTATACTTCCAGAGTTCTGGTTTCTTGATTCTTTCTTCACTTGCCACATGTTTAGGCAAAGGACTCCTTTCATGGGGCTGGTCTTTTAACTCAATTAAGCCATAAGCACTACTTTATAGTTCTTCCTTCCCGTCCCCTTTGTGTAACATGGGGAGCTGGGTGGCCTCTTTGCCGCGAAGGCCAAGTGGAGCCCCCCAGACCAGGCGCGCAGGCTTTTGAAAATTTTCAGATGAAGAGGCCCAGTGTGAATGAGTGCCAAGTGGGGTGTTTGAGAGAGCCCCTTCATGTTGACTTACTGTCTGTCGCCTTCGTTAGGAGAATTCACCACAGCCCACGTGGAGACCCCCTCCAGGCTCCAGTAAAGAGCTTGTTTTATTGTGTACACAGGCAATTTGGAGTTAAAGGCTAACGTCAACGGAGGCCCGTGTTTACTTTTCTATTGTGAACCAGAGTCACTTGTTTGTTTGGACGGGGCTCAGCTCGGCTATCCATTATTCATACCTGTGAGTCGGAGATGACATGCATGGTCGTGACATATATGTGTGAACTGCGTGCTTATATTTGCTGGTAGGGACTTGAGTTTGGCTAATGTTTTCCCAGGACGTTTCCAGCAATCCTTACAGCCTCACTTAAGCAAACAAATAGTGATATCCGTCACGGAACAACCAGGCACGCAGTTCTGAGTGCTTTTTCAGATGCTCTTTACAATGATTGGCCCAAGGCCTATCCTAACATCGTGTACTATAGAAGCAACTCTCAGTTCTTTGAAGAAGAAGGATAAATCTCGGGGCAACAGATTTCCTTCTGTTTTCCTTCAAGTGTTTGGCTCTAATTCAGTAATTAGTTATACAGAGATCATCAAATCATGAAAATGATGGCATTCGGGATTATTACCTTTTCTTAAGTGACAATTATGAGGTTCTCAGAATCTCTGGGCTCCTGGCTTCTGGGGGTCTTGCATAAGAACTTTTGCCATGGCATGAGATTAAAACAAAAACAAATAAACCAAACAGCTCCAGCAAGAGAAGGTTCTGATGTCCAAGACTGAGTCACGGGTGAGGCCCTAAAAATAGCATACACCTCAAGACAGGCAGCTATCTTGCAGAAAGGAAAGGAAGAATGCTGGGGGTGGCGGTATCCAGACTGTTGTTCTACGAGCACGTCCTGAGAATTTACGCTATGCTCAACACTGTACTGGCTGGGCCCGTAGTCAACCAGATAGACATGACCCACCTTAAGGAATAAACGCAAGACTAGATGCTCTAGAAAGCTGTGTAGGGACAGCAATGCTAACAAGGGTCTCCTCATGCCTCTATAGAAGGCGATATTGCCCTTTGGACTCCAGCTTGAGGATAGGAGAGAGCTGGGGGTACCCCTTTTTGTAGGGGATGAGAATGATTGCAGAGACATAGTGGTGTCGGTAGGAAGGACAGGTGTCGTTAGGGCAGGTGGGACAAGGGATGGGTTCAAGGGAGAAGGTAAGTATCAGGACCTATTTCTGTCTCAATAGCTTTGACTTGAGTCCCACACAAGTGATCTGAATAGTACAGAAGATTAAAAATAAAGGAGATGAACCCCAGAAAGCTAGACCTACAGCTCTTGAATCCCTCAGCACAGTGGAGTGCCTCACAGAAAGGATGTTTTCCCCTACCTCACCATCCTATCATTTGTAATTTAAAAAAAAAAAAAATTGGCTCTTTTGCCTTGTGCCGTGGTAAAAATATTTCTTTAATTTTTGGTAAGTAAATGGAATCTTAAAGCTTAAACCTCTGCCCTGGGCAAGGAACCAAAGGATGTCATTGTGCATAACTTCAAAGGTTGATAAGCTGTTTAAAGTCACTACCCTCTGAAAGAGTTCCTTTCTTTTAAGGTCAGCCAGAAACATCCGTGTGCACCACGTCCCACCACGATTCTGACGAGAAGTAGAAGACCGTTTCTTCACCACATGTCTGTTGAGACTCCTGTGTGCATTCCTCTACCCCACAGAATATATTTTCTTTCTTTGCTCCCTACAACGGTCGTACTGTGCTTTAGATGATGGATGTCCAGTAAGCATGATATTAAAAACAGCACCTTTTCCATCTGGAGGAATCAAAGGAGCAGTGATCTGTGTTGTCCCGTTTCCATGTTGGTATGAAGCAGTCACCCAAGGACCTGGGGGTTCTTGATGTTTTGGGGGATTATGACCGGTGTGATCTATAAACTGGTGAAAAATAAGCTGCTTTCTCGCTGTCTCTGGTCATCCACCATTGAAAGCCTGTTGCTGACAGGTTGTACAGGTTTAGTTCAGAGTCTGCTGTTCATCCAGGACACTTCGCTCTCTTTTTTTTCAGTTTTATCCCTGGGCCACGCCGAATATGCTGGTTTCTCTCTCTCACCAGCAGACAGTTGGGCACAGCAGATGCCCGCAACCTGTGAAAGCAGGGGTGGAGGATTTTCAGTCAATTGTCCAGGAAATAAGGACATACTGGCTGTGCTGCTGGAAATGTTTGATGTTCACTGCACATTCTTTCATGCAGAACATCTCCCAGTTATAATAATTTTTTTTCTACGTTTTGACTTTGCAAACGGAGGTCTGCACTGTCAAGTCTCAGAGGATGAGGCCTCGGAGTAGAAGGGATGGAGTCCTGGAAATGATTCATTCCCCCCCGAGGTGGAGGGTAGGACATGGATGCTTTGATGGCCCAAGATGGTGGCATTTCTTTTGCGTCTCTCTGGCCCAGCGCTTGGAGCCCTGAGCTCCCCCACCCCATGCCTAGGGGTTGCTTAATGCAAGTGTGATTTAGGTTTCTGATGATTGCTTGTATTTCCCTTGTCCTGCACCTGACTTCCTGGCCCTGAGGATAGAGAAAGAATTCTCTAGTCCTGCCCAGTGATGCCACTGTGCATTGCTTGGTCCAGGGGCATCACGTTGTTGCCTTCCATAGAAGGAGCCTTAGCCAGCCTGCCAGAAAAAAATGTGACGTAAATGAGGACTTGGGAACCTCACAGTTTGAAGCGCCCATTTTCACATTCCAGACTGATGCCCTCAGGCAGACTGGAGATAGCTTAATACAAGCATATTTGTAACACTCCGGTTCCAACCAGATCAAAGGGCAGAGAGCCTGCCTGGCTTGCGGCCTCCAAGATGAAAACTGGACTCTGGAACAGAGTCTGTGTGACTTGGCCATGCCTTGAATCCAGGAAGAAATACCAATTCTGTTATGGATATTTGAGCCATTGGATGGAGACTTTGAAGTCTCTTTGCCTCTAATAAATTGGATTCAGTGCCTTCCTCACCCTGCCCCCCACCTTGGACTAGTTTAAGATTGGGGGTTTCTCCTCCCATTGGGGCTCTTGGGAAAAACGAAGGGAACACACACAAGCCCGGGTAGGTGCTAGAGTGCTGGGAGCCAGGGAGGGCTCCGCTCAGACACTGGATCTTTAGGGGTGTTCCAGATGCTTTTGTGACTGGGGTGAACGGAGGAACTGAAGGTAGAAATCGCTCCTCACACAGAATATGGAACTGTTGCCAGCCTTTTTTAGATGCTTAGATTCCACAGACTAGTAACATTTCAAGAGAAAATTTCTATTCATCATCATCTTCTTCTTCTTTTTTTTTTTTTTTTTGGAAATAAGGGCTTTAAAAATTACCATTCGTTATCACCATAATTTCATAAAACCACACAGACCTTTGAACAAACAAACAAATAAAAATTCGGTAAGAATTTGGTTTCAGAACAAAAGCAGTCTTTTAAATATTATGCATTTAGCATGATAACAAACAAACCCTTAATACGTATTGTTATAATTTTCCTCATTTTGCCTCTGGCCTGTAAAAACTTTGTCACTAAGCACTATTGGTCTGTGAAGAGATATTTGGAAACTGTGTTAGGTATTTGAAAATTGTATCAGGTTACGTAGATTATGTACCATATAAGACACCCATCTATCCATACATACACATATACATACCCTGAAAGAAAAATTATAATTATTATGTTAATAACACATTTATATTACACTTTTAATTATGGATTACTTTCACATATATTATCCCATATGATCAGTTAGCATATGCCCTTAAACATAAATTAGTCTTAATAGCCTGAGCTAAATAGAATTAAGAATTAGAAGGGAAATCTAGTGTTTAAATTGTTAGTGTCCTAGAGTCAAATATGAATAATTTTAAAAATTATCTACTGCTTTGATTTTTCTGCATCTGTGTTACCCTGCTGTATTAGCAAGAATAAATAAACATAATTCTGTGATGTGCATATGCACACATCTTCATAACCATATGTGTAGCCTGCTTGGATACATGCATGTATGATGTTCTTTCTAAATAGAAAATCAGGGCATATATTCTGAGAAACAAATATACTTGTGGGGAATAATAAAATTATCTAAAATACAGTATGAGAAAATCTGAGGGGTGCATGAGGTAGGGATTAAGGGGGAAGTGAGAGGAGGAGGGAGGAAGAAAAGGCAGGCAAGTAAAAGAGGGAAGTTTTACTCAGAGTAGGGGTGTTTCTAGTCTTAAGTTTGTGTTACTTATTTATTTTTTTAAAGATTGAAGAGAGAGAGCATGTGCAGGAGCCAGAGGGGGGTGCAGAGAGAGAGGGAGAAAGAGAATCTCAAGCAGTCTCCCCACTAAGCATGGAGCCCCCAAGCAGGGCTCGATCTCAGGACCCTGAGTCATGATCTGAGCCGAAACCAAGAGGTGAACGCTTACACTGAGCCACCCAGGCGCCCCTCAAACTTGTATTTAAAAACAAATAGATATTTTGACTTCCTCTTAAGTGTCTCTGTCTTGAACATTTGAAGATATAGGTGTTTCTGATTTAGAATGTTCTCTTTGAACAAGATAATACAGCATTTTCCCTTTGCCAGCTTCTTTTTCTTTGGTCTCCTAGGATTACAGTCTCCCTCAGGTTCCCTAAAGGACGATGCTAGCATTAGCGTTCTGGTTTGCAGGTGTTTCTCTGAAGTAAAACCTATTTCAAGACCTGTAGCCTAGTTGTTAAGTCTGCAGTCTTCCTTTTGAAGACCCTCTACCAAGGAAGAACTTGAATTAGGCATTAATTAGTCAACTAAAGTCTTCAGACACAGATATTTACTGGGTGCCTCATCCATGTCAGCCTTGGTGTTAGGCAGGGGAGAGACTAACAGAGCTCAAGATAAAATAGCATCTACCTTTGGAGAGCTCATAGTCTATTGGGAAGACAGACCAACTAGGATACAACAAATAATTAATAGACATAGTGATTAATTCTGAATAGGAAACAAATGGGGTGCTATCATTGATAGACTTGAAAAAAGCAGGCTTGCAAAATAAATCAGATAAAGAGAAAATTCGACACTGATAATATTGTGTGTGTATGTATATTTATATGAAAAAGACAAAGATTATATGCTATGTTTGTATATGATATATTTATAACATAAAGCATTATTTTAAGAAAGGAAACCATTAGGAAAAGAAAACACTAATTGAATTTTCTCATGGCATCTGCTTATTGAGTAATTCTTATGCAAAGCCGCAATTTAGTAGATGACTTACAGGGAGCAAAAGTCACTCCGGTTGGAAGGGTAGAGCCAGTTGGTCAACTTAACATGAGCACTGTGGACTCTTTGCATGACATATAGCACTAGTGGTTTGACCAGATATCCCAGAGTATCCATAAACTAAAAAATAAAATAAAATAATAAAATAAAATAAAATAAATAAAATAAAATAAAGAAAAAACAAAGAAAGATTTTGTAATCTTTTGAGGTTATATTTACATGTTATTTTGTTCTCTCCCAGTAAAAAACAAAATCATCTAACACACGATGAACATCTCTTCTGAATAAGTCCCTAAGCTTGCACTCGGAGGACAGGAGAGAGGATAATGATACATGAAGGTTGAATATAGAGTAGAAAGGGTTTGGTGCAGGAGCAAAGCTACAGGTAACAGAGGGAGAGCCTGGTTGGGGAGCGGGAGTCCAGCAAACAGTCTCTGGGTTGGCCTTCCAACTGCACCTTAAAGCACGGCCAAGCATCAGACTTCTAGAAAGTGGCAGTGCCATGCACCTGCTCAGCCACCTCCCCAAGCTCTTGGGAACACCTACTAAGCCTCTTCTTCACATTAAAACTAACAACTCTTTGTTTCCTGAGGGCATATGTCTTGTTAGGGAGCAATAATAATATATCAGTTTCCATCAAGTTGTGTTTTATCATCCTAATGGTCACGGAGGAGGCTGCTTTTAGCTCCTGTAGTGCATTTTAATGTGTTGCAAGAAACATGGAACCTGACTAAAGGCGTAATGGATCCATAATGGGTGAGGAGCTGGCGAGGCCACAAATGGGACCTTCCGTGGCTGGACCGTGAAAGTGCTTCACTTGCAGTCACGGTGGCCTGTGCGCTAGAAGGAGCCGATGAGCAGAGTCTGCAACGTGTGGGCAGAGTTGCTGGTCTGCGTCAGAAGTGATCCGTTAGGAATGCTGCCAAGGGTGTTTTTCTAAAAGAGAAAGAAAAGTTTGCTACTAAGTGTGAGCCTAAGTTTTGGGCATTCAGAGGCCAGGCGGGAGGGCCTGCTTTGCACCAGACCCTGGGAAAGGACACGCGTGGCCTTTGAGCCATCAGCCCTGACCATTTTTGGTCTCGTTAGTCTAGTCAAGTGTATCTTGGAGGTGGCTTTCATAAGTGAACACCATAGATGCCAGACTAACTTTTTTTTTTTTAAGATTTTATTTATTTATTCATGAGAGATACACAGAGAGAGGCAGAGACACAGGCAGAGGGAGAAGCAGGCTCCCTGCGGGGAGCCCGATACAGGACTCGATCCCAGGACACTGGGATCACGCCCTGAGCCACCCAGGGGCCCCGGATATTGTTGGTCTTTTTTTTTTTTTTTTTTTTTTTTAGTTTTTTTTTATATTATATTATATTGTTGGTCTTAAAATAAAATCTTGTGTATCCCAGACCTGACCACCCGGTAGAATGAACTTTAGTCAGTCCTACTGTCTGATAAATTAGGCTTTAGTTGGGTGTTGGGATATTTTTTTTGTCTTTCCCTGATTCCTGAGTTTGGAAGCGAGTGAGTTACAGTACATTTTGATTCAGTTTTAATCCATCAAAATCAAGTTAGTTATAAGTGATGGAAGAGCTCACTTTGTGTAGTCCAGGCTGCCTGGAGACATCAGCCACATGCCAAAAGCTTGCTCGTTGCCCGGCAACCTTGCCGGAGGAATAGATTTTCTGCCACTGGCTCCCTTTTTAGTCGAGGTGGAATCTATTAACACTACTATTCTGGTCCAGAGAACCGGAGCTGGAATTTAACTGAAAGGAATGGTCAGAGTTTTTTGTTTTCTTTCTTTTTTTTCTTTTCTTCTTTTTTTTTTTTTTTGATAACCAAACATCATGTTTCTAGCTTCTAAACTCCATTGCTAATTCCACTGACTTCTAAAGAAAGGCTTAGAGTTTATTAATATTGCTGAACGTTACTGAAGCTGAGCAGGCCAGTCCTGTGCCTGTTGGGCCCGTCGGGAAGCGCAGCGTTTGACTTCTACAGAAAGTGTCACACGGGGAACGGGTGGGACCAGGAGCCTCCCCACTGCATGTGGAACAGATGAGAAGGACCTCCTTTGCCCCCAGACTTTTCTAGGTTCTCCCCAGGTGTCCTGGCCGGCTCCCACTCTCAGAAACTTACCTTCTGGCTCTGGAAGCTGTTATTTCTTCAAGTATTCGCGATCTCGCTCTGATTGAAGAGCGGCTGTGTATTCCTTCCTTTTATCCTTCAATCAAAGAGTGTCTTTTCTCCTTTTGTAGCTAAATACTTCACCAGCAGGATTGATGGTTTCCATGTACCAGGGGAGTTTGCTTTACTGTCAGCTCTATTGTTTTGCTCACGCTCTTAATGTAATAGCTTTGGATTGTAGCAAGGGAAGATGTTGGTGAAGCCCAGCGTCTGGTGGCTGGAGTTATGTGCCTCTGCCGAAATGCAATTTTAATAATGGCCTGTATCAGCTCAATGTGTCTTCTTGCCCCTTTGTAAAACAAAGGAAGCTCTCAGAGCGTTAACCCATTGGAGGCAGGAGAAATCAAAGTCACCAGGAAGCCCTTAATGAAATGACACTTGCATCCCAAATGAGAATGCCTGCAAACAGGCTGCAGAAATTCTCTGGATAGGAGAGGAGGGGGTTGTTCCTTTTTTTCCGTGAGTGGGCATTAGCCACCTCATCAATCCCACTCTTTTTAAGGGCCAGATGCAGGAAAGTACAGTTTGTGATTTGGCAGAGAAATGAGTGAACTTGATAAAACTGTGACTAACTCAGTAAAATAGTCTTGGAGCGCATTTCTTTATTTGTTCCAATCATTCTAGACTTATGTTAGTTATGAGTAACTCAGGTATTTGGGTTTATAGTTTCCCAAGTAATCTTAGAATCTGACTGATGTAAGTAAGGGAACTTCAAATGCACAGTTCAAGTGCCCAGTTTTACAAAAGGAAACCAACCAGCGAGCCTCTTTCTCAGCACTGCCTGTGGAGGTGGCAGCCATGTCCTACTTGGCATCACGGCCACCCTCAGACCTCTAGCGGAGCCCAAGATCGTTAAAGAGAGGACCGAGGGGTTCATCTGGGGCCAGTCAGACCCATATGTCAAAATTAAGTGCGACTGGCAGAAACCCAGATGCATTGGCAATAGGGTGCTCAGATTTTAAGGGCTCGATCTTGATGCCCAGCATTAGTTATGGGAGCAACAAGGAAGCAAAGCCCATGCTGCTCAGTGGCTTCTGGAAGTTCCTAGTCCACAACATCATGGAGCTTGAAGTGCTGCTGAAGTGCAACAAGTCTCACTGTGCAGAGATTGCTCATGGCGTCTCCTCCAAAAACCACAAAACCACTGGGGAAAGAGCAGCCCCGTTGGCCCTCGGAGTTGCCAATGCCACGTTGCCCAGTGAAGAAAGTGAATACACAACTTATGTGCATGTTGTATTTGTGTTAATAAAACCATAAAACTACAAAAAAAAAAAAACCCAAAAAACAAAAAAAACAAAACCCCAAACCCCACCCAAAACAAAACAAAGGAAAGTAGTGAGGTGTAAAAGTTCCCTCAGGGATGCATAGCTATGTCGAGAATGAAGAGCAGGGACTAAATCCTGGCCAATTGACTCCTAATGATGATACTGCCCAGATGATGTATTTGAGATGAAATGAGTGAGGAGAAGCGCCTGTATACATAGTTCTCATTTCATTAATACGTCCTGCAGATATTAATGCACGTGGTGTGTGTGTGCATGTCTGAGGCTGGGTGCTGGGGAAAGACAAGATCTTTACCTTCACACAGTCACATTTAGAGGTAGGGAAATCCCATGGTGGACAATGAAGCAGGTAAGAGAAATACTGGGATAACTACTTAGCCAACATACAAGGTGAACACAGGCGACAGATAACAAAGTCTAAAGTACTTTATTTATTTATTTATTTATTTTTATGATAGTCACAGAGAGAGAGAGAGAGGCAGAGACACAGGCAGAGGGAGAAGCAGGCTCCATGCACCGGGAACCCGATGTGGGATTCGATCCCGGGTCTCCAGGATCGCGCCCCAGGCCAAAGGCAGGCGCCAAACCACTGCGCCACCCAGGGATCCCTAAAGTACTTTAAATTTTATCTTTTAAAGTACTTTGCTCTCGGGGAACACTTCCATTCTTACCACCATCCGAAAAGTGAATTGGATAAAACTTGAACCTCTGGAAGTGTTCATTGTCACACATGAACGTATCACAACAGAGAGAGCTGTCTGGCCAGATAGTGAGCTCTCATGACATGGTGTATGCAGAAGATCTCTGCTGGTAACTATCTTAGGGCTCTTCCTCCAGTCATAGATACTGTGACCCCACCATGCCATTTGTCCATCCATTCATCCATCCATCCCTCCATCCATCCCTCCATCCATTCATTCACTTCCTTCAGCAATAAATACATATTAGACATTTTCAACTGAACCTTTGAAATTTTTTGTGCAACAAAAGTATCTTCAAGACCCAGGTGGACACACTTCTATCGAGGACGATTCCATACAAACTTCTGTTAGCAGCAGTGTTGGGACATTTTATCCTAAAAAATTTGATTTTTTAAAATTTTTATTTATTTATGATAGTCACAGAGAGAGAGAGAGAGAGAGAGAGAGAGAGGCAGAGACACAGGCAGAGGGAGAAGCAGGCTCCATGCACCGGGAGCCCGACGTGGGACTCGATCCCGGGTCTCCAGGATCGCGCCCTGGGCCAAAGGCAGACGCCAAACCACTGCGCCACACAGGGATCCCAAAAGTTTGATTTTTAAAGTCACAAAGCTCATTCTTTTTCTTTCAAATTGGTTGCTTTAGTGCCCCAGGCACTTTTATATGCAAGATTTTTTTTTCTTAGGGTGCAATACTGTGCAACTCCATTGTGAAGCTTTGCTTTGGGTTTGGGTCTGTATTAAGCGTGTTTTTTTAAAGGGCAGTTGGGAAAAACTAATTTACTTGGCCAAGGGAGGCATCTGTTTTTAGAGTCTTGATCTTACCATGTGCCACATTACCGCTCTCTCTATACTTCCTCAGAAATATCCTGGATCCCAAAATCTGCTATAAATTTACCATAGATGGATGGATTTTGCATTTCCCTCCACTCTCGTACTGCACACACCACTTGGAAGAAATGAAGTGAGAACACAACTAAAAGTGTTTATCCCGTTGTTCTTTGCATTTTCTTTGTTCTCCAGATGCATCATGATATCTGGAGATCAGATTTCATAGACAAGTAGAAACACCTGGGGGCACTTGTTTTTGTAATTTCATTTTAACTTCATTTCCTTAAAAATTTGTCTTAAAAATCTGTCTTGAGAAGAGTTTTCTTCGGACTTTTCTCCCATATTGGTGTGCTTTTTTCTTTCCCCATAGGGTTTCATTTTAGCCTGAGAAGACACAGCCATGGTGGGCGACCCCTAATGCACCTCTCTCTGAGTCCACTATGATATTTTCTAAACATGGAAGGTTTGCTTTGTGCTAAGCGCTCTGTGAATGATTTAACTCAGTAAATACCTCCACTCACTCTTAGGGGCAGGTAATGCCATTATTCCCATTTGGCTGATGTGGAAACAGGCTGAGAAAGCTTAATTAATTTTTTTAAAAGATTTTATTTATTTATTCAAGAAAGAGAGAGAGAGCAATTGCACTTGTGAGCAGGGTGTGGAGTCACAGAGAGGGAGGGAGAGGCAGAGAATCTCAAGCAGATTCCTGCTAGCTGCAGAGCCCAACACGGGGCTCAATCACACGACCCTGAGATCATGACCTGGGCTGAAACCAAGAGTCGACTTGGTTAACTTGCTTAACTGACTGAGCCACCCAGGTGCCCCAAAAGTTTAATCATTATTTTTAAAGATTTCATCTATTTATTCATGAGAGACACAGAGAGGGAGACAGAGAGGCAGAGACACCGGCAGAGAGAGAAGCAGGCTTCCTGTGGGGAGCCCAGTGAGGGACTATCCCAGGACCCTGGGATCATGCCCTGAACATGACGCAGTGGGCAGACGCTCACCCACTGAGCCATCCAGCCATCCCAACTTTAATCAATTTTTTCTTAAGATTTTATTTATTTATTTATTCATGAGAGACACACAGAGAGAAACAAGAGACACAGGCAGAGGGAGAAGCAGGCTCCCTGTAGGGAGCCTGACTTGTGACTCTATTCCGGGTCTCCAGGATCACACCCTGGGCTGAAGGCGGCGCTAAACCACTGAGCTACCCGGGCTGCCCAGTTTAATCAATTTTTAAGCCAGAGTCACACAGTGTAAGTGGAGAGGCAGACCAAAGCTTATTGTTTATATAATTTAACCAAAATTAATTACTTATATAATTTAAAAATCTTTCTCTTGCTGTTGATGCTAGCTAATACCCACCCCCTTTTCTCCATTCTAGGTACCCCCCTTTTTCTTTTAATCTGTGATGGAATCCTTAAAATAAAAAGGGGGAGGTGATTTGTGTATCATTTTCATTAGACCAGTATTTTCTGTGTGCTTTTTTCAGAACACTAGCCTATAAGATGTTTCTAAAAAAACAAACAAAAGACTCTTGCGTTAAATTAATTTGGTCAGAACTGCACATTACATCCCCTTCTAGGAGATTCTGAATTCAACTTTGCATATTAAGAGGTCTGAGAGGTCCTTCAGCAAAAAAGTCTTTTTATTTTTAAAATTGAAAATTTTTATTTTTATTTAATTTTTCTAAATTTCCATTTGACTGCACACCTCTTCTTCTTTTTCTTCTTATTCTTTTTTTTCCCTCCTAACACCTTTAAAAGCACAATTTGGAAAAGTCTTCAGTGAAAAGACAAATAATGAACTTGGTGCATCCGACTATGCAATTGAAGGTTTTGTAAAAGAAGTGGAAGAAAACAGAATGCTCTAAGGCCCCCTGAAGATCACAGCCTCCTGCTTCACTCGGTTCACTTTAAAACTGTTTTATTTTTACCCAGATTCCTCCAAGGCAAGAAATGCAAGTCTCCTGCTCTTAATCACCTACCCTGAGACTTATATATATATATATATATATATATATATATATATATATATATATATACATTTTGCCTAATATATGACTAGTTTTTTTTGTTTTTGTTTTTGTTTTGCAATCACTGCCCCTCGGCACCCACCAGTGTATGGTAAGCTCCTTGAGGGGAGGAACTGGGCTATGGCATCTTTATGGTTTGATGGTGACTTAGTAACTATGTAGAAAATAGAGAAATTAGCTGCATTTAGGAATAAAAGAACAAATGCAGTCTATGGATCTGTTTTTCTGAGTTGACTCTAGCCAAGTAAACAACCCTCTTCTCTTTGAGTGACAGTGAGAAATTTGAGAAGCTGCAGTAACTCATTTATATCACTAGGGTTCCATTTGGAAAATGATACCTCCTGTAGTCTAATTTAATTAGTAATTGTGTTTTCAGTTCCAATTGAAAGCCCCAGAAGAAAGGATGGTAATAAACTGTGGTATTTTGTATTATTATTGTTATCTAATTATATTTACTATTGTGATGGTTTTAGATTAAGACACTTTTCAAGAAGGTACTTGTCAGTGTTATCTAATTAGTTTTTCTCCACCTCTGGTGTATCGTAATGTCCAGTATTAAGTATGAGCCCTCTTTTACAGACATATAAATCGATGCACACAATTTTGTTATTATTGTTTGTTTGTTTGTTTGTTTGTTTGTTTGTTTGTTTTAACACATGGCCTGAGGTTTCATGGCAAGTCCATTCTGGATACAGAGTCTGAGTTTCAAGTGTTCTCCGAGAGAGGTCACCTGTACATTGGCAAAGGCTGTGTGGACCTGGGGATGATGGCCCTACAGGAAGTTGGAAGATGTGGGGTCTGCTTTGGCCCTGCCATTACTTATTGGGTGGCTTTGAACCGTTCACTCATTTATTCATCAGGCATTTTATGGAATACCCATCAGGTGTTCGGTGCTTGGCTAGATGCAAGGACTACACAGATGAGTAGGGCAGTGCCTTGTTCCAAACAAACTTGTTTAGTCTGCAGACTCAGACCCATAAAGGAACATGTTCAGAAAAATGCCACAGTTTTGTGAGAAGTGTGGGCAGGTAGAGTGGGAGCCCAGAGGAGGGAGGAACAACATTGTGACACTACAGAAAGGCTTGATGGCAGTACTGATTTGGGGTTGAGTTTTGGGGGAAAGAATAATATTATCAAGGGATTATCAAGGGATTGCGTCATGATAAAGAATTTGGACTTGATGCCTCAATTAATTTTCTGATCATGGAAGCCAATGAAGAGTTTTAAATAGGAAACAATACAGTCATTTTTGCACTTTAGAAATATAGGGGTGGAAGATGAGTTGACTTCATCTCTGGGAGCCTCATTTTTTTATCTGTAAGATGGGCTCACTTCTCTTGCCTCATTGGTTGGGTTGGGTTGAGTTGCGTTTCTGTCTTTGAAAGGCAGTAAGAACCGCTGATATGCACTCACTGCTTTCTGAGCACTTGCTCCTCAGAACAACCCTGTGAAGGTCAGTATTGCTCTTATATGTGTTCTAGAGTTAGGGATGGTCACAGAGGTGGAATACGGACCCAGGGACACACAGCCTAGTGCTAGTGGCACAGTCAGGATTGGAACTGAAGTCTACCAGATTCTGGAATCCCGGTTCCCTGAGCTACCAATGCTGTTAAAGTGCTGGCAAGTCTTTCATCCTCATCGCTCACCTGAAATATCTTACCTGGTGGCTGTGTTTTTGCCTCCAGTGACTTTAGCAAAGAGTTGATGTAGTGGAAAGACTCAAATCAGCACCAAACAAATGTGCCATTGTTTTCTACTATTTAATCTTTGTCTCTGATAATATGGTCTTTTATCATTAAATAGGTCCACATTTATGGAGTAGAATTATGTGACTTTAATTCTTTTGTACTAACTGGGTGTTACAAACAATGTATGTTTCTGAGGGCAAAGTCATAAATCTTCCTTCCAGTGTTAACAGAAAATCAATCATGACTCTGACTCCATCCTTTTGGGGAGTTCTTTGGAAGATCCGTATTATGAGTAGGTAAAAGTAGATTTGAAGAGACATAATGAGACAGATTAGAGCAAGGGAAAGACCTTGGATGGGGTAAGTTTGTCAAGAGTTGTTGCCAAAGAACAGAACAGACAAAGGTAAGGAAGTAGATTTGGCAAAGTCAGCAAGCTCTGCTTGTTGAAAAGACAGTCTGGAAAATGTTCTCCGAATTCACACACACAGGCAGTTGCAATCAAGGGCGAGTTAACAGCACCTCTTTGGTAAAAAGTTTATTCACTATATTTTCTCCATACTAGGTCACTGCAGGGTGAAAAAAGGCTGCATTTTCTGCTAACTGTGAATGAGTGCCTTCAGGTATTGGTGCTCGAAGATTCAGGAGGTTCAAGAAGAATAATTAAAATAAAATGCTGTTCCATGTCCTGACCTGTGTTCAGTGTGCCAAAAAAATAGCCCTGAAAAATGCCAGGGTTACACATTTTGTGGTCTGAGAGGAACGTTGTGATCAGCCTTCAGCTGCTCATAAAAAATAAATACTGCCGTGTTCTTATTTGGACTGTGTCTTGAAGATCTTTTAGAGTAGATTTTCAGCTGAAATTTCACCTCAACTAAAAAAAAAGAAGAAGAAGAAAAAGAAAGAAAGAAAAGCAAAGCTGTGCCTTACTTAAAACATTAGGCATGTCATGCCAGAGTAAAATAATGGAATCAGAAAGAGAAAATGCTCCATTGAGATAAAACAGCTGTCTTTTATACTCACCACTTAAGTATAATTCACCTGCTGTTTGTAGGTTATGCTTTAATGGGAAGGAATATTAAGGGAATGAGAAAGAATTTCTTTATTAAATGGAAGCTCATTGCAAAATATATATATATATACATATATATGTGTGTGTGTGTGTGTGTATATATATAAATATATATATCTCCCCAACTGAAGCAGCTGTTTTAGAAGAGCAGGTTCTGGAATGTGAGTGAAAGTCTATCTCCCAAGATCCTGCCGCCTGGTATGTGGGAAGAGTGGAGTAAATATAAGATGCACAGAGCTGTCGATAGAACAGACTTCACGGCGTCGGTGTGAGGTTTAGGGGGTGTCACTGCCCAGCTCACTGGTTCTCAAACTTGGATGTACTTTGGAATCACCTGGGTAATTTGGGGGGGAACACATAATGCCCGATTCCATACTCAGAGATTCTGGTCTAATTGCTCTGAGGTGTGGGATTTTTAAAAGCTCCCCCAAAGACTCATGCACAGCAATGTTTAAGGACCACTGGCCCAGAGGATGACTAATTTCTTTGTCCCCTTGTGTTCTTTGCAGCGAGGGCCCTGTACTCCAGGGACATAGGTTTGAAAGCCTTGGTCCTGAGTGGGGAGCTGAAACCTTCAAAGCTGGACTCAGAGAGTACTTCACTAAGTCTTCAGTTTGATGGATTCCTCTCTGTAAAGGGGCTAAAAAGTAACATTACAATGTTCTTTTGAAAAATGAGCCCTGAGATTTTTTTTTCCATCACAGAGAAAGTATAAGTGTGTTCTCTCTGAACTTCATCGTAGGAAAAAAGAGAAAATGAGCACATCCAGATGCAGGCAAAGTTCCGAGTACAGTAATGGAGAGATGGGGGAGCTATTGTTGTTGACCAGGGTATGGGGGGGGGTGGATTGAGTCTTGATCCTAATTTGCTGCCGTTTAAAAAAAAAAGAAGAAAGGAAGGAAGAAGAAGAAAAGAAATAGAACTTCATTCTTGATTACAGGTCAGCAGATCAGAACCACGGATCCCAACTCAAGTGAGAGCTTTTCTTTTTGGGATTTCTAGGGAATGCCAGACAGTATGGTAAAACCTAAATAAGAAGAAATGTGGCTTTTACTTAGTACTTTGCTAATGATAAGCTTTAACCTTCAATAATTCATTTAACTTTTATGAGACAGGTTTTCTTTTTTTCTTTTTTTAAAAGATTTTATTTATTCCTGAGAGACACACACACACAGAGGCAGAGACCCAGGCAAGAGGGAGAAGCAGGCTCCCTGTGGGGAGCCTGATGCGGGTCTTGATCCCAGGACCCCGGGATCACGACCTGAACGGAAGGCAGATGCTCAATCGCTGGCATCCCTGAGACGGATTTTCTAAAGTGGGAGTAATACTTTCCCTTCTGTCTTCTACTCCAAAATCAGACACACTTTGATAAAGGGTTTTTAATTCCCTATAAGCAGTTCCCTCCGGAGCCAGTACCTTAGCATGGAGTGATTGAGAACCAGAGCCTTTGCTTCATCACCAGCCAGAAATAACGTTGGGAAGTCTCGGGGTGGGGAGTGGTGTCCAGGTGGAGCCAAGAGACAGAGAAGGCTTGAGTGGTGCTCCTCAGGTGGAACGTGCTCACGAATCTTGAGATGCTGTTAAAACACAGATTCTGATTCAACAGGTCCAGGGAGGGGCCGAAGAGTGCGTTTCCCACAGACAGCATTTCCAGGGGATGCCAATGACGCCCATCTGTGGGTCACACTTTGGTGGCCTGGCAGTTCAGAACAGCTCTGTGCTGGGGTGGATGCTTTCCTTAGGGCAGCTGGAAGAGATCAGTTGTGGCCTGTGAAGGCTGGTGTTGTGTAGTTGCTGTCCAAGCAGCAGATCAGTGAAGCACAAATATGGGCATAATTTTGTGTCTTTGAGTTCAGGCACCTTGGTGTGATCAATGCCTATTTATCTTCGAGATGGCCCTTTTTATAGATGCTAATTTTTATCTACGTTCCATTTTCTATATGACCCTCAGGAGAGCCTGAGTATAAAAATTTAGTTTTTTTCCCGTTAATTTTTCCCTCCATTTTTATTGAATTCCGGCATGTCTTGGCCTCCCATCTTTCTCTATGATTCAATCTACCCTATCTCTTGAGTCTTTGTTCCCTACATGCAGAGCAAAGTTTCTTTTATCTGGTACCTACAACGATTTCTTTAAAATTCTATAGATAAATGCCAGAATTGTTCAAAATAATCATCCGGTTGACCTCATCCTCATTGGCTATCAGTGGAAATGGTGGCGTAAAATCAGCCTGCCAGCACTGTTCTAAATAAGATCCTCTAATTATATATTTTTTGCCCAACTGATAGACTTTTGTTTTGCCGCTATAAGTCGGGGGCTGTGTTGTGTTTCCCTGATCGCTTCATGATGTTCTTACACACTGTTTTTAGGTTTGTAAAGTTTAAGAATAGATGTAATTTCATGTGTTCTAATTTGAACATGGAGTTTGGGAAGGGAGGAGGGTTTTAAAAAAATATGGTTGTGACATGTTTATTATAAACATGTGACAATGGAACCAGTGATTATGCTGGTGGTATGTACATATTGTACCTTGTCAACAGAGAGCTTTTATGTTTGTGTATTTAACGTGGTATTTTCTTTCTTTAAAAAAAAATTAGAAGTGATGACATTTCTGGGAAGATTTTAGATGCATTCTGGTTTGAAATAGTCCTCTATGGGGGTGCCGGAGTAGCTCAGTTAGTTAAAGGTCTGCCTTCAGCTCAGGTCATGATCCCAGGGGCCTGGGATTGAGTCCCACATTGGGCTTCCTACTCAGTGGGGAGTCTGCTTCTCCCTTTCTCTCTCCCTCTGCCTCCCCCCTGCTTGTGCTTGTGTGATCTCTCTTAAATAAATAAATACAATCTAAAAAACAAAAAAGAGTCCTCTATAACTAGGCTTCTTCTTGAAGTTTCCATGGCTTTCTCTCAGAACCACAGACCTTTTGAAATTTGGCTGATTCTGACCTGTCGTTCCCCATTCTCGAAGCCCATGATTCTTGCACAGCAGAGCCTAATTAACACATGACTGCTGGGCTCCATCTCCAGAGTTTCTGATTCAGGAGCTGTGAGGTGGGACCTGAGAACTTGCATTTCTCCCATGTGGCCAGGTGATGCTGACGCTGCTGCCCCCCCCCCCGCCCCCCCCCCCCCCCGCATCACACCTGGAGGACCACCGCAGGTTAAGCCTTGGCGGAGTGCTGTCTGGAACCAGCAGCGTATCTTATCATACCTGGGATCTTGTCAGAAATACAAAGTCTTAGGTTCCAGCCTGCACTTACTTGCTGAATCAGAGTCTGCATTTTTCCCAAGGTCCTATGTAGTTTGTGTGCACACTGAAGTTTGAGAAGCCCTGCATAAAGTAACTTGGAACACCAGAAATGCTCTGCCTATAGCATTGAGATTATATAGCCACCGACGCATGGGGAGAAAAAAAGAAGTCACAGCATCTTCTCTGGCAGGCTGAGGTCAACCTGGCCATAGTTGAGTTTGCTTAGGGGAGTTCGATTCTATACCATTCCAGAAGGAAATGTTTGATTATTCCTTTAATTCTAGGAAAAATTATGTGTGCATTTATTTGAAACCACTTACTTAAAATCATCATATTTACAAATTGCTTATTGTAAAAAAAAGCAAGTGCAAATAATCAGATTCATTCATTGCATGTTCCGCCAACAAATTTTGGAAATACTCAAGAGATTGTAGCAGACAGATGGGCCCATAGATCTGGGAGATTTGTTAGGGGCAGATTTTTCACCACCTTTCTTTCTTTCTTTTTAAATTTTTTAAAATTTTAAGTAATTTCCACACCCAACGTGGGGCTTGAATTTATAACCCTGAAATCAAAGGTTGCATGCTTTGTACTGACTGAGTCAGCCAGATTCTCCTCTTCTCCACCTTTCTCAACAGCCACAGGACTATATAGTAAAACCTGAAGTTCATAATTATAATCCCGAGATATTGGCTAATCCGGTGGAAAGTAAACAGCAACAACAAAAGGTTTTCTGGAATAGTCAGTTATTCAGAACCAAAAATGCTCCCTTCCTGAATAAGTAAAGAGTCTGTGTTTTTTTTCTTTCAATCTGATTAAATGACAAACCTTTGGAATTCTCAGGTGTTACTTCCTTCTAAGAGGAAAGTAGTATCTGACATTGGCAAATGTATATATATTTTCTTGTCCCAGTTTTCCAGTAATTATAAGTGAAAAAAAGAGGAGTTGAGGAAGAGAGTAGCAGTATGGAAAGATAATAAAAGTATCTAGACTTTGCAATTTTGTAAAATATTTTTGTATTCTTTAGTTGTAAGCAAAGAATACACCAAGAAAACAGGGTACATCTTCCTGTGGTATCTATTTAACATGAAGGATTGTGGCAGGAAATGTTATGCAATCTGGCTAGTAATTAATATTAAACATCATATTTATGTTCAAACAGACCATTTATGTACTAGGAAGTAACATGTACAGATTTTTAAGATACAGTGTGAGGAGGTTGCCTGGGTGGCTTGGTCCGGTAAGCCTCTGACTCTTGGTTTCTGCTCAGGTCATGATCTCGGGGTTGTGAGATCTTGCCCGTCATCAGGCTCTGCCCTGGGTGTGGAGCCTGCTTCACATTCTGTCTCACCTCTCTCTCCCTCTGCCCATCCTTTTCTTCCTTAAAAAAAAAAAAAAGATACAGGTGAGACTTTTTAAAAAAATATTTTATTTATTTATTCATGAGAAACACAGAGACAGAGGCAGAGATAGAGGTAGAGGGAGAAGCAGGCTCCATGCAGGGAGCCTGATGTGGGACTTGAACCTGGATCATGGGATCAGGACCTGAGCCAAAGGCAGACGCTCAATCGCTGAGCCATCCAGGCATCCCAATACAGGGTGAGACTTAAAGAAATTTGGTTTTTGTGGCTGGTTGCTGTTGGGGTTACATCTCCAGATCCCTGGAGTTTTATTTGTTTTCTTCTATACAGATTCTTTGGTGGGAAACTTTAAGAAGCATGTCTTAAGATATCAGGTAATCTTTTTTTTTTTTTTTTTAAGATTTTATTTGTTTATTTGAGAGAGAGAAGCAGAGAGAGGGGAGGGGTAGAGTGAGAGGGAGAAGCACACTTCTTGCTGATTGGGGAACCCTCCGCCATCCCCAATACAGAGCTTGATCCCAGGACCCTGAGATCCTGACCTGAGCCAAAGGCAGACGCTTAACTGACTGAGCCACCCAGGTGCCCTCAGGCAATCATTTTTTAAAAATACCTTTATTGAGGCATACTTGATACGTAACCCGCTGCACATTTAGAGTGTGCAGTCTGATAAGTTTTGATATGTGTATCCACCTGTGAATCCATCCTAACAATCATGATAATGAAGATACTTGTCACCTGCAAAAGCTTCTTCAGTCTCCTTTGTAATCTCCCCTTTCATCCCTCCCTACCCTCCATCAAGTAGGCAAGAGACCTCTAATCTGCCATCTGTCACTTACAGGTTACTTTGCACTGTCTAGAATTTTATATAAGGGCAATCATATAGTATGTACTTTTGGAGGGAGTGTGTCTGGCTTCTTTCATTCAGCATAATGGTTTTAGGATCCATCCACGTATGCAAGATGTATACATATGTAGAGTATGACTTAACCCTCCGGTAGTATCCGGAGGGTAGTATCCCATTGAATGGATATATGGCCCTTTGTTTTCCCGTTCACCTTTTGATGGACTTTGGAGTTGTTGCCAGTCTATGGCTATCAGAAACAAAGCCGCCGTGAACACTTGCGTACAAACACACGTATGGTCCTATGCTTTGTTTCTTTTGGGTAAATGCCTAAGATCGGAACGTTTAATTTTTTTTGGACTGTTTAATTTTTAAGAAACTGCCAAAATGTTTCCCAGATTATTCGTACCATTTTATATTCTCATATAAACGTGAAAGCTCCAGTGACTTTATATCTTTGCTAAGACTTGGTATGATCTTTATAAGTTTTAGTCATTCTACTAGGTGTTTGGTGGTAGTATCTCGTTATAGATTTCATTTGCATTTCCCTGCTGACTCATATTGTTGAGCATCTTCCCATGTCCTTCTTTGCCATTAATTTATTTTCTTTAGTGAAATGTCCATTGAAGTCTTTGCCCATTCTGTTGTTGGGTTGGTTATCTACTTACTACTGAGTTTTGAGCTTTTAAAAAATATATTTATGATATAAATTCTTTGTCAGATATGTGATCTGCAAATATTTTATCATAGACTCTGACTTGTGTTTTCATTTTTTGACCATGTCTTTGGCAGAACAGATATTTTTCATTTTAAAATCCAGTTTATCAATTATTGCTTTTATGGGTTGCACTTTTGGTGTTACATCTAAGAGGTATGGGCTTAACATGATTTTCTCTTTCGTTTTTCTCTAAAAGCTATATAGTTTTACATTTAGATCTGTGGCCCATTTTGAATTAATTTTTATATGTGATGCAAGATATGCATTGAGCTTCATTTTTTAAATATATGGATTTCAAATTGTTCCAGAACCATTCATTGAAACAAACTTATTTCTCTACTAAATTACTTTTATACCTGTTTAAAATTGATTGACCAAGTATGTGTGAGTCTATTTCCAGACTCTTTATTTTGTTGCATTGATCTATTTGTCTATCCTTTTTTAAAAAGTACTTATTTATGGGGCACCTGGGTGGCTCAGCAGTTGAGCATCTGCCTTTGGCCCAGGGCGTGATCCCCGAGTCCTGAGATCGAATCCCACATCAGGCTCCCTGCATGGAGCCTGCTTCTCCCTCTGCCTGTGTCTCTGTCTTTCTGTGTGTGTCTCTCATGAATAAATAAATAAAATCTTAAAAAAAAATAAAGTACTTATTTATTTATTTAAGTAATCTCTACACCCAACATGGAGATTGAACTCATGACCCTGTGATCAAGAGTTGCACACTCTTCCCACTGAGCTGGCCAGGTGCCCTGTCTTGATGCTAATCCCACAATATTGATTATTGTAGCTTTATAATGGGTCTTAGGGTCATGTAGTGAAATTCCTCCAAATTCGTTTTCTGCCTGTTGTTTTACCTGTTCTCAGTTCTTTGTGTTTACACGTGATTTGGTAATCAGCTTGGCAACTGCTACAAAAAAACCCTGATGCTCAATTTTTAGATTAATTTAAAGAGAATATCTTAATAGAATTGAGTCTTCTAATCCATGAACATGGTCTATATGTCCATTTATTTAGGTCTTTAATTTCTCTCAACAATGTTTTGTACTTCTTACCATATGAGTCTTGCACATCTTTTGTCAGATTTATCCCTTGGTATGTCCATGTTTTTATGTTACCGTGAATTCTGCTTTTTAAATTTTAATTTCTGATTGTTTGTTAAGATAAAGAAATACAACCGCTTTTTGTTTATTCATGTTGTAGTGTGCTGTCTTGCTGAATTCACTTATTCTGAAGGCTTTTTTTTTTTTTGTAAATTGTTTGGTATTTTCTACCAAGATGATCATATTATGCAAATACAATTTTACTTCTTCCTTTCCAGTGATTACATTTTACTTCTTTTGCTAGCCTGATAATTCTGGCTAGACCTCTAGTACAAGACTAAATAGAAGTGATGGGATGGGGTGCTTGGGTGGCTCAGTCAGTTAAGCATCCAACTCCTGATTTCTGCTCCGTTCATGATCTCAGGGTCGTGAGATCAAGCCCCATGGTGGGCTCCGCGCTGGGTGTAGAGCCTGCTTGAGATTCTCTCTCTCCTCTGCCCCTGCTCCTCACTCTAAAAAAAGTAGAAGTGGTGAGAGAAAATCTTGCCTTGTTCCTGATCTTAGGAGAAAAGCATTCATTCTTTTAAGTATGATAGTATGATAGATACATTCGCTATAGAATTTGGCTTTGTTTTTTCCTCTTTTTTTTTTTTTTTTTTTTCTAATAGATGCTCTTTAATAAGCTGGGGAAGTTCCTTTCTATTCCTAGTTAGCTGAAGATAGATTTTACCAAGAAGAAATATCAGATTCTGTCAAATGCTTTTTCTCTGTTTACTGAGATGATCATATGATTTCCTTTTTAGTTGTTACTGTGTTTACTGAGATGATCATATGACTTTTCATTTTTAGTTGTTACTATGGTGAATTATATTGATTTTTTCTGATGTTAAATCAACCCCACACTCCTAGAATAAACTCCACTTGGTCTGTATTATCTTTTACATTTATTCTTAGATTTGATTTGTTCATCCTTTTTTTGTTGTTGTTAATAATTTTTGCATGTATATTCTTGAAAGATATTGGTCTTTAGTTTTCTTTCCTTGTATACCTTTGTCTAGTCTTTCTACTGGAGTGATGTTGGTCTCATATAATAATCAGTGGAGAAAATTCTCCCCTCTTAAATTTCTCAGATGTTTTGTTTATAGTATTAGTTTTATTTGAAATGTTTGGTAGAATTCACCACTGAAACTAATCTGGGCTTGAAGTCTTTGAAGGGAGATTTTTAGCTATAAGTTCAAGTTTACAAATAGATGTAAGATTATTCAGATTATATAATCTCTCTTTTTTTTAAAGATTTTATTTATTTATTCATGGAAGACACACATAGAGAGGCAGAGACACAGGCAGAGGGAGAAACAGACTGCCTGCAAGGAGCATGAGGTGGGACTCAATCCTGGGTCTCCAGGATCACATCCTGGGCTGAAGGTGGTGCTAAACCACTGAGCCACCCAGGCTGCCCTATATATCTCTTTCCCGTTGATTGCTGTTAATTTGTATCTTTTAGGGAATTTGTCAACTAAATTATTGAATTTATTGGCATAAAATTGTTACCACTGTCCACCTATTATACTTTTAATATCTACAGATGATAGTAGCATCACCTTTCTTATTCCTGATATTGGTAATATGTTTTTTTCCTGATAATACTGATTAGAGATTTATCAGTTCTATTGACCTTCTGAAAGAACTAGCTTTTGGTCTAATTAAAATCCCCTATTTCTTGTTTTTTAATTTTTTTCTATTTAATTGATTTTTTCCCTCTATTCTTTCCTTTCTTCTCTTTGCTTTGGGTTTCATGTGCTGTTCTTTTTCTAGTTTGTGAGGTGGAAGACACTGAGGTTACTGATTTGGGATCTGTCTCCTTGTTTATATAGACTCTTAGGTTTATAAATTTTCCTCTTATTCTGCTTTAGCAGTGCCCTACAAATTGTAATATGTTGTTTTCATTTTCATTCAGTTTAAAATACTTTGTCATTTCCCTTTTGATTTATTCTTTGACTTGTGGTTATTTAGAGACATGTTATTTATTTTTCAATTGTTTGGGAATTTCTCAAATATTGTTCTGTTATTGATTTCTTTTTTTTTTTTTTTTTTAGATTTTATTTATTTATTCATGAGAGATACACAGAGAGAAGCACAGACACAGGCAGAGGGAGAAGCAGGCTCCTCACAGGGAGCCCAATGTGGGACTCAATCCCAGGACCAGGATTGTGCCCTGAGCCAAAGGCAGATGCTCAACTGCTGAACCACCCAGGCGTTCCTCTGTTATTGATTTCTAGTTTAATTCCATTATGGTCAGAGAACACATTTGTATAACTTTAATCCCTTTACATCTATTGATATGTTTTATAGCCCTGAATATGGTCTATCTTGGTAAACGTTTCCTGTGCACTTGAACGGGTAGTGTTCTGTTGTTGGGTTTGGTATTCTTAAAATTATATCAGTTTTGTTGATAGCATTCAAGTGTCCTTTCTTTGCTGATTTTCTGTTTTCTTATTCTCTCAGTTATTGAGAGAAGGTTGCTGAGATCTATAATTATGGATTTATTTTTCCTTATAGTTCTATCACTTTTCTTCATGTATTTTAAAATTCTGTTGTTAGGTGTCTACATATATAGGGTTGTGTTGTTCTCTTGTTAATTGACACCACTATATTTATGAATTATTCCTTTTACTTTGGTAATATTCTGTAGTTTAAAATCTACTTTGTCTGCTATTAATACAGCCATTCTGTCTTTAGATTAATACTAGTATAGTAGATTTCTTTATATTTGTGACTTTGTAGTTAAAGTGGATTCCTTGTAAGCAGCATGTGGTTTAATATTATGTTTTTTTCTCATTTGACAATCTCTGTGTTTTAATTGGGATATTTAGATTATTTACATATAATATAGTTATTGATTTAGTAGAGTTTAAACCAACCACTTAGTTATTTGTTTTATGTTTGTCCAATCTGTTCTTTAGTACTCTTTTCTGCTTTTCTGCCTCCCTTTGGAGGGATCATCCTTTTTTGATTCTATTTTATTGTTTGTATTTACTTAATAGCTGTATCTCTTTGTATTATTTTATTTTATTTTATTTTATTTTATTTTATTTTATTTATTTATTTTTAAAGAATTTATTTAGGGATCCCTGGGTGGCGCAGCGGTTTGGCGCCTGCCTTTGGCCCAGGGCGCGATCCTGGAGACCCGGGATCAAATCCCACGTCGGGCTCCCGGTGCATGGAGCCTGCTTCTCCCTCTGCCTGTGTCTCTGCCTCTCTCTCTCTCTCTCTCTCGAATAAATAAATAAAATATTTAAAAAAAATAAAATAAATAAAGAATTTATTTATTTAGTCATAAGAGACACAGAGAGAGGCAGAGATATAGGCAGAGGGAGAAGCAGGATCCTTGCAGGGAACCCAATGTGGGACTCGATCCCCAGACTGGTATCACCCCTGAGCCAAAGGCAGACCTCAACCACTGAGCTACCCAGGAGGCCCTCTTTGTATTATTTTAGTAGTTTCTTTAGCATTTGTAGTATATATCATCATCACAGTCAACCTTCAAGTTTTATTACACTAGTTATTGTATAAGAATCTTTCAAAGAGTATATTGCTATTTCTTTACTCCTGACCTTTATAGTCTGGTTATCATATCTTTTATTACTTCCATATTTGTTACAAACCCCACCGTTCATTGTTAGTATTTTTGTTTTAAACAATTGGATGCCATTTAAAGTTGCCTTTTAAATAATAAGAAAAAGGTATTTTATATTAGTCTCCATGGTTATTGTTTCTGGTACTTTTTATTCTTTTGTTTATGTCCAGAGTTCTATCTTGTATCACTCTCCCTGGGCCTGAATGATTTCCTTTATCATTTCTTACAGTGCTGATCTGCTGGAATTGAATTCTTTTAGTTTTTGCATGTCTGAAAAAGTATTTAGTTCACTTTGTTTTTAAAAGTTATTTTCGCTGGATATAAAATCCTAATTTGACAGGTTTTTTTTTCTTTTCGCACTTTGAAGATGTGTCTCCACTGTTTTGTGACTTGCATTGTTTCTGATGAGAAATCTACTGTCATCTTTATCTTTGATCTTCTGTCCCTAATGGGTTTTCCACCCTTTCTGAGTGCCTCCACCATGTTTTGTTGCTGAGTTTTGGTTGTTGTTGTTGTTGTTGTTGTTTAATCCCTTTTTTCTATTTTTCCCTTTTTGACACAAAGAGGTGTGGCTCTCTTTATATGTCCCTTGCTTGGTGTTTATGGATCTTCTTAAACATGAAATGTATGTCTTTTTTTTAAATCAAGTTTTTAATTTTAATTGCAGTATAGTTAACATACAATGTTATATTAGTTTCCAGTGCATAATATAGTGATTTAGCAATTGTGTATATTACTCAGTGCTCATCATGATAAGCATGCTCTTTAATCCTCTTCCCCTATTTCACCATCCTCCACCCACCTCAAAACTTAGGTCTTCAAACAAATTTGGGAAATTGTATCTTCAAATAATATTTATGCCTTGTTCTTTATCTTTCCTGTTCTCTCTTCTCCTTCTTAGACTTCAATTGCTAAACTTGGATAGATGGATAGATAGTCTCATAGGTCCCTGAGGTTCTTATTGCTTTCCATCTTTATTTCTCTCTGGTTTATAGACTGAATAAGTCTGTTTTGTCTTTGAGTTTATAGACTCTCTTATGTTCTTTCTATTCTGCTCTTAAGCCCATTCAGGAGATTGTTTTACATTTCAGATTTTAATTTTTCATTTGGTTCTTGTTACTATGAAGTGTGTTTTGTTTGTCATGCATATTGATTTTTGTGCTAAGATAGTATGTGCATAGTTTTAATAGGCTTTTAAAATCCTTGTCGGTTAATTCTAATGTGGGTCATTTTGGGGTCAGTCTTTTTGATTGCTTTTGACTTTTCTCTGGAGTATAGGTTATATTTTCTTGTTTCTTCATATGTCTAGACATTTTAGATTATAACACAGATGTTGTGAATGACATATTGTAGAGACTCTGGACTCCGTTATTCTTTTTTAAAGATTTATTTATTTATTAGAAAAAGAGAGAGCAAGATTGCATGAGTGGAGGGGGGGGGTTAGAAGGAGAGGGAAAGGGGATCCCTGGGTGGCGCAGCGGTTTAGTGCCTGCCTTTGGCCCAGGGCGCGATCCTGGAGACCTGGGATCGAATCCCACGTTGGGCTCCCGGTGCATGGAGCCTGCTTCTCCCTCTGCCTATGTCTCTGCCTCTCTCTCTCTCTCTCTCTCTCTGTGACTATTATAAATAAAAACAAAACAAACAAACAAACAAAAAAAAACAAGAAGAAGGAGAGGGAAAGAGAGAGGGAGAATTTCAAGCAGACTCTGTGCTGACTGCCTGGTACAGGGCTCAACCTCACAACCCTGAGATCACAACCTGAGCCGAAACCAAGAGTGAAACACTTAACCGACTTAGACACCCAGGCACCCCTGGATTCTGTTTTTCTTGAAAAATATTGATTTGTCTTGTTTTGTGTCATTAGGCAGTTATCTAGAGTTCACTGTAATTCCAACCCTTGTCTTTTTTTGTGGTGAGCAGCAGCTAAATCTCTTTATATTTCGTTTAGCCTTAGCTTATCTGCTTGTTATCTTCCCCACATGGATAGTTACAGATTGAGGCAGAGTTTTTCCACAAAACGTAGGGCTTCCATCTCTCAGACTCTCCTTCCTGGGATTTTGCCCCTTGCTTTATAGCTTCTGTGTTTGCCGTGGACTCTGCCTTCTGGTGCTTCAAGCTGGTAACACCTTGAGTTTCCAGCTATGTTTTAAGAGCCCATATGGCACTGACTTGCTTTTTTCTTAAAAAACAAAGTCCATCCATTACCTTTCCTTTTTATCAAGTGTAGATTCCCCTATAGTTTTTGCTTTCCACTACATTGAGGTATTATTTTTGTTTCTTTGTTCATTGATTTGTTATTTAAAACTGAGGTTGGTAGTTGTTATTTTCAAGAAATTGGTCTGTTAGAAACTACTTCATTATTATGAAAAGCAAAACTTTTCTCTTTCTTGAATTTTTAAAGCTCTATCCCTGGCTCTAGGTTCTTAAATCTCCCTTGGTTTCACCCCCTACAGTGAAGACATTGCCTCTTCCCTCCTACCCTGGGCAGTTCCAGTCTTGATTCCTGCTCTTCCTTGAGGAATTGTGTACTCTAGTGTCTCCATCATTTCAGGAGAGGTTTTATATCTTTACACCTGATTTTCTGGCTCCAGGCTCTCCCCCTCCAAACCATCCTCAACATCTTCAGCTAGAACTTCCTAAATACCAACTGCACAGTTTCTGCCTTGCTCAGACCACTTCAGCAGATCTCTGCTGCCCATGATGGTGGTCTCCTTAGCCATAGATGGTGATATGTCAGTACTTCTGGAAGCTGGCTGCCCTTGCATTTTTCCCCACCCCTTTCTGCATAGTTTCTAGCTTTCCTGAGGGGCAGGGAGGCAGAATGAGTGGCAGCATGTCATCTCAGCTGCACAATTAGGACTGCACTCTTAGCATTAGCATAAACACCTCAGAAATTCAGGGAAAAAGGAAAATGTGGTTTTCCTTCAGGTATCGGCATCCTGTGGCTTGCAACCTGCTCATACACAGGCATCCCCATTTGGGCCCAGCCTACCTGACTGGCCTCAATGAACTCCTCCAGCTTCACCTGTTCCTCTAGCTTGGCCCACCTTCCCTTTGAGCAGGCCGACCGTGCTCGTTCACATCTCTGTGGATGACTGCTTGTGAAGAACTCATCCCAATTCCTGTTTCTTTTCTTACACAAGCTCTTCCCCGATTTCCAATGATTGAAAGTTATGCTGGGCCTTTCTCTTGATATTTTTGAATTCTTTAACAGGGTTTCATTACAAGTAACAGAGGCCCCCCCCCCCCTTCAAACAAAGGAGACCTGGGTGTCTGACTTGCCTTTTTTCATTGTCTGAATCCTGATTCTCTCATCCTGAGAAAGATTATCTAATTGGTCAGTCTTGGCTCAGCTTTGTACCCTTTCTCTAATCCGTCTGGGGCCAGGGAGCCAGGTGACATGGTTTTAAACATGGCAGCCTGGTGTAGAGCATTGGGGGCGGGTGGGTGGGGGGGTAAGCAAGGAAAGAGAGGTGCCCACTAGGTGGCAGTAGTGTACACAAGCTTTGTTGGGCAACACTGAGGCGGTTTGCCTGGGGCTACAAGGAGGGGGGCCCTTGCTCCTGAGAGCAGGAGTTCAGAGACTGCTGCTGGAGGGTTGAGGAGGGCAGGGTCACTCCAGGGAGAGGATCCTTGGAGAGGGTCTCACACCTGTGTATCCATGATGTTGCAGGTCGTGGGGGACGGTCTAGGTCAGGAAGCTCCAGAGGGCAGTAGTAGCATAGGGACTTATACCCCACAAGGTTCTTTCGCATCAATGACCAGCAGATACTGGAGGTGGTTTTGTAAGGTGTATGAAACAGACAGGCTTTAAATAGCAAAACATATGCTTGTTTGGGCTATTTAAAAAAATAATGGGATGTATGAAAATTTGAATTTGGCACCAGCAGACTTTCGAGCTAACAGGTCTCAGAGTGTAGTAAAGAAATTATTAACAATCAAAGGGCCAGAACACATGGGTCATCTTTGGCTCATTTGTGTAACACCCAGAGTTTGTGTAACTTAATCTCTGTTGATGATGGTATTTGGGCGGAGGGTTGAAAGGAGGAGGAGACAGTTTCTGAAGAAAGCAGAGGCTCCTACCATTGTGTTTCCAGCTCTTGTCCCAGTTGTCTCTGTGTTATAGATGTTGGTGTGTTCACCATCTCCTGTAAGCTCATTGGTGTATCACCTGGATTTCAGTTAAAGTAGCTTATACTTTTTTACATGTGGTAAATCCCATTTGTTGAATGAATGAATGAATGAATGAATGCTTTTTTTTCTCTCTGAAATGCAGTCTACTTGTAGAAAGGCATATCCCTTACTGGTCTTCATTTCTTCCCCCCTCTTCTGGGCTTCTCTGTATTACTCCTTTGATACATGCCATCTTCTGTGGTTGTGTTTGCACTCCTACTGAGATCATAAACTTCTCAAAGGCGTGACACTGACATGCATCTCTTTAATCTTTCACCTTGTTAGAGTTGTGCCTTGCCCAGGGAGTGGGAAACGCTAACCCATCTGGTTGGGGTGCTTGCAAGCAGACGACCAAGCCCTCACGTGAATGGGAAGAGCAGAGTCTGGAACTTGAGTCATGTTTCAGGAGAACCTTGGCGTTGGCCAAACATGACTCATCTTGGAGAACCAGCACGAATAGAAGGTCACGTGATAAAGTCAGTGCCGGGGAGAGTGTGGAGGAGAGCTGGCCAGGGCCTGTGGACCAGTGAGCAGTTCGGAGCTGAGACTGGGAGCAGGAGATGCTAGGTCACAGTGTCTTTTCTACAGGAGGTCTGCTTTGCAAAGCTACTGGAAGCCTGACACTTGGTGCTTAGCACAGAGCTTTGCATGCACAGCCACTAAATATTGTTGCATGTTCCTGAACCCTCAGTAGGATTTTAGTCACCAAAGTCAGAATGTGTATCACAGCAGAAAGACAAGCTACTGCATGTAGAATACAAAGTGTGTGCTCATCCTTGAAATTTCATTTGCTCATTTACCTCTACACCTTAGAAGAGTGGAAGCATGGATTTCCATCCGGCCGCTGTAAGGATATAAAAGATTAAAGCAACAGAGAGAGCAGAGAGAGAAGAAACTGTAGCCAGATTCCATTTTCCTAAAGCTCAAAGTCCCTGAAGCATTTATCTGCACAGATAGCCATCTCTGCACGCATAGTATCTGCACACAAATAAAATTCCCTTCTGTGTGTAGGTGCTTCACAAACAATGCTGTGGACTCTGCTTCCCCAAGATGCACAACTTGCGGATGAAATCAACTATTAATCTGGAGCAAGCGGGTGCTTAATTTGGACTGTTTGGATGTTGTTTTTTTGTTCACACCCAGTGGTGTTTTGGAAACCCTGCGACTGTTTCCAGCGGTGTGGCTTTGGACCGATGCTCTGGCGGAGATGAGCACACCTGCTCCTAGGTCCCAGAGGCAACCAGGCTATCACAGTTACGGCCTCTAAATGCGCCTCAGGTACCACGGGCCTCAAGATTGGCTTCTGTTGCACGTCAGCACCCTTGGCATTCATGCCCAGGCGGTATCAAAACCGAACTTTTAACTTTGCGCTCCGTGTGCCATTTGAACAGTTACGCGCGTGTTCACACACATTCGGCCTGGTTGGTTTCAACCTCATGGTCTTCAGGGTATTTGAAGCACTTCTGAAAAGTAAAACCTGATACCTCCCTAAATGACAGTGTGTGCCATGTGTTGACAACGGTGACCTTCTTGGTGGCCGTAAGCCCTGGGCGCAATCTTTCTCTGCCCTTCTCCAGAGTGGATTGGTGATCTGGAACTGGCCTTTCCAGAATAACGCGGAATAACGCTCAACCACGAATGTTTTGGCATCTCTGTGCTGTGGAAACAACAAACAGATGTCGATTGATTGAACTCGTGGACCTCTCTTCTTTTGCGGAGAGCCCAACAGATAGACACACGGGAAGCGCTGAGTACAGGGAAGCTACTAGAATGGCAAGATGCACAGATGGAGTGGGGACTATAAAATTCTTCGAAAGCGCAAGCTGAATGTGTGATGAACTAAAATTAAATGTAGTTGTTTTCGGCAGTGTGAGTAGTGGAAAGAGGGCCGTCCTGACAGGCAGCGCAGGCTCTGTTCCTAGCAACGTGCGTGACCTTGACCAACCTCTTTGGGCCTCTGGTTTTGTAGCCGTGAGATCTGGTCGCAGCACGTCCAGCGCGTAGGCATCTGGCTCTAAGACTGTGTAGTAAGGAACCTTTCTTTGGGTGTGTAATTGCATTTAATTGGGGTAACGTTGCTGTTGTCCTGGCCCGTGATCCACACAGAGGTTCACCCCAGGGAGGAGGTGAGGACGGCCCGAGCTTGCACTGGCAGATGTTGAGGTCTCCAGTCCGATTGATGCGGAGGCCAAGGGCAAATCCGTTTACAATAGCCCGCTCCCTTTGGGACCTGCAGCAGAAAAGCGCAGCGGGATGCAGAATGTTGCTCCGTTCTTCCCGTTCTTCCCGAAGCTCCAGCCCTGTGGGATGGGAGTGGAGCGCTTGCTTACCCGGCCCTTAGGACGGCTTCTCTCCATTCCTCTTCTTCCCTCACTCACTGCTTTTCTCTTTTTCTGGCATCTTCTCCTCTGTTCTGGCTTGGCTGGTTGTTACCTTGTCTTCCGTGGTCAGCAGCCCTCACCTGGTTCTCCGGTCACCCTTTCACAGTAGCTAGAGGAAACAAAGATAAAGCCATGTCCCCTCCCTTCTGGCTCATCTGGAAATGCTACCAACTTTTCTCTAAGTGGAGGGTGTGTGTGTGTGTGCGCGCGCGTGTGTGTGTGAGACAGAGAGAGAGGTAGAGAGGGAGGGAGGGAAGGAGAGGAGGGAATGAAAGAGTAGGAGATTGTTACAGTTGGGGCAATAGTGAATCGGGCTTTGAGATAAAAAACAAACTCAAAACGGTGGTATGGGAGCCAGCGTTAGACAGCATGGAAGGAGGGTTTGGGGAAGCTGTAAATGCGTAGTTTCTTTTTTTTTTTTTTAAGATTTTATTTATTTATTCACGAGAGACAGAGAGAGGCAGAGACAAAGACAGAGGAGGAGCAGGCTCCATGCAGGAAGGCTGATATGGGACTCGATCCCCGGTCTCCAGGAACACACCCTGGGCCAAAGGCAGGCACTAAAGCGCTGAGCCACTCAGGGATCCCTGCGTACTTTCTTTCTTGTATTTCACTCCTACTGCTTTTGATGTGTGAAGGTTGGTCCCTGTGCCACCCAGCAGCCCTTGCTTCACGGTCCTAAAGGGGATCCCCACACCTGCCACTTTGGCATCTTGATTATTTTGAGCCGAAGGCCCTTGAAAGACAGCTGTTACCGGAGGGGCTCTCCGCTGACCCCATCTGTACCTAAGAAGGACATGCATTTCCTGTGAGGAAGGTGGCCTCCCAGGACCAGGAAGAGGAGAGCATTGTTCTCACTGGTGATGGGTAGCTGAAGCTCAGATGAGGCTGTACAAGGCAAACTTACTGCAGTAGCACTTATCTCCCTGACACATTTCCTTGTCACTTCCCACAAATCCCTTGTTCCTTTGCTTTGTCACATCTCCACAATGTATCCCTCTTTGTTAAAATGGCATATAAACCCCTGGGTCTAACCACCTGGGGCTTGTACTTCTTTCTGTGAGACCCCCTGTGACACATAAAAATGTTAATACCACATAAAATTTGCTTGCTTGCTTCTCCCCCTTTTAATCTCTCTCTTGTCGGTTTAACCTACAGGCCCCAGGTACCGAACCTAAGAGGGTAGAAGGAAAGTCTTTCCTCTCCTAGAGTTCTGAGCAGCTGTCCTACAGCTCACCCGGTGCGTGGCTTCCTGCCCTGCCCTGGAGGGAAGCAGACGTAATTGTTAGTTTGATGCCATAGGCAGATGGCTACAGGCAAACAGGAGCATGTGTCTAGAGAGTCTGCGCTGTTAGGACTGCAAAACCTCGTTAAGCCTAGGTTAGTGTAGGTCCAGCATATTTAGGCGGTGACCCTAGGCCTCAGGGCAAACTGAGCTGTGAGTGAATGTGAATTGTAATGTGAGTTATAACTCAAGTGGGTCCTCTGAGAACCCTAACCCCTGGGGATCTGAATCTGGATCAAGTCAAGTGAGTCCGGACCCTCATGAATGCCCCTAGGCCAGCCCCGGCTAGGTATGCACATCTAGAATGGAAAAGGAGTCGAAAGTGGCCTTTGGGGTAAAGGCAGGCAGGGGTGAGCTTGGTCATTTCAATCTATGACTTCAAAGTCCTAACTTCCAAGCTCCAAACATGTCTTGTCATTCTGAAGGTGACCATGACCACGGGTCCTCTGGGCCCTTCGGGGGAGCTGCCCACAGCTCCGCACTGATTGGAGATGTGTGCTGGTGAGGTGCTCAGCAGCGTGGATCCTGGCTTCCGCGGGACACACAGCCCTCTCTGCTTGGTTAGGGCCTTTGGGGGGGATATGCTGGACTGGTCCCAGGGAAGGTCTGACTTTTACTGGTTCTGCGGATGTCACGAGACTCCTCTGGGATCCCTGTCCTGGGTCTTAGAACTGAAGCCACTGTCAGACCAGATCCCACGTTCTGGTTATAAAGAGGAGCAGATGGCAGAGAGTTACTGGGGGCTTAGGCGGCTGGGGTTCTCATCCCAGGCCCACCACCAGATAGCAGTGAGACCCTGCACAAGTCATTTGCCTCCCTGAGCCACCACCTTATCTCATGTGTGAGGAGGAATCACCATCCTGCCTTCTGGCTTCTCTTGAATCCTCCCCATGTGCAAGCAGGAGTGGGAGGCCCCTCGCATGGGGAGGCCTGCTTGCCAGTTGCGATCTGCCTCTTGTCTGTGGGGGCCCCAGGAGGAGGAAGGAGGAGGAATCTGGGCTGAATGGTGAATGAGAGCTGGAAAACCAGGGGGATGCCTTTCTCCACGAAGCCCATACTTGCAGGACAAGATAAAAATATCTCCTCCAGTCTAACAACGGACCTTTTTGAAATATTGAAGAGGTAGTTTTCCCAGATTGGAAAATAGCATATTAGATATAAGCAGGTGATCTCTGAAGTCTGAGAGGATGAATCTGGTTGGTACCTTAACAGTTTTATTAAAAACTAATTTTTTTTCCTTCATTCTACAAATACTGAAGAGCCTATCATGCCATTATGCACCACACCCTGGAATAGATATGGCAATGAACAAAACAGAAAAAAATCCTTGCCTTCTTGGGGCCAATTGGCTAGTGGAGAGATGGACAAGGAACTGTGTTGGGTGCTGTGCCTGGCATAGAGTCTGCTTGTCCCTCTTCCTCTGCTCTTCCTCTTGCTCCCTTTCACTCTCTCTTTCTCTCTCTCTCAAATAATAAATAAACAAAATCTTTAAAAAAATAAGAGCTACTTGATAGTGATTTGATTTTTGGCTATGTGCAGAGCCTTTCTTTGGGAGCAGGAGAAAGGCCTAAAATCATCAGTCACAGAATATGTTCTAGATCCCACTACTCAACGTGTGGTCCATGTTGAGCTCCACCATCCCCCGTGTGCTAGTTAGAAACACAGAGTCTCAGGCCCTATCCCGGACCTACTGAGGCAGACCCTGCCTCTGGTGGGGCCTGCAGGTGATCTATGGATGTATTCAACTAAGAAGCACCATCTAGAGCCATCTGTGGCTTTGGGCATCAGAAGCCTGGGAGTCTGAAGCGCGGCCCCTGAAGACCCAGGCGATCTAGGGCAGGCCCGCCAGTACTGTCCGCCTGAGCCTCTTCCTCTGTGGAAGGAAGAGATGACAGTGACACGGACACGCCCCTGCCCCAGCCCTGCTCCTCTGCTTTTCCAGGCACACATCACTCTTAGCACCCTGCCCCTTATTCACGGGACCACCCTCTCCGGGGTCATGTGGGGTGCGGGGGTGCTCCAGGATGCTGGTCCGCTGGCTTTTGTGGCATGTCTAGGATGTGTTTCAGTGGGCTCAGAGATGGCCTTTCCTCCTAGCAGAGTGTCACCGATGGCCCAGGTCTGCGTGCGGCCTCCCCGCATCACGGGCTCCCTGCCCACTTGGGCAAGGCTCGGGGGCTCATCTAGAGACCACCTTCCCATCATCTTTCGCCGGGTCTCTTAATGGGCCCCGGGGTTGCAGGTGCAGGAAGGCTGGTTGCCTTTGTGGGTGCGTGGAGATGGCGCGTCCCGGGAGGAGCAGTGCTTCTGCATCGTGCCGGCTGGTCCCCACGAGGACTGGGCATCGCGTCCTCAGCCTGCCCTCCTGGAGAGGGACAGCGCACGGCCCTGTGGCCTGGGTACGAACCCCGGGGTCTCGGCATCCTAACTGTGGCTCGGCTATTATTAACTTCTGAGGAACTTCGGGCGAATCACTTCGCGTGCCTGGCTATCAGGCTGCGTATTGATAAAATGGGGTTGCAATCATTTCTGCTTCACAGGCAGGTTTATTGAGGCTTCATTATATAAATGCTTCTTAAGTGTGTGATTTCCGGGCCTAAGTCACTAGGTATCCTAACCTACTTTTTTTTTATTTTAATGAGTGTGAAATCCTGTCTCTCCTTCTGTCCATTTAACGACTGCAGCATTGACGAGCAGATAGTGGCAAATGCCTATTAATGTTACTTGCGGATCAGCGTGGGTTAAGAAACAAACCACACGTCGACCTTCCCTGGCTGTTTCTGAATTAGTCACACACTTCCCATTATTTGTGTATGTCAGCAGTATGACCCAAATAACGTTAGGGTTGATCTCTCTTGGAAAATGTTCTGGGCTTCTCCTGACAATAGAGTTAAAGGCAAGCTGATGTATGGCTCGCGATCAAATAGAAAGACCTTTTCAGCATAGCACTTGCTCAACTAGGGAGTTATTATTGAACGTTGGTTTCTGGACATGGTCAAATTCTCAGGTTTCTCAAGTGTTTCCTGGCCTGCTAAGGGCTGGAGTAGAAAGCAGGCCACATTTTTCCATTGGTAGAGCAACCCGATCGCTCCAGTGGCCCCGCGTCTTACCTTACCGCCTTGGAATTCCAGATCGGCCCCATGCTTGCTGGGCTTGGGTGTTTTCAGATCTTCGCTGTTGTGCCGATCCATGGCCTTCTGGGCTTGCCTGACTGACGACTTAATCAGCTGCTGTCCGTGCTGCATAAAGCAGCTGGGCTCAGGGACGCTATTTCATTAGCTGTGTAATCTTAGGCACCCTCCAGGTTAAGGCAAGCAAGCGAACCACACAGCATCCACAGCAACCACCCAACCACCGAACTCCCTTGGTCACCCTGGGTCTCTGATCAAGTTTAGGCTGCAGAGATAAAGTCAGACCATTGCAGCTGAGCTTGGCAGACCCCACAGAGGGAGCCAAGTCCCAGATCGCCCGTGTTATCCAGACCTTCCCACTTCTGCCTTGGATTCTGTTTCACTGCCCAGGATGGAGATCATATTTGCCTTCTAGGGTACTTGAAGGCCTGTTGAAGAAGGACGTGCTTCCTGGCAAGTTCATGTCTGGTTTGGAAGCTCCTGGGGCGGCGGGGCGAGTGGGGATTGGATGCAAGAGCTCAGGGTCTCAGGTCTCTAGAAGGGCAAATTGGGATTGAAGAAGTGATCGCTGTTGGTCCTATGGGCCGTGACTGCTTCTGCAGGGAGTTTGGTCTGGTAACATTGCAATAAGTCATCTTATAAAAAGTTCGTACCAAGAAGGGCATCTCTACCAAGCAATATGAAGCCGCTCCTCAGGGATTTTCCCCAGCCCTGGGGCTTTGAATTGGGGTGAGGAGCGGGGAGTAGGCTGGAGACCTGAACAGCTGGACCATGTTATCGTGGACACCAACACCGTCCTCGCACTGAACTATGGCTCTTTGCCCTGCTCCCTGCCCTTTGCTGTGCTCTCTGATGTCCCTGAGAAGAGCACCAGTCTTCATAAACTGGGGCCGACTGAAAGACCAGTCCATTGTTTTGTTTTGTTTTGTTTTTAAGATTTTATTTATTTATTCATGAGAGACACAGAGAGAGAGGCAGAGACACAGGCAGAGGGAGAAGCGGGCTCCCTCTGGGGAGCCCGATGTGGGACTCGATCCCAGGACCCCGGGGTCATGCCCTGAGCCGAAGGCAGACACTCAACCTCAACCACTGAGCCATCCAGGTGTCCCAAGACCAGTCCATTGTGAATTATTGCCAGGATAGATCCAAAAGAATGCTATCATTTCTGTTCTCCCGACTTCTTACCGAGTTGGTAAAAGATGGCACACTTCTGTCACGAGTCCTGCCACCTACTTCTCATCTCCAAGTGCATAGGAATCATAGCGTTGAGTGTTTGGACCTCTCCATGGCGTCGCCATCCTGCAAACACATGGGATGGATTCTTGACACGTGGCTTGGAAAGCAAGGGAGCATAATTATTGCCATAGATTTTAGTCTCCTGCCAGGGTTCGTGTCTCCCAAATGCACGTGAGTGGATTAGCAATGTGTGTGACCACTTGGCTGGTATGCTCCGTGACGGAGTGACCCAGTTAGAGGCTTGGCCCGGGCTGGTTGGGCACTGTCCGGGAACCTTCCCAGCTGGGGCCAGGGGCTTGTGCTATTCTAGTCAAGAGTGCAAACAAGCAGCAGAGCCAGGGGGACAGTCCCTGCTATTGGTTTAATCCCTGGCTCATTTCCCTCCTAGCCATGTAGATAAATAGACTGGAGTAAGAAGACAATCCAACGGGCCCGACATTAGAGCTTGTGTCACCGTGTCACCTATGTCTTTGGGAAGCAGCCATTGTAAGAGGTCTTCAGGTTTTGCATCCAATTGCTAACCAAACCCGAAACACTTCCAGACTCCTGAATGTGTTAAGATGCCCAGTGAGGCAAGAATCATTACTGCACCCTCAGTAGTGACCAAGCAGACCTCCAGCGTGGTCGTGACCTAGTGAAAATCCCACACTAGCCAGGCTGGGACAGCAGCCCAGCCCCTGACTCCGTCTGCCCTACTATTGTCTCTCAGATGGTGAAGTGGCTCAATCTATAAAACGTGTGGTTGCTATGAATTACTGTTGTTGGTAAGGAGAATTGGAAACATTCGCATTTCTAGATTACCTTTCAAATATTCAAATTCATGCACCAGTAGCATATGGCTAGAACTTTTATTTTTTCACTCAGATGTCTTCCAATGTGCTGCATTGAATTCCAAATCCACATCAGGTTTGAATTTTGAAAATGCCAACTGTATACTAACTGAATGTGAGAAATGAAGAAAACTTTCATAAATGTTTTTTTTTTAAATAAATGGTGATTTATTTTTCAGCATTTGGATAAAGCAGCTGTATGGATTTTTTTTCCCATTTTGTTTCATTTGCATCTTGATAATATTGAGGGAACAATATTGCTGATGTATTCTTAGTTAATTTTCTAACAAGAGAGTTCCACAATACCACGTAGCAAACATCCAAGGAACACGGACCCTGGCATTCTTTCCCGTCATCTCTGCTGGCCAGGAACATGGACTAGGCTTTGGGTGGATGGAGAAGCCTTGGTTGTCCTCAGACAGCTGTGTCTGCTGTGTCTTCTCGATCTGTCCAAAATTTTGGTCCTGTAATTATCCGACTCTGTTTTCTTCCCGTTTGGAATTGAGTTTCATTTGCAGGTGCCGTTCATGTCACTTACCAGAGAAGAGATTCTCAAGCACTTTAGAACTAATAAAGGAGGGCTTTTATCTGCTATGTTTTCCTCAGTTGCGAGAAAATTAGTCTGAATGTGCGGATTTTGCATGACCTCAGTCAGAGACACTATTGCTGGAAAGAACATTAGCGTGAAGTCAGAAAACTGTCTGATAGAATCCGGGGACGGGGTTCTAATAGCTTCCTGAGCTTTGAGGTGCTCATTTGTAGAAACCTCCCCCAGCTCTACCGTCGAACGTATTACCACAAAGTGCAATTTATGCATTGTACATCTTCAAACCTAAGTCAGCATTTACTGTCAAAGAAAACCTTATTTTATGTACTGCTAAGAAAAAAATGCTGCCTAATATAATTAGATGCACTCATTTCAGGGAGCTGAAATGCAGAAAAATGTGCATTTTAGAATTGGTGAAATGTAACTTAATTATGAGTGGAGCTGCAGTTGGGTTGTTGAGATAATGCTAAATTTTATAATTTTGTACATGTTGATGGAGATTTATTTCTAACATATAAAAACCTAAAACACCCATGTATCCATTACCCAACTTTGGCAGATCTGAACATTTTGCCACATTTACTCAGATATTTTAAAAAAGGAAACATTGGAGCGCCTGGTTTGGTTAAGCCTCCGACTCTTGGTTTTGGCTCAGATCATGATCTCGGGGTTGTGAGATTGAGCCCTGTGTTGGGCTTCACACTCCGTGTGGAGTCTGCTTGAGAGTCTCCCTCCCTCTCTGCCCGCCCCCCCTCACAGGAGTACATGCTCTCTTGCAAATAAATATAAAGATCTTGATGCGCCAGGCTGGCTCATTTGGTTGGGCATCTGCCTTCACCTCTGGTCATGATCCTGGGGGCCCTGGGATTGAGCCTTGTGTCAAGCTCCCTGCTCAATGGGGAGTGTGCTTCTCCCTCTCCCTCTGCCTCTTCCCCTGCTTGTGTTCCCTCTCTCTCTCTCAAATAAATAAATAAAATCTCAAAAAAATTAAATCTTAAAAAAAATAAAAATAAAAAATAAAACATTGATGATACAGTTGCAAGCCCCTATGTGCCTCACGCTCTAATCTCAAGACTCCTCTCTCCCTCATGACCCATATAATCCCTATCCTGATTTGGTGCTTATCATTCCCATGCGTGTTTGTAAACAGGTTTGTGTCCACAAATACATTTAGCATTTTTAAAACACAGCTTGTTGTCTACTAGTATCCATTTCCTTTTAATCATAGAACCTCGGAGCTTTATTTTATTATTTTTTAAAGATTTTATTTATTTATTCATGAGAGACAGAGAGAGAGGCAGAGACACAGGCAGAGGGAGAAGCAGGCTCCCTGTGGGGAACTTGATGTGGGACTCAATTCCAGGACCCCAGGGTCATGACCTGAGTCAAAGGCGGACGCTCAACCGCTGAGCCCCCCCAGGCGTCCCAAACCCCAGAGCTTTAGCTGAACGCTGCCTGCCAGCCACGGCTAAGTGACTAAGTTCTGGCTAATAGATGAACATGACAAGAGCTATACAACTTTAGGGTTTTGCCTTTAAAAGAAAGGAAAAAACCCTTCGTAGTGGTAGTGAGCTGCCTATCCAAATGTGGGAAACACACCAGGAGGTAATAGAGCTACAAGGTCGAAAAATCCTGCCTCAACGAGGCCCGCTCCCTAACCATATCCCACCCTCCCTGGTCCCACCACCAGATTGTCTATCATCTTAGGCTGGGAGATAAACAAACTTCTTTTTATTTAAGTCATTGGTGTGATTTGATCTCCATTAGATCCAAAAATGTTCCAGTAGAAGTGGTTTACATTCTGATGATGTACATTACTAGTGACCTATTGTATTAAAAACTTCCTTTTGCTTAGTAGGATTAGGATAAAGCGAATTGATCTAATTCATTGCATCCTTAGATTTAAAAAGGAAAACAATACATTTTTTAGCTTCCCCAGTGGCCATCTCTGTTAGTGTCCAGTCCTGGAGTGGACATAACCCTGTTGAGAGCACATTAGTTAAGTGCAGTGATTATCTTCCATATGGAGCTAGAGCAAGTTCATACACACTGGGGCTGGCTGGCTGCTCTGTCCCCAACTGGAGACATCTAAAGCCATTGTCACAATGGAAAGGGAAAAGTTTCCATTCCCAGGAGGATTTTCTTCCCAACACGACTGAGTGTCCATGTGAGCATCGTAAAACTGGGGCCTTCCTGGTCATTTTCTCCAGGAGCCTGGCCCCCAAAGCTCCCCGCCATCTGCACGACGGAGTAGAACAATCCAGGAAAAGCAGGGCCCTCATTAGCTGGCTGGCATCCTTGCAGCTCTGTGCCCAGGCACCTTGCTCATTGGAATGCTTGCTTCCTACAGAGTGCTGAGGTGGCTTAGGGGTTCCACGCAGAGGCGCAGTGTCTGTTTCAGAGCCATAGGTGGATACTAGGGGGGCACAGGGACCAGTTCCTTCCTGTGCCACTTTGTGGCCCTGATTGTGCCTGAGGGGAGCACACCCACCAGGCTGCCACTACTCTCTCTGGCCAGTGTGAACTCTGGCCTTTGAGGCAAGTCTGCTTATTGGTTTCCCTCTCAAAGGGCGCTTTGAGTGCTGCAAGGCAGCTGGCCTCTCCTTTTGAGTGGTGGTGGTGCTATCACTGCCAGTCATATGGGGTACACCTTGACGTTGGGCCTTTTGCCCCCTTTTACCTTATGAATTGGATTCTTAAACCTAGCGGTTTAGCGCCACCTTCAGCCCAGGGTGTGATGCTGGAGACCTGGAATCGAGTCCCACATCAGGCTCCCTGCATGGAGCCTGCTTCTCCCTCTGCCTGTGTCTCTGCCTCTGTCTCTCTCTCTCTCTGTCTCTCATGAATAAGTAAATATATAAAATCTTTAAAAAAAAAAAGAATTTTATAACAATAAATAAATAAATAAATAAATAAATAAATAAATAAATAAAATAAAAGATTGTCAGGTGAGTAGTTCTCAGACTCCTGCAGGCCATACATGGATCTGATGCAAAGATCATGGGTGTCCCCTATGCTGTTGTGCCGACCGCTTCCAAACACATGTCAGGGTCCCCCAGAGTGAACAGGAAGGTGAGCCCTGCTCTAAGAGATTCAGCCCATGAGTTAAGTTTACGGTGGAAAAAGCTCAGCCAAATGATACAAAATTCCTTCCTTCCACAGAGGCTGGAAATTCTGCAGCGCCGAGTCCAGCACAATAAGGAAAAAAGGCCAGGGTAGCATGCGAAAGTCAGAATTCTGCATTCTGCCTAATTGAACTGCACATTTCCTTGGACAGTTTTTCGGATTCTAAAAAAAAAAAAAAAAAAAAATTAGAAATAAAAATTCCCCTAAACCCGGTTCTCACATCGATTTGCCGAGTAATCGGTTCCCCAGAAATTCCATTCTATTTTGAGTGTTTTGGCATTCATTGCTAGTATCTCCAGAAGTTATTTAATTTAAAAATGAAAATTAAACGTAAGCTAGAATTTAAAAACAAGCTGGGTGTGCCCCGAGAGGGCTCGATTTATAAACCTCATCATGCCAAAGAAATGGCCAAAGAAGTAAAGGACATTGCTGCGTAAAAGCACTCAAAAAGGTTTTAAATGGTAGGCAAATTGCTCATTAGGTGACTGGCTTTAGGCTAATTGACCTGGAGTCAATGGCATCCAAAAGTTGACACTTTTGTGCCCAGGGACACTCTCTCAGGCCTGTATTCATCTTATTTCAGACAAAATTCTAATCAGCTCTCTTATTTGGTTTCCCAGCCTCTGGCATATTAGATGTGAATCAAGCAGGGAGGGAGTGGCGAGAGCCAGGCCACTTTGCCTGGTGAGAAGGCCAGCTGATACCCTGACAGCCAGGAGCGGGAAGCAGAGGCCAGAGAGAATTAAAATGTAAATATAGGGATTAGCAAATCACAGTAGTGTGGGGCCTGTTCCTATGTGGGTGACCTCCTCCCCTGCCCGCCCATGCCTCTGTGGCTTCTGAGAGCACCTGTGTATCATAATGTGCATGATGCCAGTCACGTCATGACAAATATTTATAACAGGCTAAATCACATGCTCTGTGCTTTGCCCAATTCATTGTTTGGTTATACAGTCCAATTTAGAAGTGTTTTCATCCAAAGGAACCAAATCGTACTCTTGGATGGGGCATCCATTTGAAGGTGCCCAGTTTCCCCCTGCCCTCCGTGAGAAGACTGCCCAGGACACCTGCCCATAGGATGTCTTCCAGGGCTTTCTGAAACTCCACCCCCGCCCCCAACCCCGGGCCAAACTACAACAATTCAGTGGTCTGGAAAAATTTCACTTCTAGGAAGTCCTCTTTCCCCCAAATATGTAGCATGACTGAATCCGGTTAACTCTTGACATTCAGGGTAATGTGTTCAGGAGGCTTGTGAATAGCCCAAATCATGATGAAATGATGGTGGCTGTGAGTCCAGAGTGGCTTACTTCCTTAGGGTGGTGTGTTAGTCTAGAGAAAGAGAACCACTTGTTTGCTTGTTTGTTTCTGTCTTTCTATTTATAAGTGTTGTTACTGCAGTTATTTTAAGTCCTTTACAACCAACTTCATTTGTGAGCATACCCGGGGGCATATGGAGAGACCACTACGTCGGGTAATAGAAGATAAGATTCTGCTGCTTGATGTCTGACCGTGGGCCCATCACTGACTTTGAGAACTTCGGTGCTCTCTAGTGAGAGATGAGGTTGAGGACACTTGCCCAGCTAATATTATCATAGTATAGTCTTGTCATAGTCAAATGGGATGACCTGTGTGAAAATGCTTGGTAATACCCAACAAATGTAGATAGAGAAGTGCAAAGTAAACGTAAGGAGCCCCTGCTGTATTGCTGTGGCTCTGCTCCTTACGTTGGTAAAGTACTGCTCATGATCAGTTAAAATAGGTCATCTTTACCCGCCCTGCTAATACCCAAAGGCTAGGCTTTATACTCCCCCTAACATCATCTTGAGATGCTTTTATTTTATTTTATTTTAAAGATTTTATTTATTTATTCATGAGAGACACAGAGAAAGAGGCAGAGACACAGGCAGAGGGAGAAGCAAGCTCCCCATGGGGAGCCCAATGTGGGACTTGATCCCAGGACCCTGGGATCATGCCCTGAGCCGAAGGCAGACGCTCAACCACTGAGCCACTCAGGGGCCCCTTGAGATGCTTTTAAAAAGTGACATCCCTTTCACTACTAAGGTGTATTTATCTTTTTTCTGTTTTGCTTTATCTTCGGGATGAGTTGATTATTATCATAGTATGTAGCCAAAAGAATGATTCAATTTGGGGAAGTGACAGGAAATTTTTGCGTATTGTTGGTAGGATGTGTTTGCCATAATCCCCACGAATACAGTAGTGGTTTCTTTAAAACGTGCCAGTTCGGAGTCACGGATCTGCACTTTTCAAGCCTACAATTGATTGTTTAGTGCGAAAATTGTATTCAAGTGAAGCACATCAGCATGCAAATCTAAAGTGTGGCCATTTTCATCTAGATTGAATATTATTAACTAGCCCAAGGGATAGGATGTAATTAAGATTTTGAACAGCTTACTTTTGTCTACTGCCATGAGTAACCTCAACATGTAAAGTGGCATACTGGTTGGAATAATAGGAAGATGGCCCGATGTGCCCAATATGTATACATTTTGCCTCGTAGGTGTAATAAAAGAATATTTGACTTTTCGCCACTGTTCCAAACATCTGATGAGGGCAGCGATTTGAACTTGAGGCAAATAAGAGAATATTCCGATTCCAGGAAAATCACATTTCTTTCTGAATGATGGCGGATTTCCATCTTGTTAGCCATTCACTCATTCTAATACCTTTTTCCATGGGCTTAGGAACAAAGACCGAGCGGGGCCAGATGAAGCCCTTGTTGAGGGTTTATGCTTTTTGCCTAATTAAAGCTATTGGATTTACAGCCTGCTCATGCAGGCTCTGGTTCGAAGGAAGAACAACTCTTTTTTTTTTTTTTGTAATTTTTATTTATTTATGATAGTCACACACAGAATAAGAGAGAGAGAGAGGCAGAGGCATAGGCAGAGGGAGAAACAGGCTCCATGCACCGGGAGCCCGACGTGGGATTCGATCCCGGGTCTCCAGGATCGCGCCCTGGGCCAAAGGCAGGTGCCAAACCGCTGCGCCACCCAGGGATCCCGGAAGAACAACTCTTAGCTTGGATCCACTTCAGAAACTTTGCAAGACCTCCCCCTGCCTCCCCCAGAACTGATAAGGCACATGTCCCAAAGCATCTTTCTTTTGGTGCCACTCCATGGTGACTTCTTCTTTGGTGTGAGACAAGATGTTCGCTTTTTTAAAATAAATTTAAAAACAAATTTATTTATTTATTTATTTATTTATTTATTTATTTATTTATTTATTGGAGGGGGTCCTACCCACCCCGTATTAAAAGAAGGAAACAAAGTTGTCGATTCCTCCCAGGAGAAGTTAGTGAGGGGCTCCGTTGCCCTGCTCTACTACCTTAAGCGGCTACCCAGCAGGCTGGGTTGGCACACAGCTCATTTCAGCCATCCGTATTTTCAGGTGTACCGTACGTATTTAGTACATCATTTGATAATGCTAAAAAATATTAAAGCAGTGTGAGACTAAAGGAGAAAGAAGATGAATGTTAGCATTCCCCTGGGGTTCATGGGTGAAGGAATTAACACAGCGTGGCACTCTACCCTAGCTGTGTTTGTTTCCATGGCAACAGCTACGTACATGTTTCAGACTATCTACAGTGACACAGTTGCAGAAATAGTAGCTTGCAGGTTTCTGATATCGCATCAGTGGACAGGCAGCACGCACTATATTAAGTAAGTGTAAAAGAATTTAAAATATAGCTCTGATTCCGAGGTCTGTGAGCTCAGCGGAGCCATGCGTCGGGGGTGTCGACATTCCCCTTCCTCACGGCGGCAAAATCTGGGCAAAGTTGAAAGTTGCAAGATTCGAGTGCAACGATTGCCCTTGCTCGGGTAAATAGCAAATGAAACAAATGTGAGTGAGTTGCAAAGGTAAGGAAATGGCCTTGGCGGATGACAGGTTTAAGAAGGAGATGGTCAGGGAAGCTAATTTTCGGGGAGGGGGGTTAGTGATGGGCAAGGAATGAAAGCTCTGGTTGAAAATAGCTGAGTCTGAAAGCAAAGCTAATGGGCAGCAATCCTTAACTGCTGCTGAGTTTATGGCAACTAAGGTCTTTGAATGTATCAGTGTGGACATCGCTTCCATATAAAAACGATCAGGTGAGGAGCAGAGAGGTTGGTTAGGTGTGCAGTTAGAGGGAATTTGGGGCTCCATTGTCTTTTCTGAATGCTTATGTAAATACCTCTCTTCTCGTGGGGATGACCCTGGTTTGTCTTTGACATTTTGCCGCTACTTTTTGGTACCATTTGCTGGGCTCTCGTGTGTTTATGTTTTGCTGCCACATTGTAGCCTGATAAGACTCTGTGTTGCTTAGAGAGCAGCCAAGTAAAGGATGATAGACTTTGTAAGTGTGTGACTTTGCACTCAGATTGTACGGTAATTTGGGAGAAGTGTTCAGATGTGTATTTATTTACGCGTTCGACCTCTGCTTTTGAATAGCAGCCTAGGTATTAGGTTAATGGATTTCAATGTGCACGTTATGATTGCAGGAGCTTTCAAGTATGTTGTAGTTCAATTTATACTGAGTCTTTAATGTCAAAATATTTTTATTTAGGCCCATTATTCAGTTTAAGCTACATTTACCTTACAGTTTTATTATTCATGTATCAGTGAAGAGAATGTAAAATGGCATGGTAATTTAAGCTAATCTATTCATTTGAGGAAGATTCATCTTCTGACCATAGGTGGACTTTTACAAAAAGTGGCATGAGACGTGCAACTCTTTCGGTATGTACGAGACTGTTTTATGTGCATAGGAAACTATCTACGGTGCCCACTGCATGTTGTTCTTCACAGCAGTTATTTGATTAGATGTTAGGAGAGCACCTATTGCAGGGGGAGAAGGGGCTGTGCTCTCTGGAGCTTCCCCAACACCTGGGTATGTGGGGGGCTGGGACCGACTTTGAATTCTAAATCAGGGACCTGAACCCTAGAATATTAAACACCCCAGTGGATAGGTATGATTTGCCTTTCTAAATAAGGTGGTCCAAAATGAAATTAAGGTTGAAGCCTTCTATCTATGCCCATCTGTAGCCTGAGCCTCCCAGACATGGGAACGGAAGGATGTGTTTTCTATGGGGAGTTTGTGTTTTGGTGGCTCATGCCCAGGGCGGCTCCTTTCTCAGAGGATGAGCCCCCCCTTTCCTAAGACCGTGCTCATTTCTGTTTCAGTTGTGGGACACTGGCAGGGGGCGGGCAGGAGGGCAGGTTTACAGACCTCCACCCCCATGCCCAGCTTCTCTCCATGACAGCTGCAGAAAGCCACCTGTGCTTGTGCCCGTCCCCCTCCGCACCCCTATGCAGAGGAACCAGATACCATTGGTATAAGGTTAATGGATTCATTTGTATAAGGGTTTACATGATTATCTGCTATGACACTTGAGGGGCCCTGGAAACTTTGGGTTTATTAACCTTGGGTTCTGAAACCAGAAATCAAAAAAAGCGTCAATGAACTACTTGGGATGACTGACTCAACTTCCATCTGCTTGGAAGTACTAGAGCAAGCCCTTCCAACCATCGAGATGTTTGGGTTGGTTGGTTGGTTTGTTGGTTGGTTGGTTTTTGTTTATCGTCCTCCAGAAATATTTTCCAGTGTAAACCCCCACACGGAAAACAACAGCAACAACACATCCACCAGTCTATATACCATGTTGTTTTAACTCTTTTTTAGGAATAGAAAAGCACATGAACCTAGACGTAGAGCCCTAGGCTGAACCAGTCATCCGAATGTAAAATCCTGGCAGTGCTTGTAGGAAACTCAGTTGCTTCCATTTGAAGGTCCAGGAAATTGATTTGGAAAAAAATAAATTTGAGGGATTCCCAGATAGTGGCAGCATGGAATAAATAAGAGAAAAAATGAAGGTACACGCTGATCTTATTGCCAATCTTAAATGGTAATAAAATCTCCAGAATAAACTTCCTGCAGTGTTGCTCATTTGGAGTGTCCACTGCCCAAAACTTCTGAAGGTTCTTGGTGATCACGGGGAAGGCTGGCGTCCAGGGCTTTCCCATTGGTCCCTCTTCAGAGCTCACTCTCTCTCTCTCTCTCTCGCTCTCTCAATCCTCTCTCCTTTGACCATCTTACGATGCTGCCCAAAGGCATTAAATACCATGTCTTGACCATGCTGGGAAGTTTCTGGGCTTTTGCTCTGGCCACTACCTTTGCCCAGATGCCTTTCCTCCCATCTTTCCAGCTTTAACCTTAAAGAACTCTCCCTTGCACTCTCAGTGGGATGACTCCTCCATCCTTCATGTTCCCATAACAGTTTCTTTGTCTGCAATCATAGCCCTTATTGCACAATATGAAGACTAGTTGTGTCTGTCCTTAAGTGAGATGTAAGTGTATTAAAGACAAAGGACCATGACTCACGGACTCTTGTAGCTTTTGCCACACCTGAACAGTACTTCAAGCTGTCCTATTTCATTGAATCCTTAACACCTCCTAAAGATATATGTCGTTGAGTCATCTCCAGTGCTCGTGTTCTCTGCTCGAAGAGGGTCTGTGGGATCCTGAGGCTCCTAAGGCTGCGTCTGTCACAGCACCAGGCATCCAGACCAGTTCAGCCTCTTTCAGATGCTTCCAAACTTCTGGCGGTTGGGCATCATCTAAACACAGAAACCAAGTGAATGGCTGATTTCTGTTTTCATATTTCGAGAATCACAAGATTTTACAACCAGAAGGAACCTTAAGGAACTGAACTCATATTACAGAGGAGAGAACTGTGAGTCTGACCTGTGAGGGCCTTTTCCAGAGCCACATGGTTGGTTAGCGACCCGGGCATGTGGATCTGGCCGCTAATCTCTCTACACGATCCCATCTACGGACCCTTCCTGGCCGTGGCCTTGGGTTTCACTTAAGACATCACCAGTCAGCTCGAGCTTTCTGCCCTGTGTTAAGATCGGCTGGCTTTCCCTCTTTAAGCACCATCCTGGGACGGCAGTCCTGTTACCCACTCCTTGCCCAGGGCTGATACCGCTGGGATAGAATGAAAAACAAAAGTGGACTTGAGGTTTTTAACTCCGGGGCCCCAGGAGCAGCGCTGACAATTCATTAGCCATCGCCTCCCCGAGGACACGGCAGCTGCTGAACTCGGTCAGGTTCAGAGCCTTAAAAAGAGTGGAAAAAAGAAAGCACATACTTTCCAGGGCCTGGGCACCGCAGAGCCGGGCCAGCTGGGCGCAGCCCCGTGGCAAGAAGATCTCTTCAGTTTCGGAAACACGAGACCCCGGAGCTTGCACACAGGGCGGGGCGGGGAACGTGGCTGCAGCTGGAGCTGATTGGCATTGGGTCTCTAAGCCGCCTTCTGCCGTAGCCCTGTCAGGCCCTGCCCCTCTGGGGTGCCCACGAGTACCTAAGGAAAGAGCCAGCCCGCCAAGTTGACATAAGGAGCAAGCTGTGTGTGTGCATGTGTGCGTGTGTGCGTGTGTGTGTGCGTGTTTAAAGCCCTGCGTCTGAAGCCCACAAGCTTTTTCAGAGGAACTCCTGGCTTTCTGTGTAAACGTCTACTTCCTCTTGTCCAGAGCTGGCCTGGGAAGGGAATAAAGCGCAATTCGGGTTTCCAAGTTGGAAGCCTGATTAATCTCTCTGCCAGTTACATATGGAAATAAATTAGTAAATGGTCCATCTGGGACTAAACTCCTACAGAGATGATAAATTATCGCCATCATATATGTCAGTGTTGCCGGAGACTGAGTTGTGCTCACCAGGAGCTTGCTGAAAGATAACTGGATGCTCTATCGTGGTCGAAGGAATAAAATTAAAAAAAAAAAAAAAAAAAAACGAGTAAAAAAAAAAATTTGCCTTGAAATGTTTCTTGGGAGGAGGGTTTGGTGGATGCCAATTTGCTCCTTAGGCTTGCTGCTTCTGCAGCTATTTAAAAGGTGAGTCTCAAGGGCATAGGGAACATTTTGCTTTTATACTTTCAAAGGCCAATACAGTAAGTATTAATTCGTACCAAACGTCTCGATGGGCCGGATAATTCTGTACCGTACAGTAGCATTGCACTTTGAATTGTCATAGCAACTTCGGGTGTCTTTTCTTCTTTAGTCTCAGTGAAGGTGGGGCAAGTCGGCCTCTAATTCTCAATCAGTGGGAAACAGGTTTGGAGGGTTAAGTCCCTTACTCCCAATGACTCACATGGCTTAAATGGCAGAACTGGGATGAGCAACCAGATATCGCCGACTCCAAGTCCCTTCCCAGTCCTGTTCCAATTCTGCCACAATCTTGTGTGATGTCAGGACGTTTCTGTATCCGGTCATTCGCCCAGCAGGTCAGGAACTAACACATTCTATTTATGCCAGGTTTCTGGAGGCAAAAGCCATACCTTCTTGATTGTGCAGAGGTTTTTTTTTTTCCTTCTCTCATCGGAGATGTCGAGTGCTGGTTTAACGTTTTTCCTCCCGACGTGTCTTAATTTGTTTAAATTGAGGTATAATTGACATATAACAGTCTATTAGCTTCAGATGTACAACAGAGTGATCCAATATTTGTGTACATTGTGAAATGATCACCACAATGTAAGTCTAGTTAGTATCCCTCACCTTCCACAGTTACACAAAATTTTGTTTCTTCTGATGAGCCCTTTTAAGACCTATTCCCTTAGCGACTTTCAATTCTGCAGTATTGTCTACTGGTGAACTGTAGTCACCATGTTGCGCACTTCATCCCCATGACTTATTTACGTTGTAACTGGAAGTCTGTAGCTCTTGATCCCTTTGCCCCTTTCTTTCCTCTTCCTACTGCGGGGCTTCACTTTTTTTCCTGTGATTAGGGCACACCGCCATCCACATGAATTATTTTTTATAAAACTAAAACCACAGATGTCTTCAGGGGCTTTTTAGGTATGGTAACATTTTGCCCCTTTGCAGAATGGCCCGAGGCTACCGTGACATCTAGATTCTTGGGCCTACTTTAAAATTTTCTTTTGTGTCTTCCTCCCAGGCAGAACTGCAGCAGTTAATTCTTGAAGCAGTGGAAGTGCACCCTTCTAGAAAGTGTAGTGGGGAGAAAAAAAAAAAAGTACAGAAAAGCAAACTGGCTTTAGAAATCTTTGAGTCATCGAGTTTATCAGACATAAATTTCTAAACAGAAGCAGTAGGTGCCACGGATGGTCTTCACACAAGAAAGAGAAGCCGCAGGCCCCTAGCATTTACCTGTCTGTACTTGGAAGCCACCTTGTCTCACCCAGAATGCCTTCAGGTTTCTCACGTATCAGCCAGACCTGGTTGTGCCATGCACCTGCCTGGCCCCTCACACTTCTTCACTTCTGGGCCTTTGCTTCAGCTTTTCCCTGTTCCCACCTGTCAAAATTCTGTCCAGATCTCAAGGCCCATTATTATTGTGACTGTCTTGATACATTTCCTTACCTGCTTTCTCCACCCCAACCAGAAAGAAACATCTCCTCAGAAACCAGCTGTTTATTAGAGGAAGTCACACTGCCTGTAGTTGTCTGCATATGTGTCTTATCTCCCATAGTGGATGATACATTTCCTTTTCTTTTCTTTTTTTTTAAAGATCAATTTATTTATTAGAGAGAATGAGAGGAGCGTGCACAAGCAAGGGGAGTGGCCGAGGAAGAGAGAGAATCTCAAGCAGACCCCATGCTGAGCATGGAGCCCTAGGTGGGACTCGATTTCATGACCTCCTGAGATTAGGACCTGAGCCAGAATCAAAAGTCGGGTGCTTAACCTACCAAACCGCTCATGTGCACCAAGGACGATATACTTAAGGCAGGGATTTGGTCATCCTCACTCTCTCTGACTCTTTGTCCCTCTACAATCCTTAGTTTAATGCTTTGCCTGTTATTAAAGGTTAACACAGGGGATCCCTGGGTGGCTCAGCAGTTTAGCGCCTGCCTTTGGCCCAGGGCTTGATCCTTGATCCATGTGTCGGGCTCCTGGCATGGAGCCTGCGTCTCTGCCTCTCTCTCTCTCTCTCTAGGTCTATCATGAATGAATAAATACAATCTTAAAAAAAAAAAAAAAGGTTAACACACAGTAGAGTAGCATAGTTTTATTTGACAACGACAGAACAAGTGTCTTTGAATGGGTGGATAAATTAATAATCAAAGGCTTCTAAGAATGACTTGGAAGTCTTATTAAAACAGATTGCTGGGCCCCACCTCCAAATACTCAGATTCAGTAGATCTTGAGTGGGGCCCAACAATTTGTCTTTCGAACAACTCTCAGGGGATGTTCTGCTGCTGTTTCAGGGACCATAGTTGAGAATCGGCGATCTACTGAATTTATTTCCTAGTGTTCTCAATGCCGAAGTTCATAAGATAACATCATTCTTTTCATGAGAGAGTCTATTAATTTGTCTTCTCCAAGGCGTAGGCTAAGAAAATATCTTCCATCAGAAATTATTATGCAACCTATCTCCTGTACCAGCTTTCCTATTTTGTAAGATTATTGGCTAATGGTGGCCCAGTAATTGGTAGCCTAAACATTTAGTGGGATTGATGGGATCTTTTCCCTCAGGAGTAGAGCCAGAGGGACTCCTGGGTGGCTCAGCGGTTGAGCTTCTGCCTTCGGCTCAGGGTATGACCCGCATCGGGCTCCCCATGGGGAGCCTGCTTCTCTCTCTGCCTGTGTCTTTGCCTATCTCTCATGAATAAATAAGTAAAATCTTAAAAGAAAAAAAAGGAGTAGAGCCAGAGTAATTTTATTTGATAACAGAAGAGAGCATCATTGCCTTGCAGCCCGTTTACCTGGTCCGCCCAGCGGATCAAGGCTGGTCCACGTGTTGGAGTGCTGGCCTTGAATGCTTGCTGGTGCTCTGATGTTGTTCCTTTATATAGACAAGTGTTTCTGTGCCAGGTGTAGAGAAGTAAAATAATCTCGTAAATGTCACAATGACCATTGTAGTAAAATAAGATAGTCTCATATCAGTGGCATGTATTTTCAAATTTCTGGGTCCTTTTATGCCCCACGAGGCAGTTTCAAGAACACTCCATCCTGAAAGACCCAGTGATTCGATCACTTTCCAAGAAATAAGAGGTAACTGTTGCAATTGATTTTTTTTTCCCCCTAAAGTCTTAACATCTTTTAGAGTCAGGCCAGAGATGACATCCATTGTGTTTGAGAGGGTCCTCTCTCCTCTGCTCTAATCCGACTCTCTTCTCTTCCTCTCCAGCAGTCACTAGAAGCATCATCTCTTAGAAGACCAGCATTCTTGTGATGATGGAGGTCTGTCTGTCCTGTCTGTGACTGGAGCAATGCTGACCTCGGCTTCCTGGACCCATTCCGACTCAGGTACCCAGGCTCTGTCTTCCCCTGCTCACCTGCACCTCGGGGAGATTGCACCAAATAAGTGAAATACCAAAGCTGAATTTAAATGCAAATGCCAAATTGATTGTTTTCTTCATCAATTGGTATCCTCCCCAATCTTCTTAATGATTAATTTATGCAGCTGATCAGACTGACAATGTGGTCAATCCAATTTAGGCATTAAGATAATGAAAACATTCAATCACATCTTTATTTAAAATTTTGGTGTGTGTCCTAGACACACAAAGCAAGAGAAACACTGCTGGGAATTGTCATCTAGAAACTACCTTCTATCGTAGTTCCTCTAAATCAGTTTCTTTCCCATAATACCATGTGTTTCTTGAATTATATTAATCTTTCTAATCTTGTACCTTTTGATTGAATTCAGTAAGTATTTTTGAGTGTCTGTTATATGTTCTTGAGACAGATGGGAATCAAAAAAATATATATAAGACGCAGATCTGTCCTTATAGAGTCACGGCTTAGCCAAAAATCCATGACTCAAGGAAATGGCAGATGGTAGTGGTCAGTTTAGGGCCAGGGCTGTGTACTAATTAATGGTAGCTCTCTGGTTTAGGGAATTGAGAGACTTTGAGGATTGGTATTGAAATAGTTAGGGAAGAATCTGTGGAAGAGAGAGGGCCTCTGGGGGTGGGGGAGGCCCCCCCATTTTTTTTTTTTTTGCTGTGGATGTTTTGGCCGGGTGGAGGAAAGAAGAGCAACATGGTGCCTGGATAAGATGGTGGAAATGAGCCCACTGGGAGCCTGGGCAGTGAGAGCCCTAAGTGTGTGGAGCAGATGGGGTTGAGAGGACCCTGATGCCCTGTCCCAGCCAGAGCCAGCTTCCCCCTCAGAGCCTGGGTGCCTGAAGGTTTCCCTGGGGAAGTCCCAGCTGCCCTGCTACAGAGGCGCCTTGCTTGGTTGGCAGCTTTCTTCATGAAGGGACCGTGGTCACTGTCATCCCGCCCCTGGCTTGGTTGCTACCAAGCTGGCCTTTCTACTTCTTCGGGTTTATCCACATCTGGCCTTTGCCTGTCTACCTGATTATTTACTCTTCTCTTACACACCTGTACCGCACCCCCCCCCCCCCAAGCTCTGCTTGGCAGGTGTGGCTTGACAAGGCCTCAGGGATAAACCAGAGGCCGTGTGAGGTCAGTAGCTCGGTGATTCACAAGGCGCGATTCAGAGTCGGGAAGTTGAAGGGTAGTAGGCAGAAGCCAAGAACGTGAGTTTGTAAGTCGATGCCGAGAGTTCTGGAAGCCAGAATTCAGTGAGGGTCCTGGGGCTGGAGCTGAGCCCACAGTCAGGGATGGGGAGCCAAATGCGCTGATTAATTCTGGGATAGCCCAGCAAATCATGCCCACGCCGACCTCTTTTCCACTGCTGCTTTTGGATAAAGCAGTGGTGGCTTTCGCTGCCTTGGGTCTTAAAGATGCTACTGAGAGTTGCCTGCCCAGACTCCTGCCCATCCTGTCAGGCCTGTCCTGGCTGTGATCCACTGGCAGGCTCCGGTGCTCCTGCTTTGCTGACCTAGGAGCTAAGGCCTTCCTGGAATGGGAGCCCTGGATCGCCAGCCACCAGGAAGCAGAAGTACTAGAATAAGTCTTTGTGTTCTCCTCCCACTAAAGCCTTTGCCTAATTGTGGGCCTTTGTCTTCTGAGGCTAGTCCAGGGATCAATCAGCGCCCATCAGTCAGGTGTGGCCTGCTGCTTGTTTTGTGTGCCTTGGACAGGCTGAGAGTGGTTTCTACACTTTTAAATGGTTGGGAAAAATTCAAAGAAGGATATTTTGTGTTGCATGAAAATCAAATGGAATTCAGATTGCGGTGTCCCTGAAAAAAGTTATACTGGAACATAGTCCTGTTGATTTGCAGATTGTCCATGACAGTTTTTGCACAAGAGCAGAGTTGAAAAGATGTGTCAAAAATTATATTTACTTTCAGACCTTTTGCGGGGGGGGGGGGGAGTTGTCATCCTAGCAAGTTGCCCAGGCAATTGTGTGACACAAGTGTTTGAAAATTTGAGATGCAGAATATTTTGCCCCATGAGGAAAATAAGATGGAATGAAAGATTAGTAAAATTTGCATAGGAGAGGAGAGAATCCTCAAGAATCCCCAAGCAGACTCCCCGCTGATCAGAGGAGCCCCACAGGGCTCCATCTCACAACCTATAAGATCATGACCTGGACTAAAACCAAGAGTTGGGTGCTTACCCACCTGAGCCACCCAGGCACCCTTGAGCTATCTTACTCTAACCAAATACATATTTTGTTTTAAACCAAGCAAGCAGTGAAGACTTATTAGGAGTAAGTCATGCCATTTAACCTTGGCAATACTTTCCCAGTCTGGTGGGGTTTTGTGATATTGTTGAGTGCAAACTGTGGTCAAAGTTGGAGATGCGGGATCTTACTCCTACCAACTAGCTGAGCCAGGGCAGGCTGTGGTATATCAGGGTAAAATGTACTCCCCACATCTCAGGCTTAGTACAACAGACGTTTATCTCTCACTCAGCCAGAATTGGATTGCACCAGAGTGGCTGTCCCGCATCCAGTTTTGAGGCTCCAGGCCTCCTCCCTCTTGTGACACCGACATCTCAACATGTGACTTCCTGATTGCTCTAGCATGTGAAAAGAAGAATTGAAAACACACACCCTCTCTCAAGTGCTTTAGACCAGAAGCGACTCAGAGCAATTTCACATCCATAGTCCATTGGCCAGCATTAGTCACATGATCCCATCGTGTTGCCAGGAGGCTGGAAAATAGGGAGGAGTATGAGGGTGCTTGGGGTACCTTCTGGCCTTGCAACACTGGGTCATTGTGGGAAACCCTATGCTTTTTCTTTGCTCATCATTAAAAGGTAATTAACCCAGCTCTACGTTTTTTCCTATAGTTTATGAAAGGGTCAGATGCAATGTATGAAAGAGCCTTAAGTGGTAGAATGAGTTGTGAATTTTGTAAGATATAATCATTACCTGATTTCTATGGAAGGTGTTGAATGCTGATAGACTGGGGTCAGGATAGTTGCCTACGCCCCAGTATGCCTCAGACCGTCCTAGCATTTGCCAGTTGACCTAATGTAATTATCATATAGTCCTCCCCTTCACACCCAGAAATATCCTAGCATAGACAACAAATTAAATGATCACCCCAGCTTGACTCCACTGGTCGTCCTTCAAGATTAATGTTAGCTACTGCTTAGGAGCCTTTTCTGAGTCATACTGTTCTAAGCTTTTGCCTGCCTGCCTTGTTTCATTTAATCTCCAAAACCAACTTGCCAAGTAGGTACACATAATCTCACTTAAGCTGAGGTAGCCGAAGAAGAAAGGTTTGCCTTGAATCCAGGTCTATCCTGCTCTTAAGTCTTCCATGGGACTGCTTCATTTACCCTTCTCGGGGACTGCCCCCTGGACAGCATGGGACCCCACTTCCCTGACACTGGCTTAGGAACTGTGCCCAGGCCACACACTGGTAGAGGGCTAAAGGCCTGAGTGGTGAGACTAGCCCTTTCAGGCCTTGATGAGAAGATGAGACATGGACTCACTAGGTGATTTCTCCAGAGCCAGCCAGGAAGTAGCAGGACCCGTGAGTCCCTTCCCCCCGCCCCCACTACCCTGGCATCAACAAGCACAGCTTTTGTTAATACTGGGCACTACATCTGACACAGGGAGAAAGGTTTTATTTTGAAATCTAGGGTGGAGGAGAACTCTAACCAGTGAAGACTTGCCATATGCAATGCAGTTGATTCAAACAGGCTCCTTCCCAATACCAATAGCTAGGAGGACCTGAGCTCTGTTTTCAGGGAGTTTATTTACAAATTTGTTTGTTGGAAAAAAAAAAAAAAAAAGCTGAACCACACCAACGACCAGTTTGCTTACAGAATGATATCAAACAACAACCCATTTATTCATGAGATGGTATTAATTTCCCCAGTTTCTGGCCTTCCTAATCAGTGTTCAGAACTGAACCCATGGAATCAAAGGGAAGAGTTTCTGAAAAATGAACCAAATGTGGCAGAGTCATCTATTGCATTGCTTGCTTCAAGAAACCCCCCAGAAAATGATACATGTGGTTTCAAAACATACAAAGAAAACTAAAGGAATTCCATTATGAAAGAAAAATTAGATGGAAATTTCTAATCCTGTCTCATAAACAATATAGGAATAACTTTAAAATATTCTGCTTTAAGCATGCATTTAATTTGTGCTCTGGGAACCAAATAATGTTGCTAAGATAAAACATTCTAATAATGATTTATGTAAATTTATTTGTACAAAGTAATGGTGTAGTTGCCTATAGCAAATTGCTTGGAATATGAAATGACATTTATGAGGTCTTTTTTTTCCTCTGAATGAATACAATGGAGAAAATGAGAGACTCTAGAAAGGGAAAAAGAAATTCGTGTTCAAAATGGAGTCTGACGCCTTGGCAAGCAGAGATAACTGGACAGGTTAGAGGCTGTGTAAATAGTCAACAAACAGTTCAACATATTTTCCAATGACGCTCCCATTATTTAAGCCATTTTTAAAGTCACACAAAGAGTGTGTATGCATTAGATTCTTAGAAGGCTACAACCCTTTATTTTAGTGATCATAAACTCTGCAGATACCATAGCTCTTTCAGAATAGCCGATGACAGATCACTTGTTCCCATGGTGTCCTCATAGGCAGGGTGCTTACAACATGGGGTATAAAGAGGCCAAATGTAATTAAAAATTGGGCAATTAATCTCCACTCCCAGTTACTTTAATACCAAGGAGAGTTATGCTTGAGTCATAAATGGGGCCCAAATGTTAATAAACAAAACAAAAACCCTCCCAAGGACTGATTCACAGACCTACAGGGAATTTTCGTATTGGCTGCCCAGTTAGTATCTTTGATAATGGCCCTAGGTGTTTTCCAGAATTTTTTTTTTTTTTTTTTTTTTATGATAGTCACACAGAGAGAGAGAGAGAGAGAGAGAGAGAGAGAGAGAGGCAGAGACACAGGCAGAGGGAGAAGCAGGCTCCATGCACCGGGAGCCCGACGCAGGATTCGATCCCGGGTCTCCAGGATCGCGCCCTGGGCCAAAGGGAGGCGCCAAACCGCTGCACCACCCAGGGATCCCCAGAAATTTTTAATTAAATAGAAATCCCCATATATGTAACAGAGTGAGAGTTTCTGGCGCTATGTTCTGGCCTCCTAAGCGCCCAGTGTAATTTGCCATAACCTGTATCATTTGGAAAAGGTATGATATTAGCTCCTTACTTTTAGAAGGCATTTATTTCTTTTTTCCCCCCAAAGTGTTTTTACTATCATCTCCCCTTGGTTATTGCAATCATTTTTGTGAGAGAGGTAACTAGAGTTTGTATTCTCTCTGTAGGGAAACTTAGAGCCACAGAAGTCGCAAAGCAAGGTCACAAAGCAAGACATCACAGGGTGGGGGTGGCCGGGTAGCCTCCACACTAATGCTGGTCCTGTTGTTACCACAGATGAAAGCAGATGAAAGAGATTTATGAATTCTGGAGAGCTTGATTTAATGAAAACAAGTTTGGTTCTCTCATAAGCCATTTTTGAATTGCACCAACTACCCTGAGAGAAATAGGTTTGTCTAATTGGACAGAATGATTTTGTAATCAGGCCATTAGCTGTTAGTGTGGCCAAGGCCTGAGGGCTGAAGTTAGAGCTTCTGGGGGAGAGAGGCACAAAGCCTGAACAGGACTTCCAAACAGAGTGAAAATAACCTTGATTTCAAGGAAAGAGGGGATGGCCTGGGGTTTCAGCAGCACCATAACGTTAAAGTACATTACCTCAAAGGCGATGGCTGGTGGTAGGATTTGTTTTGGTGAAGTGGCCCAAGATTCCCAGGGCCAAGCAATGGATATGAGGGCCACGGTTCTGGATTCCAGTCTTCGCTCTTCCTGGCTGAATGGCTTTGGATGTGATTTCTGAGCTGTGGATTCCTTGAAAATAATGTAAGTTTCCTGAGTCTCCATTTCCTCCACTGTGCAATGGGAATAATGGTATCTACCTGGTAGAGATGGCATGAGAATTAAATAAAATAATTTTTATAAAATACTGGGCACAGTGTTTGGCAGATAGGAAACACTCATTTTACGGTAGCTCTTAAAATGATTCTAATTGTTATTGCTTGAGAATGTACAGTACTGGCCGACAATTGGAGATAAGATTAAAATCCATCTTTCATTTAAATGAAAATTCATCTAAAAGATTTCTAAGTCAGTTGTTTCCGTGTATGAGAAGATAACAAGGTAAATATGGGAGTCCATTCATTTGTGCATTCAATAAATGGCTCTTAATGTCGAAGGCCCTTTGTAAACTGTTTTCGAGGCTTGGCGAGGCCAGATACAGCATTCTGGTCTCAAAGGATAAGGGAGGGTTTTTGGTTTTGTTTTGTTTTTTTGTTTTTTTTGTTTTTCGATGTAGACACTGTGCAGGCCACATTAGTATAGATGGTGTTTGTCTTCCAAGAATTCAGGAATTAAGCTGATCTAAATCCTTAGCTGTTGCTGAAAGCCCTGGTTCTGGTCCAGACTCTGCAAGTTGGTTCCCTTTAGAACAGTCATCTTGGCTGGCTGTAGAGTAGGTTTATGTCAAGATAAATGGATGGAAAGTCTTCGGTCATTTGCTCCTTCTGCTCTTTCTGCCTGCAGAAGAAGCCATTCACATTATTTGCACATGTGTTCTTGGCCATTGTAGGGCAGGCCCTAAGGCTGAAAGTGTGAATACACCCTTTTGTTAGAATTCATTTCCATTAGAAGCACATATACTACCTTCTTATCAAAGGGTTGAAATGAATCCAATGTAAAATGTGTTGACTTTTTTTTTTGAGACGGCTACGTAGTTATATCACCTTAGAGAAGGTGTTTCACAGAAATTCTCTGAAGGAAGATAAGGAAATGTGAAACCTTCTCAGACGAAATGAGAAAGTAAGTAATAATTCTCAGATTCCGGATCCGCTCTGGTCTATTTCAGTGGTTCCTAGACACCAGGCGGAAGGCAGAGGGAATGCTTAAGGTGCCCCCCTGGAGCCCATGGTCTAATGGTGGGGATGGGGCAGGGGGCAGACAAATATGCATAAATAAGCCTTCAAAAATGAACTTTTCCCCCCGTCCGAGGCAAAGAGATAAATAAGCTCAACAGAGTGAGTTCAGTATCCTTACTTGGCAAAATAAAAAGTTGGCAACCTACGCTCGTCCCCAAAACTATTTTTGAAATCTTATTGTGGTGCAAAATCACGATCTGGGAACCTCCCTGACTTGAGCTCTCTTGCTTCTCTTTGGTGCTATTCTCACCTCTCTCCCTACTTTCCTTGCTGGCTCCCACTACTGTTTACAGGAGGCCCCAGCCTGTGGCTTATCCTTCTTATTAGAGAGATTAGCAAGTGTTAGAGACATGCCAGCAATTAAGACTTTCTTTCTGATTTAAGGAGGAGAAAAAAAGCATTTGAAAAGATGAGTAGGCATCTGCCCATAGCACTCTGAATTAAGAATCCCCAGTCACACGTCTATCTCCTGGTGAAGTCTGGTCGACCCCATCTCAGCAGAGGGCAGAGGGTGAGCCGTTACTTTCCAAGGAACATGCTATAGTGTGCTAGCTGTTTCCTCACACTTGGATGTATGCATGTGTCCACAGTTATTTTATTCTTACTCTGGCATGTGCATGTGCACTCCCAAAATGAATACTTGGGTGTTGACAAGGGATCGAGTCGTTTGGGCCCAAACTCTTATCTATTCTTAAAGCTTGGAGCTCCATCAGTGGCGGTAGCAATGTAGCAGAAGACAGAGCTTTTAGAGTTTAATAAGATAGAATTAGCCCCAAAGGAACAATTGAAACTCAGACCAGGGGCATCTCCCGTGGAGTCCGAAGAAGAGCTGTTCTGAAGCTGGTACCCCTTGAAAGACAGTGGCACCCAGATTGGCCTTATTAATATAACAGCTCATAATAAAGGAGGGGAACCCACTTTTGTAAAGGCCATAATGCCATCCCCAGGCCCAAGCACATGGCCTCTGAGCAGGTGAACTTTTAACCGCTGACACTCCAAGCCTCGTAGAAGGTGTGTTGGTGAGTTGAACCTACCTGACAGCCGGTGGGGAAGTGCGCTCTCCAGTAGGACTTTATTCCTGCCAGAAGCTGTGATGACCTCATTGCCGTTGACTGCTCTTCCCTAAATACCAGAGGATAGCATTCCCTCACATATAATACATAGTCTCCAGGTGAGCAAAAAGAAGCAGGAGATTGGTTGTAGTAGCTACCAGAAGGTCCAAATTATTCCCCAAATAGAGTCTAATAGCCTTTACCTGTGATTAGTTTGATCTGGTGAATGGATCCCCTCTCTCCTGAATCAGCCTGGGGTGAACTGGCAGAGATTTGGGCAATGCTAAGCTCTGTTCAAGGACTATGTGATTTCTAGAGGGTTCGCTCGGGCGCCGCTAAAGAAATGACCTGCTCTTTTCCAGACATGTGGCTGTGTGTTAGGTAGTTATGGGCTTGATAAATGCTTTGAAACAGTGATGGAGCTATTTTTATCATGGCTTTTAACTTTATTCCTCCTGTGGATGTAACTGAAAGGTTGCAGTTACAAGAATCTATTGTTGTGCGTATCTGTATATTCATGTAATGCAGACGTATATGTAATATGTGTGTGTGTGTAAATAAATTACGTCATGGGACACATTCTAGGATTCACTGTTTTCTGAAGATGTTGAAATATCTAAGTTACTACCATCATAACTGGTCCCACTTCTCTATCATTCAGTCTCTCCTTTTTTAGCTCTTCTATCTGGGACACATAAGTAGCCTCTGGATATATATGCACTTAACTGAACAAAAATGTCAACAAGCTGCTATTTATTTTCTTAAACAGCCCGAGCAGAGATGTTTGGCTTGATTGCCGAAAATTGTTAGCTTATCACTGAACTGTCCTGATGATTCTTATTATTCAATTTGCATTGCTTACAATAGTAATTATTACTACATAAAAGAGCATGATGCTTTTATTTGTATAGGTCTTTCATTAATAATTTAATTGACTATTAGATCCAAGTGGTTCTGTGACACATACATCAATGTACTTAGAGACCAGCCCTGGGCACCTTGGGAAATCAGAATGTAAGTATTATAAGGCTTGGGCTGGGGATATAGGTAGTAGGCAGGTCCTTTGGCCCTGACATCCAATTGATTGGCCATAAGTTTCTCTCATCCTTATTTCCAAGCATTTTATTGATTGACCAGCAGTGACTCTCATCTGGTTATTTTAACAACCCCAGAAATAAGATCATGGCATAGTTATCTTGCTCACTAAAATGACTGAATTGGTACTGATTTATAAGTGGAAAGGTATTGATGGCTAGTACAATATATTGACCCAAAGTGATTGACTTGGTGGCTTCACTTAGAATCTGTGTCTGTGGGGCCTATTCTTTAGAAATGGGAAGATTTTATGATCACAGCTTAGCTGACGTTCCTAGATTGCACTGCAACTGTGTAGGACATATGTTTTGATACATCTTGCTATAGAAAAACTGAGTTTGTGGATTTTTTAGTGTAGGAGAGTACTCCAAATCTTCTCACGCTTTATATATTAAATAAAATGATGACTTGAAATATGCCTTTGGAGGCATGAGAACCTGACTTTGGTGGGTGTCAACCCATAGTGATGTTCAAGGAACTGTATTTTAAAACTCTGGATTCAACAGGGAAAATAAAGTCAACAAAGGAATGCCCATGTGACCAGCCCCCCACCTGACGTCTGGGAAGATGAATGTATGTGTTGGTCAAGAGTACCATGGAGGAAATTTTTCTCGTCAGTAATTGGAGTTTATTAAAATGATTGTTCAGGACACCTGGGTGGCTCAGTCGGTTGGGTGTCTGCCTTCAGCTCCAGTCATGATCTCGGGATCCTGGAATCAAGTCCCACATTGGGTTCTCTGCTGAGTGGAGAGGAGAGCCTGTTTCTCCCTCTGCTGCTCTGCCTGCTTGTACGCTTTCTCTCTCTCTCTCTCTCTCTCTCTCTCTCTCTCTCTCTCTCTCTCTGTGTCAAATAAATAAATAAAATAAAATCTTTTAAAAAAATAAAAAAGAGTGTCAAGGCGCCCGGGTGGCTCAGTCAGGTAAGCCCTACTGTTGGTTTGGGCTCAGGTCATGATCTCAGGGTTTCGAGATCAAGCCCCACATTGGGCTCTGCACTCAGCATGGAGTCTGCTTTAGACTCTGTCTGTCTGTCTGTCTCTCTCCCTCTGTCCCTAGCCCTCTACTCCCTGTACTTACTCTGTCTTTCTCAAGTAAATAAATAAATCTTAAAAAATAAATCAATAAAACAATTGTCTTCTCCACTGGCTTTGAACAACATTCTTTACATCCTTTAGAGAAATGGACTAGTTACCTGAAGTAGGATTGGCTTATTTCTTTAGTATTATCCTTTTCCAGGGACTGAACCAAGGGGTAGCCAGGGCTCTAGTGCCCCCATACTCTCTGTCTCACACACATCTAAGTAGATAAACGCTCACTGTGTTCATATGCAGATACAGTATCACGTGAAGTTCTCTCCTGTCCCCTTCCCGACCTACCAATGCTCCCTCTAAGCTCTTCCTACCTGGACATTCCAGAAGGGCCACGATTCCTTGGTTTTCTCTTCTCGGCTCTTCATTGTGGGCTGTCCCAGTGTTTGACATCACCCTTCAGATTTCATTTTCCTAAGTGCGCATCTAAAGGTTTCTTTTAACAAAGACAGAGCCTGGTGGGTGGGGGCATAGATCTGTGCGTACAGCAGTCAGGAGGGACGTGTTCTTCACTCATCAGGCTCAGGGGAATTCCTGTTGTCCTTGCCTCCATCCTATCTGTGGCTTCTGCTGGTCTCCACCAGGCTGCTCCAGGGCATTTGCTGGAAGTCTCCTGGCCTGGAACAAGCCCCGGGGTCTGGGCTTGGGGTGTCAGCATTTCCAACATGGCCTTGGTGATGTTGTTTAAGGCCCCAAAAGGAATTTATATGCACCCAGGAGGGACTCCCTTAGCCAGCAAAATTCAGCTATCTGGAATTTAACTAGGAGTTAGGGAGAAACAAAAAATATCTTAGAGGACAAAACAGCTTTCTCCAAATCCAAGCATTAAACTTTAAGTAGATCTTTGCTGGTTTTGTCTTCTTAGTGTGACCACACTCCCAATTAACTTGGCTTTCTGATTCCCTTTACTTTTATAGATGAGAAAACCGAACCACAAAAAGGCTAAGTAATTTGTCTAAACTCTCCAAGCTATGAGTGGTAGAACAAGTTCTTATGATTCTAGACTTAGGAGAATGTCCCGGATGGTGGCAGCAAGATAAGGAAAGGGGTTGAACTGTGTTTAGCTCTTTTGTGTAGACCGTAGCAGAAAAAATGTATAGTAATTGCAGGATGATTCCCTTCAAAATGGCCACTTTTGTTTTTTAATTCTAGTGTGTGAGGAGTATCAGCTGGTTGAGAAATCCCAGCAGGTGGAACTGTCCTTCCTGATTCTGCCAAATGAATGTGAAGTTACTAGACTTCCCTTTGCTGAACAGCTAGTTTAGCTGGTGTATAAATAGATGCTTGTGAAATATTTTTTGTATCGTCAAGATGAATGAAGCCTGGACTCAGTGTCATGATGATCAGCCTGGGTAGGAGATGGACCACTTCTGGAACATCTCAGCGTGGAGATGGGCTTCTCCCACATGACTGAGGATGATTGCTTCATACACGGAAGTCCCTGCATGGAAGCGAATGGCCACGAGCTTGTTGACATTCCACCAGCAGCCTTCATTTGTGTTGAGCTCCTTGGTTTTCCAAATAGTGCCATGCATACGATCTCCTTGGCTCACAGCTGTCCTGTGTGTTAGGCCAAGCAGGCATTGGTGTCATTTCGGTCAACCAGGGGAGGACAGGCAGGCTTGGAAGGAGGTACCCGTGGCCTCAATGCTGGGGAGAAGCTGCTCTGAACGCCTGTGCTCTTCCTGCCTGGCCTGGTAGGGCACCAGAGGGTAATAGAAGGAGATCCTTTCCTTCTTCCAAGAATCTTTCTTCCCAGTTGAAAAAGGCCAGTTTCATGGAGAAGGAGAAAAGGGAATGCAAAAGTCCAGTCACAGCATGAACCTCTTTGCTCTCAGATGGAAGAGATGACTTAAGATGACTTAAGGAGGAGGAAAAACACCTTGGAACCTCAGGCAGTGTGTGGACAAAGCTATCTCCATTTGCCAGCCTCGGCCAGTGACCCTGCAGCCCGAAGAGGCCCAAGCCCTGCTTCCTGGGCCGAGGACGACCCTGGGACATCCCAGTCTGGCCAGGGAAACGCATGCCTTGGGACTGCTGGTCCCAAGGGGGGTGCTGACCTTAACCCTGGCAGCAGAGAGCCCCACCTACCTGCCCAACCCTGCTGTGCCCTGGCCGGAGAAGAGGAAGGGGGGTGCCCATAGGTCATCAGATGTTCTTGCTGGTCCTAGGGTTCAGGGCATCCCTCAGGTGGACCATCCTGAGATCTGGTGCAGGCTAGTCTCTAGAACCAGCTCAGGTTTGACTTTCAACCAATTAGAGGACCACCAGGTCTCTAGTTTTCTCATCTGTAAATTAAAGAGTTCCTAACCTTACTCATTATTTAAAGAGGTTCAAATCGAAACAACAAGGAGATACCATTTGTCTGACTGGCAAGTATTTAAGAATTTCAGAATATCCAGTTCTGGAGAGGGGTCAGCAAACAGGCACTGTCCCTCAGTTTTAAAGGCAGAGAACCTAGGGGGTGCATTGGGCAACGTCTGCAAAAGTTACACGCAGACACCCCACGGGTTCGCCCTTACAAATGGATCCTGTGGATTTGCTCACTGAAATGTCAAAAACTAGTCAATGAGGGTATCTTAATATTGTTTATAATAGCAATAGCCCCAAGTTGGACACAGCCTCAGTACCCATCACTGGAGGATTGGAAGAGCGTAAATCCTTGGCCCAGTTGTCAGCATTGCACTTAAGAAATAAATGAGTCATGAGGTTGTAATGTACGACACGGGGAATATAGTCAATAATATTTAATAACTTTGTAGGGTGACAGATGGTAACTGAACTTAATTGCTGGAATCATTTAATCATGTATCAAAATTTTGGATCACTGCGATGTATACCTGGAATTAATAGGATATCGTGTACCGATTATACTTACATAAAGAACAGGATGAGTTGGAAAGGGCACAAAGATATCATGGGAATAAGTAATAATAATATCGATTTCTGAGTGTCATCCATTTTCTAAGAAGTTCACACATATTAACTCAACTATTCCCCATTTTACGGATGAAAAAGCGAAGGCACAGTGAGATTAAATCAACTTGAGATTATAATCTCTCTAGAAAGTAGTGTGGTGACAGGAGTACAAAGCTACCATTCTGGGTTCATTGCCTTCTTCCCTTCGTCGATCTGGGCAGAAAGAGCACAGTTCAACATGTTTTCCTGTCATGCTCCTTTATTTAAGCAAAATACCGGAGCCTGGATGGCCCATAAACAACAGAAATTTTTTTCCCTCAGTCCTGGAGGCTAGAAGTTTGAGATCAGGTGCCAGCCTGGTCCAGTGAAGACACTCCTCTGGGTCTCAGACCCCCTCTCCATGCCCTCACGTGATAGAAGCAGGTAGGGAGCTCTGCGACATCTCTTTTTTTTTTTAAGGTATTAATCCTGTTCATGAGAGGGGAGTGCTTCCAAAAGGCCCCATCTTCTAACACCATCACACTGGGGATTAGGATTTCAACATATGAATTAGGTGGGGGTGGTGGTGGGGCTGGGGGTCACAAAATTCAGACCATAGCACCTTCCTAAGTAAAAGAAAAAGCAAGTTGCAGGAAAGTGGGGTCCTATTTCTGTAAAAAAATCAAGTCATATATATATATGTGTGTGTGTATATATGTGCGTGTGTATATATGCTCATACTTTCACAATTATTTTTAGAGCAGGATATACAGGAAGAAAGTAGGGGGAACTGAGGGTTCAGGTAGGAGAGAAGGAAACTTTGTATACATTCCTGTACTATTTTGTCTTTAAAAAAAGGGTATGTTGGGATCCCTGGGTGGCGCAGCGGTTTGGCGCCTGCCTTTGGCCCAGGGCGTGATCCTGGAGACCCGGGATCGAATCCCACATCAGGCTCCCAGTGCATGGAGCCTGCTTCTCCCTCTGTCTGTGTCTCTGCCTCTCTCTCTCTCTCTCTCTGTGACTATCATAAATAAAAAAAAAAAAAAAAAGGGTATGTTTGTGATTTTTATTTTTTTAATGTTTGCACAGGGCTAATCTGTTTGCGTAGGGCTAATCCATCCAGTGGGAGGAAGGATAATTTAAATTGTTATTTAAACGAGGGGTATTTACGTTTTTAATTTTTTTCTATATTTAAAAATTAAATTTAAAAAAAAAATTTTTTTTAAATTTTTAAAAAATTTTAAAATTATATTAAAAAATCTAAATTCTGAGGCAAGCAGTGGAGTGATGAGGTGAGGTGCCCATGTACAGAGGGATCTTTCATTTTCCACCACTTCTAATCTAAGAGCCTTTTACTTACATGTGTACTGTATCTGTTTACAGCCTGTAGGTGGACATAATTTAAAGGCTTGATTTAATAAACATTTAATGCCCCCCCCAAATAAAAGAAAAATAAAAAATCCAAATTGAAAATTTTTATATTTAAAAATTATCTAGCAAATAATCGTACTTTTAAGTGAAAAGTTTGGACATAACCTTCTCTGACAGTCCCTTCCAGGTTAGAAATATCCCAAATGCATTTGTTGAGCAGGAACCCGGCTCTTGTCCTCATGTCACATGTGATGGAACCGTGCTCCCTGCCCACAGGTCATGGTGGACAGTGATGGACATATCTGCCTGAGATGCGTCAACCTCCAGGATCCCACCATTCCCTGCTGGAGACTGGCTTGTATTGCTGGGCGGGCACTCGTTTTCTTCCTTAGCAGAGAGCTGTGTCTGAATCGAGGGTGGGGAAAGCCATTTAGAGAAGGAACCAGTGATACGTAGCTGTCTCTGTTCAGGGACTCCGGGCAGGCTCCAGCCCGACCTGGATCCTTCTGAGTTCATGATTATAACCACCATGGACAATGGACGCTAGCACTTAAATTTGTGCCAGGCACCGTGATAATCTCTTTACGAGCAAGTGCTCTGGTTACTGTTATTCTCCTCTTTTTATAAATGACGATGCACCTGTGCCCCCTTGCCTCTGCCTCAGTTTCTCAGTGGTGAAAGCGGTGTGCCTCTCCCCCTACTCCCGTGCTGTATGCCCTGGGTGATCAGCATGGGGGCCGGAACAATAATTGGACTGAGAAAACCCTTAAGAGAAGGGAGGGACTCAAAGAGAGTGGCCAAGATGCTTGTTCAGTTGTCCCGAGTGCCCCATAATTTTCCATCTCATGGTAAAGAGTCTGGTTTAATAGGGAGGGGGGTGCAGTTGTGTCTCGTAATCCCTCGTAACAGTCTGTTCCCACCTCTGTTACAGCATTTACCACGCTGTAAAGCAACTGCTGTTGTGGGTTGTGCCCCCCACTAGGCTGTGGGTTCCTGGTGGACCGGGTCCTGATTCATTTCGCTGATTCACATGTCTTACTTAGGTCTCCAGGACCCTGTCCAGCATGGGTAGAGTTAGTGTTTGTGGGCAAAATGGTTGGGTGAGCAGTCAAGAGGCACAAGGAACCAGGTGGCACAAAAACATATCCGCTACCCTGGCCTCCGATCAGAAGAGAGATGACAAATAAGTGGAGAGTCCTCTTAGTTTGGCAAAGTTCTATTTGGTAGCAGAATGGCTGCCCCTGGGGACCCTGGATGTATTGGTTGCTCTCATGGCACTTTGCTTTCAGCAGAGACACTTGTCTGCTTCAGTGAACAGAGTCATGATTTAGGAGGAGCAGACACGGAAGGAAGACGGATGAAATGGAGGAAAAAAATAAGTGGCAGCGATGGACCAATGGTCCTGGGAGCTGGTGGGGCAGGAGAACCAGGGAGGCTCCCAGGGGGACGGGCCCTGCATTTGCTTGCTGTCTTCTCCCTGCCCACACACTCAGTGGTGTTCACGCTGTCCTCATGTGGGGGCAGCTGGGAGAAAGTCTTTTTTTTTGTATATTTATGCATTATTTCTAGAAATGAATGAAGCTAGTGAGATGGGGGCCACCTCAGTATTCTCTCTCAGTAATCATTCTGGAAAAAAAAAAATCCAAAAACAAAAAAATACCAAACACTGTTCATCAAAAACTAAATATGGGAATAAGCATTTAAAATTAATTTTGTGGGGCGCCTGGGTGGCTCAGTCGGTTGGGCATCTTTTTCAGCTCAGATCATGATCCCAGGGTCCTGGGATCGAGCCCTGCCTCAGGCTCTCTGCTCAGCGGGGAGCTTGCTTCTCCCTCTGCCCCTCCCTCTGCTTGTGCTCTCTCTCTGTCTCAAAGAAATAAAATCTTAAACAAAAAAATAAAATTAATTCTATGATATCATCCGAAATGATGTCCTAAGCCTACCACGTGTAGACAGCTCCAGAGCTGAGATTCAAGTGGGGCATTTCAAGAGCGCCTTCTACCTCAGTCAGTGGCACCAACAAATCTTCCTCTTCTGGAGAGACTGGAATAGGACCTCTCCGTATCTGAAGTGATTAACAGCTCAGGTTGGAAGTGTCAGATCACTCTTCCCATTCTTTGCAGTGTTTAAATCTGTGAGTTTCGGGGAGACCCTTCTGCATGTGGTCAATGGCGTAAAACACACCATCTTGTGAGGCCATCTTGAAAACTTCCCGGGGTGTGTAGTACCGAAGAGTTAATAAGCAAGAAGGTGGATCCCGCTTCATAGACTAAGTTAAGGAAGGTTTCTCAGCCAAGGATTCTGGGGAGGGGAAGTCACTTAAAAGTTTTACAGGTGTTGCCGGAAGGGTAGTAGACTCTATGGCCTTGTGTTGATGACACCAGGATTGCTTTTTCATGAGCTGTAGGGATGAGAGCTCTTGGGTGTGATTCTGGGGAGGGCGGTGTGTGAGAAGAGCTGCCTCTAAACGTCCAAGTTAGTATAGGCCGCCCCCCCCCCCCCCCCCCAGTCTGGGAAATGGGGCAGGTCTGGGAAACAGGAATAAGATAGAGAGACATTTCACAGCTTCCCCCATACAGGACACTATCTTATTCTTTGGTGCCCCATATCCATTCCGCTGCTGGCATCTGGCAAAGACAGGCATCTGTTCCATCTGCGTTACACAAGGCCGGGGACGGTGGACTAATAGACTTCTACCCCCCATGTCTCCGATGCCCCAGACGTTGGTCCACAGCCGGATTATCAGGGGATCCCAGCTTCTTATGGCCCTGGAGCAGTGCTACCATGTTTGGGCCCCAGTGGCTGAGGCCAGAATGAAGAGACCTGAGAGCCTCTGTGAATTAAAGGCTTCTTCAAAATCCGCTCTCTGTTCTAGAAGGACCAGACACTATGGGAATAACTAAAATGCAAAACTCTTGGCTGAGGAGGGCTCAGGATGGGTAAGAACTGGTCCCTTCAAAACCGCCCAACCCGTCATCTTGTAGTGTAAGGGGCAGAGTGCGCACTTTTAGTTTTAAACCTCTCCCCCTGGAATTTCCTAATAATTTTCCAACTGTCTTCTCTTCCACCAGTCCTGGTCCAGCTGGTTAGTGGGCATGACAGAAAAAAGAAATGATGTAGGAACGTGTAGGCCTTTGACCTTGAATGGCTTTTTCAATATCAGGAGTTTCCTAAGTAGTAAGAAGAGTTTTTCCTTGATTTCTGTCTCATGGTTGGGAGAGTTCACCAAAGTTGCCCTTCCCACAGTGAAGGGGTTTGCCCCTAATGGGCGAGGATTCCCGCTTCTCCCTGTCCAATTTCAGATAGCCTTCCCACCTTTCTTCTAGCCAGCGAGGACTCCGAAATACCAGAGGAGAGCTCCCTGCTGTGCTATCAGGAAACATTCTTTATTTTTTTTTTAATATTTTTTTTCTTTATTTATTTAAGATAGTCACAGAGAGAGAGAGAGAGAGGCAGAGACACAGGCAGAGGGAGAAGCAGGCTCCATGCACCGGGAGCCCAACGTGGGATTCTATCCCGGGTCTCCAGGATCGTGCCCTGGGCCAAAGGCAGGCGCCAAACCGCTGCGCCACCCAGGGATCCCCAGGAAACATTCTTTAATGAAAAAATCCCATGTTTCCAATCTCATTTTACTAGATGAAAAGCTGATTACCTGGACGGGATGCTCATGCAGGCAGGGCCTGTCTCTCTTGTTCACTGCCATGACCCCAACCCTGCTCATGACAGGTCACTAACTTCCTGAGAGGACAGGTATGGGCCTGGATGCCACGAAGACTTTCTTTTTTTGTACTGGCTTCCAGATTCTGAACACCCTTTCCTCCCCTTCCCTAGTTTGACCTCTCTTTGAATCCTGTCCATCTTCCCATGTCTGTCCAGGGAGTCGCCCACTGAACACCTTTTCTGACCACACCAGTCCTAGAGGGGTCTGCATCCTCTGGCACCTGCTCCGGATGTCACATTATATGTTTCGAGTAATTTCCTGCGAATCCCGGTTAAAGTGCTGCTATATTTGTCAGGGATTTGCTTTTAATTTTTATCTTGTCAAATTCGAAATCCCTGAAGGCTAATAGCATCCCTCTCTGCTTCGGTTTCTGATACATACTTTTCTTCCTGAGTGAGTTACCATATTCATTATTCATTCCAAAAAAAAAAAAAAATAGTCCTTAAGTGTTGTGGGCCAGGATCTGCCCTGGTGCAGGGGAAACAGGGAGAGAAACATGCTGGTGAGGCTCCTGTTCTTGTGGCACCTACACCAGGAGGCGGAAGACCGACAACAAACAGATGAGAGATTGCTGATTACAGTCCGTGCGCTCACTGAAGAAAGTAAAACGAACTGTAGGGAAGTGCCATGGTGCCTCTGGTTTAGGAAGACATCTCAGAAGGGAGGGCTTCTCAGCTGATTCCCAAGGAGAAGAGAGAAGGAAAGCAAGGGTTGGGGGATCATCCATACCCCAGGAGTCGTCGGGTGTGTGAACACTGAAAGCCTCTTTTGGTGCCTGGAGCATCTTGCCTTCTTTGGTATATTTTTTGCATTGTTATTTTAAAATACTCATAGACTTAGAAGTTGCATTAAAAAAAAAAAAAAACTATAGAGGGGACATATATCCTGCCTCTGGCTTCCCCCGTGATAACATCTTCCGAAACTAGACTATCTCATTGCAATAGGAGATTGACATGGCACATGACTCTTAGGTAGGCCACAGACCTTATTTAGGAGACTTCACCAGTTTTTGTACGTATTCATTGCATATAAAGGACTTGCCTGTGTGTGTGTGTGTGTGTGTGTGTGTGTGTGTGTGTGTATGTTTTAAAGTCTACATTTCTTCACCTCTCTTTTTAAAAAAGATTTATTTGAGAGAGAATGAGAGAGAGGGTGTGGAAGCGGCATAGAGGGCCGGGGAGGGGAGGAGGGACAAGTAGACTCTGCGCTGAGCACGGAGCCCAACTCAGGACTTGATCTCACAACCCCGAGATCATGACCCAAGCCAAAACCAAGAGTCAGACGCTCAACTTGACTGAGCCACCGGGTGCCCCCTTGTCATCTCTTTTGAGCCCAGTTTGCTCTGTGGGTTTTGGGAATGCCTGACTTATTCATTCAGCAAACATTAATTGGACACCTACTACGCGTCAGTCCTGTGTCGAGTATTGGAGATGTGAGGGTGATTGATGCCTTGGCGAGCAGGGGCCGTAGAGGCAGCAGCTCGGTGAAGGTTGAGGGAAGCTTTCCAGAAAAGGTGCTGATGTTGGCCCAGTGAGAAGGTCTGGATGTGAGAAAGGACGACCCATCCTGGGCACGCCAGACGCAAGAAGGGAGTGAGGTCAGTCCAGAACAGTCAGCAGGTTTAGAGTACAAGGCTCCAGCGTGCCAAGCTGGGGGTTTGGGGCTCGGCTACTCTGAGGATTCCCCAGTGGCCCACCAGGTAGGGACTCAGAGAATGATTGGGATCATCGGCCAACCCTAAGTAGTTTGTTTTCTCTCCGCTCCATCCTTTTGAGCAATAAAGGCAGGGTTTACTGTGTGCAGAGCTGACCGGGGAGCGACTCCCAGATGCCACCCAACGAGGCCTCTCCCAGGCAGAGCGCACTAGCCACTCTCACGGAGCAGCATTCGGCTGAGAAGCGCACGGGTTTGCATATCATTGACCTTTGTTGTACATGAAGGAACTAGGTAGGGACGCTAGTTGGACGTTCCCTATAAGTTTCTGAAGAGGGAGAGAGAGATGCCTGTTGGTTGCTGGATCCCCACGGGTTAAACAGCGCCCATTCGCTGAAGAAGGAATGTTCGAATCTAATCAGGGCACTTAGTATGTGGCTCTGACCTTTCGAGCGTGTCGTTCGGGGCAGCAGCCCGGTTACACTCAGCCTGCCTGCACAGCTCCGCTGGAACACTCTGGAAACGTGTAACTAGGATGTCCTAGTCTTTTAGAACAAAATGCAAGAGGAAGAAGCGACGCCACCATGTCCCCAACAAGCAGTGGCTTGGCTTTCTAGAGGAAGGAGAGAAGCAAAGGTGGACTCCAGGTCAGTGTGCTGAGTGCTCTCGGGACTTCTGGCACCGACTGGGCCGCCTGGGTCCCCTCCGTGCTCCTCAGCAGCCACCTGCGAGGGTGCTTGGCGCCCCCCCTCCTGCTGCGGGGCTGACGGGCCTGGGCCTGAGGTCATCCCACGCGGATGGGCACCTTGCTTGCTCAGCACGCCGTCCCCTTTGAGCTGGCTGTCTGGCCGTGGGCGCGGGTTGCGGAATGTGGCCCTGCGTGGGGACGCTGATGCCGCACCGGCTCTTACCTTCCTCCCAGAGGTTCTGGGTTTCGTGATACGCGTGATGAGCCCACCTTCTAAGTCCAGGGGCCCTCGTGCAGACGGGAGAAGCAGCCAAAGCTGTGGCTGATGGGGGAGGCTGGGTGGGCACCTGGCTGCTTGTGCCCTCTTGTGTAGTATAGGGGCTCCCCTGTGCCCTGCGAGGGTGCTGGGGCCACAAGTGGGAAGTGACCCCGGGACCAAAAGCGCTTACTCTGCGCAGCCCCCTGGACAGCACTGCGCGGCCTCCTGAGTGTGTAGCAGGTGCCAGAGGCCTAAGGGGGGAGAGCTAGACCAGGCGGCCCGAGCCCCATCTCACTGCTGCCCCAGCCTCATGTGTCCTGGAGTAAGCACCCCCTCTTTAAAGACTTTATTTATTCATTCATGAGAGACAGACAGAGAGAGAGGCAGAGACATAGGCAGAGGGAGAAGCAGGATCCCTGTGGGGAGCCCGTTGTGGAACTTGATCCCAGGACCCCGGGGTCATGCCCTGAGCCCAAGGCAGACGCTCAACCACTGAGCCACCCAGGAGCCCCCTGGAGCAAGTCTCTTAATCTGGCTGGACTTCATTGTCCTGCCTGTAAAGTCACAATTGCCAACTAGACAATCCTAAGGTTTCTCCCAAAATGAATATACTGTCATTGTGCACTAAAGGCTAATGGTATGGGTGCAGATTTAAATTCACCCTGATGCGGGGGATCCCTGGGTGGCTCAGCGGTTGAGCACCTGCCTTTGGCCCAGGGTGTGATCCTGGAGTCCAGGGATCGAGTCCCTCATCTGGCTCCCTGCATGGAGCCTGCTTCTCCCTCTGCCTGTGTCTCTGCCTCTGTGTGTGTGTGTGTGTGTGTGTGTGTGTGTGTTTCTCATGAATGAATGAATAAAATCTTAAAAAATAAATAAATAAATTCACCCTGATGAAAAGGGTGTTTTGGGGCGATCCAGCTCATCAGGGGGTTTTCAAGGAATAGCGTGACCTTTTGGGAGTCCCTCTTCTCAGGTTTCCCAAGCTTTTACTGCTCTACAGTAGCTACAGTGTCATTGTCACCGTAAAGTCATTTAAAATGGCCCTGCAATGGGACACCTGGTGACTCAGTGGTTGAGCATCCGCCTTTGGCTCAGGGCATGATCTGGGCAAGAGATCGGGTCCCACATCGGGCTCCTTGCTGGGAGCCTGCCTCTCCCTCTGCCTGTGTCTCTGCCTCTTTCTCTGAGTCTGTCATGAATAAGTAAATAAAGTTAAAAAAAAAATAAAATGGGCCTGTTGCTTTTTTTGAAGGACACATCCCGCACAACTCTTTTCTGAACCCCCCCCTCATTCAAAGGGCCCACTGATAGTTCACGATGCAGAGACCCCAACGTCGAGACTTCCGCAAAGTTGGGCCACGTTAGCTTGGCCTTCTTGCAACAGGAGGCGGACGGGGTGAGCAGCAGAGAATTACTTTTCCTGGCCCGTTTGGAGAGCTTGCAAATGAAATTTGTTTCCTTTTGTCCTTTTCGACTCAGCAAATACCGTGTTTGACTCTTGGCTGTGAGTGGGGCTGGAATGAGCGTGGCTAATCTCTATTTAAGGGCTTTATCTTCTCCAGGGCCAGATCAGCCAAAATCTTGTGCTGCTGTCGTTGACTGGGGCCTGGAGGGGTCTCAATGGTTCTGTTCGTGGGGCTCAAGGCTGGGGCTCACGGCGAACCCAGAGAGCTCCACACCCAGGACAAAGTAGCTGGCAGATTGGGAGGGCAGCTGGATAACTTTTTGGTAATTATTTGTTTTCAGGCGTGCCAAGGCTGCACTTGAAACTCAAATTATTCACAAGCATAATAGCCAAGTTCTCAGTTCACGGTGTATCTTCCTGCTGAGTGCAGAAGGAATGGGGCAATTTTCTGAGACGCACATTGTAAAACACTTGTTAAAAGTGCATCAAAGAGGCAGTCGGTGTCCACGGCAGACCTACATGCTGAGTTTGGGGAAAGAACGATGGGCTTGTCCCGGAAGGAGAGGAAGTCCCTCAGTAGAGAGAGAGCCCAGGTGGCTGTCTCCACAAATGTCCCTTGTGCGTTTCTAACACAGGGACAAGCAGAGCGAAGCATCCAAGGCCCAGGGAGCCAGCCCGGGTGAAGGCAACGAGAAGAGATGCAGATGGCAAGAGATAGAGAACAACGGATGCCTCTGGAAGGAGAAAGCCCCGAGAGCCGGCGTTGTGGAAGCAGCGGGCTCCCGTGGTCTGATCCGATGTCGCGCTGCACCGTGCCTTCCTCCAGATGTCCTGGTCGCTCTGGCTTTGAGCAGAGTGCCCGTGCAGGCAGGACAGACACCCTGATTGCCCTTCCCACCCCCCTGTAAACTCACCCACACCTGCTCCTCGGTTTTGCCCGGATCTCTGTCGCCCGTGCTTCTGTGCATCCGCATCTCCGGCCTCCTCTACACGCCACGCCGTGCGCAGAGGCAGCAAGGCTGCGGGATGGGGCTTCGGTGCCCGTGGAGACTCTGCAGTAACTGCCCCCGCCTCACTTTTGCTTGTTCCTTCTGTGTCTTCCTTCATTGGTTTGTTCAGGTGATCCTTTGACTCGGTGTGTGTTTAGTGATCACGTACTGTCTGCTGCGTGCTGTGGGTGCTCAGGATCTGGCGGTGGACGTGGCAAAGGAGGGCTACGCCAGGTACCACCATGGTGTGTGTGTGCTGGCTGGGTGAACATCTGGGACTGTCTCCGGATCACCTGTCCACAGTTAAATGCCCAGATTCTTCAACTGGGACATGTCCCCACTAAAAAAAAAAAAAAAAAAAAACAACCACAACAGAGATTTTTATTAATACAGATTCCAGGCCCAGGTTCCAGAGATACTGAGATCTTCACTACCTTAGTACGTACTTAGTTTGTTGGGTCAGACAGGTGTGATGGACTGTCAGTCTTTTGACTTACGAATCAGCCATTCAGTTCAACAGAGATTTCCTGAAGACCTACTGTGTGTCAAAGCGCTCTGCTTTTGTTCTGCATCACCGCAAATCCTTTCCCCCATTTCTCAGCGAGGATTAGAGAGGGCCGTATGAGTAATAAAAATGAACGAACGTGGGAAAGGTAGTCTCTGTGGCAGGGACTCCTGTTAGTAGGGTTTCTGCCGATGGGCTGGTTGATCTCCATGATTTTTCCACCACGCCAGTAGGAAGTACAGTCTTCAGCTCTTCCTCCCTTTTCTCAAGTAAGTACTGTTACTTGTCCCCATCTTCCAGATGAGAACACTGAGGTTTCAAGGGGTTAAGTAACTTGCCCAAGGTCATACAGTGAAGAGTGTAGAACCAGGGCTTGAACCTCAGCCTCTCACTCCAGATTCCATGCTTGCAACCCCTGTGCCTTGTTGGATTGGCTCTCACAAGTAGGCTGTCAGGTGTCTGGAGGCGAGCTCAGAGTCACATGTTGACTCGTAGGGCTGGGGCTGAACCAGAATTGCCCACAGACACTGCTGGTTCTCTGCGACTGGTCTTCACGTTTTCCTAGCGCACACATCTTTACCGGCACCTTGTCGGTGTCTGGAAGACAGCGGCCTAGCTGAAAACCTGCATAGAGTTAGTTGCTTTGAAGGAGAAACCCTGTGGTTAAAGAAGAGGCCATTGCTGGTGTCAGTTATTAACTAGTAATTCCAAAGGGGTGAGTTGAACTAAATTGTGTGTAACTTCTCTGATAATTATGGTTGTAACAGATGCATGGGCCGTAGTGAGTTGGGGCTGTGTTAATATTGGTGATACAATTAGTTCCCATTTTCTGAGACCGACCGCGAACCAGACGTGCTGGATATCTGCCATATATTATTCCCATCTTCCCCAAAGCCCTGGAAAGTGGTTGTTGCTCTTCTGCTTTACAGAAGAACCAAGGGCTCACGAAGGTTAAGTGACTTGCCCAGGACCATACAGCTTATCAGTCGCTAACCCAGCCTCGGCTGCTCCTAACACCGTGCCTTTCCAGTCCCCTATTTGTTCGTTAACATTTATTTATTTTTATTTATTTATTTTTTTTACTGACCACCTACTAAGGTGCCAGCTGCTCTTCTTGGTGCTGGGGATGCTATGGGGAATATGGTAGATGTGGTCTTTGTTTCTTGGGGCTTATACGAGACAGTGGTGGCCTTCCAGAGCCTGGGACCCCTATGTAAAACAGGCAAGTGGGGAGAATGGGATCCAAGACATAATACGAAGGCCTTGAACCGACAAGGCCCAAAGCCTCTTCTGTAGTTAGGGTTTATTTTTTCATTTTTATTTTTTATTTTTTGTAGTTAGGGTTTAATCAGGCAAGTAACTGTAGAGATATGAGTCCTCCAAGGAGGTTTAATTACTTATCAGTGTAGGTTAAAGGAAAGTACAATTAGAAGATTCAGAATGGGCATTTTGGGGTTGGCAAGCTTGCAGTTGTAAGCCCCGGGCTGACTTGAGAACAGCCTGCAGAGGGCGGGCCATCTAGCTGCCATCTTGGTAGTCTTGCTTTCCTGGGCCCTCCCACCCCCACCCCCCAGCACCTAGTCCTGGCCCCAGTCCTCCGGACAGGTGAGGAGGCTGATGGCTACTCATGCAGCTGGCACCCCTCCCTGTTACTCCACAGGCTGCATGGATGGTACTGGTGCGGAGCCATCCTGGTTCTTGTGCTGCTCAAGGTCAGCATCTCTGGCCCACCTGTTCAACGCTGATGGCATCTCCCTTCTCCCCATTGTTGTGACAAACCGTCCTCACCTATTTGCAAGCATTCAGTTCTCCCGTTGAGAACCTTAAAAATGTGCTGGTTTTTCCCACAACACTAGTACCCTTTTGCTCTCTTCCCTTGGCTGGCTCTACACGACCTCCAGATGACTCCAGTCAGACTTTCCTCGATTGTTCCTTTTCCCACGGTGTCCTGTTTTCGGGCCCTGGGTCTGTCTGGTATTTCCACAAATGCCCATCAAGTACCCCTTGCATGAAGGCTCTGGTCAGGGAGGGGTCAAGATCTTTATGTGAGAGAGAATATCAGACATGGTTCGCTGCAAGCCCTTCATCTCATGGATGACAAAGCTGGAACACGGGGGAAAAAATTGGTGCAAGTGGACACTCCCGACTCATTGCCCGCACTCTGTCACCCTGGCTACTTCTCAAGCTCAAAGTAGCTGTAGTGGGAAGATTTTGGAGGCGCTGGAATTTTGAACTCTCTATGCTGGAATTGCAAAGATAAAATACATAGCTCACAGCCACTATCTTCTAGAACATACAAGAACCAGTCCTTAGTCTCACTCCAGCATGAGATGAGGGACGCAGACAGTGTCGTAGATGATCAAACAATGTGAAGATGGAGGAATTCACTTGTTAACCTCTGATTACATATTATTGTTTAATGTTAAAAAAAATAAAAACATTAAAATCCTGACGAACATAGAAATGCTTTTCACGGAAAGTTTAAAATCCTGCATGATCCACCCATCACACATGTTCTTTGTGCGCCTATTAACACATCTGATACTATCGTTAAAAAAAAATAGGCTTGTTCTTCAGTCTGCAATGTGCGATTCTCTCCAAGCATCTGTTCTCACAAACACCTCAGTTTACTTGTTTCTTTTGAAAGCTGCAAGTGTCTGTTCTATGAACGAGCCGGATGTACTAAGTGATCCCTTTTTGATGGACATGGACTTCTCTCCTGTTTTCCTCTATCACGGATGATGCTGCAATAGTTCTCGCACGTGCATGTTTTTGCACAGTTGTGCGTTTCTGGACAACAAATCCCCGTGGGAAGGGATTTTATTTAGCAATATTTATTCGAACTTAAATAAATATTGCTAAACATTCCTTCTTGAATGACAGGACTTACTGACACTCTCATCCACATAGAACGGGAGTGCCTCTTTCTTTACATCTTCATCTGCACCGGGTTTTCACCAAGCTTTGAAATTTGGGAGCTAAATATTTTTAAAGAGACAGTGTTATCATTCGGGACAATTTAAGTTCATTTTTCACATTTGTTATCTCTCTTTGTTATCTCCCACAAAGACTTTAAAGGTATGGTTACATTTAAGACAGGCATTTCTTTTAAAGGGTTTCATTTTTGGAAACCTGAGGCCCACATCTAGTTTCTCCCCAATCTTTTTTCCTGTGTTCCCTGCTGGAGCGGCCTTGTTCTCTGGCCCCTGGCCCACAGGCTGTTATTGAAGTGGAGGCGTTGGTCTTCTCAGGGCTATTGATAGGGGGACATAGCCCATCCCCAAGGCCCCACACCTTGATGAGGGCCAGGGCTGAAGAGACTTGGTGAAGCCGGCTGATTTTTTTAAGCTAAGCACCCCCTTAAAGCGGGCTTCCCCCAGCAGGCTTTAGAGCACACATTTCCTAACCCAGATGGCCTCGCCAGCCTGGACACCTGGCTGGGGGAATGAACCGGCACCCCCTGTGTCCGTATTAGTGCTGCTTCCGTGATGGCGCTGATGGTCTCAGCTGTGCACATTCCGCCTTCCCCCAGGAATGCTGGGGAGATGGAGATGGGTTTGGCCAAGGAGCCTTTCCATGGTGGCTCCGCTCAAGCACCAGTTAAGCCAAGGGTGGATAAATGATCCTTCCTTGGAAGGTCAGTGTTGTTGGGATGCCCTCTTTTTAAAGCTAAATTAAGAAGAAGCAATATCATCTCTAGAAAAAATAGTGCAGTGACCATGTTCTGGGTGTTCTCAGTCTGTTCTTTCTGCCTTTCTGTGTCCCAGCCCCTTAGGGACACACCCCGATAACATCCCTTTATGCCTCCTTGAGGGGCATGTGGATCCCTGCTTCTCTCCAGCCTGTTCTAGGGAATGACCTTGGTATTAGTCATTTACACACTAGTGTGAAGGCAGGGCACCTGATTTTAGATATGAGGCAGCAGTACGTGAGGATTGAGCATCAGGTTGAGGCTTTTAAGGTGTGGTTCATTCTTGCTTTCTGAAATCACTCCATCAAAACAGTCCTCTCTTTTGTATCAAACGCCTTCAGAGTGCTGAGATGGTCAGACAAGGCAGACGGTGGAGTAGTCATATTCTCCGGAATCCAAATGATTTGGGAAACTCTGCAGGCCCCAACCGCCCATACCCGAGGGGCGACTTCCGAAAATATATTTTTAGGTATTTAAATGGTCTTTTAATTTAAACCGTATAGTATATCCACACCCACAGGCCTTCACAATTTTTCCAATGGGTAGTGAAAATGGAGCAAAAAAACTGAATCTGAAGTGTTAAGGCAGGCAGGGGTGGTGAAGATTTCACTTGTGGGACTGTCCCCCTCAAGCTACAGTAATTCCCCAGAACACACACAAGGACTTGGCGTCATTCCATATATATCCTGGCCTGTTCTCAGGCTGACGCCTGTGTGGTGACACAGCACTGACAGGTAACACGATGAATTGAAAACATATCAATCCAAAGGCCAGCTCAAGGGAAGCCTTGTTAAACTAGAACGTGGTCTGGAAGCTCTGTTTCCAGAACTGTCGGCTGAGGGAGAGGACACAGGTGGCCCAGTGGTCATTTTTAGGGTGAAGGCCCTGACGTGAGGAATTACATTTCCTGACAACGAGGCAGGATATTCAGAACGTCATGTTACGTGATGGGCTTCACCTTCCCCGACAGAGGATGGGCTTCACCATAGAATGGCTCCCAGGGGTCGGGTTGATGGCAAGAGCTGGCTGCCTCACCCTGCACTTCTGTGGATGACGTCAGCATCCTGGCATTGACGGCAACGTGAGAGCTACCCTGTGTAAAGTTGGTATCTATTTGGGGATTATTCAATCACCGGTGGCTTTCTCCCTCCTTCTGTCTTGGCTGGTCAGCGTGAGCTTTCTATTTGCAAAATCCTGGGCTTCTCATTATGAAAGAGACCTTAGGATTCATCCAGTTGCCCCAATTGCAAAATTGGAAAACTGAGATATCCCTCCTTAAGCCGTTGTTGCCTCTGGGCCATATGCAATGTCCCGTAGATACCAAGGAAGGAGAAGCTAGCCCTGAGGGACTTTTCTGGCATGCTGCATGTTCAGATTCCTTTAACAGGCAAGCCCGGAAAGTTATTTCTGTCAAAGGCACGGGGTACAAAGTTTTAAAAAGATAAAATATACAATATTCATCTTCTTAGCTGAAAAGAACATTGGAGAAGAGCTGCTCCTGCCTCCACTGTCAGAAAAAGATACTGAAGTCCAGAGTGGTTCCAGGGTTCATCCAAGGGGATGGGGTTTTGAGGCAGACTTAGAGTGGGGTTGGGTTGGGCTTCAGGGAATTGATGAAGTTTCAGCCTGGGGTGTTAACCAGGGAGGAGGAGAGAGAAGAAAAAGGATGAGAGAAGGGAGTCCTGCCCCTAAGGCACCCGGGAGAGAAGGCGTAGATGGCAGCCACAGGCCAAGGGGACCTTTATAGATCTGTCCCTCGGTGGGCAGATGCTAGAGGCATCCTTACTCATAATGCTCTTGGCCTGACCTGCTCGTCCATGAAGCTGTGATAGCAGGAGCTCAGTAAGATCTTGCAGAATGCATTTCATTAAGTCTAGAAACATCTCTGTGGAGGTTGGGAGAATGTGAGAATGCCATGAAATGGGCCAGAGCTGAGTCTATCCGGGGGCTCTCATATGCGGGAGTGGTTGCTCCTCTCCTGCTGTCCCTTGGCTCAGTGATGCAACAGTGGGGAGAGTCCAGAGCTGCAGGAGGGCTCCTCTAGCCAGCTGGGGGCCCAAGCAGTCTCCCACACAGGGCAGAAAGTGGAGTAGACCCAGCCTATGGCTCTGTGCCCTTGGAACAAGCAGATCCTGCTGTCAAAGTGGCACCATCACTGGCTTAAGAACAAGGGACATGGCCAGTGTGCCTCTAGTGGCCAGGATGCCCTCATATTAGTCCTTTGCTCTGTCCTCTTGCTGGACCCCCCACCTTGATCCCCTTCCCCCATAGTCCATTCCCCTTAACTCAAGAAATCTGACTTTTAGGCCAACTGGATTTTCTTAGAGGGCTGGCTTTCTGGCTCCCCCCATGATCCCGTCTCCCCCAAGAGGCCTCCTGATGGCAAACTCCCTTAGAGTTGCTGAAGGAGGCAGAAGTCCATGGGCAAAGCGATCCGATCCCCGTGGTGAATTGGCTGAGCCTCGTACGCATATGGGGTTGTAGGTCTGGCAAAGCCACAGTTCCAAAAAAGAACGCAAAAGGTCCTATAAGTTGGCCTCCTGCCCCCCAAAACATGGTTCCAAATGTCACCTTGGCATTTTCTTCTCAAATAAATTCTGTCTTGTTCGTATCACAAGGAAACTGGAAACATGGACTTGAGAACTTCTGTGTTTATTTCTCAGTCCTCTGATTGACTTGCTGGGTGACATGTTGAACTATTACATTTCTTTCGTGGATAAATGTGAACATGAGCTTTGAGATTTTTATCTGTTGAGGACTGGAGGCCTGTGGTTTATTTGGAGTCAAAGAAAAGTATTTGGACTTCGGTATTTTGCGTGTGTATGTTTGTGTGTGTTTATAAAAATAGGATATAAGGCAAAGAGTAGCTTAATATTATTGGATGGTAAAGAGCCATATGGATTTGAAAAAAAAAATTCACAGATGATTTAGAAGGTTGATAATATTGTCGTTAGAAACCAAGGCGCGGGGAAGATTTGGATAGAAGTGCTGTGTCCGATTGCTAAGAAAACAGAAGGCGTGATGCTTTGGAGAGGTGCTTTGCCTCTTAGGAGATATGAACGATTTTTACGCTTCAGTTCTTTGTAGTATTCTCATGCAACACAGGAGAGATGCAGGAAAAAAACCCATCTTGAAGATGGAGAAATAAAGACACAGAAGGTAATGTTGCTGCAGGAATTCTGGGACAGAGGTGAAATTTGAATCCAGAGCTTCTTGCGTCTCTGGCTGCAGCATGGAAGGCCTCATGGAGCAAGGGTGTGTGTAGGTGTTGAGCACCCTTCATCGCCGAGATTCTGGCTTCTGCGAGACTCCAGGTGACCACTGGCCCCGGGAGGCAGGAGCCTGGGGCTTTCTGGATCAGGATCTACACACAGCTGTCTTCATTTTCACAAGTGACCTCCTTGACCTCTGGGGTGGAGGGAATGATGGACTGAAACACTCTGATGGACGTACACATTTGGAATTTGTTGTGCTGATGTGTATTAGGAAGAGAACAAACCTCTTCCTAAGAAACGTATGTTAAAGGTGTGTTTGGGAGGTGAAAGGTGAATCTTTAATGCATATGCAGCTGAAAAAAACATTTATTTTATTTTTTACTTATTTTTTTGGAAAAAAAATGTTTTTTTTAGAAAGCACTATGGACTTTTAATAAACTGTGGATATTTATAGACAAGTCAACCAAAACAGACGTGGTGCCAGGGACACAGAGTTGGTTTGGGTTTTTGCTGTGTCCTGGGTGATGGGGGATGTTTCCTGGTTTGGGAGGTAGAAATGGGAGGGTTGATAGTTCGCCGGTATTCGGTACCATGCTGTCGTTTTCAACAGAGAGGATGTCAGAGGGAGACTGCTTAAAGTTCAGAAAGATACTCTGAACTGTGTGGGGTTGCTGGATAGCACGTGAGCTTCAAGTCCCCTTAATTCCTCATTAAAACACCTACTTGAGGGATTCTGCCTTTTCCCCCTGACTCACGTGCTCACGCCATGGAGAAAGCTCATGCTTTTCCATCTCCTTGGTCATCGGTTGAAGATATAAGTTAGGATCTCCTTTCTGGAGAGCCGTTGGGCAGTAGGGATCCAAGGCCTTACAATGTGAGTACTCCGACCCGGCGATTACACTTTTGGGACTTTACACCATGCAGGAGTGAGGCCGTGCATCCGACACGGTTCACAGTAGCAGAACACTGGAGATGTTGTGAGTGTCCAGCAGAATGAGCGGGGGCTGAGTTCCTGGTCACCCCACATAAGGCTCTCCAGGCATCCACTCATTCTGCATTGTTTATTAAGCACCTCCTGTGTGCCAGGCCCACAGAAGGGGTGATGTCAAGACTGACACGGCTTCAGCCCACCTGAAGCTCAAAATTTTGTTGCAGCAACAGATTTCATATAGCGTGAAGCAGAAAAAGGAAAAAGAAAAAAAAAAAGAAAAAGAAAACGGGCACAAAGTGTTTTGACAGTGTGCTCTCACGTCCCTTGTATGAATAGAAAAACCTGGAAGACAGTCTGAATGAACAGAGGCCTAGAAGCTTTGGGCAATGGCCATATATCCATGCATATTTTTTCCCCTTCAAATTCTTCTCTAGTTTGCAAGTTTTCCACAGTGACCATTATGATTTTTATACATTTTTTCTTTTAATGTGCCTTGGACGATAGAGAAAAAGAAGTGAGCAGACCTGGATTCTAGATTCAGCTCTTCCTTAAACATGCAGTGAGCTCTTGAGGGAGCCAGAGAAGCCTGGGGCGCAGTCTGGGGAGAGAGGCCTCTGAGGCTTGCAGCCTGCGGTTCCCAGATCCCAAGCTCTCGTCTCCTCTGAGGACACTGGGGGATTGTGCCGCACGGTTGGCAGCCTGGGAGCTTTCCCAGGAGGCAGGACTGCGGCCAGGCTGCTGATGCCCCAGTCCCCGGGCACCCTTTTGGATGTCCTGGGTTCTGGTCCTCTAGGAATCTGGGGTGTGTTCAGAGGAGGAAAAGGAGTTTGTGTATTAGGCGTATGTAATTAAATTAAGGAAGTGCCTCTAACCCTGCAAATGAACATCGACTTGGATTATCTCAGCCAAATGTCACCGCACCCCGAGAAAACAGGTGACAGCAGCTCCACTGAGCCAGCTGTGTCTGGGGCCAGTTATGGTGTGCGAAGCATTTTGCGGACATTTTCCTAGTTGAGGCTCCTGGCGACACCCCTGAAGTGGGCTCATCACCCCTGTTTTATAGGTGGGGACCTTCCACTCAGAAAGCAGGTAACCTGAGCAGGCCACTCTGGGAGAAGGGGCTGGGAATCCAGTGCCGCTCTCTGTGCTCTGAAGCGGCGTCTCTAACCTCCCCTGGGTTGTGCCTCCCGCTCCGAGAGGCGGGCTGTATCGTCGCGGACCCGCAGGTGTCGACAGCCAGGCGGTGCGTGAGGGGCAGGGTGCTGGTGGCCTCAGGGGGGCCGACTCTCAGATTGGGCACAGTCCTATTTTTGTTGCAACCGGATGCAGAGCCGGCTATTCTTAGCTGCCTTTTCTGGGAGGGTTATAAACGAGGAAATTGGGGTTCCATGCACGCACATACACACACTCAGAAAGTCTAACCTCCCTGTGATAGCTGTAGTAACCTTTCCTCCTGCTTTGTGATTGGAAGTCAGAAGCCAACTATTAAAACCTCATCATAAAAAATAGAATAGAATAGAATAGAATAGAATAGAATAGAATAGAATAGAATAGAATAGAATAGAATAAAATAAAACCTCATCATATACCTGTGTCTCATCAAAGAGTGAAACCTTATATCAAGTCCTGACCTTTGTTGTTTGACTGTTATTCTTGAAATAGTTTCCTTGCAGGTTCCAGCTTTGCTTATTTAGTAGTTTTTTTTTTTTTTTTCTTTTTTAAATGAGACATCCGGGAGGTATGGGGGACACACAGGTTGGAAACTTTAAGTTAAAATGAAGAGAAAGAATTGTTTCTTTTCCCCCATTGAAACAATGTTTCCATCGATATGATAGATACTATTTCCTGTGTTTCAATTTCAGTTCTTCTGTAGCTCAGATTCTTCTGATTCATCCTATATACCAGTGTCTCTAAAATACGGCTTTCATGTTATCATCTCCTCCTTCACCTAGAACATTCAGTGTCTCCCCATTGTCTCAGATAAAATACAAACTTGTAGGGTTTTTTTTTCTTTTTTAAAGATTTTATTTATTCATGAGAGACACAGAGAGAGGGGGTCGGGGCAGAGACACAGGCAGAGGGAGAAGCAGGCTCCATGCAGGGAGCCCGAGGTGGGACTCGATCCCGGGTCTCCAGGATCACGCCCTGGGCTGAAGGCGGTGCTAAACCGCTGAGCCACCCAGGGATCCCTCCAACTAGTAGGTTTTGAACTCATGTTCCTTCTTCATCAGTCTGCAACCTTGCGTTTCCGGGGCCATCTTCCCAGTTATTCCCAGGAGGGATCTTGCTCACACGAACCGGTGTCTCCGGCACGGCTCTCTGAAGATACCCTTGGCCTTTCTCACTTTGAGCATTTGTTTTATTGCTCAGTGCAAGAGAGAACCAAGTAGAAAGTTCTCCTTTCCTTTTTCCTTTTTCTGAAGTCTTCCCCTTTCTTTCAGGCACTAGTCACATTTTCCTTTTTTTAAAACAAAAACAACAACAACAAAAAAAAAACGAGTAAACATTCCTTGAACATCCCAGCCTGGGGTGGCCCGAGGTACGAGATCACTCATTCTCTGCAGTTGGAGGCACATGGCCTGTGGGGCTAGACCAGCTCAGCGCCCTGCCCGTCACAGGGGCCCCATGGGCACCCAGTGAAAACAGTATGTACTGAACTGCTGGCTAACAAGCTTCCTGTCCCGGCCACAAAATACTGCTGCACCAAGACAGGACCTCTTACCCTTCTGAAAACAAATAGTAATTCTTCTTGTCGTGTGTGTGTATGTGTGTGTGTGTGTGTTCAAAATGCATATGTTGGGGGGGTATTAGCTAATTATTTGTCATGCATTTGCCACCCATGACTAATCCTATTATATGAATGAGATGGAAGCCCAGAGGTGAAAATACTTGTGTGACCTCACAAAGCTGAGCCTGTCAGTAGAACCAGCCCTTGAACCCACATTTCCTTCTGCTCACTTAGGAGGCCACTGTTCCTTTTAAACCATGAGTCATAGGCCGTCAGGAACTTCTGTAAATATTCTGATGGCTTTTGTCATCCTCTCTTTTTCTCGCTAAAGAGCCAGATAGTAAACATTTTAGGCTCTGCAGGCTATGTGGTTTCTATTGCAAGTCCTCAACTCTGGCCCTCTGGTGGGAAAGCAGCCATGGGCACTGCGTAACCCAGCGGGTGGGGCTGTGTTCCAATAAAATTTTATTTACGAAAACAGGCAGTGGATTGGATTTGGCCTGTGGGTTATAGGTTGCTGACCCCCTGCTAGAGAGATGGTTTTCTTCTCTCTGTTCCTCATATTGGGCTGAAAAGTCAAGTTCAGGCATTAAGGAAATTTCAGTTTGAATTCTGAGCAGGCTCGGCCATAAAGTATAGGCCAATACGTAAATTATGTCTGTGACTGGGAAGGCTGGCTGGTTAGGGATAAACTGGGAAGTTGCAGATGTTCAAGGGAAAGACTGTGTACCTAACTAGCAGTAGACAGTAGGTCGTTCCAGGAACATGGGTGTTGGTCTCAAGGGGGAACAACTCTCAGCATTCGGGGCTGTGCTAACCAGCATGGGGGTGCTCTCCACTATAGAGGTGCACCATCTCCCCACACAACCAGACTGTTTGTTCCGTCATGCCCAAAGCTTTCACCTGTAGCCCACAGGCTGTCCCATTGCTCCCATCTGAATGTGGACCCCAAGAAAAGTCACAGTCATGACAGATGTCTTACAGTGAGCTCCCTGGTCGTATTATCACCCACTGTTTTTATTGGTGGCAGAGTGGAGCGATCCATCTGCATGGACATAAAGGTGTATCATAGGGAATTGTTACTAGGAATGGCTGATACCCCTGTCCTGAAAGGAACAGGTGGGTTTGGGGGAAGAAAGTCTTAAAAACTAAGACTTAGCGTAGCCCCATGACTCCCTCCTGAGAACACATGCACACTCCAAGGGCAGCCCCCCCCCCCCATAGTGCTTTATCATTAGGGTTGGCAAGTTTATCCTGGTTCTGAGCGGGGAGAGCTATTTGCCCTTTTATTTCAACAGAGACTATGCGAGGCCCAAGACCGAGAACACAGACGTTTTCCCACCATCTTCAAGGAGTTGTAGAAAGTTATCAGGAAATCTTGATTAATCCTGGAAAAGGACTTTGATGTTTTTTTTATTTTTTATTTTTTTCTGAATTGAAGTATTGTCGACACACAGTGTAACAAAGCTTCGGGTGTACAGCATAGTGATTCCACGTTTTGCTGTGCTCACCCCAAGTGTAGAAGAATTTCTGTGGCTTCTTAGTAGCTTCAACTACAAAGAAAGAAAAGGAAGAGATGTTTGATCTTTACGCTTAGGAGAAAAACGCCCTGGTTTTAGGCAGTTCACATAAATCCTGAGCAGGTAATTCTTTAAGTTGGCTCTTACCTGTTGTTCTATTATAATTCTCTTTATTTTCCACATAATAACATAATAATAGTAAACACTTGCAGGGCATTTAGCCTGTGCCCTGCATGCCTGTAGATGCTTTACATAGGTCTATCTAATCCTCCTGGCAGCCCTAGGTCAGTGGTATTACATCCCCATTTTACAGGCGAGGACAGGAGCAGCCTGTGCGCTTACTCATCCTGCTGCCTGCCTCTTGACTTTTATTTATTTATTTACTGGTTAGTTAGTTTTTATTTTCATTCCAGTTAGTTAACAGAAAAAACATGGCATGCTTCATGAATCCACCTGTCATCCTTGCTCAGGGGCCATGCTAATCTGGCCTGGATTGTTCCAGTTTTCTTGTTTGTGCTGCCAAAGGGGCCCTGCCTCTCATCTTTTAAATGGATGTTGCGGCCGGCAAGAGCACAAGTGTATTCCTTCTAAGGGATCCATTCCTTCCAGAGTGGACTGACCAGCCCATCGTTCTATTCCTTACTCAGCAAAGATTCCTTCCCTTGTCTGCCAGGCTGGACTCTGCCTGTATGGCTTTGCTCAGAAGGTTATGGTGTCTGTCCCAGTGGGTCATTGTGGCTGCCAGCAGTCTTGGGTGAGGTGATGGAGATCCCCTCTGTTATGTCACCTCTGTGAACCGTCTTCAGCCCAGAGGGGCACACCTGTTTCCCAAGGGTGCACCTGTTAACCAAGCTCACAGGACAGGTGTGGTAAATCAGAAGGCCTGTGTGCTAACCGGCAGTGAGAGAGACTACTGAAGGGGTTTGGTGAACTTGGGAATTGGGAAGGGAAGGTTGGGTGATTTAAATGCTCAGGGCCATTGGGAAAGTCAGTGGGCCACAGCGACCTCTCCCTCCCCTGCAGGAGGACACTTAAGTTCTTTAGATTTGTTAGCACAGTACATCCTGAGGCTGGGAAGTAGGTGTCGCTCCTTCTCTGGGACTTTGCATCTGTATACGCCAATCTTGCAGAAGGATGGCCCTTTCTATTCTAGCTGGTGGGGCTAGTAGGGCCAAGCAGAGACCCTGAGGTGAGCAACAATAGTGACCACTGACACTATTTTAATGGTAAAGTCCAAGGTCTTGCGTCCCACTGATTCCCTGGGCTTCTCACTGCTCCAAGAAGGTAAATCACACTCTGCCTTGCAATTTAATCTTTTTTTTTTTTTTTTAAGTAATCTCTACACTCAACGTGGGGCTTGAATGCATGACCCCAAGATCAAGAATCACGTGTGCCACTAACTGAGCCATCCAGTTGCCCCCACTTTCATCATTTTAAAATTTTTAAAAAATTTTTATTTATTTATTTATTTTTTGAGAGAGAGAGAGAGAGAGAGGGAGAGAGAGGGCAGGAGAATCTGAAGCAGACTCTATACTGAGTGTGGAGCCTTTTCCCAACCCTGAAATCAAGACCTGAGCTAAAACCAAGAGCCGGACGCTTAACCACCTGAGCCATGCGGGCTCCGGTCATCATTTTTTGACATTAAATGAGTGGCACCAAAACATAGCGGGGCCTGTTGTGAGTGGGGAGGGCTGATGCAGAGGGTTCAGGTCGCTGGGGAGCAGAGCCTCGCAGGAGGGCCCAGGTTCTTCAGACACAAGACTGAGTCAGCAGGGAGTTCGTCAGACAGGAAGCACTGTGCAGATGCCACAGTTGTTCTGAAGGGAAGACAGGCAGCCGGAGGCTGGGATGGGACCCCTGAGGTAGAGCCACCTGATGGGACCCGTGAGGAAGAGCCACCAGGGCTGGGGAGGAAGGACAGCTGAGGCCGCAGCTGTTCAAGGCTTCCTTTTCTGCAGTCAGCCCAACACTCCCTCTTTTCTCCTTGTGTCCCTCCAGCCGTCAGCCTTCAGCTCTCAGCAAGACCTGGGCGCGTGGGCCCACTGTCACCACACCTGTCGCACCATGGCCTCATCAGCATTACCTGAACCATGAATAACATCAGAGCAGACGACTGGTCACTGACCAAGAGGTCGGGGCCACAGGGTGACCCACTGCAGAGTCCCACTGTTCCCAGTGACAAGGATTAAACCCTCTACCCCGCAGGGAACTGAAATAGGGCTCTTGTCTGCCCTGTGGGCTGGAGATAGCCCCTTCCTCCCCAGCCCTATTCAATTCGGGAGCCTCGTTTAAGAAAAAAATGTAAAATTACAAATGATGAAAGAAATGATGATGCTGAAAGAAAATGTAAACAAGTCTATGTTTAAAAAGCTGGCATCCCAAACATCACAAAATCCAGAAAAATAACACATGATTATTAATTGGCTGTTTGACATATGTCTGCATTTCCTTTTTTTTTTTTTTTTTTTTTTACCTACATTTTTTGGGCTGTATGCTCTTTGATCACTTCTTCCTACAACAGTGATTTCAGAATACCATTTCCCTCCAGATAATAGAAGGGTAATTCACTCTTTTCTCTAGCTTGGGTGATTGGGACTTGTTTTCTATTATTGATGGATTAGGGAAAAAAGCTTGTTTGCTTCACAAGTGGTTATTGGTAATGCCATGTAAATTTTTAGGATGATTGTCAAATGTGGGGGCATCTCTCTCTGGTTTTTTTTTTTTCCTATATGAGCCATAAGACTTCAGGACATATAAGTGCTTTTTTTAAAAATTTTTATTTTTAATTTAATTTTTAATTTTTATTTTTAGTTTTTTCATTTAAGTGCTTCTGTGCGGTGACAAAGCCTGTGCTCATTCCACACATCTGGGGTCCTTCAGGGCCGTGTGAACAAGGGGTGCTGATGCCTTAAGCTCCAGTATCTGGTGGCAAATCACCCTCCTCGATATAAATGTTACATAGAACCTATGTGATCATTTTATGTATTGACACTCATCTTTTTAATTTCATAGTTTTAGGATTACTAGAGAAAGTGTTCTCATTGACAATAAATATAATCTTACATGAGTTTGGTATGTGCAGTGGTCACTCCTTCTGTATCATTTGTTAATTGCCTACTCTGATCAGCCTACCTCATGTTGATCACTGGGAAGCATTCGATGACATAAAGCAGATAAGACACAGCTCAGTGTCTTCATCTAGTAGCTGTTCAATAAACAGCCATTAAGGCTCGCATCACCCCTTCATCGGCACCTGATTTGGAACTGGGTGCTTGGAGATGTGAAAGTGGGATATTATCCCTCCAGGAGTTAGAGATGGGCCTAATTTTGGGTCCAGCTCCGAGACCAAAGTGGGAGTCAGGGTTTGTCTCAAGTTATAAATAGAATGGTCCTCGGGGCACCTGGGTAGCTTGGTCAGTTAAATGTCCAACTCCTGATTTTGGCTCAGGTCATGATCTCAGGGTCCTGGCATCAAGCTCCATGTCAGGCTCTGTACTGGATGTGGAACCTGCTTGAGATTCTCTCTTCCTCTGTGTCCTGCTTCCTCGCTTGCTCTCTCTCTCTCTCTCTCTCAAAAATAAATAAACCAACAAATAAAGAGAATAAAATATTTAAAAAATACAATGGCCTTCCCTCATTAGCCATGAATTCTCTACAGTTAATCTCTATCCATGAATTCTTCAGTCATCAATAATACTCTATAAACATAGCCACAGTTACATATTAAGCCATACTTTTAAAGAGCTTGATGATAATGTTTAGTTTGCTGTGTCTCCCCCAAATCTTTTGATTCTTACCAGGTTCAGCCACAGAGGTTGTCAAAATATGGTTTTCTATTTTGCAATGTTAAAGACTCTCCTGTGGCAGAAATATCTGTGTACAGGGAGTCAAGAAGCTGGAGTTGCCACAAACTCTGCATGGGTACCTGCTGGGGTGCTTTTGGTTGCAAATGACAGCAAAGCCACGTTAAGCGTCCAAAAGACAGAGGGAGTCTCAATACCCAGCGTGTGCACTGGGTCCCAGCTGGGCCTGCCCGTTCTTTCTTTCATGCCCATCCAGGGGCCGACCAGCGGGGTCAGTCCCACTTATTCCATGGGACTGGATGTTTGGGGTGCTGTTGAACACTGGCAAGGACACTACCCATGTGCATTCTGTGACATGTGGGCCCTAAATCACTTCACTCCTTTGGACTTTATTTGCCTCATTCAATTAGGGGCTCGTCCGACACCATTAGTAAAGCCCTTCCCAAGAGTAACCTTTAAGATTTTATTTTCTGTTTGCATTAATTGGTTTTTGTAATGAATAAACAAATCTTTTCTGGCCACTGCTGTCAAGCCAAGAATGTAATTAGTAAATAAATAGCTCTGTGTAGATTAAATGATAAGTCAGGGCAGTCAGCCTTAGTGACTTTGTTCCTACTCATGAGTTGTAGATTTTGATCTAGAAAAATGGGCCATAGAGGCTGTGAGGGAAGAGCCTTGGAGCATGGCTGCTAAAAACTGCCCTGACTTAGTAAGCGCCTGACTTTGTAAGGGTATCTTTTGCACAGCAGACGCGACTTGGTTGTTCCTTCACAGGAGATCAGGGAAGGTCTGGGCAGGCCTCCTGTTTCTTACCATAACCATTGGAGCTTTGCTCTGATGCTGGTATTGCAAGGAAGCCAGGAAAGGTTGCATTTGGATCCGGAGGGAGCTGGTGTTGGCAGAAGCCAGAAGGACTCTAAATGGCAGTGCAATCAGATCCCTGTGGATAGCTGAGGGTTTCTCGGGACTGAAACCACAGACCTCAGCTTTCTACTCCATCCACTTTTTACAGAGCCTTTGGCTAGCCCTGAGATGAGATTCCAGTCATGGCAGCAGGAGAGCTTTCAAGGAAGCACAGGGAGGTGGTTCATGACAAAACGAACTCCTCGGCCTCGGTACCCAAATCTAGGTGCCAGAGATGGCAGTGAGCTTTGGGAACAGCTCTCCTCCACGTCTTCAGTGCCCGGGGCTGGGAGAAGATTCCAGAACACCTGTGGGGCCCAGGGCTGCCTCAGTAGTTTTGCCCATCTGTCCAGGACCTATGGGGAAAAGTTAATCGGATTGGTAGAGCAGTCAGTCTATTTCCACTGCGACTTGCTGATTTTTGAATGAATTGATAGAGTTGCCAAAGGTTGGTCTGTGCTTTGATCGAATTCTCTGTAATTTAGCTTCTGGAAGATAGTTCTGGGGTGGTGGTCAGCACTGTTTCTAAACTGGCAGGCAATACTCTCTGACTTTGTGTGCAAAGTACAAAAGTGCAGAGCTCGAAAATGGTTTCTAGTGAAATGGAAGCATTAGCTTGAAGGGAAGCTATCAGATCTTGATCTCAGTGGTCATAGCAGATGGAGAAAAGGTTCATTTGTTGGCGTGGGGGAGGTTAGAGTATGGATTGAAGAGAGAGCACATCGTTCTGTGAGTTGCGTAACGGGCACCTCCATGGCACCTTGTTTGTTTCTGAGGGTCCATCCGAATGGGAGATGCGGATAGACTTGGAGTTTCGGGCCTGGCCTCTAGAGCTGTCACTATCATGAGTTATTTTTTGTTGTTGTTGTTGTTTTCATGATCGTCATGCTTTTATGATCAGTAGGAGCACGGCGCTGGTGTACCACCACTGCCCTGGGTATTTGGGTATTTTTGTCCCTATGCTTGTCTGTTCAGTGAATGGTGTCTGCATTTGGTACGAGCCTCAGGGGCTACCCCTGGCAGGACAGAAGGGATGTCATGGTTAGCGGCCCATTTTGCAATATGCGATGCAAAAAAACAGATGAAACAGTCCCCCACCCCAAAATCTCTAACGAAGAAGCTCAGGATGTAGACTGCAAGCAGCAAGGTACATTTCTGTGATCTTGAAAACTAGGGATGGAGAGCATGCAGAGATTAGAGAACGCAGCGGTGAAGAGTGTGGGCTCTGCAGGCCCCAAACACACGGGGTCTTGCCTTTTCAAGCAAGCACCACTGGCACACGCCTTAATTTCTGGAAGCTCAGGATCCTCGTCTGTAAGAGGATGACCGCACCTCCCTCATCAAGGTAAGTGGAAGGAAGAAATAAATAATGCAGGCAGAGCTCCAGGCGAGTAGGAAGCAGGGGAGAACTTTTGGCGTTGTGTATGTTTTATGAATCTTTGGATTGCAGGAATTGGGCCCTTGGTGTTCATTGTTCCGGCTATTGCTGGGCAGGTGGTCCTCCCTCAGGAAAATAAAGAGTAGGGCCGTGTCAGGAGTGTCTGCGGACCAGCCAGGTTTCCCACCCGTGGAAGGAGAGGGTAGCTTGCTGGCAGACATGTGATCAACGTGCGGCTTGACTTCAAAGCCATGTTTGGTCCACACCTTTCCCCAGAGAGGTGGCAGGAATCGAGTTCGCGGAGGGCTTAGAGCAGCCAAGTCTTCAATAGGATGCCATTTGAGGCTTTTCCATTTCTTTGGTTGGAACTGGGTTTTCACACATGGTGTGATTAAAAAACAACGACGACACTGCAAGAACTCTTGCACAGAGGACCAAAGGAATGGCTTCTTAGCAGATACAGAAGGGTGGAGGAAAAAAAAAAAACAACCATGCCAAGCACGTGAAGACCAACCAGATTGCGTCGGTAGGTGGCAAAGTACTTGGCTATAAATATTGCAGGACTCCTCTTTCTCTACTTAAAAGAAAAATTGCTTTGCATTTCAGACGACAGAAATGGCCGGACAAGCCTTTGGTTCGTGTGCAAGAAACTGTGAAAACAACATGAAAGATTTTCCTAAAATGGGGTTTAAGTCAAAGCCCCGGTCTCGATTTGCCTTCCATGCATTATTTCTCATATGTTACGCAAGACTCCCCCAGGCCCCAAACCATTCATTTTTCCTGTAATCTCGAGGTGTGCGCAGGGTCCGACGGAGCTTCAAACCTTTCTGCTTTCACTTTTGGTTAGTTGGAACCCCTATCTGGCGGGATTTGAATATGAGTGTTTTCTGTGGCTTTTCTGTGGCTCCTTTTCAAAGTATTCAAAGCAGTTTAAAAATACAGAATGTTCAGCGATCTGACCAAGAGCTAATGTAAGTACTTATTTGGGGGCTATTTTTAAAAAGATCTCTTAGGGCAGGTTTGAAACTCTTAACTCTGACTCTGTCTTGGAAGTAGCCACGCCGATTAAAAAAAGGGTCTGAAAAACAGGAGACTAGTCCTCTGCAGTCACAATGCTTTCCGTAGCGACAGTTAGGAGCAAAGAGCACAGTCTAGGGAAACAGAAGAGCCGAAATTACTTAATATTAAACAGGAAACTGACCAGGGGAGTGTGCAGCAACATGGTGGGTTTTCAGCAAATCTGTGGCCGGGTTTGTCCGTAACAAAAAGCCTCAAGGAGAACTTTGATGGTGAGTTTCCATGAAAATCTTCCCCAGAACGTGGCCACTGGAAGCAGGTTCTGTATTATAGAGTTTTGAAGCAACCCGTTTCCACCAGAGCCAAAGGAAATTTGGAAGCAAATTGAAAACCTCTCCAAGAGTGGAAAATGCTCTGCACTTGTGTTCTGCCTTTGTGCAGGGCTGTCACTCACCCAACATGTGCATATGAATATTCTTTCTGAAGACCTGGGCTTCATTTTAAGGTCAGCCTTCAATTTCTAGAGAATATAATTTGCTGCTATTTTTAGGGCCTCATGATTGCTCGTAATAACTAATGGAAAAAAAAAAAAAAACCTCAACAGAGAAATAAATGTGTAACAGCTGTGTCTGCTTAAACTTGATTAAAGGCAGTAAAAAAAAGTAAACAGAAGAATGAATGTGACAATAGACAAGGGGGAGACGAGTATCCCTCTCATTGGGAAAAGTTTTGCAGACATAACTCGTTCTCCTTCGGAGGCTGGCGATGTCTGTGTTTAAAGTTTACTTTACTGTTTGTCTTGAGTGGGATCAGTGTTGTAGTGAATAATTTATAGCCAGCATGAATGAGCTCATTAGTCACCTTTTCAGACTTTAAATGAGTTTTGTGGTTGTCATTACTCGAGCCTTCTGTTCAGCCGCCGAGCAAAATGACAGTTTGGCAGTTGGCTGCCTTGTTGTCGGGCAGCCTGCTCCCCTTCAGGTCTGTGTTGCTTTTGTATTTCATTGAAACCTTTCCTTTCTATCCCGGGGCTGGTCCACGGACTCTCACATTTCAGATGCCTTTTGCACCCCAAGCTTAAAGGAGAAGTTTTTCATGGATTAAAAAAAAAAAATCTTTCAGTTGCGTCTGCCACAGAGAATGAAGTGGATGGAGTGAGCTTTTTCCAGCAACTGCTGTGTATTATTCTCTTTGTGCTTGGTTTGATATTCAAGTTATTCAGAAGCAGCAAGCTGGGGAGTCGTTGCTCAGCGCCTGAGCCGGGCACTCACAGGGTGGCAGGCCTTTCGGGCCAGGGGGTGTCCCTGGAGTATAGAGGCTGGGAAGGAGGTTTCAGAGCGGGTTTGCATTTTGACAGTCCTGAAAAATCAATATGAGGTGAGTGTGTGGGGATGAAGAAACGGAACTCCAGACAAACTGCCAGGCCAGATTTCTAGGGCCAACAAAAACCATGTTATTCCTGCAAAGGGCTAGAGAAGATGACCCTTCAGGATCCCGGCCAGCTGGGGGTCCAGATCGTGGGGCCTGGCCATGACGTCTTCCTCAATTCTCCGTCTTCCCCGTGCAAATCATTGAGAGAAAGCAAACTGTTGCAGCTGCCTGCCCACCGTGCCTTTGGAGGCTTGCCTGGGAAGCTGGTATGTGAGGAAGACGAGCCTGGGCATGCCAGTAGCAGGTGGGATTTCTTTGGAACGGATGTCGTGAGGTTCATCCCTCCCTTTGAACCTGGCCTGGGCCACCTCCGGAGCGCTCTGACGTCCACTCTCTGGGACTGGACTCCATCCGGAAGTCCAAGACCCCGTGGCATGCCCACCTCGGGCCTCGGGTAGCCTCTGCTGGCACTCAGGCCGTGTGGAGACTTGCCCGGGGTGTCTCAGCCAATGGCCTGGGCCTCTGTTCTGAGGTCTCGTTGACGTTTGCTGTGAGCAACAGGCACTAATGGCTGCCATCGCCAACGTGGGCAGCGCACCCCCTTCCGGGATCCATATTGTTAGACAGCTGGCCTAGCACCGTGTGAGGCATGTAGGAAAGATGCTCAGTATTCCTCTCTGGAAGAAATGCCAACTTAAAAAGGATGCCTGGTTGTTCAAAGGGGGCCAAATCTTTGAAGCCAGCGATAGTCACATGTCTTTGAGCACGGGGGGACTGCAGGGTGTGGGGGGTATTAGGTGCATGGTGCACCCACAGAGAGACGGCGGTCCACTTGGCCACTTGCTTCCCAGCGCCCACCCCTTATGAGACTGAGTGCTCAGCGTGCACTTGGGCCTCACAGTGGATGGGCATGTTTTGCTTGCACCTGAACCAAAACAGTAAAGGCATGCAGGAGGCTGTTTCGGGAAGGAGGGAGGATTCGAAGCAGAAAGCGTTGGTGAACTGCACGACCTAATAGAGAAGAGCAGCCTCCGGGTTTGCAGTCATCATAAGCTGAAAGTTGCTCATCCCCCAACCAGAGTTTTACGCAGCAGGGAAATAAATATATTGGTGATATCCTAACCTAGGCCGTGCGTCCCAGAGACCTTGTCAAATGCGTAGTTTTTACTTGTGTTTCAAAAAGGCCATCTTGAAGAGGGGAACCGACTGTCTGCTTTCCCATCCTTCTGAGAAAGTAAAACAAGAGACCTTATTCCTTGGCATGGTTAAGGCCTTGGCAGACTTAGCAACTGCAGCCCCCGAGACCATGGTACTTGGTGTACTTGAATAGAGGGAAACAATGAGAGCTCTTCACAACTTTGCAGGAGGAGAAGGTTGATGGTGCTACTTTTCTTTGACTCATCTGTGTAGTTATTAGATACCAGCTTGAGAGCAATAAAAAGAAGCTTTTTTTCTTTTTTTCCTGTTAAGTGATCGATATTTTTGATTACTGCTGTGCCACCTGTGCTATGAGCAGAAGAGAAGTACAAGGCGGGGTCCTTGCCTCTCAAGGCACTTACAATTTGTTTGATGCTCACTATCTAGTTATATATATTTTTTTATTACAAAGATACACCATACCATATTGATTAGGACCCAGGAACATGGAACTTCAGCTTTTCGCAAGTAGTGTCTTTTCATTCCGTTTAAAAGTCCCTTTTTCCTTCTTTCTCCTTTATAGCCTGCTCACAGTGTTTTCTCTCTTGAACCCCGCCACTCCTATCCTTCGTGTCCTTGCCACACACACCCCTCCCCCTGCCCTGCCCCTCCCAGGGGTTCTCCAAGAGGAATTCAGATGCTCTGCATGGATCTGAAGCTTCCCTTGGTTCCTACCTGGGACCCGGCTCCAAACTCTGGAGCTAGAGTCTGTGGGTTCAAATCCCAGCCCTGTCACTTACCAGGCAGGTGTGACCTTGGGCAGGTGACTAAACCTCTCTGTGCCTCACGTTCCTTGTTTATAAAATGGGCACAATAATATAGTACCCTCCTCACATGGTTAATGTGAGGCTGGATTGAGCCAATATTTGCCAAACCTTGAAATCCTGCCTGGCACCGAATAAGTGCTACCTAAGTGTTTGTTAAATACAGTTGGTCATTATTCATGTATTTATTCCTATTTGCAGATTCATGCACTTGCAAAAAATTACCTGTAACCCCCTAAGTAATGAATAACTCGGGGTGCTTTGATGGTCATTTGTGGACATGCACAGAGTAGCCAAAAATTTTGAATTGCCCCAATGCACACATTGCCAGCCTACGTCTAACAAAGCAACGCTCTGGCTTCTTCTTTCAGTTCTCATACTGTAAACAAGCATTCGTTCTGTGGTCTATTTTGTGCTCTGCTTTTTGTGCTTTTTTTGGTGGTGGTGGTGGTGATTTTTCTGTTTAACATGGCAGCCAGTCGTAGTGCTGGAGGTTTAGTGTTCCTGGGTGTGTGAAGGCTGAGTGCCTCGTGGACAATTTACAGAAGCCTTGTTGGAGAGGTCTTCATTCAGACATGAGTTATAGAGCTGTTGGCTGAGAGTTCAGTGTTAAGGAATCAACAATGTAAGGTATGTTTAGATGGAAAAGCATCTAAACATGGTTACATAGTCATCAGGTCACGAAAATGCTGTCACCAGCAGCTCACAGGAACCTGGCCGTGTGTTTCCCCCTGGGAGCAGTAGTTCAGTGTTTGCTAATTCATTGTTTGTAGAAACTTTATAGGACATAACTTCCACAAATAATGAGCCTCGGCTGTAGATAAATGGAGTCCAAGAGCTCAGAGTGGCAGCTTTTTCTAGGGCGAGCTTCTGACTGCCAGAGTATCCCTCAGAAGGCAGGAGAAGCGGAAGTAATTCTGGCCACGTGGAGTTCCTCAGCTGGGCACAGATTTTCCTATCAGATTTGAAAAAAGAAAAAAAAAAAGATATAATCAATCTGGTCTTTTATAAGCACAAACTGTTAGAGAAGATCAATCTGAAACTAAGAGTAAATCTTCCCCCTCCCCCCCAGATTCCTAATTCAAGAGTATTTTCCCTTATCTTTGGACCTATGTTAAGAGGTTGTAGGGGAAGTTGGATACTCGAAACCTATAAATCAAAAGCCTTCCTACAACCAGACAATAGACACCACAACACGGGGGACCATGTTTGTTATACTTAGTGGTTCTCCTGTTTGCTCAGAGCACCAGCCTTTTCAAAAGAAAGGACTCACTTTGTTCCTTCTGATTGAGAAGATCACAAAATTAAACTCTAACTTGCTTCTCCACGCTCTCACTTTTTGAAATGTTTGCAAATTGTTTCACCCATATCCTACAAGGGAACGTGAAAATGATCGTGAAAAAGGAAACCTTCACCGAAAATGACCGGAAAATCCAAATGGCAGGAAACAAAGGGAGCATGGGGCTGGGGGTGGGGGGGTGGCACAGAATATAATAATATGCCTGCAGCCTCTTATTTCAGCAATTTCCGAGTTTTCATGATTTTAAACAATGTCCCAGCAAACCCTCCTAAATACAGTGTTGCATATTCTAGTGCATGTTTCCAGTAAGTGCTGCCCGCGTGGCTTATGTGTGTCAGGCTCTAGGGTGAGTGTGTGGACCTTCCAGAACCGCTGGGTCACTGGGGTAGGTAGTCAGGTGGGCGACTTAGTGATCTTGTTAGAGTGCCTCCCTAGGATAAATTCCTAGAAGTTGCAAATTTAGGGTCCCTGGCTGGGCTCACTTAGGTTGTCATTGAACAGTTGTCCCCAGTCACATTCTTCCAGACACCCACACCAGCACGGGTTGGGTAATTTCTTTTCGGCCTGTGCCAGTCTGGTAGATGAAATGAGATGTCAGGATCGCTTTCATTTGCATTTCTATGTTTGTTTTTTTTTTTTTTTACTGAGGTGGATCCTTTCTCCATGGGGGTTTTAATCATTTTTGTTTCTCTTTTGATGAATTGGCCCCTTTTCTCATTAGGGTGATGACTTTTTTTTTTTCCTTTTTTCTCCCCTCATTGAGTTGTAAGGGTTATACGTTTAAATATTAACCCTTTTTTCCTATGTGTGGCAGATATTGCCTCATTTTTTTAATCTATCTTTTTGCTTGATTGATGACCCCAGCACGACACGCAAATTTTAAATTGGTGGGCAGTCAAATCTGTTAATGTTTTCCTTTGGATTTATTTACTTAACAAAAACTGTGCTAAGTGCCAGGGCACCGTTGTATGTGTTTTGCAAATATTAATTCATTTGATCTTCATCAGAACCCTATGAAGTGGGCCTTACTGGTAGTCTCCCTCCCTACCCCCCGCCTTTTTTTTTTTTAAGATGAGGAAACTAGGTGGGGAGAAAGAAGTTAAGTACCTTGACTAAGGTTACCCACCTCTTGTATGTGGTAACGTGAGAATATGAACCTGGCCCCAGGTTCTTAGGCTAGCCATCAGGCCATACCACCTCTGGCTGTGGTATTTTGCTCCGTATGTGTGTTTATCTGTAGTTACTTCATAAATGCTCCCCTAGTCTCCTAGATCCTTGAGGGCAAGTGCTACACCTTTTATTATTTCTCCAGGTTCCTTCCTGGTCCCCTCCACGCAGTCCTAGGCATAGAGTAGCTAGATGCTCCATAAATACTTGTTGACTGAATGCATTAACTAAATCTGGATTCTGGATCATTTGCTCACACTTGTGCTTATGCTCAGAGAGGAGTTGACAGGTCCTGTGTTTTCATGTTGCCTCCAGCAGGAGACTTGATAAGCTGGGGTTTGGCTTGGGCACCTGAGCTAATGAACTTCACTCCCCCGGTTTGGCTGTACTTTTCCCTTACCACACATCCCTCCTTCCCTCCTCAAATAAGCTTCCTGGCTCTGTTCCCTGCTGGAGAAACTTGAAGAAGCCTTTTCCCAGGCTACACCCTTCCAAACCTGTCGTGTAAACACCAAGAATGCACGAGAGGGAAATGCAAGAGAGGATGACAAGTGCCAAGATGCTGGACCAAGTCTTGAAATGCTCTAAGACTGGAGGGCCTTCCAGCCGTGCCGCTGGGTCTCTCTTACTTCCACGTCCAAGGCTAAGGGAAAAATGGAGCAGCTTTTCTACCAATACCAAGAACATTCTCATCAAAGTTGAAGAGAGACAGTCAACCCATGATTGAGTAGTTTTCTTTGACCATAATCTTCCCCCTTTCTCACTTTAGACAATCCCTCTTGGTTTTGTCTTTGAAGGCTTTTACACATTCCTTCCTTCCAGTCTCATAGACTATTCTTCAGTAAGTCAGTGGATTTCAAAGTTTGATCCCTCAACCACCAGCAGCAGTGTCCCTGAGAGCTTGCTAGAAACATGAATTCATGCCACGGCCCCAACCTACTGAATCACAAACTCTGGGGGTGAGGGCCAGCAAGCTGCACATTAATAAACCTTATAGGTAATTTTGGTGCACACTCAAGGCTGACAACCACTGTTCTCCATGGGATCCTCCGCACTTATCATAGAACATCGTAAACGTAAATGAGCTCTCATGGTAGAAAATTTAGAACATAATAGACATGAATGAAAGAAGCAGGCCAAAAAAATCATCCCCCAACTCTGCCACTCAGAGAGGATCACTATTTTAATATTTTAGCATATTTTATAATTTTTGAAAACATAAAAAAATCTTTATTCCCTTTTATGTGGATTATGGTCTTGCTTTCTCAGGAGTTCTGCCTGCTTTGGGTTTTTCATTTTTTCCCCCTTTCTTCTCCCCAAACTGTCTTGAATCCACAATTCCAGTCTTTTTTTTTTTTTTAAATCAATCTTTAGGATTTTGTTTATTTATTTTACAGAGAGAGAGAGAGTGCATGAGCTGGGTGTGGGGAGGAACAGGGGGAGAGAATAGCAAGCCAACTTTCCCAGTGCAGGGCTCTTTCTCACAACCCTGAGGCCATAACCTAAGCTTCTGAAACCAAGAGTCAGATGCTTAACCTACTGAGCGCCCCCCAGGTGTCTTCACAATCCTTTTTTTTTTTTTTTTTAATTGAGATATACTTGACATAACAACGTTGTGTGTGAGTTTAAGGTATATAACATAGTTTAAGGTATATAACACAGGTGTCTTCACAATCCTTTTTTTTTTTTTTTAATTGAGATATACTTGACATAACAACGTTGTGTGTGAGTTTAAGGTATATAACATAGAGATTTGATACATTTAAATTACAACGTGATTACTGGTGTCTCATTAGCTGACACCTCTGTGTCACATTATTAGCATTAAAATTATTATCAATTAAAATCTAATCCCTTAGTTTAAATGTTTCCAATACAGTTTTCTTGTTGATAATCACTGTGCTGTGTATTTTTTTAATTAATTAATTTATTTTTATTTATTTATGATAGCCATACAGAGAGAGAGAGAGAGAGAGAGGCAGAGGGAGAAGCAGGCTCCATGCACCGGGAGCCTGACGTGGGATTCGATCCCGGGTCTCCAGGATCGCGCCCTGGGCCAAAGGCAGGCGCCAAACCGCTGCGCCACTCAGGGATCCCTGTGCTGTGTATTAAATGGTCTCTGGGACTTACTTTTCTACTAGTTCCAAGCCATTCTTTTCAAGCATATTTCTGATAGTGTCACTTCCGTGCTCAAAAATATTCAGTGGGTTCCTCTTGCCATTTGAATGAGTGCGTATAAACTGTTCATTTTAGCATTTAAAGAGTTTTGTCATAGAATGTTTCCCCTCTTATCCACCAATACACATACTCCATAAGGAACAAACCCCCTTTTGTCTCTGGCACCTAATAGAATGTTACGTACTTGGTGGGCACTCAGTAAATATTTGTTCGAGGAACGAATGCATCTTCTAATACGGTCAGATCATAGTTGATAAATCTGCATGTGCTATTCATTTCTCCAACCCAGAACAGTAGCTCCTGCTGCACTGCCTTCTCAAAATGTACAGGCCTGGGGCCCATTGTAGAAGATTCTGATCCATTACGTGAGGCTTCCTAAAATACATAAGCTCAGGTCTATAACATGCCTTCCTCATTTCTGCAGGTCAAACACTAACCCATCTTTATTGGATATCCTCCTTCTAAAGTCATTCCCAGGCCTGTCATGCCTGATGGTTCCACCATGGCCCTGGCCTCAGCTGATAGGAGGGTGTGGGCAGAAAGGAACAGTCACCTAAGTCAGGCTAAGCCAATCAGGTGATTTCCCTGAGAATATAAACCATGTCATGGAAGGCAGAGGCAGTCCGAGGGTGGCGGGTGCTGCAAGTCAGGAGGTTTGGACGTGGTGCTGGCAGCCACACACGGTCATAAGTGAGCAGAGAGAGCCAACCTCTTGGGAGGCGAGTGGAATAAATATGTAGAGGGAAGTAGGAAAGACTGGTCTCAGAGGGAAGGGGAGGTAGAGAGCAAGAAACTGCTTGATGACGTCCCAGTTCTGAGAAGCACGGCGGGGCACCTGGGTTCCCGCTCATGTGACCCCTTTAGTCACTGGAGCCAGCTTGCAGGATCCCTGACCAGAAGACCATCTCTGCAGGCCTGCCTCAGATTCCTTCCCGGCTGTGCAAGTCCCCAGTCCACCCACCTGCGGGGGTCCTCTCACTGCTCATCTCTTCAGGTGTTACTGCGTCAGGGGGACTGGGAGGCTTTACCCTGAACTAGTCCATAAATAATCACGTTGGCCAAAGAACCAGAAATGGGAAGGGCAGGGAAGCACGTTGCAGGGCAGGGAAACACGTTGGAGAAGAAGGAAGAAACCATTAAGGGGAGAGGCACTCTTCTGTACAGAGGAGGAGGAACCTGAGGAGACCTATTGGGTGAAGAGTCCAGGTCTCCCCTTCCCTTCCCCGCAGACTCCTGTATACCCTGGGGGTGCCTGCCCAGAGCAGCTGGGGAAGGGTCTTAGCAGCTCCCCAGCCAGGGAATAAGTGTTGCCCAAAGTGACTTCCAGGGCACGCATAGGATTTTGTTGTCAAACCTGCTTATAGAACAATTGTTGAAATAGTTCCACTTGCTTTTTTTTTTTTTTTAAAGATTTTATCTATTTATTCACAAGAGACACACACACAGAGGCAGAGACACAGGCAGAGGGAGAAGCAGGCTCCCTGCAGGAAGCCCTATGTGGGACCCGATCCAACAACCCCTGGATTACACCCTATACCCTCAGCCGAAGGCTGCTCCACCACCGAGCCACCCAAGGGCCCCTAAACAGTTCCACTTGTTTTTTGAAGACTTCTCAGGGGCGAAGGCACAAGGGTAATTTGTAAATGTTTAGGAGGGGAATTGAAAATGGAATTTTTCCAAAGAATTTGGGCCCTGCCTCCTTTTTATCAGGGAGCATCTTTCGGAGCTGGGGTTCTGTGGAATTAGAAGGTGGAAAGGCCACCCCAAAGGCTGCCTTTGGCTTTCAACAAATGTCTGAGTGCCCCACGTCAGAGGGACGGATAGGCAGATGTTTGTGCTCCCCCCTCCCCATCAGGCAGTGCTGGTCCACCACTTCCTCTTCAGGATGATGTCTCTTGCCACATCCCCATACCCATGGGAGAAAGAAATTAAGGAATACAGACGGTCCCTGACTTAACAATAGTTCGACATACGATTTTTTGACTTGGTGATGGTATGACAAGCGATACACATCCAGTAGACACCATACTTCAGGTAGAGAATCTGGATCTTTTCCTGGGCTAGTGATAGACTGTCTGAACCCCTGTGGGGAGGCCGGGCAGCTGCAACCAGTCGGGGGAGACAGCCACCAGGCCTCCAGCCATTCTCGACTCGATACAACCACTCCGTTTTTCACTTTGAGTACAGTCGTCAGTTAGGTACAGGAGATACTCACCACCTGTGATAGATGATGTTTGCCTGGTTGTAGGCCAATGTGAGCGCTCTGAGCATGTTCAAAGTGAGCGAGGCTGAGCTGTCGTGTATGCTGGGTTAGGTGTATTAAATGCAATTTTGACTCAAGATATTTTTGACTTCTGATGCTGGGCTTCTTGGGACATGACCCCATCGTAAATAGAGGAAGGTCCATATGTTTGAGGATGGAAGAAACCAAAAACACGCAGAAGGAAAGAGAGGCTAATAAAAGACAGCTTACCTCACCGTACTCCACCCTCTACTTAGGGCTTCCCCTGGCCCAAGGCTTGTGTGCCTTAAAGGTGTTCGGCCTACATGGCTGGTTCACACACTGGAGGCTAAACACAGCTTGCACGGACAATTTTAAGAGCGACACACTCTGAGGACAGAGGACTGGAGCGAAGATTAACATGCCACTTCTCTTACTGCGAAGAGATTTCTAGCTATGGCGTGAGTGTGGTTGGCCATGCGGAGGGTTGGGCGCTGGTCATGGAAGGGGGGAGTATTGCTCTTCCTCTTTTGGGTCAGGGGGTGGGGGTGCGGGGCAAGGCGCTTGGACCAAGGTCTCTTGGCCTTGGTTCCTTTGATGGGAGATTCAGCCCACACGACTGATATGCTGAAGGAGAGTGCCACATGCTTGACTGGTATCCGGTTGTCCCCTTGTCACCAGTTCTGATGCTTAGAATCTCTGGCTTAAGGCTTCAGAGGTATCCGTCTCCCTCACCTTACCCCTTTTGCTTAGCAAGTTTGGGTAGGTCACATCCAGCGCTCAGTAATTAAAAGGGGTGGGGCTGGATGGCCTCCACCTTGGAGTCATCTCCTGGGGTGGGATTTGCCTTACAACTGCTAAGCAGTCAGGCCTTGTGGCGAGTGTCCTTGGAGAAGACTTACCATCATCCACCCCTCTGAAGCTCTGTTGAAAGCAATGACTTCCCAGATCCATTGGAGTTTCTTTGTTTTTGGGGAACAACAACAAAATCATATCCAGAAGCCCTTGTGGATTTGTCTCTCGAACCTGGCCAGGTTCAAAGGTGCGGCAAACTAGAGGCCTTTCTGAGGGAGGTCGCCCTGGGCCTTCTCCCTGGGTTGCCTGCAGTTTTCAGGGAGCTCAAAATGGCCAGTCCCCTGGCTCAGGTGGGTTCAGGTGGTGGTGGGGGGGGGGGGGGAACGGACGGGCCTTTTCACCTGGGCTTCTCTTGTGTGGAGGAACCTACTGATGTGGCTGCGTGGGAGAGGTGTGCAGTCCTATTTTTATCTGTGTCACCACCAGGGTGTCCTGTCGGACTCTCCAAAGGCAGCTGGCTGGGGTGGCCTCGGCAGTGGGTGGCCCTTCTCTGGAGGAGCCCGAGCTCCTGGAGCGGTCGCTGGGGGGCCCTGCGAACTGTCTGTCGGGTGCTGGAGAAGTCACAATGCGAGGGCGCGGAGGCCGGGTCCGGCCCCGCTGGAGAGGCCCTCCCGGCGTGGCCTCCAGCACGGGCCTCCGGCTCGGCCGCCTGTAATGGCCTCCCCCCCCCCCCCCCCCCCCCCCCCCCGGCAGACACGCGCCGGCGGACGACAGCAGGAGCGGCCAGCGGGCCGGGAGGCGGCGGCGCCTTTGTGCCTTGGCTCCCGGGGCTCGAGGTGGGCGCTGGAGGAGGCCGGGGGCCGCCCCGGGAGCCCCGCCAGGACGCCGGAACCTCCGCTCCCCCTCGCAGAGCCTCGCCCGCATCATAATTCTTTTTATTTTTACTTTCGAGCCTTGTAAGGCGTGCGGATGGGGCAGGAGCGTTCCGGCGACCGCTGCCGGCCCGCCCGCGGGGCCCGAGCCTGGGGAAGGGGCCGGCTGCGCCCCCCGTCCCGGTCCCGGTCCCGGTCCCCGTCCCCATCCCCGCGGCGCCTGGGGAGCCCGCCCCCCCCCCTCCCCGCCGGCCTGGGCCCCGGCTGCGCCCCCGGGGAGCGCTCGGGCGCGGCGCGGGCGGGGGCGCGGGCGGGGGCGCGGGCGGGGGCGCGGGCAGGGGCGCCCCGGCGGGTCCGCACCCTGCGCCGCCGGCGGCCCGGCCCACGTTTTCGCTCTCTCCGGCTCCCTCCGCCCCCTCCGCTCCGTCCCTCCCCTCCGCGCCCCTCCCTCCCCGCGCTTCCCCTCCTCCTGCCTTGGTCATGTGTCGCCTTTTTTTGTTTGCAGTGGAAACAATTTCTCGCCGCTCGGCGCGCCCCGGCCCGACGCGCCGCGGCGGAGGCGAGCGGGAGGCGGGACGGGGCGGGGAGAGCGGCGGGGCCGGCGGGAGGACGCGCGGCGCGCCCGGCGGACGCCGCAGGTCCCATGCCGCGCCGCGACCCCCGCGCCCCTGCCGCCCGCGCCCGCGCCCGCGCCCGCGCCCGCGGCCGCCCCCCGCCGCCCGCCGCCCGCCGCCCCGGGCTCGCCGCGCCGCGCCCGCGCGTCCTCAGCCGGGCCCCCGAGCGATGCCCGCTGGGCGCCCGCGAAACTTTGTCGGCTCCCGCTGAAGGGCTGCGGCGCCCCCGCGCCCCGCGCCCCGCGCCCCGCGCCCCGCGCCGGCCAGGTGAGTGCGCTCCCCCTGCCGCCGGCGCGCGGGGGGGACTCGGCGGCCCCGGGCGGCGGCGCGCGTCCGAGGCCATCGTGCAGGCGACCTCGCCGCCCTCGGCCGACCGGGACGCCGCAGTTCCTGGGGGAAGGGCCCGGGCTGGGGTGGGGTCGGCGGGGGCGGCCCGGCGGGGAGACGGCAGAGCCCCCGGAGCCGGGAAGTTGCCCGGTCCGAAGAGTTTCCTGCCCCGACGTGCGGGCTGCTTCGCGGCGCCTCGATTTCCGAGAGACGCCCGAAGGGAGCGGAGTTGGCATTGTCCGCCGAGGACGGGATCCCCGCCGTCCCGGGCCCCGGGGGCGGGGCGGGGGTGCCGATCTGGGGGAGACCCCAGGGTGGGGAACGGGCCCCTAACAAAGATGCCCCGTCCCCTCCCCCCAAGCCGTGCAGGCTTGGCACCGGCACCGAGAGCCTCCCGAGACCCCCCGAGCCCGAGCCCGAGCCCGAGCCCTCCGCGCCCCGGCGCTCTAGGAAACCCTCCCAGCGCCCGGGACAAGTTGGGGGGACAGCGGGCTTTTATTGATGTGTTCTTAAGGCTCGCCGCGGCGCGGCCAATAAAAGGTTTATGACATCTGACCGGCAGTGAAGGTATGCGAGCTCCCAATTGCCCAGTAGACGGGGAGCGGAGCAGTTTCCTCGTTGCCGGGCAACGCGGCTGATGGACGCGGGCCGCAGCCAATCGCTGCTCCCGCAGGTCCCCTTGAAATGTTTTTGACAAGTACAGTAGACGGGAGTGGAGCGCGTGCGTGTGTGCGCGGGGGAGGGGAAGGGGGTGGCCCGGCCCGGCCCGGCCCGGCCCGGCCCGGGGACGGTGCCTTGACTCCGTGAAGTTCACTTCCAACATCTGTTCAAAGCCGGGCCAGTAATGCGGTTGTCAGTTCTTTGGAGACCTTCTGATAGCGGGCAAGAGACCCGCTCTCCTGCTGCATTTTCTCCTTTGAAAAGTAAACAAGATAACAAAACACAGCAAGGCGTGTAAAAACAAAAAGAGGGCGTGTGTGTATGTGTGTGTGTGTGTGTGTGTGGGTGTGTGCGCGCGCATGTGCATGGAACGCGACCAACAGCAAACCGAAAAGTTGTAAGGAGGTCACTAGTGAATAACTATTTGCGTATCTGGTGGAGCAGCCTTATTGGCAGCAGATTAAAAATGTTTGCTTAACTGCAGACTCACATGATCCGGATTCTCGCTCTCTCTCTCTCTCTCTGTCCTCTCTCTCTCTCTCTCTCTTTTTTTTTTCCTCCTCTAAAACAGGAGGAAAAAAAGATTTGGCAAATTATGTAGTTAGAGTATAATAATGGAAAACTCCTCAGCTGTGGTTTCTGGGAACTGTTTTTTTTTTTTTTTTTTAAATGGAACTGTAGTGATCAGCAGCTCTTGATACGGTTGCTATGAAATGCTGGATTTATAGGGTTGCAGTTAGCAGTCGGAGAGCATGGGGGGATAGAAACACAAAGCAGACAGATGATGCAAGGGTAGCGGGGGCCCCGTCACCCTCTTTTCTTGACAGTGCCATTTTTCTAATAAAACCATACTGCTGGCAATGTTTGTTTAAAACAAAAGGAAACATGGAGTGTAGTGTGTTAGTTCCTTTGGGAAGCTACTGACAAATAAGCAAATTGAAAAGAAAGAGCAGCATGTTGTCATAGCAACAGTGCAATTAAATTACTTTACTGTCAGCCATGATATAATTTTCCTGTTTGGAAGCTCAGGAGACATAAAACTTTCATCTGGAGCTGAAGTTGACTTCAGCGGCTGAGGATTCGTTCTGCTTTGTGTTCTGCGTGGACATTCCTGGTTCGTGGAAACTTAGGGTTTTTCGATGGGGATGTGGGAAAACTTTGAGAGAGACAAGCGGAGCTTTGATTTGTTCATAAAGAAGGTAAAAGACATTATCAGGTTGGTCTCTGGCCTCCCCCCTCCTCCCCCCCGCCCCAAACCTGAAGATACAAGATTATTCTTTAAACTGTGTCCTGTAGGGAATCCCTGGATGGCTCAGTGGTTTGACACCTGCCTTTGGCCCAGGGCGTGATCCTGGGGTCCCGGGATCGGGTCCCTCATCGGGCTCCCTGCATGGAGCCTGCTTCTCTCTCTGCCTCTCTCTCTCTCTGTGTCTCTCATGAATGAATAAATAAAATCTTAAATAAATAAATAAATAAATAAATAAATAAATAAATAAATAGTGTCCTGTAGTCCTCAGGTGAGGTTCCTTGTTGGACAGAGAAATAGTCCCTGTGGCTGAACCTGAGATGTGTCAGCTGGCCCACTTGTCTCGGACTTTGGTGCCCATGGAAGTTTTCTATCTTTGGAGCTGGGGATCGCTCAGCCACCCCAGAAAGCTTTCTCATGCCTTCCGCCAGCACGTTCTGTCTGCCTTTCTACAGAGGGAGGGAGGGTGCTGCAGTTCTCAGGCACCCTCGGCTGGCCGTTGGGTGCTTCGCATTATGCTTTCTAGAATCCCATTCTAGAGCTTCCGTAGCTGAAGTGGCAGTTACTTTCAACACAGTGTCAATGGGCATTCAGAGCCTGAGAATGATCATGTCTGCTTTTGTGTCCATTCTTTTTTTTTCTAGATAGTTTGCTTGATCTTCTTACTCAGGGGGACAAAATAAAGCGGACCTGCTTCTTAGGCCAAGCACATTGTGCGAGCGCTACAAGCGGACGGTGGGAGACCTCTTTCATTATCTTTACTGTTCTTTCTATCACATTGAGTACTCGAGGGTTGAATATGCTTTGTATCTATCGGGGTCATTCTGTTTGTGGACTTGCCACGTCCTCATTTTCTTTTCTCGTCAGAAGTTGTACTCCCTGTTCTAGGTCATTGATAAAAACGGGGGGTGGCCTGGGGGTGCAGAATAGAACTCTGTAGCCATTTCTGTCGAATTTGCCTTGCAGTCTTGAAGCGGCCAGTTGCTCTGCTGACGCTCTTCACCACTTCTAGTTGAAACTAGAATTAGTTAGACAAATTAATGGCTTGTCTTCACATTCGCATTTATTTGTGCGGTGCCCTGAGTTACCCACTTTTTCACGTGGGGTGTAGTGTCCTGACGGTTGCATGCACTTTTGCCTCCGGTTCCAGTCTGCAGAATTCCTTGTGACCACTCTTGCCACTTGCCAACTGTGATTGAAGTTGCAGAGTTTGGGGCCACTGCTTATGCAGAAAAGATACTGTCAAAGAAAACACGGCCAACCAGTGTGGGCCGTGGTCGCAGTTTGAATTCTGGGGCAGTTGTCATGGTTTTCGTGTGGAGACAGCTGAACTTAATCTGAAACCCGGGGCCTTAAACTTACAGGTATTTCCTTTTTTGTGGGGCAAGGATAAACCTCAAGGTGACAGGAGTGGTGCGTGTGCATTTACTTTGTAGTGTCTATCGTGAAGGCTTGAAAGAATTTTACCGGGGCAGATACTCATTGTTTGTAGAGAAACTGAGGCACCAGGACATAAATGATCATTATCAGCAGGGGCACAGTGAGAGTCTTCATACATCTGGGAAGAAGGTTTTGTGGATTTTCCCATTCTTTTCATACTGTATTTGCATATTGAGATACTGTAAATATTTCCACTTTCACCGTCTTTAAGAAGTGACAGTCACTGTGCTACATGCTGAATGCACCGATTTTTACTTCTTAGAGCATTTCTTTGTGGTGGAGGGGTGGGTTTGTGTTGCTACCCAGTTGTGGGAGCCATGAGACGGTGCTTCTGTGGGGCGGGCCAGGGGGAGGGGTGTCTATCCAAGTGGCAGGGGTGGGGAGCGGGCTCGGGAGAAGTAGGAGGGCGCAGCTGCCTTTCCGTTTAGGGGTTCCCCCCAACTCATCTCTTCTTTGTGATGTGTTTACCAGGAGCCTTCACATAAATGGGTCCAGTCATGCCTCCCAGCAAGAAGCCAGAAAGCTCAGGAATTAGTGTCTCCAGTGGGCTGAGTCAGTGTTACCGGGGCAGTGGCTTCTCCAAGGCCCTGCAGGAGGACGATGACCTCGACTTTTCTCTGCCTGACATCCGACTAGAAGAGGGGGCCATGGAAGATGAAGAGCTGACCAATCTGAACTGGCTACACGAGAGCAAGAACTTGCTGAAGAGCTTTGGGGAGTCGGTCCTCAGGAGTGTCAGCCCCGTGCAGGACCTGGACGATGACACCCCGCCATCCCCTGCCCACTCGGACATGCCCTACGATGCCAGGCAGAACCCCAACTGCAAACCCCCCTACTCCTTCAGCTGCCTCATATTTATGGCCATCGAGGACTCTCCAACCAAGCGCCTGCCAGTAAAGGATATCTACAACTGGATCTTGGAACATTTTCCGTATTTTGCAAATGCACCTACCGGGTGGAAAAACTCAGTGAGACATAATTTGTCTTTGAATAAATGTTTTAAGAAAGTGGACAAAGAGAGGAGTCAGGTAAGCCCTCTGTGTCTGGAGCTCACATTTTTCTCTTTTAAATGTGTCATTTCTCCCTGTTTTTTTTTTTGGGGGGGGGGGAATGTTATGGCATGTAAATTCACCACACTGAAGGAGTGGTCATAAATGAGTAATTTTATTTCATTCATTTGGTTGCAAAGAACTTCCCTTGCCCTTAAACGTCCCAGTTAAAGAATGTTTTTGGTGGTTGTGCTGGACTGAGGGTTTCCCACCGTGGTATCCGAACATAATCACAAAACGGGAGTTTGCACACTTGATTGGTTCTCGGCATCGTTCCTCGACATGGGTGGGACACTATGGGTTTACAGTGCAAACACAGGGCAGCCGGTAACCATGAGGTGTGTGTCTATACATTTGAGGAGAATTAACCGCCCAGGGCGGGAGAAAGATGGCATTTCTTTTCTTCCTGAGTGTGGACTTGGAGAGAGACCACGTCTCTAGGATTCTGGAATAAATGGACAGTCATGGACATTGGGAGGTGACCAAACAGTATACTCGAGGACCAGACAAAGACGTGAATTGCCCAGGTAACTCTCATCACAGCAGGTGTCTATGTAAGCGGCCACTTTGAAAGACACCCAGAGTATGAAAACTCAGGGTAGGGTTCCAAAAAAGGTTGAATTTGGACTGTAAAGCCTTAAGGCCCAGGTTTCCTGGCCTGCCGGAGTGAGATGGTTTCTGTGATTTGCTTTCCCTTTCTGGGAAGGAACGTCATCGTCGGTGTGGTAGAAATAGGATGGAGTAGGATGGACGGGCAGGGCTGGAACACAGAGCAGCATGCTCGGACTTTGGAGATCCCAAACATGACGTCGCTGCAGCTCAAACAGAAGCTGGGAAGCAGTGTCTACAGCCTTTTCTCACCGTCCTTGCATTTTCCAGCTTCGTTTTTCGTGGTGGTAGCATTGCGGTGGGGAGCTGGCAGTCTGCTCTTTACCCTTTCTAAAGTTCAGGGGTAGGGTCGCTGTTGGGGCCTCTCTTCCTCTCCAGAAACACGGTCCCATTTCCAGTAGAATCTCGAGCCTGAGAAAACCCTGCTCGGCTCGGGCACGGAGGCCTATTGCATAAGGATGTGGCGAAGCCATGCTTCCCCTGGCTGCGGCTGGGCACGTTTGTCTGCAAGTGCTGTTCACCTGGAGTTTATGCTCAAGATGGGCAGTGGGCATGCAGGGCTTGAGGGGGTTGCCTGGGAACCCCAGGAAAAATGAGGACACTCAGGAGCTTTGCCTTTGGCCACTGGTGTGTGCAGGGGCTGCGTCCAGTGTGCAAGTGCCAGTAGTCCCCATGTCCCGGTTTTTGCATAACTGACAGTTGTAGGGTGCTGCTGTTGTCCTGGGTGCCCACTGCTCTCCTTCTTCCCCTCCACATCTCCAGACCAACCTCTGGACTCCGCTCTTGTCGCCCGCTTGACCATCATTCTTTGAACTTGAAGAGGATTTGCTGCTCTGCTGTAAAGACCAAGTCTGTGATATTAAAAGCTGCTGTATCAGTGGGTCCTGGTGGTTGGTTAGGAGGGGAACAGCTTAGAAAAGCAATCCCAAGATTAGAATATAGTGAAGAAAATGCTGTTCAGGTCCCCCCGAGCAATGTGTCACCACCGATAAAGCAACGAACAGCGCTCTTCGTTTGGTGTGAACCTGTTCAGCATGTTACTGCCTGCCTGGCTCCGTGTTTGCCACAAGGCCAGGACATATAAAAGTAATTTAGCAAGTGCTTGCCCTGAAATGTTTGACAAGAACAACTCTGTAAAGTGTGCGGAGAGACTTGGGAGGATTATTCATCAGCCCTCCAAGTGACAGGTGTGTTGGATGGGGTGTGTGTGTTAAGGCACACTGGCAGGTGTGCCGTCTCCCCCCTTTTGCGCCCCCAGTCCCCACTCTGGGAGTCATGTTTCCCTGACTACTGCCTGTTGTAAGGGAATGGCGTTTGGGATTGGAGATTGTTAATCTTAGGAAATGTTCAGTTCTGGCTTCCGAGCCATGCTCACCTGTATTGACATGTTTCTGATCAAATGCTAGTCAGTGTTGTGGTTGGGGATTGGTTTCCCATCGTTTGTGATTTTGTGAGAACAAAGCCTAGAGTGTCAGTTTTCTTCATTTCTCTTCCTTGCTTGGGCCAACTGGTGGCTGCATTCAGAGGCATGGATTCCCTGGCACTCCCAGGTACTTCCAAGACACTGATGCTGTAGCCCATCCATTTGGGGTTTCTTCTCTGGCCACCTGAGTAAAGGGGAAGGCATCCTCCCTGCTACTTGGCCCAGTGAAAGCCCCTTTGGCTGTATGGGTAAACTTGTTTTTCCCCCAGGGGATTTTACTTTATGGTAGCTCCCACACTGAGATTGGGCCCCAACATAGTTGGTCAAGTGCACCCGAATGTTGGTGACAGATACGTTAGTTGAAGGAGAGAATGGAAGGCTTGCACATCCCATTCACATTTTTTCCCTTCTAAAAACTTGGAAGAGGGTTTTAAGCTTGACGGGACTGAGAATGCAGAATCTTATGTGGTCCTTGTTCCCCAAGGGCTTGGAACATGTCCCCCGTTGGACACCTGCCTGCCTGGGATGTGGGAGAGGGACCTTACAGGATTGCACTAGCAATACCCCGGGCACTTCAAAGCAATGAGCATTTCTTGGCTCCTTCCTGGAGATTCTGATTCAGTTGGTTTGAGGTGGGTTGGGGACAATTGGTGGTTCTGATAAGCTCCATGGATGTTTCTGACTTGCAGCCAGATTTGAGAATCCCTGAACTAGATGCCCTCTTGGGTTCTTTCCAAAGCTGAGATTTCATCGGGAACATCTCATGAATGAGTAAGTCGGAAAGAATAGACAGTTCTGCTTCCGTTTTATCTCTGTCTCTCTTTTTTTAAACATTTTATCACTCATAAGACTTAGAAACATAAGGACTTAAAAAAAACGGACTGTAAAAGATAGAGTTTTATTTTTATTTTGTAATCCTGGGGAATTTCAAACATACGTGTGTAGCGAGAGTAGCGTGATGAATCCCTATCACCCCCTTTTGCCCATCACCAGATTCTGTAGTCAGCAAGGGCTTTTGGCATAAGTCTTTGGAAGCAGATCCTAGATCTCACGTCGATTTGCCTTCCGTGTGCAGAAGAATAAGCTCCAGTTCCTACATCACCTCAATGCCAGCGTCCCCCTGAACAAAGTGAACACTTCCTTGGTATCACCTAATACCAAGTCCGTACTCAGAGATCCCTGAGGGTTTACAGAATGTTCGGTTGGAATAGGATCCCAGCATGGTTTTGGTGTGTAGTTGTCCGTTAGGCCCCTGATGTCTGTTTTCATCGACAGCCAGCCCTATGCCTCCCCACTTTCTGATGCCCTTCCTTGTCAAAGACACTCATCTGTTGGGCTCTAGAGTGCCCCCACGTTCTGTCTGCTTCATTTGAATTTCATCTAGCGTGTTCTTCGGTCCCCTTGTATTTTGCATGAAATAGAAGTAAGGCTGGATCACCTTCTGAGTTCCCCCTCACCCCCCTCTAGAATGTTTTTTAGACAGTTCTTCTGTGTTCTCACATCAGGAAGGCTGGTTGGCCCCTCCTGGGGGATGATGCTGAGCTTGAGCCATGGGTTCATGTGGGATCAGCTGCTAGCCACCTCTGCAAGGTTTTCCATCGGCTTTTCATCTTAAGAGTTTCATCTGTGGACGGACCTCTGCCTGAATCAAAGTAGAGTTTCAGAGTCTGAGAAGAAGTTTTATATCCCCTAAATACAGATCTTAGTTAAGACTATAAGAGGAGCACATGCTAACCTGAGTACTTGTAAAGGAGGAGTAAAGTGCAATTCCTTTTTATAGGCTGGATGGTAATGGTTCATGCGTGTGTGTTTATTTCTGTGCTTTTTCTTACCAATTTAACAAAAACCATTGTTGTCACAAAAGGTTTATAAAGGAAACACTGTACAAAAGTATGTTTATTATATCTGGGGCTGAGCGCTTTATTTATTTATTTATTTATTTATTTATTTATTTATTTATTTATTATACTCTTTATGTGCAACATAGGGCTTGAACCCACGACCCCAAGATGGAGAGTCACACACTCTTCCGACTGAGGCAGCTGGGTACCCCCAGGCTGAGTGCTTTAAACACAGTTTCAGCTTATTAATATGGGCAACTTGTCTAAGTTGAAAGAGGAGTGGATTAGAAGCCAAGATACCTGGTTCTAGTTTTGATGCTGGTGCTGGTAGCTATGTTGGCCCTCAGTCTTCTCATGTATAGAAGCAGCAATTCGTAATTGCTGGGCTTCTTAATTGGGGGTCTTTGGATATCACAGGCTTTGCAGACAGCCTGAAATTATTGACTTCATACCCCGTGACTATGCATGTTGCATTTTTCTGGAGGATCCCAGAGTTCTGTTTGTTCGGTTTTTAGATTCTTTAATGGAACCTCTGACTCAGGAAAAGTGAAGAACCACCTGTGTTTTATAATAACAGTAGCAGACATAAATATGCAAACACCTTCTTCGAACTTGCCATATGCAGTATCCTACTTCCTCACTACAATCCTGTGAGGAAGGTCCCATTTTCCTTCTTAACATAGGTGCTGAGTTGAGCTCAGAGTGGTTAAGAAACTTTCTGGAGATCACATGGCTGGTAAAGTAGGAGAGCAGTAAATCACTCTAATTCCCTCCAGTTTTGAAGGGCCTGTCCTTAAATAAACCCGGGTGTTTAGTTATACCTCAGTAGACAGGCTATTGTAGATCATCTCTACATTCTTCCTCAAAATATTCTATGAACATGAGTTATAGGGAACTAACATGACACCAGTAAACTCAGAATTTACTGTGGGGGTGCAGGGTAGAGAAAGGTAAATATAGAGAGTCTTTTTGTGCTGTTGGGATGGGGCCAAATTCTGTCTTTATCAGCAAATGGAAAGATGGGGCATGTGCATGAAGCTTACCCATGCCCTCTCAGCTTCCGGCTGCCAGGCTCTATCCTGAGCCTCCTCCACTGATTTGGCCCAAGTTCAGAGTCCCTTCCCTCTGCATAGACACCGTTTATACAAGCTCTCCCTCCCAATTCCCAGCCCCCTGGATGTTTTGCTTTTCCACCCTGGTGGATGAGATTCTTTTTCTTTTTCTTTTTTTTTTTTTTTTATGAGATTCTTTTTCAAAGGCACTTTGGAAAATGCGGTGGCATCTCCTACGTGGCAGGACCTCCCTATTATGCACAGTTGGCTCTAATTCCCTCCTCTTGGTGGTTCAACACAGTGTCAAGAGCATTCCCCTTTCCCATGATGCTAGTCAATGTACCCATTTAACTGATGGTCATTTTAGAAGAAGAGGTGACTTATTTTGAATAAGTAATGCTCTTTGAAGAACTGCGCATCCTGGTTTTGATGGGGAGGGTCCTAAAAAGTCAGGGTAGTGTTGGGTGGTGAGGCATGCAAAAAATGTGTTGGGGTTTATCAATTTCTTCTGAGGCCTCTGGGGCAGGTGACGATCCCATTCATCCCTGAGTATGGGCTGCCTTTTTCTCACCAGGGCGCCCCACCCAGTGCACCGCTTTCTGTTGTTGGTGCTAAATGCAAACTTTGTTGCCTGAGGAGGTTGGGGTCTCCAAAGGGCCTGAAGTAAACATAACCCTGTGTCGCAGGCCCTGGAATAGGAAGCACTTCATACCAGCATCCTCCTTCATCCCAAGGAGTCTGCACCACCCTTGGCCATGCTCTCCCTCTGATCCTATCAACTCTGCTTCTTGCTGATTCTTCAGGTATTAGATGCCTTGGCGGTGGGGGAGGGGGTCGTGCATTCCTGTTCTGGTCTTGCCAGCTGTTGATTGTCTGCTCATTCATTCATTCAAAGACTTGGTAAAGTAGTTATGGTCAGTACCAACTCTACTCAACTACACCAAATGCTGAAAGGATACAAAGTTGAATGTGTGGTGGCCTGGGCCCTAGCCCGTGGTCCAGTGAGCCCTGCCCACAGACTTGCCTCAGCTCTGAGAACTTAACCAGCAGAAGCCCTTCCTTCAGCCTACTTTCCTCCTTTTGCTTATCTGTTTCCTGTTTCTCCCATCATTCTTTTCTGGCCCTTCTGTTTCAAAGTTAACACTGCTTTTTCAAGTCCCTACAGTGACTCCTATTGTTGACCTTGAGAAGGGTCCCTACGAGTCTTCTAGAAAGCTTGGTTCTTGTGGACTCGGGAGCCCCATTGGTGTATCTGTCCAGTAGCTCTCCCCATGAACGGTTCAAAAATGTTGCATTTCCTTTGGCAGGGCTTTGTGATACCTGGTAGGTCTATGGGTTGCTTCTTCATTGATGTACTGCCTGGATCTCCGAACAGCAAGAAATTGCTCTCAGAACCTCCCCTGTTGAGCTGAAGAGGCTTTGGGATTTCCCTTTGAAATCACTTTAGCTGCAGGATAATTCTCTGCAGTAAATAATATGGGAAGTTGGCACACTGACCTCCTATTTGAAAGTCATGGGTTTTGCTTCTTTCACAAATAGTGATGAGTTGTTTGGATTAATCCATACTTCTCTCACAGAGCCCTTGGTCATCTTAATGCCCTTAAGTTTTGGCGAGGTGATGGCAGGTCTTAGATTTTGTAGAAAATTCCACCATCTGCCCGGTGGACATTTTTGCACTTGAAACAAATGATTATATATTTTAAAAAGGCTAATGTAATGTTTGATTTGATGAGACTGTAGTTTATTAGGCAGACCTTTGTTTATGTATTTTGGTTCCATGGTCCCATTAAAGTACCTTATTCCCATTCCCTACCCTTGCCACTTTTCACTTGTCGCTTGTCTCGATGAATGTATCTAACTAGCCCGGTGAGAGTTTATCTTTTGGCTGCATTTGGTTCAACAGGGGCCTGATGTTCCTGTCAGAACTTACCAAGTTGTTCTTGTGGAGTGCTTCCGTATTGGTAGGCCATCAATATCTCTTTACCTGTGATTTCAGGGACACCGGGGCCCTCTGCTTACTAGTTTATTCAGTAGAGAGATCTGGTAATCTGAAAGGTTAAGTTAAAAAGTGAGATTTGGTTCTTGCCTTTTAGGAGCTTATATTGCAGGGAAACGAGACAAAATAAAAAATAGAAAAAAGAATAAACCACCACAAGTATGGGAAGTGTGCCACATCAATAAGTGATAGGTGTCATTTGAGGTCAGAGAAGCTTCTCTTCCCTAAAATGGGGCATATGGATATTCTTCATGGGGAAAGCACTCAAATAAATTCACAAAGCATTCTTCTGGTGTGAGAATGAGCATGCGACCTCCAAGAATGGATGAGTTAGGATGAAATTTGACTATTCGAGAAAATCCAAACAACAGTGAGTTAAACACGTTACAAGTGGATTGCTCGGACATAAAATAAGTCTTGAGGAGTTGGACAGAGACCCACATTCCACCTCTCCTTCTGCTCTGCTGTTCCTAGTGCACTGCTGGTTTCCATTCTCAGAGCCTTCTCACGGTTGAAGATGGCATCAGCTAGCATGCTCTCCATTTAGGAAGTGGGTAGGGGGTGTGCAGGGAAGGATCAAACGGGGTCCCACTGAGTTAGCAGTTTTAAGGAGCTTTTTCAGAAATCCCACACTCTGCTTTCATCTCATTGGCTATACTCTGGTCACATGGCTGCAAAGAAGGCTAAGAAATGGAGTCTTTCAGCTGAGACCATTGCAGTCCCAAATAAAACGTTGGTTTTGTTACTATGCAAGTGTGGGATTTTCTGTCAAAGAGGTCTAGAGGAGATAAATGTTGCTGGACCCGAGGGATATGTTGGAACAGTGTCAGAGAAGAGGAAGGAGAGAGATGGGTGGTTAGGAAGGTTATGTAAATACAAGTAAGGAGTTGGTGGGGGAGCTAGGACGCCAAGGGAGGGGGAGGGGACTATAAATTGCTCTGGTAACTTAACTAAAGCAGAGACGCTGACCTATTTTTTTTTTTTTTTAAACATGGCAGTTAACCAGGATTTTGCTTCAAGATACTCTGGTTAAATTGCATTTAACATTTTGAAAAGCAAATAGCTTAATGTAGCCTGTGCCCAGTATGATAAGAAGAGAAGCAAGGCAATGTATGGTGGGAGATAGAGAGTGGTGTAAAGTTGTTTTCTGAATAATAAGTTGCCAGTCTGCTGTGTGAGGTTGCAGAGCGTTCCAAGAACGGAATGCAGGCTTTGCTGTGTGCGCCTGCGCATGCACCGGGGAACTCGGCGGGGGACCAGAAAAATCCAGGCGGGGCGAGCATGTTGCTGCTCGGCGGCTGGCGGCTGGCGGCTGGAGGAGGCTCTGTGCTTACCTGCCCTGGGTCTCCTCCCCTGGTCCCCATGGGAGAAGTGGGGATCTGCCCTGCTCCCAGCGGGGTTGAGTTCCGGGCTGCCTTCCATTTACCAGAGCTCTGTGCAGGATACAGGACCGATAAGTGATTTAACTGATGTCATTAGACAGAAAATCATCAGCTTGCAGGACATTTGTACACTTTGTTTTTAGGGAAAAAAAAGAGGCCAAGTCACACGAGCGCTGCTCTAATTGTGGCTATGATAGTGGAGGGGGAAAAAAAATCCAGGGTCTCCCAGAATCAGAGCACCACAGTGTGGCCCGGAGCCTGGATGCAGGGTCTCACCAAGTACTCTCAGGATACTGCATAAAATGCCCAGGTCCTTCCAGTGTCTTCCACAATGCGGTCATGTAAAGTGAGACCCTGTGTTCATAGCCATGATTTCCAGACCGCAGAAGCCTTAGTTTGCAAACTAAAAATCAGACTCGGCATTTACAAAAAAAAAAAAAAAAAAAGTTCAGTCATTTTAGAAGCATTTTTAGCAGTGATCATTCCTGCCACACATCTATGTGGAATGCCAAGCACAGTTTTGGGTGCTGAGGATATAGCGGTGATGTGTGGTAGTTAGTTACCTGGCTATTCCAGACGATCGGTAGGGCGGGGAGAAGGGGACGGGGGCACATGTTGAACACTAGAGCCATACGTGAACACATAGGTGATAGAGCAGATAGTGATACACATGGTGAAGAAGACAAAACAGGGTAAAACCCTGGAGAGGGGTGAGGAGGAGGGTGGGAGGCTTCCTGGAGGTGTTGATGGGGCCATGCCTTAAGTGGCAAGAGGGATGCTGCAAGGCCTGGAACAGAGAGAGCAGCAGGTGCAAAGGCCCAGAGGTGGCAGCAGCTGGAAATGTCCAAGGGACAGAAAGGAGGCCAGTAGAAAGGACATTATATAGAGAAAATGTGAGGTTTTATTTTTTTTTGATTTTTTCCTTTTTCTGTATATTTTTTTATTGGAGTTCAATTTGCCAACATATAGCATAACACCCAGTGCTCATCCCATTAAATGCCCCCCTCAGTGCCCGTCACCCAGTCACCCCATCCCCCGCCTACCTCCCTTTCCACTACCCCTTGTTCGTTTCCCAGAGAGGATGCAATGTTTTAAAGAGCCGTTCTGGAGAACCATGTACCTGGGACTGGCTCTGATGGTGCAGGTTAGAGAGGTCAGAAATGATGCTGGGCTTAGATCAGGACTGGGGTTTGCAGATGAAGGCCTGTGGGCAAACGGGGGTTGGGAAGTCAGATGGGGGATAGAGCAAACATTCTGTTTTGGCGATGTTAAATTTGGGGTGGCTTTTGAACATCTGAGCGGAGCTATCAGGTTGGGGGTTTGATATGTGAATTCCAAGCTCAGTAGAGAAGTCAGAGCGGAGGTAGAAATCTGGGGCGCATTAGTGGTTAGTTGGTGGAAATGAAAGCGGATTTCTGGATTACCTCTCCATCGGAAAGGAGGAGAAATCAAACCTCCATTTCAGTTCTTATAAAAAATTATATTTCCATTGCTATTTTGAATAGAGAATTCACTTTAGGGTAGCTTTGGCATGGTGCATAAAAACAAAAGAGGTTCCTATTTAGGGGGAGAAATTCAGAATTATTTCAAAAAATAACTTAACCTGTAGTTATTGTAGTTCCTGCCAGTAGTTTTGCAGGCAGAAAACAAACCGTTGCTTTTTGTAATGAGATTGTAATTTCCAAATGTGCTCGGGGCCGGTGGCGCCTCGATATGGCGATATGATGAGAGGAATGCACTCTAGTAAACATCCCATTTAGCAAAGCCCCCCTAACCCATGACTTCTCCCTGAGTTCCCTGCCATCTGGTCCCTGGCTAGAGAGAGGAATTTTTCTTGTATATGTGTTTCCATAGCAACGAGTTTGCAGTTGATATGGAAAGTAAGCAGTTGCCCTGGCAACGGAGTTGCTGATGTGGTGGCTCCTCGGCTTTCAGGAACAGGATAAGCTGACCAAACTAGTTTAGATGCATCGCAGAGGGCAGGGTGATGTAGGGCTGCACGCGGGCCCTGCCAGTGTAGCATCAGCTCTGCCTTAGGAGCGACGCAGCCCCTCCCTCTTCCCCCGGGAAGGCTCACGGAGGTAATAAATCAGACAAAAGTAGCTGCTGTCAGTTGAAATAGATTATAAGAGGGATTTCCCGGTGGAATTTATTTAGCGTCTCTTAAAGGGGAATGTTGTAGTCAGGGTACATTTGGTTGCAAAGAAAAGAAAACCACCCGGGTTGGCATAAGTAAAAGAGTGTGTGTCTCAGAGACACAATAATCGCTCCCAAAGGGCTGGTGGGTGATGCACAACCGAGCGCATCTTGGGTCCGTGGGCCGTTGGAACCGTTCCCTGCGTCCCTCGGTGGCCACATGGGATGCTCATCCCTGCCTTTCTCTGGGGTTGGGTTCCCGGAGTTCCTCGCAGTCTCGCTTCCTCTGCGTGGCTGTTGATTTCTGCTTCTGAACCCCGTTGGCTTGCCCCAGTGGAAGTTTGGCACCAGCCCCTTCAGTGTGATGGTCCCTGTGCCCAGTGATATTGGCCCCATCGTTTCTGTCCAGTGTCTCTGTCACAGTGCCAGACACATGGCCTTGGTCTCCCTGGGGGTTAGATGTCCAGCCCTGGTCACAAAGGGCCAGAGTGTCCGGGATCCAGGGACACCTCTGCATGAGGGCTGGAGCTGGGGCTTGAAACGTTCCCGTGGTGAAAAATTCTCCGGGAGGCCTTTGGCCTTTCGAAAACATCTCAATAATGAAAATAAAAATAAGAGGAGCTTTTGACTATTTTGTACTTTCTGCTTCGCTTCGTGGCTCCTCAGGACACCTGTCACAGGTGTTGGAGACTGATACACCAGAGAACTCTGGGACTGCCCCAAGGCTCCCTGCCACTTCTTTATCATTGCTGGGATGACTTCATCTTTCTTGCCTTTTGTTTCCAGAGATTTGGGGCTGAAATTTCCCAAACTAGCAAAGTTTTTCTTTGGTGGCTACTTCTTCCTGCCAGCTGCCCTCAAATTGCCTATAATCACGGGGTTGAGTGATTACCCAAAATTATGAACTCTAGCCCCCTGTTCTAGACAGGAATAAATGTCAGCTATCCAACACAAGTTGTCCTGATTTTCAAGATCAAGAGGTTGGGTAATGGTTCTTGCTAAGCAGCCCATGTCATCACGTTGTGATTTTCAACATGGGGAAAAAATGTAATTATTCTGAACCGAGCACTGGTGTAGACATAGAGAGATCACCAAACTTTGGTGTAGTGGACTGGCCAAAGATAAAAAGAGACCGGGAAGGTTAAAAGTGGCATTTGCCATTTGCCAGGGGATTGACCAATGGCCAAGATGAAACGATTTGGAAATCCACAGGAGAAGATGATCCCTAATGGTTAGCAGAACCATGGTGGGACGCCTGGAGATGACACGGAATTTCATTAGCTGAACCCTTCAGGATGGCCGGGGCAACAGGGGCCGATGGCAGGGAGAGAGGAGGTCACCAATTACCAGGGTTAGTAGCTTGCACACAGGTGGAGGGTGGGCAGGGAATGGAGTGGGAAGGCTCATGTGGGAGGCTGAGTGTGCAACATGGGAACTGATATTTTCACAGAGCCTATGGGGGGCTGTTTGGAATTGCGTGAAGCATTTGTATCCATGACCTGATAGCTTTCCAGCAACTGCAGAGTCGATGTTATGTTCTTTTTACAGGTAGGGAAACTGAGACTCAGATTCAGTGGCTTGCTGAAATGGCATGACCAGATGTTGAACCAAGATTCTTTTTTGCTTTGCCGTTCCCCCAGCTGGCTGAAGCAGAGGGCTTCTATAGGACAGAGAGGGACCTAGATTTAGGAAGGTAGGTTGAGCTGACTGTGGAGTTCTTGAGAGCCACGCCCAGGAATCTGGACTTTGCTCTGAAGGTGGTGGGCAACCCTTAGGTATTTCTGAGCATGGGTGCCCCATATACAAAGGTACGAAAGGAGGCAAGTGCTTCCTGCTTATGCCTTAGAGGTTTGCACAGCAGCCCTCTTCTCAGCGCAGAAGGCCACAGCGGTCGTGGAGTGATTTTCTACAGACTTAACTAACAGAGACCAGATTTTTCCACAAACAACAACAACAAAAGAAACCCCACCCCAATCTGCAACTTACTTTTCATTTTAAATGTTTCACTCTTATTTTTATTTAATGAATCCTGTTTTCATTGACTATTGCTTTTATTTGTTGGCCCCACCACTTCTATTAATGTCTTGACCCTTCTGGAATTCATACAGTTCATAGGGGAATGAAACGAGTGAGCCCCTCTCTGGGGATTGGGGTTTTTTTTTTTTTTGACATTGGGGTAGATTTTCCTCTCTTGCCGTTTGAGATGGCAACGTCTTTGCCCCTTCAGCATTATAAGGAAGCGTGGTGGTATTAATCTTTTAGCTCTGTAGGGAAAAGGGGCCGAGTGGGTGATTTTACTCATGCTTTTGTTCATTTGCCCTCTGAACTCTCAGAACTTGGAGGACATTGCATTAGGTACTGTGGAACCTGAGGCACAGGGAGATGTATGGCTGGGTCCTTGGTGGACACCTTGGGGTCATCCCTGATGCTTCCGTCTTCTTCAACCTCATACCCAATCAGTTACAAAGATCTCTTGATTCTGTCTCCTAAATGTCCCTCCATCTGGCTGTCCCATTCTCTCCAATCTCAACTATTGGCTGGAAGAGCGACACAGGGGCCCCCTCCTCCTGCTTACTGTCTCTGCTCAAGTCCAGGTGATAGCAGTGCTGCTGGAGGCTTCGATGCCCAAATGCGAACTCGGCCACCACCTTTTGGTGGTTCCTGTTACCTCAAGTGGTTTGTCACAGAGTGTGGCTCTGACCACCAGCTTTAGAATAATCTAGAATATTTATTAGAAATGCAGCTTTCTGGGCCCAAGCTCAGCTTTACTGAGAATTCGTGGTGTGGCCGCCTGGGAATCTGCATTTTCACCAGCTCTCAAGTGATTCCTTTTTACATGGGTATTTGAGAAGCAGAGTTGAGAGGACTTGGTTCAAACCCTTCAGCACAACTTGGAAGCTCTGCCTTCCTAGTACTTTTCATGGTGGCAGATTTCAAGACTGTATGACAACGGACTTCAGAGTCCATTGTAGCTCTCACGGGAGACAACACATCACACATATCATCCGTGTGGGACCCATCTTGTTTCATCCTTCCTCCCCTTGCCCCTTCCCACCCTCTTTACTGACTGATTGATTGAAGATTTATGTATGTGAGAGTGCACATACCTGCATGCGTGACTGGGGTAAGGGGGCAGAGGGGAGAATCCTAAAGCAGACTCCCTGCTTGAGCATGGAACCTGACTCAGGTCTCCATCCCAAGACCCCAAGATCATGACCTGAGCCGAAATCAAGAGTGCTCCCTCGCTGGATTACTTTAAAGCAAATCCCAAGCACCAAATCGTATCATGACGTCTACACATATTTTGGAATGTCTCTCTATACGTGAGAACTCAGACACACACGCAGCCCTACAAAACCATCATCACTCCTAAAACCAAATTAACTGCGATTCTATACTGTCACCTAAAATCCGGTCCATTTTAGGATTTACCTGATTGTTTAAAAAAAAAAAAAATCAGCAGTGGTTTATTCAAATTAGAATCCAAAGCAGGTGCGCATATATGGCATTTCATTGATGTGGCTCTGAAATCTCTTTTTGACCTGTGCTCCTTCCTCTTCTTTCCTTCTCACCATTTAAAGGACGCCGTTTTCCCTTTCATCCTCTTCTCCATCATTGTTGTGATGTTCAGTCTTTTTTTTTTTATCATATTGCCAGGCGCCGTGTTCCCACAAAGGCTGTGTGCTCCAATGCTGACTTTTGCTCACGTACGCTGTTCTCTCTGCCCAAAATATTCTTCCTCCCTTCTTCCCCTCCGGGTGCTGCATTCTCCACTTGGACGATCCAGCTGAGCCGGGCCTCTGTGAAGCCACCTTTCCCATTGTGGTTCTTGTTCTCCACTTTGCCTGGTATTTCGCAGTGTGATGATCTCCTCAGACTCTGCGCCTGCCAGTGTTCCCCTTTCAGCTCTCCCACCACCCTGAGGTGCAGGGCAGGGACACTACGTGGTTCACTTTTGCACCCCTGAGGGCCAGCACGTTGCCCGACATGTGGTAGGTACACTTGAAATACCTTCTGAGAGATTGGATGAGCCATCAGACACCAAATTCAAGTGTTTATAATAAACCTAGGTTCAGCTTTTGGGAAGTTACTTGACTGTTGACTCTCATCATATGGTTTGTGGTACCTGCAGGAGTAGCTTTCTCTTAATTAGGAAGAAAACTGCTTTCTAATTTTTTTTTTTTTCAATCCACTGTAAGATTAGGTTTGCCCAGATAACTGCCTCTGTCTCCCTTCAGGAACCAACCGTTGTGGCCATTACTGCCATCCTCTTGTCAAGAATTAATAAAAGGAAGAGCGTCTTGGCTTCACTGTGCTGACTGAGGAGTGTGTTTTACAGTTGGGAGAGAAAGAGGTGGTTCAAGGCATGCAAGAGAATTGACCCTTGTCTTGGGAAATTCACTTAACTGTACATAACACCCAACAGCCTGTCACTTTTGTGAGAATGAACCTGAGCACAGCCTGCTGGTGGTAGAGATCTTAGAGATCTCTTCACTGAGATCCCAGAAGGCCATGTTGGTTCATAGAAGAATCTGAGGTCCACCCGGTGCCAGTGACTTAGCTAAAAACCCGTATATCTGGGTGAAGAGCCCAGGTCTCCTGCTTCTTGTGTGATGTTCTTGTCTGCATTGTTTCACAGCTTCCCTCCTTCCTTGAGATTCTGATCGATTGGAAACGGACATGAGCCCGTGCCATTTATGTGAGGTGTATTTTCCTTCAAGTGTCATCCTTTGAGTCACTGAGTGTACTAAATTTTTTAAATCGATGATGTGTCATTTCTGTTGGTGACCCTTGAAAATATGCTCAAAGCTATCAAACTTTTTTTTTTTTTTGGTTAACTACTAGGAATATCATTGAATTTTAGGTTTTGAATGAATCTCTGGACACTCTTTTGAGTTACCTGCTAATTCATATTATAGCCATCCATCCTCTCCACACAGATCCTTCCCGGTGAGCAAAGGACCTGATCCTGTTTGTTGATACAGATACTATGTGTAGGGAATGCAGATTGCCCCGAAGCACTGGCAAGTGTGTAATCAAAGGACTGTTGGAACATTTTTTGACTTGAGTGTCTATCCTAATTAACTCTCTATTATCTCTGGGGGTTTTTTTGACCTTTTTTTTTTTTTTTTAAAGATTTATTTATTTTAGAGAGAGAGAGCTTGTGAATGCATGAATGGGGAGAGGGGCAGGAGGAGGGAATCTTATTATTTTTTTTTATAAAGATTTTATTTATTTATTCATGAGAGACACAGAGAGAGGCAGAGACACAGGCAGAGGGAGGAGAAGCAGGCTTCATGCAAGGAGCCGGATGCAGGACTTGATCCCAGGAATCCAGGATCACACTGAGCCAAAGGCAGACACTCAACCACTGAGCCACCCAGCCGTCCCAGGAGGAGGGAATCTTAAAGCAGACTTACCACTGAGCACGGAACCTGACACGGGGCTCTGTCCCACGACCCTGAGATCATGACCTGAGTCAACACCAAGAATCGGACGCTTAATCCCCTGAACCACCCCAGGTACCCCTTGACTTATGTTAAAGGCTTTCCCCCATCCTTATAGCTTAGTTTATATCTAGGGGGGTTGTTTCTCTGAAATACTATTAACAAGTAATAAGGTCATGGTACCACTCCTGTATGGTGCCTAAAACATTCTCATAACTCGTTCATTCAACAGATGTTGATTTCATGCTTAGAAAGAGGCTTTGTGCTAGGCATCGGGAAAATGAGGATGATTTCAGTCCAGTAGGAGAGATGAGTGTCTAAGAAGTGCACGTGCAACATGGCATATGACATCTGTACAAGGTGCTATGGGAGGGCGGGTGAGGGGGTGACCACCTCCCAGTTTTTGTATCAATCAATGAGCAAGGTTTCCGTTATACAGGGAGGGTCAATAGGGAGAAGGCTTGGGAGGTGCACAGGGTGCTGAAGTAGATGCAGAGGGTGTCAGGATTCTGGAGCTAACTTGGTCGCTGACCTGTGACTGGGGTAAGTGCCTGCATCTCTCTGAATCTCGGATTTCTCCATTCAGTTCAGTAAGCCTTCTCTCGTGAGCCTGCTGTGCTTACTCAGCGTGTTTATTCAGCAACTCATGTGTGAGTGGAGCTGGCTTTGATCCATGGTTCCCAAACTAGTTGCCCCAGAGGACTCTGATTATCCTCCCTGGTCTATGCTTTTGTTTGACATTTAGGATGACCAGCAGTCACAGGGTCAGATCTGCCGTAGATCGCCGGGGTCAGCACGGTGTGCCACGGGGAAGAACATTTCTACCAGCAGCACAGGGCCTCTGGGCGGCTGCTTGCAGAGCGACATTGATGATTTCTGAACGGTTTTGGGGGAGCATCGGGATGGAGCCTCGTCCTCATGCTGCTGATTCTGCAGAAGACCTTTTCCATTTGGGAAAGTGGCACCAGGATGTGTGTGATCTGCAGGCCTGTTCTTGCGCCGTAATTAAAATGTATGCAACTGCGTGAGTGGGGACTCACTGGCTGGCTGCTTACGTTGGATCTTGTGTCTCCCTGGGCCCTGCTGTGTCGGTCCCTGCAGGTCGCAGCCAGCAGTTGGGACCCTGCTCTTCCGAGCACCCTTCCAGGGATCCTGGCACCCCAGGATTAGGGCACATCTGCTCCACGCATCCTATTCCTGCGGAAATGGAATTCTAGAGTGTGCATGGCCTTGTTGGCACCATTGACACACGTGTACCTGTCCGGATCTGTCAGGCTACCCTGCCCACGGTGGGTTTTTGGTTTTTCTCTTTCTCTGTACATTTCTCTCTCTCTCTCACTCACTCACTCTCTCTCTCTCTCTCTGTTTTATTTTTCCTGTGTACATTTCTCTTAATGATGATGTCTCCTTTATCAAAAAGCACTTAATAAACTCCCAGTGAAATCAGAAGCTGTTAAGGGCACTTGTGATGGGGCTCGTCTTACGTGCCCAGGTCCCTGCCCCAGACAAGTGCTACCTCTGGGCTGTGCGCTCCCCTCTCCATTGCTGTTACTGAGTCACTTCTGTGTCTCCCTGGACAAGCCTGCTGTCTGTGCAGGCGTGATTTATTGCCAGATGGTTATTTTCTTTACAGTGATTGAGTTTTATGAAATGTAATCCCAGTTAGTAGCCCCCCCGTGTAAAATGTTTGGCTTACGCACTTGGAGCCATTTGTTTAGCCCAGTGTTGAGGTTTACCCCCAGGCTTGGTGGGGAGCTGTGTTCATGGTGGTCACCCGGCTGGGGCTGACGGGGGGCAATGCTTTACCCTCAGTACTTTGGGGACCACACAACGGTTTTCAGATCAGCCGTTCAGAAATGGCAGCTTACTCACATGGGGTCCTTGTTGGATTTCTCATGGCCCCCAGCATTTGCCTGTCCAAGCAAGCATTGTGGGTTGAGTTGTCTCTCTGAAAAGGTATGTTAAAGCTCCAATCCTTGGTACCTATGAATGTGGCTTTACTTGGATGTAGGGTCTTTACAGACCCAATCAAGTCAAGATGAAGGCATTACTGGATTAGGTTGGGCCTTCATTTTAGTACAACTGATGTCCTTATAAGAAGAGAAGAGAGGCAGGCCTGCATTTAGGGAGGCTGGAAGCGGAGGTCGATGTGACCCATCTACAAGCCAAGAAACTTAAGGCTTGCTGACATCCCGCAGACGCTTGAGAGAGGTGTGGAACACATCCTCTTTCAGAACTTCCAGAAGGAACCAGCTCTGCTGACACCTGGATTTTGGATTTCAAGCCAGAACTGTGAGAGAATACATTTCTCTGGTTCTAAACTACCCAGTTAGTGTCACTTCTTTCTAGTGGCCCTGGGACGTGAACATAGCAATGAAAAGAAATAGTGATGAGTTTCTTTCTTCTTTTTTTTTTTTTTTTAAAGATTGTATTTATTTGACAGAGAGGGAGAGCACAAGGAGGGGGAGTGGCAGGCGTGGGGAGAGGGAGAAGCAGACTCCCCACAGAACCAGGGAGTTGGATTCAGGGCTCAATCCCAGGACCCTGAGATCATGACCTGAGCTAAAAGCAGATGCCTAACTGACTGAGCCACCCAGGGGCCCCCGGTGATGAGTTTCTGCCTATGCTAAAGGCATAGGTGCCTAGGAATTATGCAGTGGGACTGTGTCCTTTACAGAGGAGGGAGCTTAGGCCAGGGAGGTGTGTGGCCACACAGTGGGGGCTGGTGATCAGCTTGGCTCCAGAAACCATGTCTCCAGAGCTTTGAACTTCTCCCACTGACAATTGCCTTTTCAAGTACATTTGAAGCCTTGCTCACATTCAAGAAGCAGCCACCTTCGGGGGCAAGTGTTTTCCAATTTAGATGGTAAGTGAGGGGAGCACAGATCTTTTCGACAGAGTGGGGAGGATTTATAGGGTGTTGGTTGTATTTGCTGTGCACACTGCAGGCAAAGAGCACAGGGGCACAGGCCACAGGTCCCAAATGGGACCCATTATTCTGGGGTGGTAACATATTGGTCATGCCCTTGAACTTGCTTCTCTTTATCAGAAGTGATTTATAGCTAAGTGACAGTGGACCCCTTTCCTTGTAAGTGAATGCCTTCTATTAAAAAAAAAAAAATCCCTTTGCACCGTTTCTGTCAGGTGGAGGTGGTATGGGATGATGGAGCAGAGGAAGGCTTAGCTTTCTTTTCTAGCTTTATTTGAAAGTCTTAAAGCAGATCCTCCTATTTTATCTTATTACTATTTTTAAAGTCTTTATTTTCTTATTTAAGCCATCTCTACACCCAGCATGGGGCTGGAACCCATGACCCCGGAGGTCAAGAGTCTCCTGCTCCTCTAGCTGCAGCAGCCAAGTGCCCTATGTCCTCCTGTCTTAAACTCATGATACTTCATTCCACCCTCTCAAAACCCAATGTATCATTCAGAAGGCACTCTTCCTATAGCACTGGCGCTCATGGCTCACTGCTCCCTACTTTGGGTTGAGGTATTTATGAGCCTGGCTTGGGGCCCCCCCTCCTGGTCCTCAGACACTAAAGCCCCCACCCCGGGCTGCCTTCTGCACCCAGGCACCTGTCTCAGGGACCCACTCGCTTTACCCCCATGTCCACGCAGGGTGTTCGATGCATTGAACCTGTAGGGTGGTGGGGTGGGTGCTCCATGTGAACTGGTACAACTAGGTGCTGCTACACCTGCTCAATGTTTCTTACTCAGGGCCTTGGACGTTCATGGGGACTCCTGTTTGTGTTAATATATTCTTCAACCCCAAATCCTTTTGCTTGAAACTCGAAATCACGGGACTCTGTTTGCACAACTGTGGATGCTCGCGTCAGTTGAGTTCTTGGTGCAGAAGCGGAGGGACTGACTAACTCTGAGTCAGAATCCCTTTAGAATTATTTAATGTATTGGCTACTTTGTTCCCAACGATTCAGTGTTTGCGTGACCTCAGTTTTACCAGGCATCTGAAGGCACTTTTGTCGAGCGTCTTCAATCTGCCCAGTGTACCAACATTTTATTTCTGAGCAACAGTCGTGCCCTTGAACCTGGCTGCTTTTTAAGGAGGGCGTCCTGCCTGCCGCCCTCGAGAGCTGAGGTCAGTCAGTCCAGTGCTGGTGATGAGCAGGTCAGACTAATTCTTGGAGGTCAAGGTGAGTCTCTCTTCCAAATGTCTCACCCTTCATAATTGGTCCCAGGAGACCAAATACAAGTAAGTATGTGCCGTCCTCTCACGCCAGTCCACTTCATCTCTGACTTGGGGTGGGCTGGCTCCACTCTGCAGTCCAGCAGCTGGAAAGAGAACTTTCTGGAAAGCCACCTTCTACCCACAGCTTCATCAGCTCATCCATCTAGAAGCTTTGAGCTTCTTTTCTTTTGTCAGTGACCTTCTTTCCTGGGTGACTGACGAGGGCAGGGACTCTTGAGGAGTGGGACTGAGTGTTAAGTATGGACTCGGCCTCAGAGAGAAAAAGGTCCCCTCACATCCGTGAAGGCTTCAGCAGTGGCGTCCCCCACAGCATTGCCAGGGGTTGGCAGGGACTTCAAAAGGCTTTCTGGAGATTGGGTCATAGAGTGAATTCAATTACTTTGGAGCTTCCTTGCACCATTTTTATTTTCTTTAATACCTTTTATTTTATTTTCTGGCTTCCCTCTACCCCCCCCCCCCCCCGGAATAAAGGCACATTCCATAATAAGAATTCTCTAGCATCCAATACAAAAGTGATACCACTTGTCAGTTTGAAGAAAAAGCAAATTGTCTGCTCTGTGGGTTGGGATTTCCTCTTTAAAAAAAAAAAAAAAAGCAGCTTAGAGAAAATCCCTGAACATAGTCTTCTGATTGAAAAATATATTAGTGGATTTCATGGCTTTATCATTTTCTTAAAGTAACAGTTTTCCTTACTTTTAAAACATATATATTGCTGTTGAGGCATATGGCTGAAAACATTCCCAGTGCAGGATTTTTGATGGTTGACAAAACTGGAAAAAAAAGAAAAGTCTTTGTTTCATAAAATTGTGTAGTTGAAAAGAAGCTTATTATTCCTTAGGTCAACCCTCTGCCTTGGGACAAAGGGCACGAGCCTCTTCTGCAGCCATAAGCAACGGCCTGGGTCATTTCTGTGATGCTTCCACGGTGGGGGGTGGAGGGAGCCTGCTGACCTGTCTGGACGCCCGCAGACCACCCTCTGTCTGCTGAAGCTGGCTTTCTACACGTCATCAACAAGCAGATGCTTTTAGCCATCCCACTGGCCTGCCAGCTAATACATCAGTTTCTACAGAAGCTGAACCCTTTGGCTATGAACCCTTTGGGTTAATGGTTGGGGGGGCTTGGCGGGGGGGGGGTCTGCCGTCAAGGGAAAGAAGCAAAAGTAAGGGCTCGTGTGCAACACTGCTCACGAACAAATGAATCGTGGATGCTTGAGTCCAGAAGGTGAGGTATTCAGGAGCTGCTTTGCTTGCGTTTGTGCTGAGCACTGCCAAGAAGGACCAGCTTCATACGAGTGAGGTGGAGGTTGTAAGCTACGTTTTTGACTTTTGTACGTTTTACTTGCAAAGTCCATTTTCAGGAAAGCATCGCCCAGTGGGGGAGAAAGTATGGCTGTGAAAGCCCAGAGAGATCTGCCCAGGCGTCCCCTCGGGCTGCACTTCTACCCACTGGGGCCTTTCCAGATGCATGTTTCATGACAGCAGGCTGACCAGGAGGTCAGCAGTCTCCTGGTGTTTGCTGGGTCCCCTCCCCACTGCCTCGGATGTCTAGGTTCCCAGGATTTTCTGTTTTTGGATCACCTGACGTTGGACTCCCCCCGCCCCCCACCCGGTTTCCCCAGGCTCCCTCTGTGAATGCTGCTTGGAGTGGCCGAGCGGTCCTGGGCCACTGCTCTGCTTGGACTGGTGAGCACTGGTGAGTGGCCCTTAGAGCCCTGTTCCGTCCTGCCTGGAATGCATCCAGCTTTATCACATCTTGTGGCTGCACCCCTCACCCCCCAAAGCCTTTGCTGTCGGCTTCAGGCACCGAGTTTCTGATTTTCCTGCTTCTTGCCCACTGGCTCCTTCTCATCATCTGCATCTTGCTTTAGGGACACCTCTTCCGAGAGGGGTCCTCCTTAAGCCCTCCTGCTGGGCTCCTTCTGCACTTCTCCCCCAGGAGCACTTAGCCCAAAGTGTGTTTATACATTCATTTGTTGCTTGTTTACCACCTGTCTCCCCCTCAAAATGTCAGGCAGTGCCTTGCACAGGGGGCTCCTGAAGATCTCCCGCTCTCTGAGATCTGAACTGGGTGGTTATCTTTGATTTCTCATCTCCTCGGCCCCCGGTTTATGGAGCACTCATGAAGAGCAGAGCCCAGCAGCTGGCTGTCTACACCACACACCCCTCCATGTACACCTGCTTGTGGCCCCACCCGTTCCACCCCTGAACTGTAAGCGCCCCATTTCTTGCCTCCAGGCTCTGTCTTCTGTACCCCAAGCACTGTCACCACTGTATCTCCTGCTCAAGGGGGTTCCTTATGGGGCGCTGCCCCCATGGAAGTAAGTTCCCATCTCCTCCCTGATGTTCTAGACGTTTTAGAGTCTGTGTTCATCCTCTAGTATCCTTATGTCACGTTGTTCCCTGTGCATGCCCACCGCTGGAGACAGGCGGATCCCTGCCTTGCTCTACGAGACCCACCAGGCATGGTCTACTGCTCATGCTATCTTTACCTGCACACCCCCCCCCCCCCCCCCCCCCCCCCGCCATCTGAATCCCCTGACCTGGCTCTTTGCTGAGGACTCTGTTTAAATCCCATCTCCTTCCTGGCATCTCCTCCTCATTTTATTAATCTCCCTTTGGCCCTTGGCATTTATAGTCTGTCTATGCAGTTTATAATAAACTTTATAGCAGAGTCTGTCATCTGATGAAATCAGGAGCAGTGCGGATGATTTTTAGGAGCGTGGAGGTTGGAATCAGAAACCTGGGGATGAGTCTTTGACCATTTGCTGGCTGTGTGTCCTTCAGCGAGTTAATTACTGTTAATGAGCTTCGTGTCCTCATCGGTGATGGGAGAAGAATAATGCCTTGCTCACGTGGTGGTTGAAAGATGAAATGCTACAATGATGGCACAGCTCCCGGAATATAGTAGACATTCAGTGAACATTATCCTGGTGATCATTTCCCCGTGTCGGTGCTGGAGACTGATTTGTGGGCCCCCCTCTCCTAAAATTCATATGTTGCAGCCCTAACCCTGATGTGACTGTATTTGGGGATAGAGTTTTTAGAAAGTCATGAAGGTTAAATGAGGCCATCAGGGTGTGATCCTGTAGGATTGATGGCTTCATAAGGAGAGGAAGAGAGAGAGAGCCCTCTGGACACAGAAACACCAAGAAAGGACACTCAAGGACACAGCAAGAAGGTGGCTGTCTGTAAGCTGGGAAGAAAGGTGTCCCCAGGACTCAATCAGGTAGCCCTTCGCTCTTGATCTTGTAGCCTCCAGACTATAAGAAAGAAATTTCTGTTGTTTAAGCCATCCCTACTGTGGTGTTTCGTGAAAGCAGTTGGAGCTACCTAATATGGTTGGGTTTTGCTCTGATTGGATAACGATTTGTTGAACTGATGTTAATTGAGCACATACTATGTGTTAGGTACTTTTTAGTTTAACCTCACATGTCTTTTTTTTTTTTTTTTTTAAGATTTTATTTATTCATGAGAGACACACAGAGAGAAGCAGAGACACAGGCAGGGAGAAGCAGGCTTCTTGCGGGGAGCCCAGTGTGGGACTTGATCCCAGGACCCCAGGATCACTACCTGAGCCAAAGGCAGACGCTCAACCACTGAGCCCCCCAGGTGTCCCTGACCTCACATGTCTTATGTCTCGATTCTCATAACCACTGAGGAGGTTGGTTCAGTAGCTTGGTGGTCAGGCTCCATGGTCTCGCAGAGCCAGCATTGGGACGGCGGCCTAAAGCTGGAGCCTCTGAAATGGCACCTTCTGGAGTTGTGCAGTATGAGGACCCTGGGGGCAGGCCCTGTGTCTCTAGGCCCCAGATGATGAATCCCTTGATGTCCAAGGCGGTGCCTTGTGCTTTATCTCCAGTGGCACTTAGCAAGTGCTCCGTGTGCAGCAAGCAATTAAAAAATAATTTCTGGCTGGCTCACTGTCCCCAGACAGTTGTATTGCCTACATCTGGGCAAAGAGTGAAATTACCAGCCCCGACCCCAGGTCCCCAGAGTGGGTCCCCAGAGTGGGTCCCCTGAGTGTCTGCTGGCAATGGGGCCAGTTGAGGTGGAGAAGCCTGCCCAGGAGGTTGCTGGGCTGCGGAAGGTAAAGGAGAATGAGGTCTTCGGTGGTTGGACGTTCAACCTTTGTAACTCAGACCCTTCCATTTTATTCTCTCAGTGAGTAAAGTGAGTCTGCGAGGGTGGTATGTTTGGGTTTTTGAAGAAGATTAGCCGTGTGGAGTCTGATGTAAGGTTAGGGGATGATGGGTGATAGCTTTTAGATTTCCAGGTCCATGTCTACATAGACAGGGGCACATATTCATTACCAGCATCCTTATAATTCATATCCCACTTCCCTTTAATAAGGTTAACATAAGGTACGTAAGACGTGTTACAGTAAGGCTGAATGTGTAAAAGTACAAAATAGACCTACTCTGTGGAGAGAGGGCAAAGCAATTATTCCAGATTCTTAAGCTGATTATATGTGCTGCAGTCGAGTACCCTGACAGCCAAGGCAAAAATGGAAACTCAGCTGGTTTTATCATTCTGCTTCTGGTAAAATGCCAATTTAGGAGAGTCATGCAGACCTCAGGTGCCACGTTTCAAGAAAGACCATGTTGTGGGGCCCTTTCTCCAAAGGACATAAAACCACATAGTTTACAACAGAGCACTGGTTTAAGAAGGTTAATGAAGTTTGATCCTGGCTTTCGCTCATGCTCTTAGTTAGGGCCTTATTCTTCTCTAATCCCTGGATGACTCCTGTTCATCCTTTCAACTTTGGGATCTCCTCCTCCAATAAGTCTTCTGTGATGTTCTCTGCCCAGCCTGGGCTGAGTCTCTCTTCCCTCGGTGGAACCATAATACTATGGGCGCTGGTTTTTTTTTTTTGGGGGGGGGGGGGGAAGGGTACCTCCATATTCCTTTATATGGTCTCTTACAACTAAACTAGGTATTCTTAGGACTCATTTCTGGTGTTGTGAGAATCACACACTGATGTTTGTTGAAGGAAGGAAGTTTACTGACCTACATTAGTAAAACACTTTATTAAGTAGGTGAAACCAGTTTCTGCCAGTGAAGACCATCCGCTGATTTCCAGTGTTTGCCCAGAGCACCTAGCTCGTCTGTAATGCAGGGAGCTTGTATCTCTCACTGTTGTGACTGCCTCTCGTCCTGCTTCTTCCACTAAGATGTGACTCACACATTCCATGGGCTCAGTTTCTGCCTCTGCAAAGTTGAGGGTGTTGAATCAGTTCAGGGAGAACAGAGACGTGGAGTTCATCATCAGTCCCATATTCCACCCCCACGGTGGGCATGGTGGGCATCCCTCAGGGGCCGCAGGGGCAAGCAGATGCAGGGTCGGGGCTCCATCTCTGAGCGTCACTTCTGGAGGCCATCACCAGACCACCAGTTCTTTGGGGTTGGTATCAGAGAAGAAGCCCATTTACCATCTGTGGGATCTTTGATGTTCTTTTTAGCTCTGATGATTCTAGAAAATTCTCCAATCTTCCTCTGTCATCATGGTAACGGGATATATGGTATATTCTCCCAGAGTTCATTTGCTCCTGGAATCTCAGAAGGTGACCTCCTTTGGAAATAAGTTATTTGCAGATGTGAGTAGTTAAAATGACATTGTACTGGGTTCGGGTGGGCTCTAAATTCAATAACTTGTGTAAGTGGAGAGGACACAGACATCCAGGGAGGAGGAGCACTGTGTGACGATGAGGCAGGGATGGGACCGGAGCAGCTGCAGGCCAGGAGCTCCCAGGATCACCCAGACCTGGAAGGAGACAAGGAGGGCTGTTCCCTGGAGCGTTCAGAGGGAGCACAGTCCTGGTGGCCCCTTGATTTCAGCATTCTGGCCTGTTTCTACCAAGTTTGTGGTATTTGTTACGACAGCTCTGAAAAACCAATACACTCACCTCCTTTTTTTCCTTTTTCCTTTTTTTTTTTTTTTTTTTAAGATTTTATTTATTTTAAATTTGGAGCACGTGTGGGGGTGGAGGTAAGGGAGGAACAGAGGGAGATGGAGAAGCAGACTCCCTGCTGAGTGCAGAGCCCAAGGCTGGGCTCAGTCCCAGGATCCTGAGATCATGACCTAAGCCCAAATCAGGAGTCAGATGCTTAACTGCTTAACCAACTGAGCCACCCAAGTGCCCCACCTCTTATTTTTATTTAAAAACCGTCTGTTGCCTTTACTCTCTCTGATTGCTAATATGCCCCTCCTCGCCTCTATCTAGGGGAGGAGGCCAACAACTTTGGAAGACGTCTTTTTGCCCTGTTGCCTGTGGTGGAAAGAACCAGACGTTTCTTTGACTGTTCATAAAAATTTAGACATTGATAAAAAGCCCCTTTTCCCAATTAATAGATGAAAGCCTATGAATTACTTTATATTTTTGTGGGACATATGTTTAGTTCAGACTCCCTGAGGTCTTATTCAAATTATCGAAAACCTGGCCTCTGCTGTATAATTCACAGATGGTACTGACTCTAGCCAAAAAAGAAAAAGACAGGGAAAAAAAAAAAAAAGAAAAAGAACGGGGGTTGAAAACACAAAACTACTCAAGTGTTCTGAGCACTAGGGAACAATGTTGGCCTGGGGCTGCCCCCCGCGGGAGTCCGTCCCTCTGGGCAGGGGGACTGACTGGCACTGTCCCTCTTGCACGTCCGGCTCAGTGCAGCCTCCGAGCTGACATCTGTCTTCTTCCTGCTTCAGACACTAGCTCCTCTTTGTCAAGGGTTTTCTTGTGTTGCTGCGTGACCTCAGCACTCTGCAGAGTGAGTGATTGGGGGTACCTGGGTGCGTGGCTCAGCAGTTGAGCGTCTCCCTTCGGCTCAGGTCGTGATCCTGGGGTCCAGGGATCAAGTCCCACGTCGGGCTCCCTGCAGGGAGTCTGTTTCTCTCTCTGCCTGTGTCACTGCCTCTCCCTAGGTCTCATGAATAAATAAATATGATCTTTAAAAAAAAACACCCAAAAAACAAAGTGGGTGTTTGTTGTCCCATTGCACAGACAGGGAAACAAAGATCTAGACTCCCACATCCTCCCAGCCTACTTCATAGGGTGTGTGTGTGTGTGTGTGAGGGGGGGACCATAACCTAAGCAACCTCAGGGGTGCACAGAGGTGAGTTAGGGGAACCTGAGGCACAGGGAAGGGGCAGGCCCTGCGGGGAGGCTGGGATGCTGGGCCGGTAAAGACCGTGCAGCGCGTGTCTCAGGCCTGGAAGGTAGGGTGCCATGCATATCCTTTGGGGGCTGTGGAAAATGGGAGTGGGGAGACTGGAGACTGTGACGGGGGGTTTGGGGCAGGGAGTGCCTGGCGGCAGGGAGCGGAGTGGGGGGTCAGCACCCAGGAGAGGCTGGGGGCTTGGTTGGGGTGGGCCGCCCTCCTAGGGGTGGACTCCATGGGCTCTGATGGCAGCAGGGGGGAGCAGGGGTCGGGTGTAAGCCTGCCTGCAAGCAGGAGGCACCACGCACTTTGCAGCTTCACTGTCATTTAAGCAGACGTGGCAAAGCCCTCCCTGGACTGTGGGCACTGGGCCGCCTGGCCTTGGGGGCAAGCTCGGCGTAACCGGGGAGTCAGGGGTGTAGCTCCCATTAGCAGGTGGGGAGGGGCTGTTCTCACCACCAGATGTGGGAAGGCTTTATGAAAATTAAGAACAAACCTGTAATCCGTGGGGTTTTGCAGGCGAGGCCTCCTCTGAGCCCTAATCCCCCTGTGAGTCGCTTCAGGAACAGGGGGAGTAACTAGTCCAGGGTAGAGAATTGTTGGGCTGTTTATCGGTAATGTTTGCAGATGCAGTTGAGTTACCTTGTTGCGGTCTTTGCAAGGATCCTTCCAGAAGAGGGCTTTCCTCCTGTGGTCCCTGAGCTTGATTTGGGGGTTGCATCGAGAGTTTTGGGCCTGGTTTGTGTTTAGTCGCCGTGGATGAGCGTCTTTGCAGGCAGTTCTGAGGTGGCTCCCAGGACTGTCCGACCTCATGGGGCCAGCGGGTCACTATTGCAGCTTTTGGTAGGAAGGGGGACCAAGGCACCCAGCGCGTGGCCTCAGCACTGCCTGGGGAGCCGGGATCACCTGGCTTGTGGGCAGGGTTTTTACGGGGTGCAGACTAAGTGTGGGGGTAAAGACAGTGATGTGTGCGGGGCTGTCCTGCATTCAAATTGGGCTTGGAGTTAGAGATCCACCTGTCAGAACTTAGTAGTTTATCCTGCTTCAGGGCAGTAGTTCTTAACTGGAGGTGATTTTTGTCATCTCCCTCCACCCCCCTCGTTCTCCCCACCGGGAGACACGTGGCAATGTCTGCAGATATGGTTGTCACCACTTGGGTGAGGGGTCCTACTGGTTATCTAGTGGTTGGAGCCTAGAGATGCTGCTAAACTTCTGCAACACACAGAATGGCTCCCACAACAGAGGAGCACCCTGCCCTGGATGCCCCAGGTGCTGATAGGGCCAACCAAGGTTGAGAAACTGTGGGTAGTGGCCAGCAAAATCTTTTCCCGTCCTCACTGCTGTCTCCCAGGGAAGAGTCGGAGTTCTGGCCGTGGGATGGGGTTCCAGCACAGCTAGGGAAGGCCCCCAAGTGACGGGCAGGGTGGGGAGAGGCCTGCGTAGCTGTGGCAAGGAGCCCGGGGTCAGGCCACCAGCTGTGTGCTCTCAGTGGGCTCTGCCCTTTGGAGTTTAGGTGAGTGAGGAAAGCCCACCAGGAGATTTAAGGCCCTTTCCAGCTCCCACACCCCAAGATTCCAGAACTGACCTTTTGTCCTCATAACCCCAGGCACGATTCAGGTAATGGAGGCAAAAGAGATTTGAGGAGACCTCATTCTCTTGCCTTTCCTACCAGTTTTGCCTTTGCTTTTTTTGGGGGTGGGGTGGGGGTGGGGGTTTCCAAAAAGGCTAAAAATTGCATACCATTAATTTCATGCTTAAACGCCCTCCCGCTTTTTAATCAGTAAGAACCCTGATGACAAAACATGAGAAGGTTTCTTCTGTTTCAAGGAGAGATGATTTTAATGTCCTCGACACATTTCTGCTCGATGTCTGATTCCTTGGCAGCAGACAGACGTGTGCCTTTTCAGTGTCTCTGCGGAGGTAAACCCAGGCTACCAGGAGGTCCCCAGACAGCGCTGGCTCTGGGAGACGTCCTGTGAGTGTAAGAGAACCTGAGAGGCAGGATGTCTGGGTATTCCCCAGCTGATGTAGCAGACGTTAAGTCATCCCAAATAGCTGTCTTCACTCCAACCCCCCCCCCCCACGCACGTGCGTGCGCGCACACACACACTCACACACACAGATGCGGTATCCTGGGAGCTCATGGTCTTCTCCGTCAGTAAATGGGTAATACGCACAAAGAAGCCGGGCTGTTCCTCTGTGCACATTAGAGGAACAGTCTTTGTCCTTCTCCTGGAAATCCTCCCTATTAGATGAGTTTGCTAGGGCTGGCATTACAAGCATCATAGACTGGGGCGGTGGCAGGGGGGGCCTTACGAAACAAATGTATTTTTGCACAGTTCTAGAGGCTAGAAATGTGAGATAAAGGTGTCTGCTGGGCTGGTTTCTTCAGAGGCTTCTCTCCTTGGCTGGTAGGTGGCCACCTTGTGTCTTCACATGGTCTTCCCTCTGTGGGTACCTGGGTCCCAATCTCCTCTCTAGGATATCAGAGCCCAGCCTCATGGCCTCGTTTTAGCTTAATTGCCTCTTTAGAGACCCTGTTTCCCAAATATCATCACATTCTGAGGGTACTGAGATGAGGGCACCGTTCAGCTCAATACACCTGGTGCAGATGGGTGAGGTACTGGCTCTGCCCAGGATAACCGACTTTACAAACGGCAGGACTGTCACCACTGCTGCTTCCCCCTCTTCTCATATTTTTCTGATGGAAAAACTCAAATATACAGAAAAGATGCAAGAATAGTACAGAGACTACCTATCTACCCCACTACCTAGAATCAGTCGTCATTACCATGTTAAGTTCGTCTTTATGTAAAAATCATGAGACCCCATTAAGAGAAAGTTGTAGGCATCACGGCGCTTTACCCTTTAAACCATCAGCGTGAATCTCTTGGGAACAAAGACATTCTCTCCTGTATAAGCGCAGCACGTTACCACGCCTAAGAAAATCTAAAATAATTCCCCACAGCATCTAGTTAGTCTGTATTCAGATTCTCCAATTGTACCCCAAAGTGTTTTTTCTTTTTTATAACTTTGTGGCTTTTTAAAACCAAGATGTAGCGAAGGTACAGGCATTGCAACTGGATTTTTAATATCTCTGTTGTCTTTACAGTCTGGAATGATCCTACCAGCCTCCAAAGCCCCTTTTTTTTGAAAAGATCAAGGCCTGTTGTTTTAGGGGAGGCTCACATCTTGAACTTGGCTGAGTCTTTCCTTGTGATGTTGTTCAGCTTGGCCCTGTATCCCTGGAAGTCAAATCCAACTGCTTGTTTAGGTTCAAGCTCGTTGAAACAGTTGCCAGGTGGTGCTGGGTGCTTCCTAGGCCGCCCGAACTACCAGGTTGTCCTGTTGTGGGTGATGCTAAGTTCGAACCCTGGCCTAAGGTGGTGATGCCTCATCTCTCCACCGCAGGGTATGGTTTTCCCTTTGTGATTAACCTGTAAGCTAGGGGGAGATAATTTGGCACCGTGTGCATATCCATTGATGATTCTTGCCTGAATCATTTCTCTGGGGGGTTGCAAAATGGTGATTTTTCTAATTCTGTCATTAGTTGGCATTACAGTTCTTAAAAAGGAACTGTAGGGCCGATTCGCAGAGAAAAGGATTGGTGTATAATCGCCTCTAATGGTGGCAAGTAAATCTCTGTGAATATCCTTGTGGACTCAGGTTTTTATTCAGTGTTTTATAATCAATGGCGGTCATTGTTTTGATGCTCAAATTATCCCAGACTTGGCCAGTAAGGCCCCTTTAGGCTGCCTTTCCTGTCCTTTGTCTATGTCCCCTTTAGTCTCTGAGGACTTCTTGCTTTCTCTTGCACAGAGGCGTCCTAGGTTTAGCTTCTATTTTTCATTTCTAGCCACGGATTCATCCATTTCTCCAAAAAGCTCTGATTCCTTTTAGAGGTGAATGGTATTGAGAAGCCGAATCTGGATGCTGGTGTGTGTTCATTGTGGCTGGGGTGTTAATTATCTTCAGGGCTTTCAGTGGACAGAACTAAGAGAAAACAGAATAACAAGGTCATTGATGTTTCCAAGTCACATCAACTTAGAACTTGGGGTTTCTTAAAGTCTGTGATTTTGTTTTTGTAGGTCTTTGCTTGGCTTCCAATGCTGTGAATTCTAGTAACACTGTTCACCTTTTGCTCTATTCTGCAAGATACATAAGATAACTTCAAAATTATACTGTTACTATTAATATAATAAGTCAGATCGAAATATAGTATTTCCCCCTCTTTCCTTTAGTCTTTAGTGTACATTCCACTAGAATGGACAGCTGGTATTGAGTTCAGAAGCCATGTGACAGAATCCTTTTCCCTGTAAAGCTATGTTGCCAATTTATTCTTCCAGTTAGGTTGTTTTGTTTGCTTTTTAAATTTTTGAAATTCTTTTTATTTTAAAGATTTTATTTATTTGAGAGAGAGAGAGAGAGAGGGAGCACAAGTAAGGAGCCCACCTTGAGCTTGATCCCTCGGGGATCATGACCTGAGCCAAAGCCAGACACTTAACCCACTGAGCTACCACCCAGGCACCCCTTCTGTTTGCATTTTTAAAATTTATAGTTTGCTTTTTCCTAAGAAATCAACTTGATTGAGGCACAATTTAATTTATAATAAGCCGCACCCATCCAAAGTGTGCACTAATATGTGTACCTCTCTGTAACCAGCTACTGCAGCGGCCCCCAGGGCATCTTCATCACCACGGTTTCCCTGTGCCCCTTTGAATCCATCTTCTCTCTCTTCACTCGAATCCTCAGGCAACCACTGAGGTATTTTCTCAGGTTCACCTTTTCTAGAATTCCCTAGTAACAAAATCATAGAAGAGTATAGTTTTGTTTCTGACTTCTTTCACTCAGTGTAATGTTTTTGAGAATCATCAATGTTGTGTGTATCAGTAATTCATTCCTTTTTGATTGCCAAGTAGTATCATTCCTTTTTGATTGCCAAGTAGTATTCCATTTTATGGAGAGAGAGAGTTTGTTTATCCAGTCAGTGACCGGTGGGTTTTGGATAATTTGCATTTTTTAAGGTATTATGAATAAAGCCTCTTTGAACGTTCTTGGACAAGTCTCTGTGTGGATATAGGAATTCATTTCTTTTGGGTAAGCATCTAGGCCTGGCATGGTAGGATCCCATGATAAGGGTATATGTAATTCTATATGAAAATGGCCCAACTATTTTCTGAAGTGTTTGGCTCATTTGCACCTGTCCCCACAATCTGCCACACTGCGGCAGCTTCACATCTGGACCCGCGCTTGGTATCATCGGTGTTTTTAATTTTTAGCTGTTCCAAGGACAAATTGTCACAGCTCATGATTTTCACTGGTATTGTTCTCCCTTTGCTTGACTTTTTCCTTTGAATAGTAAAACATGTTTTAGTTCCCAAGTCAGTGTTCTATGAAAAAACATACACAGCGAAGCCTCATGCTTCTTCGCTCTCCATCGTACCATCGCAGGTGTGGCATGCATGAGGAGAGGATGTGTTTCTTGGGTACCCGTGTTGGTGTCAGCACCAGGTCATGAGCAAAGATGGGAATAGCCCCTACCTTTGTCGTGGTTGCAAATGACTAGATATTAATCAGATAACCTCACCAATAAATGTAAACTCGTCCCTTGGCTGCACACTATGTGCAGGAAGAGCTACCAGGTGAAGCCTGAGGCTGTTGTACCTGGATCCCCTCCCGGTTTCCCAAGAAAAAGACACTGTTTACCTGCTCCCTGCCTCATACGTGTTGCAAAATTTCGAAAGTGCTGCAACTCTGGGACCTGTAGCAACAGGCTGAGGCCTGGGAAAGTAAAGAGCACCCTGCTGCTGGAACCCAGGTCCGTGGTAACGCCACCAGGAGCTTCCACATGATTATTTGGCTTGAGATGAAGTCCTGTAGACGTGTTCCTCTCAGATCCCTGGGTGAAACACACTTCGCTGTTTTTTAAAAAACCTATATTGGTCACACATGGTTCACATTTAATTTGTTAAAATCCCTTTTCTGTTTCATTTTCAACGTTGTAGATATTGATGATCCCTCAGCGGTGAAAGAATGTCAGTGCTTGTTATCAGTGGGTTTTTTTTCCCCCCTCATTACATCTTTTAGGTTTGCTGGCCATCCCCTCACCACCCCCCCTCCCCATGAGACATCTCATAGTTTTTAGATTTGAAACTTCAGTTTATGTTTCTAATTTCCTGCAGGTCACCCTGACCTGGTATGAAACACTGAGAGTCTTCGGGATGCTAGGTCTTAAATTCTTAGAAATTTTGATTCAGTGTTATTGTCATAATAATTGAATTCATCCCCCGTGGTTGTCGCGCACCCTGAAGTGTCTTAGGTAAGATGTAGTTTCGCCCGGCTGTTCTAAAACTGGAAACTTTATCCACGCTGTTGTCCTGTTTGTAATTGGGATGCACGGTTGATGTGACGGAAACACAATAGTCGTCACTGATGATGCACTTTTAAAGGAAGTCTGCAGAGAATAGTTTTAGAAACTGCACACTTTTTGGACGCCAGGATCGCGTTTTCCCATTTGGATGCTTATTCTACTTTTTAGGAAGACGAATTCTGGTCTCTCAGGGTGTACAGCACGCAGTACGTTCCCAGGGAAGTGGTGGTGGTATTTTCTCCACCCTCCTCCCCGGCTATCCTCTGTGATTTGGAGAAATTACAGGGGGTTATTACTCTGCGCCTGTTGTGGCACGTAGATTCCAAGAGTGAAATTCTAGGGTGATCGATTTGGTTTTCATTTTGCCAAGTCGTTGTCCCGGCAGGAGACACTTGGCACACTCTGGCCGAAGCAACAGAGGAGTATTTGCTAAAGGCAAATACTGGACCCGGTATTTGCAGCGCTGGACCCAGGGGTACTGGGAACCGGTGAGGGTAGTGCATGCCCACCCCAGCCACCCCCAAGGCAGGGCCGATGGCTGGCTCCTCTAGGGAGCTGCCCTCACCCCTGGTTCGGAAGGCAGGAAGGAAAGGGGCCGGTGTCTGGACTCCGACAAGAGAGGAGCTGGGGTGACAGGCCCTCGGTAGGGGCACGGCCTTCGCTGGCGTGATGCAGCCAAGTAACTCCCTAGAGCCAGGGGAGTAAATCCCGCTGTCATCCTCCTTCCACCCTTCACTTCTCTTACCCGTGCCGCCTCTTGGTGGCAGCAGACCGGAAGTCAGTGGGCAGGGGAGCCTGTCCCTGTGAGTCTACACGTTGGTCTCCTCCGGCTGGGAGCAGCATGAGTGGCTCTGGGGTCATTGAGGTTCATCCAGCACACTTGGGGAAGGAATGTAGGATGGGGAGGACCAGCTGCCATCGCCCCGAATGCCTCGTGCATGTGCGTGCTCTGTCCTGGCCAGTGCCCGAGCAGCAGGGCACTGTGAAAGATATTTTAGCATCTAAGGATCTTTCTTTAATTTAAAATACCTACACGAGGGCACCAGGGTGGCTCCGTCGGGGAAGCATCTGCCTTCGGCTCAGGTGAGGATCTCAGTGTCCTGGGATCGAGCCCCATGTTGGGCTTGTTGCTCATGGGGGGGGCCTCCTTCTCCTTCTCCCTCTCCCTCTGATGCTCCCCTGCTTGTGTGCTCTCTCTGTCAAAGAAATAAATATAATCTTTAAAAAAAAAATCCCCAAACAAACAAAAAATCCCTATATAGAGCCCCAGACTGGTCTCAGCTAGGTTCTGATCGCCTTCGCTTTCCAGCATCGGGTAACTGCTTTCCCGTCACCAGGTGGTGGCCCAGGATCCGAGCACCTCTGTGCCCAAGCAGAGTCTGCCTTCCTCGCCCGCCCCCTCTGAGTGCAGATGGTGGTGCCGGCCTTTCTGAGCGCCCCAGGCCTGCAGGAAGCTTCTCGAGCAGGGTGGCCGCGCTGGCTGGCGGTCAGAGCAAGCTTGCGGCCCAGGACTGCCCCCCCTCGAGCTGCCACCCGGGGGGCACAGAAGTGCTGCGGAAGCACATGCACTGTTTTGCCATCGCCGTCCTTGTCTTGGGGAAGAGCTGCACAGTTGAAACACCCCAAAAGCAAAACTTCTTTTCGTTGTCTTAAAAGATTGATGACCTGGGTGCCTGGCTGGCTGGGTCAGAGGAGAGCATGTGACTCTTGATGTCGGGGCTGTGGTTCGAGCCCCATGTGGGGGTAGAGAGAGTCCTTAAATAAACACAACTTGACAAAATCAATCAGTGAACAGAAGGTCGCTGACAGTGTCGTGTCGTATGATGTACACATGAGGATATAAGTCACCAGCGACGTGAGGCGTGTCCTCCGTGGGGTGTGCAGATCCCACAGGCCATGTAACCCTGGACCCCCGAAGCTGAGTGTAACCGGGGCTATGTTCATTCTGCCAAACAGATCCAGTGTTGATAGCTCAACAGTGGGCTGATGCTGGGGAGCTTGGCTCTCCCTCCCCCGTTTTAGACTGTGTCTGCCAAAGCAAAGTCCCTTGTCTCCTTACTCCCTTCAAGTTTCTCTACTGTAGGCCGCAGTTCTGAGAACCTCCTCCTTGCCGGGTGGATCCCGAGACTGGGGGTCCCACCCGGGGGAGGGGATGTAAGCATTCACACGGACACACTCACGAGTCATCCCACACCTTGCGGGGGCCTGTTTGTCTTGGTGAAGACGCCGGCGCTCCCTGGAGCGCACACACAGACGTGAGAACACGGCCTGCAGGCTGGATTCTGCTCAGGGAAGCGTGGTTTGCTAGAAACACGGAGGTGGCCCTGGGGCCTGAGACGTGGGTCCTGGCTCTGCCCGTTGCGGGTTATGATCTGGGGCAAGCCCCTGTCTTTTGGGAGCCTGTTGCCTTGGCTGTCAACCGGCTTCATGTCAGGATTCTTTCGTGCAGTGGCTGAGGGCCACCGGAGCAATTGATTGCTTTTGCAGTTCATGGTACAAACGGAAAGGTGATGTGTGGGCTGCTGGTGGCCATGTGCCTGCGTCGTCCTCATAGTGGCGGGGACTTTTGACCCTGTTTCTCCTCTGATGCAAACGATGGAAGCGTATGTGCCCTTCTGGGAAAGGATGTCTGTTATATTTACTGCGGTACGTGGCCCCCGGATCATTTGGTTTCACTCCGGAACGTGCTAGAAGGTCTTACTGCGGCCTACTGGCTGCAATGTTTGTAGCAGACTCACGTTTTAGAGGGGAGGGCATCAGGTTCTTTTTTTTTTTTTTTAAAGATTTTATTCATTTATTCATGAGAGACACAGAGAGAAAGAGAGAGGCAGAGACACAGGCAGAGGGAGAAGCAGGCTCCATGCAGGGAGCCTGATGTGGGACTCGATCCCGGGACTGCAGGATCACGCCCTGGGCTGAAGGCAGGCGCCCAACCGCTGAGCCGCCCAGAGATCCCCGCGCGTCGGGGTTCTTGAGTCACCTTGCTTGCATTGGACCCGGGGCAGGTCAGCTAACCACCTGTCTGGGCTTTAACGTTATCCTCTGCGGGGTCCCACCACTCCCTCTGTTGTCCTAGGTTTGTGGGGAAAATTAAAGATGCTTGAGAAGTGCCCGGGATAGCGCTTGGCATGTGGTCGGTGGTCTGTTCATGGTACTGGTTATTCTTGTCGCTGCTGCGACTGCTGCCACCACCACTGCTAACTCAAATGTTTGGGTGCACGTCGAATTCCAGGGGCAACCGGCATCTAGGCCAAATGACTCAGCAATATACCAAGCAAAACAAAATTTTGGGTGTGTGTAATTTCCACGGGTCCTCAAGGGGGTGGCTGTTTTGGGGAACCCCAACAAATCTTCATGGCATGGTCTGAGACTGGTGTCAAGGTGCTCAGCTCTCGGGGTGCCCCCCGCCCCGTGGGGATGTCCAGAACACCGGCTGCAGTTGGCCTTCCTGAGGTCCCTTTCAGGGCTCCTGAAATGCTGGGCAGAGAGTACTTTACACCATCAGGTGAAATGTGCCGTGTAGAGTGTTAAACCGGAGACTTTCCCCTTATGCATAATAATCAGGTAACTCCTAACCCTCGGCCGACTTCCTCTCTTGTTTGCTCTCATGTCACCTCACGTAATTGCCAGTTACTAACCTCATGAGCTCCTGGTTCCGTCTCGGGAGGGCCTTCTGCGTGTGTTCTGTGCCTCGGGTTATAGTGGGTCCTCAGGTGAGCTGGGAAGCCCGCAGATGCAGGTGCCCCTTAGGGCCCTGGACCCATCTGGTGGGTCGCTGTGTTGGTAGCCCAGGTGAATCCCCGCCGTGAGTGGCTCCGTGTGGACACCAGCTCTTCCAGGCGACACACATCCCAGCCTCACTGTAACCTAGCACCCTGCATAGCGATGCATCTTCGGAGGCTGGCCGCCCCCACCTCCTGTGGCACCTCACAGGGACGCAGGAAGATGCGATGATGAGGGTGAGGACTTTGAAACTGGCCTCAGGGGGACTCTGTGTGAGGCCAAGGAGGGGACAGGGTTTAGACCCCACCCTGCCTTGACTCTAGGCGGCTGCTGGGTCAGGTCGCTCAGCCTCGCCACAGGTTTCATGTGGTTTCATGTGGTTCCCTGGGTCCAGGTCAGCTGGGCTTTTTGGGTAGATGCTGGTCACGTAAATGTTTCCCTCAGTGCTAGCCACAGGATTGGTTCATTCTCCCTCTGCATCCCTTCTCCATCTCCCACACCGCCCTTCCCTTTGCCCAGTGCTCAGGGAGGCCTCAGTTACTTTTGGGGTTCTGGATTTGCCTCTTCTGACCTGCAGGTTCCCGGACAGCCCCTCCGCCTCCCTCAGCAGATTTGGCCTCACCCTCTGCTCCCGCAGGATCTATCCATATCTTGACCAGCACCCACAAGATTTGAAAAGGAATCCACAACACTTACCGTGTCATTTGCTCCTTGTCGCTTCTCCCACTTGGGTTGGGGCTGGTTTCAGATTTGTCTTTGCGACGGATGTCACAACATCAGCTGGTTCTCAAACCCTGTTTGTTGAAAGGATCCACTTTGCTGCTGGAAAGGAAGTTTCTCCCTTCATTGCGGGCTGACTTGGTTGTAGCAAGATGCCGCAGCCTAAAGCTGAATTCCTGGCCCCGGAACCCCAGCAGAGGCCCCTCGTGGACCCCTAGGGAGACTGGTAACAGATTGGTCCCCTAGCCAGTGGCCACCCCTTATAAAGCAAACATACAAACAAACCAACAACCCAGTATTGCGTGTTTTCCTGAGAGAGAGGGTTTTTATTATTATTTTTTTAAACAAAAGGAATAACTGTTATGTTCCAACCCAGTTACATGCACACACCCCATAACTGTAACTTTTACCTGGCTAGATACGTTCAACAACCTTTAGTTATGGAAATAAGGTGATCAAATTATATGTGCCAGTTTGATAAGATCATATTGGAACATTTAAAAATAGATGAGTAACTACTGACAACCAGCAGATAAAGTGGCACTACGTGGGCCAGATGTAATCCAGCCGAGGGTATCTCTGTTTGTCAGACCCACAGGTGCCTTTATCACCCTCCATAAAACATTGTGTTAATTATCATTTGCAGCACCTGAATCACTTTAAAGAAAGTAGAGGTACTGGAAAGAGTGCAAGTTCAGTCCAGAACTGGAGCTGCCTGGCATCTTTTCCCCTCCTCACTTCAGCTGGGTTTTGAACTTTTTTTTTTTTTAAGATTTTATTTATTTGTTTCAGAGACAGAGAGAGACACACAGAGAGAGAGAGGCTCCATCCCACAACCTTGAGATCACACCCTAAGCCAAAATCAAGATTTGGACTCTTGACCGACTGGGCCACCCAGGCGCCTCCTGGGTCTTGAACTTTTAAAATAACCAAGATTTTATTTCTGTCAATGCAACGAATGGTAAATTTACCTCCCTTTGTATCTGTTAGCTTTAGGTGAGTTTGCCTTTTAAACTTACAAAAAAAAAAAAAAAAAACATGAAAAAGCAATCTATGTCTTTTATCCTACCATGTGTCTCCTGGTAATTTGCTTTTGCAGTTTTTATTTTAAGATTGTGGGTGTGATACAAACAGCTGTTATTAAAAAATTACAAGAAAGAATATATCCACATCTTGGACAACTTTATCACATCACTGTGCATTCCGGTTTCATATCAGATGACGAAACCTCCTACATCTGAATATCTTTGTATCTGCAATAAAGTTGTCAGCAGTTAAATGGTCACGAAGAACTTACTTATCTGTCCGTATATTGTGTGTATGTGGCGGGGCTATGAGGGGGGCCACACAATATCTGGAATTCATTTGAATTCAACTCTCTGAAGTGCTGTAGCCTGGCTATCTTTAGAAGTGGATAAAACAAGCAGCCTCGGACATTTCCTGTGTGTTTTTGCAAGTGCCTGAGAGTTCTTTTTAAACCTGTCTGTGTCCACACCTCCTCCTCCTCAGCCTGCCCAGGTAACACTGTGAGGTTTCAGATCGTTAACCCTTATTTGCTAATGGTCCCCAAAGGACAGATTGGTGAAACTCATTTGGAAGAATCCCAAGATTCAGTTGGATAAAAGCAGTGAATTTACGGATGCCAGTTCTTTGGCCTTCTGATTTTAGAGTATGAAGGGGATGTGTGTGTGTGTGTGTGTGTGTGTGTGCAGGTGCGGGTGTATGTGTGGGTGTTGGTGTTCCCTCCTCTATTAGAAATCACCAGTGTAGAGTTTGACAGTATTTGTCAGTAAATACATATTTTGGATGCTTGGTGATCACTTTATCATTGATTGTTATTATGGATTGTCGTCAGGCCCTTGCCTGGCCTTGGCAGTTGGGAAACAGTCACCTAGAGAGTCCGAGAAATAACTCATTTCAACCCAGACACTCGCTAGCTCTGCCAGCCTTCGTGAGTTGACACGCCTCGGGTCTGCCCCCGGCCCTGCTCCAGGGAAACCGTACTAATGGGCAGTGGAGGACCGAGAAGAAACCCGACTGCCCAGATCGAGAACGAACTGAGGACAGATTCCTGCCAAGCAAAGCCCTGGTAAACTCTGACAAACGGGTCTCCTTTCACACCTCCCAGCCCTTTCAGCCACGCCTGGCTTTTCCTAGAGATCAATACAGTTTTAAGGCATCTCTAGGGTTGATTTTGGTTTTGTTTAGGTGTGGATGCGAGGAAGTGACCGATCATCCTGCAGTGTGACTAGCACGCACAGAGCCCGCCCGGCGTCTCCCCGGCAGGAGAACCATGTCCCGCGTGCCTGCAGCCGGCTCTCGCCTACCTGTCCCCGCTTCGTTCCTTTGCCCCCGTGTCCACGGATGCTTGTGAAGGGAGCGGGGGCTCCGAGGTAGCCCAGGTGTGCACAAGCACCGCCTTGCAGCTCGTGTATCCGAGTATCGTGCCGGTGACGTCTTGATCGTGATTTCCGTCTTTGTAGCTTTGGGAACACGTCTGTGAAAATAACAGCAGGATGGTTGCAGAATTGGGGGTGATTTGTGTATGTGATGTTCAGAGGACACCTTGCTCAGTGGCTGTGGTTATCGGGCTCTGTTTCCAGCTCCCGATGCCAGCGGCCGGGAGGGTCCTGCCTCCCCGGGATGGAGGGAGACTGAGGCACACGGGGCTGGGGCCTTGAGGGAAGCTTCCGTACTTCTGTCTGGGTATAGTTTCTCTTTTCTCATCCCTCCTCCTCTTGGGGGAAAAAACAATGCGAGAGGAGTGGGGAGAGCACAGTGCGGCATTTCAAACCGGGCCACACTGTAAAGTGTTAGGGAACTCCACATCAGATCATGGAACTTCTTTGTAAAAAATCTTTCTTCTGGAGTAATTGTCTGTTTTGGGGAAGTGAACGACGATCTATTTAGATAAAAACTCTTTGTGATCACTTTTGTTCTTTCTCCTTCTCTCTGTCTTTCATGGACTTGGCTAGCTCCTCAGATCATTTTCTTAATATTTAAAATTCAGAAATCCCCCTTGATGTCTTTAGATGATAAATGACAGAGTCTAAGAACAAAAAGGGCCTTTAGGAATCCCTCACTTGCCAAGCATTTTGGTGAGGTTTGAGGTCGTGGTCTTCGGTTAGTGTAACTTTTCTCTGTTCTCTGTTTCTCTTTCTCTCTCTCTCTCTTTTTTATTTTTCCTAGCGTCACCCAGCTTCTGTGACTTCTTTTGACAGAAAGGAGAAATTGAATTGATTAAGCGTCTTTTACGTGCCGGGTTCAGTGTTAGGGTGCATCCTGTGCGTGACCCCGTTTGAGCCTGAGAGCCCGACGTGACTCAGAAAAGATAGTATTACGTCTAATACGGCGCCGGTCTGGGCGGACAAGTGGTTTATTTCCAGTAACACAGCAGGGAAGCAGTGTAGACAAGAACCACGTAGGTCGATCCCTTTGTTGCCTGGGAGCCGTGTGTGGGATGCATTCTGGAATGCTCCCCGGGAAAGCCCTGGCATTGCTTCTGGCCCCTGTCACGGGCACATGGGCGTATTTGCCTTTCACCATCCTGACGGGCCGGGAAGCGCGAACACGAGGGAGCGAGACTATGTGGGGGGCCCGGTGGGAAGGGGAGAGGGGGCGGTGAGAAGTCTGAGACGCTGCGTGTTCCATCCGGGGGGCTGCCCTGCACAGGGGGTGTGGGCATCCCGTGGGTCTGCAGGAGGGGCTGGCCAAGGGCCCTGTGTATGTGTGCGTGTGTGTGTGCACGCATGCATGCACGCAGTGTTAACACCTTCCTCCCCCACAGGGTTCGTCTTTGTCCTCCTCTGTTAGGCTGTAGCCCTTTGGTCCCCTTCTGCAGCCCTTCAGAGTTGTTTATTGTTTGCCTTCCTCTGGAGGTCCTGTGCCCTAAACAGTGGACCCTGTCTCTGTGTCATGGTGTGTCCTAGTAACAAGTGTTCAGTGACCTGCTTCAGAACAAGACCCAAGGGGCATTCTTTTGTGAGGCCCAGGGAAGTCAGAATAAGTTTGTGACTTGTTGAAGTCCAGATTCAGCCTTGTCTGGGGGCCAAGGGTGGGTTTTCTGGGGAAGGAGGGAGCCTGCAGCCATTTATGGGAGTATTTGCACCTCCCCCCCCCCCGCCCCCACAGCCCCCCAGCCCTCCCCGCCTCCCTTCCCTCTCTTCTTCCCTTAGGCCAGCTTGACCCCAGGAGCCTGAGCAGGAGCCAGCTCCAGAGTGGAGGAGGAACCTGTGGGGCTGGGGGCCTGGGAAGCATTCTCCCCTCCTGGGACCAGCCTGTGTGTGTGTGTTGGGGCTGGTGGCTGTAGCAGGAGCTCTTTCCAGTGGATTTTCAGCCCACTCTCTAGAGCCCAAGAGAACTTTCTATTTGTTGGATTAGAATGGCAACTTAATGAAAAATGTCATGTCTGGGGGCCCCCATCTATAAATACTACAAGTGTCTTGATGCAGAAGGAGTGGGACACTAGGAAGGAAGGAAGTGGGGAAACGAAAGCCCATGTACATTAATGAATCCCTAGCAACACGTCATCAGAGCAAATGGTTACAAGTTCATGGGATGATGGAGTCTGACCACCTGATTTACAGAGGAGGAAACAGACCCAGAGAGGGAGAGGGACTGGACCTACATAGTCTAGAGGTCCAGAGTCTGTGTTCAGAGTCTGTGTTCTGAATATCGACAGGCTTACTTAGCCCATCTGCCCCCCCCCACCCCGTTCCCCACTCCTCCCTTTTCTGCCTCGAAGCACTCCATTTCGGCCATTATTGGCACACACACCCCAATCCCACAGGACCCAGCCCAACTCTCTTAGCCTTCGAAGACCCTTTACCTGGCTTTAGGTTCCCAGAACTACAGGAGCTTTGAGTCTGAGTATAGGAGCTGGGAGGCAGGGGGCAGCGGACGACGGGCTGTGTTTCTGATCAGTGATTATGGAAGGAACCACAACCTGGCCTGTCCTTCAGGCCTGTGGCTGCTCTGGTTCCTTAGTGGCAGCGTTGAGTAGTCGCCACAGAGACCCGGTGGCCTTTTGACGACTAAAATATCCACTCTGACCCTTTAGACAGAGGTTTCCCAGCCTCGCCTATAGAATCCATTAGTGTTAAACCTCCAAAGCCAGCCCACCTCGGATCCATCTTTGCTCATCCCTGAGCTCCTGTCATGAGGGTTGGGGTCAGCGAGCCTACAGCAGAAGGAAGAGGTGGCCTATGTCCTGTGTCCAGCCAGGTCATTCAAGTACCTTGATCAGCAGTTCTTAATGCATCAGACACCTCAACGGTTCTATGTTCAGATGGGCGCCGGACGTCCCTCCCTCTCAATCTTTGACGCGGTTAGTTGCTCAGACCAGACCATTCTTCATCATTCCCCTTTACCTGCCGCTTCCAGTCTGTTGCCAGGTCCAGTAGTACATCCTGAAGCTGCCCTTCCTCCACCTCCCTGCTGCCACCTGGTCCCCTCAAGCCTGGACTGTGGCATCAGCTCCTAACAGGCCTCCACGGGTTCTCTTGCCCCTTCCAACCCATTTATCCCTACAGTGGCAAGCTCCTGTCTTCTAACTCCTTACTCATTATTTCCTTCATGGCAGGCATTCCAGCTGGTGTGACCTTGCTTATTTATTTCTTTGCTTACTTGCCTGTCTTCTTCCCCCTCCAGAATCTGAGCTTCCAAGAGAGCAGTGCCTTTTTGTATTGTATTCACCCTCATGGCCCCCATGGTGCCTGGATGCGGAGGGGACCATATGGGCGAGGGATTGAACCAGGGTAGGTGGTGTTGGAAGCACCCTCAGAAATGGCGCATCGGAAACATCAAGAAGAATCCTTTCAAATGCACTGAGAACACATACCCAGCTCCCCACTCCATTTTGACCTGGGCCCTGTGTCATCTTCCCTCTTCCCCCAGCGGGGCTCCTCCCCTGTGTTAGGTGTCATGTTGAGATCATCTTCCATTACTACTGGAAGGAGGCTTTCTCCCTGAGAAGTGATGACAAGGTAGGGGCGTGAGGGGGATACCATTGTCCTAGACCAGCATGTCCCCCCGCCGCACTTCTTTGACCCAGAATCCGAGCACGACGTGCCTGTTCCCTCGCCATCCAGGGCGCACCTGTGTACATTTTGCATTTCACAGATTGTCTTACTTACATCCCACACTTAATGCTGTTCTCATCCCTTTGGTTATCTTCTGTTGCATAAAAACCATGCTGGTTGTGACCCGTAATGTGGATTTCATGACCCACTTGTGTGATAGCCCACAGTTTGAAAGTCATGTTTAAAATTTAGTACTTAATCTCAGGAATTGACAGCCTAACTTGGAGCCCCCACATGAAGGCCCGTACGTACTAAGGCAGGCTGATGGAAGATGTGCTGCGTGCGGGTCCGTGGAGCTGTGTGAAGGGATGGGAGAGGTTCACGACTTGCTTAGAGACATCTCAGAAAAAATGTTACCGTTAGAAGTTAGATTTAAGACTTAATTTTGTTGTTTTATCTCCTTTGTTTTTTAACCTTTCTAACTAATCAGTTCTTACTCCAATATAGGCTTCCTCTTGCTTACTCATGTTTTTTATTGCTCACAAGGAGCTGTCTATTATTCCCCAGGTGCTTTTTAATTAAAAAACAAAAGTGGGCCACATCCGTGTCTTCTTACTCGATTTATTTTCCCCCTCTACTTTTCGCATTAGTATTTTTCAAGCTGTATGGGCGTGTATGAAAGATCTTCACTCAGAGACACATTTTCGTCTTTGTAAACATGTATATAGATAGATGTCATCTGAAAGAATAGGTATACAGAAAAATATCTCTCAGTGAAGATCTTTCCTCTTTATTATTTTGAATTCCGTCATATTTCCTGATGTATGGCCCCCCACAGTTGTCCCGGGTTATATTTTTATTTTTTACTTTTTTAAAGATCTTATTTATTCATGAGACACACACACACACACACACACACACACAGAAACACAGGCAGAGGGAGAAGCAGGCTCCATGCTGGGAGCCCGATGTGGGACTTGATCCCCATGTGGGACTTGATCTCTGGACTCTAGGATCACACCCTGGGCTGAAGGCAGATGCTCAACCGCTGAGCCACCCAGGGATCCCCAGTTGTCCCGGTTTAAAAAAATAAAATCCCTGTTCTTCAGATGAGATGCAGAAATTTCTGTAAAAGCCCTGACTCTAAACTTATTACACAACTATAATCAAATTACAGCTGCCTTTCCCCTGTTAGGGGCATTAAATCCAATTTTTCCTGTCCTAAGAAACTTGAATATTCTCTCTGTGCGTATTCCCATTACAAATTTTTTCGAGCTGACCTTTTTATTCCTCGGAGCCGTTACATGAGACCAAGAAGGACACTTGCAGATGAGATGCAGTGCCAGGCTCTTTCTGTCCCTTTCAAGCTCTGTATGGCCATTGGAGGGAGTAGACAGATGATTGTGTCCCCGTGGGTGTGTCCTGAAGATGTTGTTTTTATTCAATTTTCTCTCTTTGGGAATGGCAAGTATGAGATTTTGAAGTTTGTGTCTGGTCTGCGAAAACCTAGCAGCAATTCCAGGGGTCCTGGTGAAATGCAGAACTGATCCAGGTAGGAGTCGCCATGACCTGAATGAAGCTTGGGCAAATGTCTGTGGTGAATGACTGTTGTAGATGGCATGCTGACCAGTTTGAGGTCAGACCTCAGCTTGATGGGCTTGATGACCACCGTGTGAAGACCTGGGTGAAAGAAAACTTTGAGCATTGATTGAGCTTCCAGGCTGCCATGAGTCAGAATTGGTTTTCTGCGTGAGGGACAAGTGACTGACCGTAGCAAGCGCAGGCCCAGCAGTACCTGGGAGTTGCTGGAGGCTCCTCCCACTGCCTCTGTTGGTACTTGGTGCTTCTTTATGATGGACGGCTCTGGGAAAATCAGATCTGACTGAATGAAAGGCATTGGATAGCCAGCTCTGCTCCTGTTTTTCTGCCAGAGAAGAGATGTTCATGACATCACCATCACGGTTACAGGTGTTTGACATCAGGCTATGGCTGGGCCTCACACCCATTCCTAAGGGGTTTTTTATTTGGCCAACGAGGAAGCCAAGACTTTTTGAGGAACCTGATTTGTCCAGGACCACACAGGAACCCTCTCTGTGGCTCCAGAATTCCCGATTGCTACTGTCACTCCCCACCCCCACCCCCCAGCTTCTTGCACCTGGATCATTAATTTGCAACCCATCCCCCCCAAGTGTGGGTTTTTTCCCATTTAGTTCATAAATAGTAATGTAGTATAACAAAAAAGGAGACGTAGGCCAGGATTAGAAGAAACCACATTCTTGTCTTACTGTTATTTGCCTAAGAGGGTCAATTGTCCTTCATTTCTTTGTCATATTTTTATTCCCTGTAAGATTAAACAGCCCCGCCCTGAAAGCCACCTTGACAACAGAGCCCTTAGGTTCCCAGAACTGAAAAAATGTCATTGCAGAAATGCCTGGGTTGCCAGAAATGCCTGGGTTGCCTGTGGACCCTGGCCCTCAAGGTAGCAGAATAGGGGCCCTGTGTTCCAGCAAAGCAGAAAGGTCCCATCCCATGGGGAGCCTTTTGGGTGGAGTCAGGCCAGGACCCACTCCTGCCAAGGAGTTGCTAGCTTTTGTGGTTTGTTCTTTACATTACCCAAATTTGTAGTTGCTGGTCTGGCTGGTCCTCCCCCACCCCTTCTCTGGAAAATGCGCTTTGCATCTCTTTTCCAAAGGAAAGAACAGGTGGGTCCCGGCAGCTCTTTGGTGACCTGCCTGCTTTGCTGGGAGAGCCTCATCCGTGCCCCTGAACTGTTCTGGGCTTGAAAATGCATGCGTGAAAGGAAAGGCTACATAAGGACATTGAATTTCTCCAAGTTGACATTTTTCACGTCTTTAAACATCCAGACGGTTACACTGGGACGTTGGTGTCCAGCTGAGGCCGGTTGGCCTGCCTGAGACGTGTGTTTGGGCTCAGGCCTGTGCCCCCCCACACTGGGGGGGCGGGTAGGCTGGGGTGGATCCGACCGGACGCTGATCTTGGCTTTCTGAGCCATTCTCTGTTCTCACTGCACCAGAAAGAGTTAACTCCAGTTTTTGCTGCTTCCTTGGTGTTGTGATAGTAAAGAATTTTAATGGGTTCCGTGAATAAGTCTGTAAGTAAACTACTTGCTGAACTCCTGACTGAAATACAGAGTTTTAAAAGGCTCTTTAAAGATTTTAGGAATAACTCATTTTTTTTGTTTTCCTTCTAAGGGGTTTTCTTGGAGTCTCTCCCCTCCCTCCCAGAGTTAAACAGTCTCATTGTTTGCTTTCTCAATGTTTCCCTAGTACAATAGTTCTGAAAAGAAGAGAGCCAGTCCCTTGGCTGCAAGCATGGGGTGGGTGGGGGTTTATGTAATTTGACTTCTTTTCTCTCCAAATCAGTAAATATTTACAAACGACCTTTTATCAAACAGCTTGGGTACATTCGGTGACTTGAAAGCGTGCAGCGAGAGTAGCGACTGCCCGGCCTGCTGCCAGTTCCGTGGGCCTCACAGGAAGGATTGACATTATTATTATTATTATTATTATTATTATTATTATTATAAAAATGCTGTCCACAGACCCAAAGTGGGCCTCCAAGCAAATCTTTCCATGGAACCAGTTTTAGGAAATTTGCATTTTTAAGTTTGACTTCTAAGGACTCCTCTGCCCTTAGGCCCCATGGGGGTGGAGTACTGGGAACCTGGGAGTCCAGAAAATAAATACCGGCCTCTGGCTTAGATTTCTCACTGCTGCCTGAGTTCTTTTGTTTCTCGGGGAAAGTAATTACAGAATTCCATGTGAAGCTTAAATGTGTTCTTTGGTGAATAAGTAGGAAAAAACAAGCGGATTACTTTTCCGTTTTCTTGCGAAGTGGTCCCGAAATGAGCCGGTTTTCCAAACCCAACTCTCAGATTTTTTTTTTTTTTTTTTTTTTTACAGTGGAGATGGGAGTTTGGAGACAGCCCACCCTCTTTTTCTTTCAACATGTGAAATCTGACCAAGTTAGGACTCACTTTTTTAGAAAGGGGATCCTTTCAGAGTTGACACTGAAAAATAATAAAGGAATCTGGGTTTGGGGGCCATCAGGATATGAACATCACAATATTACTGTCCCAGCATCACCTGGTAATAGCGCGCTCATTTCGTCTGCCAGCCCTAATCCAGGTAAGACTGCCCCACATTTTACGGTGCCGTACCATCAGTGTCCAGTATTACATATTTCTGGCTGGCGAACAATGACAAATAAGTGAGAGGCTTTTAAAAATAAGTAACTGTGGTAATTGCTCTTTGTCTACTTACTGCAGAATATTGAATGTTTCTTTATTAATCATTTTTATGTTTTAATTCTCTTTGCAGAGCATCGGGAAAGGGTCATTGTGGTGCATAGACCCAGAGTATAGACAAAATCTAATTCAGGCTTTGAAAAAGACACCTTACCACCCATACTCACACGTGTTCAATACACCTCCTGCCTCTCCTCAGGCATATCAAAGGTAAGCAATTCAGAAGTCGTCTTCTTCTTCTTTTTTTTTTTTGGGCTACTGAAGTTGCATTATTTTGGCAGAGACAGGCACTGAAACTAATTTAATAGGCTGTATGATATTAAAAATAACTGTAGATAAATGAGAAAGAAATGCAGTATTATTGGAGGCATACCCACTGTTGTGTTTCCTGCCAACCTTACCGCTTCTGCTGCTTCGGAGGAACGTGCTCAGAAGGCTTCACAGTGGGCGAAATACTGTCTTCCTGGGTAGAAACATTTACAAAGAAAAGTTGACAGCTTTAACATCTCCATGTGTCACGGTTTGTTGGGATAGAAGTACAGGCATGAGTCAGGTAAGCGCTTCCATCTTCCCAGCATCTGACTCAGAATGTCTACAGGTGTTCGCTGAAGGACTCACTTGATTGTTGTCATTCCTGGTCTCCATGTAGATGGTGCTCCAGAGCGATCATTTTGTTGTGGTTACTTGGTGTTTGGCTCTTCAAGGAGAACAGCAGAGAACAATGGAGACTTTTATTCCTCCTCACATGCCCATTTGTTTTGAGACAGTGAGGTCATGGGTGCCATTTTTACAAAGATGTAATTGGAGGGGAGAGTAGGAAGCCTGTCACTTAAAAAAAAAAAAAGATAAAAGAAGGTGTTATTGTTAGATTCCAAAAAAATAGCCCCATAACACAGATACGAATTTTAAAATTGATTTTATCTCACATAGCGCTAGAGTTGGAAATGGATCCTTTTACTCCTGAAGGGGTAAAAAAAAAATTTTTTTTTTTTAATATAAAGAAGTGTTTCGATTGTAACCACCCAGTTGAGAGAAATCATCCTTGGGCTACAAGTTTATGTCAGTGAGGGATGGCATGGATTCGTAGATTTCCGTGGTTTTATGGTCCACTTCTTTGCATTCTTTCCCTTGTCTGGTGTTTGCTCTGCAGAGGGGAGTACGGAGTGAGATCCTCTGAAACCGCATTAATGAAGTTCTTGTGTATCTTAGTTGAGAAGCATTCCATCACAGGCCCTAGACAATCAGTCTTCAGCAAGAGACGCGGAGGAACAGCTGGGCTCTCCGAGAAGACTGCTGTATGTCTGCCTTTGCTAGGCGATTAGCGTGATGGTAGCCATAGCAACTGGAGCATCTCCATAGTAACGCGTAGCCGAGACAGGTGCAGTTGCATCACAAGGCTGTTTGTTGCCTGGCAAAAGGACAGGCCATTAGTACTTAGATATACGCTGTTGCCTTAGAAACAAATAACCCTACATAGCAACTACAGTTGGTTTGAAAGATTTGGGGGAGGAAAAAAAAAAGGTTGTAGTGGCTTTTGTCTATGTTCATAAAAATCAGCGCAGGCATACTTTATTGGAAATGACAGCTTGAGGTCATATAGCTGTAGGAGATAAAATGGGATTTTCCAAAGCAACCCAACCTACATTGTAGAAATGTCCAGAAGGACAGAGCCATATGCTTGGTTTTCTCCTTGTGGCTGTAGCTACTCCTGAGATGGAAGGGAACTGGGATGCGAGATTCACTGATAGCTGAGGTTGGTGGGGGAGGCAGTGACACTTACTGGAAGTCTCCCCCCGATTCTCCAGGTCCTTTGTCATTCTACTCTCTACCCATCCCTCCAGACCCCACAGAAAACCCTCACTCTCCTCCCCAGTTTGTGTCTTGGAAGTATTTCATATCCTTTTGTTCCTAGGAAGTTAAGAACATAAGTGTTACTCACTGGGTCATATCATTGGTTCATTTAGATGGTATTTTGTTGCCAAATGCGACCCCAAGGGAGACACAGTAATTATTTAATAATTTGAAGGATTATGGCAGAGCTCTGGGGGTTGCAGACGCAGGCAGAGGCTTACTGAGCTGGCCTAAGCTTAATGACTTCATTTGATTTTTTTTTAATATAGGCATAAAAATGCAGACAAACCAGAGCTTTTGTAATGAGAATAATTTCTGATCGAATACTTCAGATCCCGCTCTGTCACCTCCAGTTCCTCTTCTCCCAGGTGACTGAAGAAAAAAAAGTTTCTGTATCTACCCACGCAGGCACTCAGATTTCACCTCCGTAAAGGTCACTGGATGTGTGGAGTGAGATGGCATATCAGATTCTCTCTAGCTGGCCTCTTCCGTGTCTTCAGTCTGAGGGCAAGTCACTTTTCTCTCTCCTGGAGACGACAGTCCCTTCGTCTCATGCCTAGATTTTGTTCCAGGATCCTCTGGTGTGTGTCTTTGTACTACAGATCCTAAATACCGGATGACTATGGTATTTGTGTAGCTTACAGTGAAGTGACATCCCGGTCAATGCTAAGCCATCGGGCCACTTGTTGGTGTGACTGAGGGAAGATGGACATGGAACAAAACAAGTCATTGAACAGGGACCCAAAAATGCCAGCTTGACCTGGTGTGGCAGGTCTGCTGGGCTGCAGGGAATCACTTGTCAGCCCCTTGCAGCATTGGCATGCGGGGCACCTGGGAAGTGCTCAGCAATCAGGAGCTGGTGCTTAGCCTGCTGAAGACGGTGATTAGACTCGATGGCTGGTTTCACTAGGACTTGCAGGTGTGCTTGGCAAGTAGCGCTCTGCACCGGGCTGCAGGTGGCTGAAAACTGCAGGGAAAACGAGGCCTCTGAAAACATGGCCAGTTATGATGCTAACTGTGGCAGCCCGTAGATCAGGCCCCTGGGTTCCAGCACGCCCTTTGGGAGGCTTGTTAGGCCCTGTACCTGCTTCATTTGATGCCACAACCATGAATGGTTTTCGATGGAAATGCAGAGCTCAGCGACCTCAGCCCTTGGCTTCGTGGAGCTGCGGTAACAGGGCAGGAACCAAGTGAAATAACAGAAATTTACTTTCTCACTGTTGGGAGGCTGGAAGTCAGAGATCAAGTTGTCAGCAGGGTTGATTCCTTCTGAGGCTGTGAGAGAGTATCCTTCCCAGGCCCCTGTCCTGGTGTGTCTGGTGGCTGCTGGCGTTCTGTGGCGTTCCTTGAGTTGGAGAGGCATCACCTCGGCTCTGCTTTCATCTCCACGTGGTGCTCTCCTGGTGTGCTGTCCATATCCCAATCCCCCCTTTGTATAAGGACGGGAGTCATATTGGTGGAAGGGCCTACTCTCCTTTGGTATGATCTCATTTTCACTAAGTAGACCTCCAATTACTGTTCACATCCGAGGTACTGGTGGCCAGGACTTTCCCATGAATTTTGGTGGGAGGGGACACAAGCAATTTCACTCATAACAGCCCTTTCCTTAGCAAGGCTTTTTTTTTTTTAAGATTTTATTTATTTATTCATGAGAGACAGAAAGGGAGGCAGAGACACAGGCAGAGGGAGAAGCAGGCTCCCCATGGGGAGCTTGATGTGGGACTTGATCCCATGACCCCTGATGTGGGATTCGATCCCAGGATCACGGCCTGAGCCGAAGGCAGATGCTCAACCACTGAGCCACCCAGGCGCCCTATTACTAAGGCATTTTTGATGGTAAAGATACAGAGAACCAGAAAATAAGGAGTGATTCAAAACACAGAACAATGGGGCACCTCAGAGGGATACTGGAGCCAACCGGAAATTGTTCCCCGTGGCCAAAACTGGGACAATTTGAGGAGCAAAATAAATAACAGTGTTGGGTTATGACCCCGAATGTGAAGTAAATACCTGGGAGTCCACACTGAGGTAAATAAATGACGGAGTAAGTAAATGGGTAGGGAGACAAATCTCCCATACAGAAGACTTCCAAACGATTTAGGGAGATCCTCCTCCACTCCACGAGTTGGAGCTTAATTCCCCATCCTGGGTGACCACACTTTTAATGACTTACTTGCACAAAGTGAGTATGGACGGAGCAGAAGAGGAAGTTTATAGCGGGAAAACCTGGTACACACCACCTTGGCCAGGTGATCAGAGCTAACGCCCATGGTGAGATTGGGACAGTAGGCACCTTTGAGATGATGTCATGGAACTGACAGTTCACTTCTGCAGTCTCCGCCGGGCCCCCAAATCCATAACCCTGCCTAATTACAGGAAAAACACCAGACAGGAGTTTTGTCCCCAAGGCAGGGGTGGGGTGGGCCTTCTACAAGATACCTGACCAGCGCTCTTCAAAGCTATCAAGGTCATCAAGAGCAAGGAAAGTCTGGAAAACTGTTACAGACCCGAGAAGGCTAGGGGCACACAAGGGACTGAATGGAAACGTGATATCCTGGATGAGTTCCTGGAACCCAAAAGACATTAGGGAAGAGCTAGTGAAATGTGAATAAGCGGTATAGTTTAGTTGATGGTCATGTACCAGCATTGGTTCCTTGGTTGTGACAAATGTCCCTCATAATGTAAGCTTTTAACATTGGGGAAACTGAGTGAAGGGTATAAGGGAACCTTGTGCTGTCTTTGTAACTTTACAAAGCAGAAAAAGAAGATTTCGACACACAGACCAGTTGAGTTTATCGATTTTAAATATCCACATCATTTTTGGTGCAATGAAAAGTCAGATCGTCACAGCAGTGAGCCTTTTTGACTGATCTCCTTTAGGCCTCTTTTGTCATTGAAATACATTTGAAGGGTTGATTATTGGGAGCTCTTGCTTTTGCCTTGTTCTCTAGGTCTCTAGGTTCTCTAGATCTAGTAGATCTCATAGGATCTACTGAGCCGTATGAGGGGATATGCCTGTTATTTGACTGTTAAAGTTCATGGAGCTTTATTTTTATGAAACGGCACCCAACTTTGCTTTGTAAGGTCCTCAAGGCCAGGCTCGGGGAACTCCAACTGAGCATGCTAAACTGGCTTCCTATAGGACTCTGAACCATTGCCACTGTGGCTTTCAGATTCTCAGCCTGGGAAGAGGTGGGAGGGATGGTATATTTGGGTTTCTTGCCCACAGTCTTTCAGAAAAATTCTGTTGTCTGTTTTAATGGTTATGTTGCATATGCCCCCTCCATCCTACACATGGGGTTTCTTGTTGAAGGATATGCATATTTTATTGTTTTTTCATATAGATATTGCCAGATTGCCTTCCAATTTTATACTGTGTTCCCATCTACACTCCCACCAGCTCTTTAGGAATTTCCCATTTTCTAACCTTTCTCCATGTCTGATGGTTAAATAAACAGCTCCCCAGTGGGGAGCTGTTCCTCCACTTTTGCGATTTTGATACTTTATAGCTGGAACATTTAAAGTTTACAATATAGATTAGTGCCCTGTAAATAGTGGATGTCCCAGTACAGTGTTTATGACAACAGACCGTTTTTAAAAAGTGTGTATGTGGGTGGAACTTACATAACATCTTCTCTGGTATAGCAGCCAATCCAAAACTGGTTTATAGAAGAAGCATTTTAGTCATCTCTTACCATAGGTGGGAACAAGTTTTAGAATCAGTCAAAAAGTATGGTTTGTAGAGCTTTTCCTGGCTGATCCATTCTCAGAGAAGGGAATTTGTTTTTGAGATCTATTTATTTATTTTAGAGAGAGTGCACATGATGAGTTAGGGGCAGAGGCAGAGGGAGAGAGTGTCTCCACACTGAACGTGGAGCATGATGCCGGTTCAGTCCCATGACCCTGAGATGAAACCAAGAGTCAGATGCTTAACCGACTGTGGCACCCAGACATCCTGAGAAGGGAAATTTAATGAAGTGAAATGAATTTAGGAGCTAGACCCAGCATGGTTTCATGCTTCCTTGATATGGGCAAGGCCATCTCAGCATCTTGTATGCCTCTGGTGTATGTGATAGGTTGGCCACAGTGGGGCTCTAGCTGAACATGGCCCCGAGTGAGGGGACTTCTGTTTCACAACCCCTCTTCTATTTGTCATGTAAATATCTTCACTCTAAAAATGATGATAGCCTATTTTATATTTTGTATATTGAGTCCTACTATGTGTGAAGTTAGAAAAATCCGTAAGACTTTGATGATCTAAGCCTAGAGAATTATTATTTGGATGATTTTATCTAAAGTTTCCAGGGTCAAGACATTAAAGTGTCTGTTATTCTCACTTTTTTTTTTTTTTTTTTTTTTTAAATGAAATCCTGGGGGCACCTGCGTGGCTTGGTTCATTTAAGCATCAGACTCTTGATTTCAGCTCAAGTCTTGATCTCAGGGTTTGTTGAGTTCAAGCCCCACGTTAGGCTCCACACTGGGCCTGGAGCCTACTTAAAAAATAAATAAGTTAAGCAAATAATAAGTAAATAAAAAATGAAGAAAACCCTGGACATTCACACTTGTCATTTAGCTCTTTATGTTTCTTGTTGCCTCTTCAGAACCATTTAATGAGCCACGAAAAATACATTAATGGCCTTTCCAAAGATTTTGGCCTTTTGATATTGAGGGTCTTAATTGCACTAAAATGGCTGGTTTTAGTGCTGACTCAGAGTGCTGCCTGCTACCCTATTCATGTGCTTTGAGCTTGTTCTTTGTAATTTTTTTTAAAGTGCCTATTTGGCAGAGTAATGCCACTAAGAATATAGAACTTGTAGAGAGTGGTCAGTATTTATTCAAATTAATGAAATTATCAGTGAGTCCTTACCAGGTTAAGTGAGCTTTGGCTGAAGGAGTGAGTTAGTAATGGCCAATGGGGGATTGCATTGGGAGGAGGTGAGAAGGAGGAAGGTGTTTGGGGAGCTCATCCTTTTAGACAATTAGAAGATTAGAAAATCCTTAGAATCTTAAGCTTGTTAACATAACTGTGTTAATTCCCCCACTAAAATGCTGAATTTGCACACAGCGAGGAAGAGCTTATTCATTGCTTGGATAGCATCCAGTAATTTTTTAACTTATAAGACATCTTTCTTTCCAGTTATTCAGAGTGGTGTGCATTTAATCGTTGGCAGAAGAACTGTAAAACCGCAATAAGATTGGTTTTAACTTGCACTGAAGGAGTTCTGTTGTTGGACTGTCGTGTCATTGCAAGTTTTAATTCGGCAAAGCATGAAAAAAGAATGTGAGGATTTAGATTAGTTGCATCATAATTACATTTCTAATATTTACTTGTAAACAATCTATTTGTTGGAAACTGAATAGTTTTTTTAAATTCTCATATTCAGTACACTTATCTGTGTACATTCAATTTAAAAGGGTGAGCGAGGTATGATGTATTTTGAAAGAGTATGCTAAAACCACAACTTTTTGCTTATAGTAATTTTTAAAAAAAATACTGAATTACAAAAAATCAAGATGAAGCCTCGCTGTGCTTAATATGTAGAAGGATATGCTAAATTCATGTGGTGAAACAGCTCTGGGAGTGAATGACAAGGTTTTCTAATGGTAGTACTTCCAAATGTAAAGTTTATTTTGTTAAAAAAATTGGCAAGACAGTACAAAAGGCTGAAGATTGTAGGGTTTCACTCTTGCATACTAAAAAATAAAACAGTGCTCATTTACAGCGTGAGCTTTAAAAATCCACTGGTTGGCTATAATTTTATTTGCATCTCAAATCATACTATCTGTTGGCTTCCATTATATTTTCTGAGTTAGTCACAGAGTATTTTTAATCTCGTCTTTTGCCTTCATTACGCTGTTCATTGTACATTTCCTTCTCCTTCAGTCCTACATTATCTTATTTAAATGGCAAACAGCCCGTTATCTTTGAGCACTTAGGTACGAGGCGTAGCATGTGAATATTGTGCCCACTTGTCCAATTTCACTCTCTTTTCACACGCACTTTGAAAGTTGAATGTTCAAGCAGCAGGGCTGATCACATCCATTTTACTCAGATGCCAGGAGAGCCACACAGACTTACCATTTGGTCCCCGATCTCTTTGGGTGCCCTCAGTCCCTGGTTTGTAGTCTAACAGCAAACGTGTTAGGAGCTCTTAAAATCCACCGATAAATATCCCGAGATGACAGGTAATGAGGAAGTTCTGTATCCCTAATCCCTCTGGTTAGAAGGTAACGGTGTCGGCGGACCCACCAGGAGTTGGGGTCTGTATTCTCTTCCTGTTATTTGCTCTTCCATGAGCAGCAGAGGACCAGGACTGGGGAACCCAGTGGATTCCTGATCAGAGCACCTTAGGCATCATTAGGCAGTGTCCGCAAAGCGGGGGATGACCTGCGTTCTGCATATTTGTCAAACTCCTCATCTTCCCAGAGGGGGAGAAATTGAGCTCTGTGTTCGAAATATGAAAGAACTGTCAAAAATGTCTACAATCAATGCTGTACCATGCAAAGCAACATGTGCTTTTTGTCTTGCAGCAGTGTAAAATTGGCAAATTTTTCATCACAATAGAAACTAAAAACCCACCAGTGCCATGTGTAAGCCTGCTCTTTCCTCATCTTCCCAATCAGAGCTAAAAACTTATAGATTTTACAGATTAGAAAGGGAGGGGGATTAAACAGAGAGGTGTAATATAATTAGATTTAGCAATAGTGGGACCCATCATTCATAAAAGATGTGAGGGAGATAGAATGGGGCAAGGATTCGTTCACTCTAAGTGTGTCAACAGTGAATGTTGGTCAGAAGGGCGCCGTAAGTAGTCTTCAATAATATTAATAAATGACGAGTGTTTGAACAACTGATGGGATGGCCAGTAATTCCCGCTTTCAGTGTGGATCAGACCTCACTGGGAAGTTTCTGTCCAGCTGGGAGGGCGCTTGGAGATGATGCGGAAAGCAGCCAGCCTGGCTCTGCAGGTCCAGAAAGAGTTGGGAATGTGTCACCTGGAGGAGAACACCTTCAGGAGGTCATCGCGCCTGCCATCTTGAGCTTCCCCCAGGAGGAACTGGAGCCACTGGGTCAAAGTTACAGGGAGAAAGGTTGGGGCTCAATTAAAGAAGGTATCTCCCCTGGAATAGCATCTAACCCTCTGCCAGACACAGAACAGGAGCTGGACCAGTGTTGGGGTTGATGGGTAAATGTTTGGGTTGATTGGTGAACGAGCTACCCCTGGGGATCCTTGTCAAGACTAGACAACCAGTTAGTTGCCAGGGAGGGTCCTTTGGAAAGATTTAATTACCACTGGGAGAATTGCAGGGTTCTCCCTTCCAACTCTTGAGATGTTGTGTCTCTGAGTCTGTTGAGCTGCTCTGGCAGGTACCGAGAGGGCACCCCCTCTACGGCAGAGTGTCTGCAGTTCTCCAAGCCTACAGGGCTATGCTGGAAACAAACCATGAGGAAAAACGTGCCTGGCTTTCTTACTCAGAAATGAGAGGTCAGATTCTTCTCATGAAATTGTTAAGTCCAGATTTCAAGACCGTGATGGGACTAATTTAGTTACTCTTTATTCTGTGTCACCCAGCCTTTGGATTCATGCCCTATAATTACCTCCCTTGTTTTAGTGACACTTCCTTGCATTTCCTTCCGTGTGAATAAAATTATCACTGCAGTGTTTTGCCAAGCAGAAGATCATTTCCAAAAGCTGTCCATCAAATCATCCGGACCTTCCCCCTATTGTTTACCCACTGAATTAATGAGAGCGACACCCACTCTTTGTGTGAATCTCCACGCAAGAGCCAAACCGCTGTCCTTGTTCTGTAGAACCACATGTTTTTGGCCAGAGCCTCTGATCACATTCTGAACCTTTTGTTTTTCTTATGTAAGGTCCACGTCATATTATTTGTCAAACCATCTTTGAGACCATGCCTACATGCGAAAGGTGCAGAAAGAGGGTGCGAAGTGTCAGAAATTTAGTTAATTGCTAACTCTGGCTGCTTTTTTAAGCCACGTAGAAAAAAAACATCCATAAACCATTTAGACACATTTCTTAATCCTTATCTTTCTCGATGGACTTGCTTAATCACAAGAGTCCAAGTTGAGACATGTTCCCTGTGTATTTATCTACTTTTGAATGGAAAGTTTTGGTCAAAGTCTGCTAACCAGCTGCTTATTCCGCCTGTATCCCTGTGACAAACTGAGTACTCCTCACCCCCTGGCACACATTCCCCCCTCGAGTTTGGCAGGAGTCAAAGTGGGGGGTGGGGGACCCATTCAGAAGCAAACAACGAGAAGATTTTTACCAGTTTTCTCTATCTCCTTCCCTCTCCTTCTCTCCCTGACTCCCTTCCTTCTGTCATTGGTGGAGCTCGGGAGTGCTGGGCTTTTTTTTTTAATTATAAGGAGAGCAGAGTTTCCTATATTAGGATTCTTTGGGGCTAGAAATTGACACACACACCCCTTTTTCAGCTTCTAGGGAAACCGAGGCACATAGAGAGACTTTCCCCCTTCTAAACTTTCCAGCAAAGTCACCCACTGGAGGTGGGTATTCCGGCCAGTTTGGAGAGTTCCTCAGGCCCCCAGCCCCCTGCCCAGCCTTGTGCCTTCCTGCACCTGCTGTGGGGTGCCCCCCCCGCCCTCCGCTGGTCCCACAGGCAGACTATTGGGTGCAGCCGCTATGACATCCTCAGGAGGAAGAGAGAAGTCTGGGAAGCAGTGGAGCTGCAGAAAAGTGACAAAGATCTAGAGATCCCAAACTCTTAAGAGTAGTGCTGGCTCCCCAGCTCTCCCCCACCTCCCCATCTGTCCGAGTTGTGCCCCTTTGGTAGACTAGAGGTCAGACAATGGGCTCTGCTCGGGGCCTGTGCCTGATGAGCTTGGTGCCTGGGGCAGGGCCTTCTACCACGTGCAAGAGGACACTGACGAAGCCAGACTTGAGAGCCCCACACATTTGGCACAGACCAGGACTGGAGCCCCCCTGCTGCCCCCCGGCTCCTGCAGACCATACACCGTGGAACCAGGCTCCGAGCAAATCCCACCAAGTCTCAGGAAGCCTTGCACGTTTGAACCTCGCCTGGGCGATCCACTGGCTGTGCCACCTTGGACAAGTTACCCAGCTTCCCTGAGGATCTGGGCCATGATTCTGACCTCTAAGGAGTGCCGGAAGCATTAAATGAAGTAAAAGGACATGTCAGATGCTTAGCACTTGAGCCTGGCCCACAGAAAATCCACGTGTTTTAACTTCTCCTTCCTCACCATTGCCAGACTTTTCCTTTTGATGATTGTGTCGTCTTGCTTGTGTCCCAGCTGCACACCGGTTTAGCCCTTGGAGAGATGGGGTTTGCATTGTAAAGTATCTTTCTGTACGTTGTGCTCTGTAGTTTCTACAGGATTTAGGACCTATGAACAACAGGACTCTCTCGGAGTACTCTCTCCTGGTTCTCTAAACAGCACTGGCCTACAGATGTTGCTCAAAAGATATTTATTGGTGATTTCTCTTAGAGAGCAGAGCGCAAATTATAGAATAGTGCAGGACATTTCTTCCAGCTGGTCAGGGATGCCCAAGTAAATTGGCCACCCTCCTCGCCTTTGCTGTCACAAAGTAAGAGATGGGTGGAGAGGGAAGGAGATGCTCTGCTCCAAACCCCTTCCCTCGAAAAGATAATTCAGCGATTTTTGCAGTGTTGGTGCTTCTGGCTTTTCCCCTTATCTTCTCCATCTGTCTGCCAAGGCCCTGGCCTACCTCTGGGTATCACGAAGCCTGAGGATTCAAGCCAGGTCATTCCAGAAGCCTAAGAGAGAGCCTCAGGCTACCCCCGGTTATCACTTCCAAGCTGTTGACTCCAAGGCACCAGATACTTGTCAGAGGACTAAACATTTTGCAGCTGGTGTAGAAAATGCAAATGTGCCTAAGATGGTGCTGGCCAGGAGTTGGTCCAGCTTTGTCTCATTCATTATCCCTTAGTGAAAAGAAGCCTCCTCTGTATACTTCCTGCAAAACCCAGCCCTTGAAAGGTGAGGGGCTCCGGCTCTGCCTCCCCTGATCATAATGGGAGAAGTTTTCACCACAGGCCGGCCAAAACAGTCAATTGTGCTCATTCTTTACCAGATACATAATCCGTGTTTAAATCTCTTGGCAGTAACTCATTAGGCTCCCCCTACCCCCCACATTCTTTTCCTCTTTGATGAGAACAAAGCCTGTCTCCCCTGTGCCAGATCTTGCCCTTCTTTCTCTCTCTCTCTCTCTCTCTCTCTCTATCCCTGGAAACCTCACTGCTTTACTTACATCCCTTAGGAAGAAAGTCACCCAAAATGTTACCCTTCTCTACCTGCTAAAAAGATGAAGATCTTGTTTCTCTGCACTTTGAAGTCTGTGTTCAGAACTCACAAATATGCTGTGGCTTCCACGGAGGTTGCGCTGGCGATGTACCTCGTGTCCTGACCAGCTCGGGACCCCTTGCTTGAGCAGTTCCTGCTTCCGGCTCTTTAATGGACTGTTTCTAGAGAAAGGAAGGCTTGGACCTCCGATAACTCCAGTGGCATTTTATTCTTATTAAATCCCTTTGAAGTTCCCTCTTTCTGACACCAGCCCCTCATGCCCTCCCCCCTTAGATGTGGCTGTTCTGTTCATCAGGGTTGTGGAAGTCAAAGTTCTAGGAAAAGCAGCCTGAATTTCTGTAAAACAGCTCTTTGATGCAGAGTAAAGCAAAAACCTATTTCCATCGAATAGTCTAGACTTACAAGACACAAACTCTGAACGTCAGCTTTTTTGCAGTACAGGATTAGAAAGAATTTTAAATTCAGTTAGTCCCTCCAGTTTTGAACCCTAAACGGGTTTGATTCTGGACTATGGATGAGAGGCAGAAAACCAAGCGTTGGTTAAACACCTACGATGCGCCAGGCTTGGTGTAACAGGCATCACGTATGCAGTTTGTCTAAACCCTTAAATGGTCCATTGAGGTGGATTTTTCTACTGTTCGACATTGGAGAGAACCAGGTCTGAGCAAGGTCTCCTGTGCCTCTTGTTGGTTGAGGGAGGACCTGAGCCTGCAGAGTCTTCTTACTCTGACTGCAAAGACTCAGCTCTTCCCACCTTATTATTATTGTTTTTAAGATTTTATGTATTCATGAGAGATACAGAGAGAGAGGCAGAGACACAGGCAGAGGGAGAAGCAGGCTCCCTGCGGGGAGCTCGATGCAGGATTCGATCCCAGGACCCCAGGATCACGCCCTGAGCCCAGGGCAGATGCTCAGGCCCTGAGCCACCCAGGCATCCCAGCTCTTCCCATTGTAATGCAGCATCTTGTGGTCACTGTCTTCTAAGGAAATATTCTTCAGTATCTAATTTTTGAAGAGGTGAGCCTGGGAAAGAAGAAATGGCATATCACCTTCTCAACAGCATTGTAGGTTTTTATAAAGAGGGTAGGACAGATGGGGGCGAGGGGTAGGAGGCCTCCGCAGTGGGGTGGACAGGAGGGAGTAAAGCACCTGGCAGGAGCTCCGGGGGCTGGATGGGGAGGGACGGAGCCAGCTGAGAGGTTCTGACCTGCGTGGCTGGAGGACGGCACTGTTGGGGGAGAGGGGGAGAGAAGTGCCCAAGAGGACCACGGGACACGCCCGTGCGCACACACGTGCATGACGATCGCTTCTGTTTTAAACAAAAATAGACAAGGAAATGCGGGGTGGGGGAGTATCATACAGCATTTCTCCAACCTAGGATTTGGAGAGCGCCTCATGGTTTTGGAGATTATTTATGCTGACTATTAACTAAGAGAAAAGAAATCCAGAGTTCACGAGATCAGTGCTTGCCGTGTCCGTGTGGTCCCCTCTTAAAGATAATTAGGATTTTGTTTTCCTTTTTCCTCGAGGCCTGCTTACTCAGTCATCCTTGGGAGTAAATGACCATACAACTACCTTTTTAAACAATTTTATTAAGTTTTTGGGGCACCTGGGTGGCTCAGTGGTTGAGTGTCTGCCTTTGGCTTGGGGCATGATCCCGGGGATCACTTCCCAAGAAACTTGGGATCGAGTCCTGCACTGGGCTCCTCTGCCTGTGTCTCTGCCTGCTTCTCTTTCTCTCTCTCTCTCTCTCTCTCTCTCATGAATAAATAAATAAAATCTTTAAAAAAAGAATCTATTTGTTAGTCATAGAACTATCTTTCTAATCATTTTTTATGTGTAATTTTTAAAAACTATGTCTGTGAGGAGATCTGACAGGGGCTAACCACCTTTCAGGTTTGAGTATTTTGTTTTGTTGTTAGTTTGGTCATTGTTGTTCAAGCAATATATTTTGTTAAGGTTCTTTAAAAAAAACCCAACCACTGGCCTGAACCTTTAATATGTATGGACTCAGTAAATATTTGTGAAATAAAATGAATGCACGTAATTATCATCTTGTATTTGATATTGAAGTTATAAAATGGGCTAAAGACACAGGATTCATTTTATTTTGTCATTTTAATTATCATCTTGTATTTGACATTGAAGTTATAAAATGGGCTAAAGACACAGGATTCATTTTATTTTGTCAAGGAGTAAGCAATGAAGATTCTTCCCCAAAATACTGACCCTTTCTGGTTGACCCAAGCATATAAAATTAAGCTGTAAACAACTATTAGGATAGTGCTCTGAAACTGCGTATTTGCTAAGGCAAGACTTAGGTGGTAGGAGATGATAAGCCCTGCTGGTTATTTTGGTTTATTTGTGCCAGGCCGGGTAGACTGCATGGTGGCAAAATGGCACATGGGACGATGTTTTTGATAATCTAAAAAGGTGTAGGAATGATGCTAAATTTGAGAGAATCAACTGAAATCAACGTGCTATGCTACTGAGCTGTTTTGCCATTAATCTTGGAAAATTTGGTTCTAATAAAGTCTCCAGATCAACATTAAGGGCCCAAGGGGTAGTGTATCAGAATCACGAGAGGAGCTCTTAAAAAATTATGCAGGATGTTGATGGTGGGAGGGGCTGTGTGTGTTGGGGGAACCTTCCATTCAACTTGCTGTGCACCTAAGTTCTCTGAAAAATGAAGTTGATGGTTTTCTTTTAAATTTATATATTTATGTATCTGATATATATATCTGACCCTGGAGAGTCGGATGTAATATTTAAACATCACTGCCTTAGCGAGCTGTAGTTACCGTGGGGATATTTGCCTCCCGCAGTAGCATGAATGGGAAAATCATGTTGAGAATTACTGTCCTACATCGTAGGATGCTGGAACAGAAAAGAACCAAAAATCACCCAGTTTAGTGTTCCCCAGTTGGGTACAACAGTGAACAGTTTCCAGAGATGTTAGGACTTCACTTTTTTGGGGTAATACATGAAGTTTTCCATGACCAGTAAGTTTGGGAAATGTAACTTTGGGAAAGTATAACTTTTTTGCGGTGAGCTGATTCAGATGTTTCCCACACTGTATTAAACAGACGTTTTTGAAGGGGGAACACACTTATCAGCACAGTCCAAGAATGCCAATTTGGGAACAAATAACTTAAAATAAGGTTGTTATAAAAGTAGCCACTCGATAATGGGTTAGGAAATCAGTTCAGGGGTTGCAGCCATCCTTTTTTTGTTGTTTTTTTTTTTTTTTTAAACAAAAAATAATAGAATAGCATAGAAAATACCAGAATGCTTTGCATTTAGGAGGGCTACTGTCATTTTGTGAAACTTTGCTTCAGTTATACACGTGAGTTTATATGTACTTAGTCATAATGAAAAATCTATTTCTTAGATTTTTCTAAAGCTGATGACCACAGATATTTTTGGAAAACACCGATGTAACAGTTCCTCATTTTTATAAGTGAAGATGCTGAAATGGGTGTCAGGGTCATGTGGGAGTCAGGGATAGAGTCTAGGTCTACTCTTTATCCTCTCCCACCTACGCCAGGGTGCTGCCAAATCCACCCATCATCCCTTTTAAAAAGCAGCATTGATGGAAATAATGCAATTATTCATCAGCAGATGGCTGGATAAATAAAATCTAGTTTGTATGTACTGTGGAATACTATTCAGCCTTAACCAGAAATGGAATTCTGAAACCCGCTGCAACGTGGATGGGCCTTGACATCATGCTCAGTGGCCTAAGTCAGACACAAAAGGGGAAGTGTTGTGGGACTCCACTTGGGTGAGGTCCTCTGAATAGATAAACTCATAGACGGAAAGTAGATTGGAGGTTGTCAGGGCCTGAGGAGAGGAGAACCAGGAGTCAGCATTTTGTGGGGACAGAGTTCCGATTTGGAATGATGAGAAGGTTCTGGAGACCCATGGTGCCCATGGCTGCACACACTGATTATACCCATGGCCACTGAATTGTACACTCAAAAAATGGTTAAAATGGCCACTTTTATGTTAGGAGTATTTTATCCCAATAATAATGTTTAAAAGAACCGAGCCACAGGGACGCCTGGGTGGCTTAGTGGAGAGTGTCTGCCTTGGGCTCAGGACATGATCCTGGGGTCCTGGGATCGAGTTCCACATCACGCTCCCCTCAGGGAGCCTGCTTCTGCCTCTCTTTCTGTGTATCTCATGAATAAATAAATAAAATCTTAAAAAAATACAACACTCAGCATAATCTTGTGAGTTGGACGCATAACTCAGGGTGTTCCTGTGTTGTCACTGCTGACATTTGGGGCAAGGTAATTCTTTATTGTGGGGGCTCTCCTGTGCCTTGTGGGATGTGTAGCAATGTCTCTGACCTCTACCCATCAGATGCCAATACTGCCCCCCCTCCCCCAACTTGTAATAATCAGAAACATCCCCTGGAGGGCAAAACCACCCCTGGCTGGGAGCCAGTAGCAAGCTCCAAATACCTTCTGCTGTGTTTCTAAGTTTTAGCTGTCGAGGACATTGTCAGTTGTTATTCTGGAGATAATGGAAAAGTGCTTGGAGTTTTTGTTTGTCTGTTTGAGTCTTGCTTTGTTAGTGCACAACTCAGATCTTTGAAGTGTGTGCAAAAAATCGTCAGCTGGAAGAAAGCAACACCTGGTGCTGGTATCAGAATTAATCTGTTAGCCGTGGAACAGGGTAGTTCCGTGATGGCTGTTAGGATTTCAAGTGTAGTGTCTGCTGGAGATCTGCATTATGGGGAGGGTCTGGGCCTCCTGCATGGTTATGGAGTAAACAGGAACCAGCAAGGAGAACCTGATGAGGCCTGCATTGGTAGCACCTGGGAATGCTGCTTCTGTTTTTGCTGCCTCTGCCACGAGCATGGCTGGACAATGTAAGCAATTTAATTCCTGTATCTCTGTCTCCTGCCTCTAAGTGGAGGATGACACCTGCTCTTCATCCTATTACATGACCCTGACATGGTCACTTCATCTGTTGAGCTCCCCTCCTCTAGTAGTCAGATTTGTTTGAGACCATGGGATTCTTTATGCTTTCCTTGCTTGTTACAGAGCCCCAAACGGATTCCCAAGTTCCATCTTCCAAACCTCAAAATATCCATTTTCTTCCCCTAAGCCGGATTAGCTGGGTATTTCTTTATTCACTTATCTAGTGTTGCTGGAGTTCCCGTGTGCCGTGCTTCATGTAAGTCACTTAGGACACTTAGGTGACTAAGCCAGGACGCCTGTCACACTCTAGTTAGAAAGACGGACTTACAAATAAATCTAATATAACATGAGGATTGTTTCCTGTCACCTATACAAACTGCTATGGTTTAATCTTCACTTCATGTATATTTTGAAGCTCTTTCTAAGTCTGCAGAAACAACCATGGTTAATGACTATTATTTTTTAAAGATTTTATTTATTTATTCATGGGCAGCCTCGGTGGCTCAGTGGGTTAGCACCGCCTTCAGCCCAGGGTGTGATCCTGGAGACCAGGGATCGAGTCCAACATCAGGCTCCCTGCATGGAGCCTGCTTCTTCCTCTCCTGTGTCTCTGCCTCTCTCTCTCTCTGTGTCTCTCAAGAATAAGTAAATAAAATAGACACACAGAGAGAGACAGAGACACAGGCAGAGGGATAAGCAGGCTCCATGCAGGAATCCTGATGTGGGACCTGATCCCAGGACTCCGGGATCATGACCTGAGCCAAAGGCAGATGCTCAATTGCTGAACTATCCAGGTGTCTTGATTAATGACGATTTTGGAAGGTGTTGGTATGTAGCCTGGGAAAGCACTACTCTGGGAGCCTGAAAACATAGGATTTTTTATGTTGACACTGGCCCTGATGAGCTGTGGGCCCTTATCCATGTCACTTTATCTTCCTGGTTTGTAAAATCATCATCTCAGAGGTCCCTTCTGACTCCAGCAGTCTAAAATATAATCATCATCATCATCACATTATAATTATTAAATACCATTATGATATATTTCAGAGCTAGGAATCTCACAATTAGCCGGTCTTTGTAAGGAGGATTTATTGTAAGGTTGTTTTTTTTGTTTTGTTTTGTTTTTTGTTTTTTTTTATGATAGGCACACAGTGAGAGAGAGAGGCAGAGACATAGGCAGAGGGAGAAGCAGGCTCCATGCACCGGGAGCCCGACATGGGATTCAATCCCGGGTCCCCAGGATCGCGCCCTGGGCCAAAGGCAGGCGCCAAACCACTGCACCACCCAGGGATCCCTATTGTAAGTTTTTAAATGGGTTCCTGCTCACTTGTGCCTGGTGGGGAGACTTGGACATCTCTGGTAAGGTTTGAGGCCCCATTTAAGGGGTAAATCAGTAGTCTGAAAGATTGAAACCCATGTGCTTCCCTGAAGTTCCATATGAAATCTGAATATACTCATCAACCTCAGAGGGCTTCTTTGCACAAAGCTTTTGGAGAGGTAAGGTAGAGAGCCTTTTTGGGGGTAGATGCCTTTTACCTGTATCCTTCTGTTTACCTCCAGAATCACATAAACTCATTAGAGGTTATTCGTTCCTTCTGCATTTGATTGTTTTTTAAATTTTTATTTATTTATTCATGAGAGACACAGAGAGAGGCAGAGGGAGAAGCAGGCTCCCTGTGGGGAGCCCGATGCGAGACTCGATCCCAGGACCCCGGGGTCACTCTCTGAGCCAAAGGCAGACGCTCAACCACTGAGCCACCCAGGTGCCCTCTGCACTTGAATTTTAAACCTTGTCTTCCCCTCTGTAACTTCTGGATCCTGTAAGCGCCATCCCCAGGTTACCAGGGCTGGTGATCTCTGGGATGGCTATAGGCAGGCTCATGGTAAGGGATGCTCCATCGGGGATAAGGTCCGTAGTCATAGGTCTGTTGTGTAACAACAGGAGAGAAATATTTGGAGCACTCCTCTCTTATTTCAAGACACTTAGCATACTTATTAATATTTCAGGGATGGTCTTGCAGATAAATCTCAACCATCAAGAAACCATCATGTGATCTCTCACAGCCCATCAGAAAAAAATTTCCTCAATCACCTGGATGATACTTGGCAGATATTGCCTTATACCGTGGTCCTGCGTGTACGTGTGCCATTTCTCTTACAAGACTGTAATCATCTCCTAGAGCTGTGATTGTATTTAACCACCTGGAAAGACCCCACGACCCGGGTCAGGCTGTGCGTGCACGCGTGTGTATTGGATACCTGGTTAATGTTGGGGGAATGAATTGATGGATCACAGTGTCAGGCGCTGGGAAGCACTCAATAAATAGTTGTAGAATTGGACTGAATTGTAAGCGGTTAAATATTTCACAGTTCTCTAGTCTTCCTACTTTATGCCACTTACTGCGGGTTAGAAAATAAGATGAAGCTGTGGAGGCACCTAAAGAGTAAAAGTGGTCACTGGTTGTCTGAAGAGCTTGTAGAGCTTTTAGCTGTTGTACAGTTCTGATTCTTTCTTTTCTTTTTTTTTAAACAATATTTACTATTTCTGGCTATTATGCACACTCATATAAAAATTTAATTAGACCCTTTCTTTTCAATTAATTGTTACGGCCCTGTTTGTTTGCTCTCTCTACAAGAGCCTGCGTTATGGGAACAGGAGAGATCAATTTGCTATCACAAAATTCATTACTTTTGACTCAAGTCCAGCGTGCCTGTGAGGGTATGCCCCACTCCTGGTGACGTCTCAGGCAGTTGGAGGCTTGTAGATTGTGAAACAGGCAAGTACTCAAGTGACTTTTAAGAGAAAGGATCTTTTTGAGCCAAGAGGAGTTTTGATTTGGCCATTGGCCTTCTCAGGGCAGCACAGGAAGCAAAATGAAAATTCTGGACGGCTCATGAGACTGAAAGTAGACATGCGCCTTATTGTTTTATATTTAAGTATCTAGAGAGTTGAAATTGGGTTCAGGGTTCTGGATTAGGAAAGCTATTTTCTTTGGTAGTATCTGTAAATGAAGGTGTGTGTTCAGGAAGGCAGAGGGGTCTATAGTTTTGTTCTTTCTGTATCTCCAGGGCCCACACAATGCCTGGCACAGCTGTTCAGTAAATACTTGCTGAATGAGACTCCATGAGATAAATAGCTTGTTTTGCTTTTGATCATCGATTACAGTGCTTTCTGGATTAAAGGTTCTCTGTGACCATGTCTCTAAATCTCCGTGAATCATGTCTTGGATGTTTTTCAGCCTTGGGAAATACTACCACGCCTGTCTTTGGGAGCTATGGCTACAGTGTCTAACTTGGCAGGGCAGGGCAGGGCGCTGGGCCTGGTCCTCAAGAGTCGTAAATAATGCCCAGCCTGGTCTACACAGCCCCCGAGGGCAGAGTGTGGCCTTGGCCGCCACACATACCTCGCACAAAGCAGTCTGCCACCATTGCTGGCTCTGCGACATTGGGGCAAGTAGCAAAACCTCTTCTGTTGCGTGTTCACCCGTCTATAAGGCCGAGCCAGTAAGACCTCCTGTCCTGAATGGGTGGTGGGTCTGAAGTGAGATAGCAGGTAACATCCCTTATAGAAAGATACTCAGTAACTGTGTCCATTTGTGATTCCTTTACGTTCCAGCAGCACGGGCCTCTTATGGGCCTCTTATGGACGTAGTGGTTTCCAACTGTGCTCTGTACTGAATGGTTTACCTCTTGCTCTTGTATGAAATGAGGAGTATGAGAGAAAGGGCCCGGGAGCCTGAGTTCCTTGGTAACTCAAGGAATCTTTGATACGGTGCAGAGTCAGAAGCCAAAGCGTGAGTGCAGAAAGAACTCCTCCTCTGTGGTGTGGTGCTCGTGTGTGGGTGTGTGTTGGGGTAAATTAGGGAACAAGAGCTCCGGGAGCAGGACTGACCAGTAGAACTCCTTGTGATGGTGGAAGATGTTCTCCCTCTGCACTGTCACCTGCACAGCCACCGGCCACACGTGGCCACTGAGCACTTGACATGTGGCCAGTTTGACCGGGGAGCTGAATTTTTAATTTCATTTCATTTTCATCCGAGTGAACTAATCACATTCGACAAACAACTAGTGCCTTGGAGAGCAGGGCTCTAGGGCCCAGTGGTCTGCTTTTCCCAGGGTCTTGTGAGAAACGCAGAATCTCAGACATCACCTCAGATCACCTGGATCAGAACCCACTTGTGGGTGCACCTGGCCGGCTCAGTCAGTAAGAGCACATGGTTCTTCGTCTTGGAGTTGTGGGGTCGAGAGCCCCATGTTGGGTGTAGAGATTATATGAAAATAAAATCTTTTTTTAGAGAGGGTGCATGAGGAGGGGGGCGGGGACGGGAGAGGAAGAGAGAGAATTCGAAGCCGACTTCCCACTGAGCAGAGAGCCAGGTGTGGACTCCACCTCTCCACCCCTGAGATTGGGAGCAGAGCTGAAACCGAGAGCCGGATGCTTAACCGACTCCACCACCCAGACGCTGCAAAAAGAACCTGCTTTTTTAACAAGGTCCCCAGGTGGTTCTTGTGCACGGTTGAGTTTAGGAAACGGGGTGTTTGAACTATAAACCCAAGTGCTGTTGCAGTGCGCATGCAGGATGCAGGCCCGGGGCCTCCGGGTTCTTTCTGTCATCCCTCTGCCTTGTCGGCCGCTCACACGCCCTACTGTGGTTTTCAGGGGACCCGTGCATGTGGCTGTGTGCGTCCCTGTGGTTCAGACATCAAACAAGAAGGTTATGTAGGCTATTAGCTCAGTACTAAACGCTGTTTTGCTTAATTCGTCCTCCGGAACCTTGTTAATTTCCGTATTCTCGTGTTTTCTCCCCAAGAGATAGCTCCCCTTTTACCTTCCCATTCACTACTTTATAGCTTTCTTTTTCCTACTACTTTGCCTTAATGAAGTAAAGGTTTGGGAATGTGCTCACGCGCGTGCACACACACACACACACACACACACACACACACACCTTTTAGATGTTTCAAACCAAATCAGTACATTCAGGCTGTGGTTACCTTAATGCTTCCAGCTCACCCCGGCTGGTGATAAATATTTCAAAAGGATAAATAGCATTTACTCTTCAAGCAAATTCAGAGGTATGTCCCCCATGTCTCTGGAAATACTGGTAATTTCTGTAATGGGGCCGATTTCACCAATCGAAGTAATGAAATTTCTAGAATTTCTTTGCCATCCACCAGTTGAATCGCTTTGGCTACCATGGGTATTGCATGGGTACTGATGCCAGCCAAAGTTGAAGAGCTCTGTGTTCGTTGTAGTGGAAACTTTTCACGTTGCCCTTTTCATGTCTCGGCTTACAGATACCAGGAGCCGATGACTCTGTACTACCGTGTGCCTGTATCATGTTGACAGCAGGTTGGAAGGCGTTGAGAGTTGACATCTGGAGAGTGGTCAGGGGTACCACAAGGAAACTGAGGCTGAAGGGCAGCGTACTAAAAAAAGAGCCCCACCCCGGCATCCCATGTCCCTAGAACGTGTCTCTAAAACAGGGTCACAGCGCCAGTAAATGACAGCGCCAAAATCGAGCCCCTCGAAGTTTGGTTCCCAAGTGTGCCCGTTTCCCCCACCCGCCCCGAGCCCCAGGGATGGGCTCCCTCTGATTTCCCTGGTACCTGCCCCTCCCTGTCTGAGCTATCACTGTCACCGCTTCCCCTCCTCTTTCAGATCTCCCTCACATGTCACCTTGTCAAGGACACCTTCCCTAGCCACCCCCCAAAAACAGCCCGCACACCCACCATCATTCCTTATTCCCACTGCCCTTCTTTCTCTCCTTAGTCCTCACGATCACCCTTTTCTTATATATATGTCCCTTGAGAGCAGGGACTTAGTTTTGCTCATTGCTGGATCCTCCAAGTCTAGAACAGTGTCCAGCCCTTAATAGCACCAGATAAATATTTTTGAATAAACTGATGCATGAATGAATGCATGAAGGAAGGAAGGAATGGGTCTCTAACCTGAGAAGCTGCTGTCATCCTGCACATGGTCTCTTTCTTGCTTCTTCCTTGGGGTGTTCCCCTTGCTGACCTGAGAGATCCTTCTGGAACTTCTACTTGCCCCTGACAATTCCTTCCAGACAGTTCCTGGTTTTCTGACTCCTGACTGCCTCTGCGGCCCCTTGTCCTCTGCTGTACCGCCATGCCCTTGTTTTTGGATCGTGCTCTTACACCTCCTGTCCCTCCTCGACCCCTGCCGCCCCGGGCCCTGGGTCCTCCTACTGGCTGGAGCTTGTCTGTCTGGCATTTACAGCTTCAGGGCCACATATGGCTCAGTAGACTCGAAGTGTTCAGAGGGTAGGAGTCCTCTGTGTCTTGTTCCCCTGCACTCACCCACCTCCAGGCTGAGCCCCCTGCTCTCACTAAAGCACCCCATAATAGTAGCGGAGGGTGGATGGGGCCATTTCATCCTACGGGTTGATCCACACAGGATTTGTTGGAACCAAGTCTCACTTCTCTAGAATTAAGTGTTTCTTTGGCACTACGAGGTCTTACTGTTCAAGCTGTGAGATTTAGAGACAAAATGCTTCCTGCTAATTATTAACAGTTGCCCTGTAAGAACAGAGCCATTATGGGGCCCTGAACCCTGGCATGCTGCCCCCCTTCCAGCAGCGAACAACGTTGTGGAGCAGGGAGGAACAGTAAAGGCCCCTACCCCCCTGGCACCCGTAAGCCCTCAGATTACCCAAAGAGGATTGTAGTCTTGGGGCCAAAGGAGTAGAGAGTGGGTAAAAGGATTTGAAATGAGATTATGGGCCCTAAAAGCTCCTTGCTTTTTTATTCAGGAAATAATTTACCCATTTTCTTCAAGGCAGCGAGACAATCCAGTTTAGGGATGGGAGTGATAGATCAATGTCGTGGGGGCTCTTGAGATACTTAAAAATAAGTTGATATCTAGAGTGGCGCTTATTGGGCTTCTTGTTAAAAATCAAGGAAGGAAGAAAAAAAAACACAACAGGAATGGAAAGAGGAAAGCTCCTAAAAGTCCTCAGAACAAAAAAAATTGAACACAGGATCTTTTAAGAGCGAACAAAGACAGCCTCCCTTTAAAGAACATCTTACTTGGTCGGTGTGCCTGCCAGCCAAAGTCAAGCCAATGGGTAGTGTGATCAGAGGGCTGTTTATTTTGAACTCTGAGAAGGAAGGTCATTTCCCTCGACCCCAGCTCCCTACCTGTAAGATCCTTCATAGAAACCCTGCAGGTTTGGCAGGGGCTGAGCGAGAATCGAGCCAGCGTGCCCTGAGTTTTGCAGCCGTCCTAACAGTTGTCTTAATGTTCTACCCAAAGTCTTTTTCACTTCAGATGCTTCCTGGAGGCATATTTCATTGGGCCTTTGGCTCAGGTGCCTCTTCACCCTAAATCCTCATTGGCGTCCTTCCTCTTCCCCACACTGTTGGCCTCCCTGCCTTCTCTTCTGCTGACACGGAGTGGCTTTTTGCCGATGAGAAGTATACTTTTCTCCCTTCCAGGTTTGAGGGAGATGGACCCACAAGGGATTTGTCTCCCACCACTGATACATGGGTTTGATTCTGTCATGACCATGGGCGATTAGCCCACTCAGTGAGGTATGCAAGAGGATGCTGGGTCATCTGAGACCCAACTTACAGGATTGTAGATTGAGTCCATCTTCAGCACGGGGAGCGGTGCATGGGGGATCCTGCAGGAAACGCCTGAGAGATGCTTCATAGTGTGGAACCCTCGCGCCAGCCAGTTTAGAAAACCAGAGCACGCCGACTACAAAACTTCTCACAGTTCTGAACCCATGGATCTGTTTGCTGCCAAGAGTAAGAATGTGCTGAATGAACGCTTGAGCGTTGGGGGGATATTGCATTCTGCTCCTGGCGGTGTTCAGTTCGTAGTTATGTGGATGTCACGTACGTGCCCACTCTCCAGAGGTCGCAGGAAGCGCCTATTTTGAATAGGTGACTGAGGAAGCTTCTGACTTGCCCCTTTCTCTTCAAAGGGAAAGAATCTCCATCATCAGAGCCTCTACCCCCTGCAGATGTTCTTTATTTGAAGATGGGGGCTAGCCAGGTTTCAGTTAATTAAAGTTTTAATTGTGTTTGATTCTGCAGCAAACCTAATGTTTACCTACCTTAGTAATGAAATGCAAGGTGTCGTCTTGAAGCTCACTCTCTTACTGGATGGCAAGGGGAATAGAAGCAACCTGGAGTCCTGCCAACCCTCCCTGGTAACTTGTATTAGCTGTTTGTTTTGGTGTTATATTCAGATCTGAGAAGAGTGCCGACCTAAGCTTTATAATGTGAACATCACGCAAGAATTGCCCTCATGGCTCCAATTTGTGCCCTTGTATGTTGGACGTAAAACATCACCCCTGTACAAAACTCAAATACTCGCTGTCCTTGTGTGCAGCAAAGAGCTAACAGAGCCTGAGCCTGCTCCCCTTAGAAAGTCTTGCCTTGCAAGTTTGACCGTTGGCTGGTTTCTGGAGATATGGTTTTTGAGAGGTTCCTCACCATTCCTAGAACTGATCGTTCCCTGTGCCTGAATAATGTAAGCAACGCAAGGGATGGAAGAAATCTGGAATTTTGGAATGCGCTAGGCAGAGGGTGCCTATGTGGGCAGTCCCCAGTGGAGACCTTGGGCCCGGGTCTCTAATGAGCTTCCTTTGTAGGCAACACTTCGTGTGCCATATCATGACCCATCGCCAGAGGGATTAGCACATCCCATATGACTCTCCTCCGGGGGCGCTCTTGGAAGCTTTTACCTGGTATCCTCTAGGCTTTGTCCCTTGTGCCTTTTCCCTTTGCTGATTGCACTTTGTGTCCTTTTGCTGAAATCAGTCATAACCATGAACATAATATGCTCTGTGCTGAGCCCTGTGAATTCTCCTAGGGGCTCCCCCGACCTGGGGGTGGTCGGGGGGAGGGAGGGGGCGGGTGGCTCCTGACACAACCTTCTAAACCTGCTCTACCTCTTGAGTTTTTCTGTCTGGCAGTTTTTTTCCCTTCAACCCAGTATCCAAAGTCCAAAACCTCAGAATCATCTTTGATTTTTCTCTGATTCAGGTGCCCAATCCTATTGATTTTGCCTTAGAAATGTCTCTTGAGTCCATCCTTCCCGTAGCCCTTGCTGCTGTCATGGTCTGGACACCACCACCCTCTACCCCACCTATCTCTCCCTGGACTTTCCACAACCACGTCCCTACCTGGTTTTTCTGCCTCGATTCTCTGCTCACCCCATCACGTTACCTTACTCCAAAACCCGGGTGGAGCTGCCATTACCAATGAAATGAAACACAGATGCCTCAACTTGGCCTCCCAGGGTTCTTGTACAGCTTCATCTGGTGGCGGTGTGGCCCAGTGGTTTGGGCTCTGCTTTGGGTTGTCCACTCCACCACCCAGTAGCTGCTACCACAGGCCAGTTATAACTCCTCAGTACATCAGCATCCTTTCCTGTTTATGAGATTTCAGGCAGTACCATCCTCCTAGTCTTGGTGCAAGAATGAAATGAGCACATGTCTAAAATCCTCAGAACAGTACCTGGCACCTAAAAGATGCTCAGTAACTATTAGCTGTGCCTATTTTTATGGTTATCACTCAGTATTCTCCTCTCTCGGCTGTATGCTGCTGTCTCTGGCTCTTGCTTCTTAAAAATGAATGAATGAATGAGAAAGAGAAAGGGAGGGAGAATGAGGAAAGGAGGGTCAGTTAAAACATGGCTTTTGCTCTCTGGAAACCTGCTAGTTGGGGATGTAAGATGCCCTAAGAGATTAAACTAACAGTATGAAAGGAATATGGGTCAACCCGTGACATGCTGTAAAAGGATTCATAGAACGGAGGGGTCTGTGTAGGGTTGGAAAGAAGCAAACCGAAAAGTTTAAGCAAAGTTACGGAACTGGTGCTTTGCCATCGTTTCAGATCCCACAGAGAGAGGCAGAGAAGTGTCAGGACTTGGTGTGCTTCTAAGAAACAATCATAAAAGTGAAATCTTCCTGAGGGACCCTTTGACTCTACCCCTGCTGAAACTTGTCTTTCTCTGGGGTGACATTGTGAGCTACTTAACGGGGTGTGCGTACTTCCGAGAAGTCACCGTAGGATGATTTCTGAAGGATTGTCTCCAGAGTATCTACATCTCCTCCTGGCTCTCTAGCGGGTAAAAGGCACTCTTGGAGAGAGGAAACTAATATATCAGCTCCAGAACAAACGCCCAGGAAGGATGCTTGCCTCCGAAAGCATGTTGGGGGAAGTGCTGGCCGTCACCGAGTGTTGCATCACTGGATTGGTAGGAAGGGTCGGCACCAGTCAGTTGCTGTTGGTAATAGACCCACATCAGGTGAAGACAGTTTTGTCCTGTCCGCTTCCTCGGCAACGGCTAGAGGCAGGTTACAGAAGGTGTTACCAAGATTGCTGGGGTGCCTGGCTGGCTCAAGTCAGTGGAGCATGTGACTCTGGATCTCAGGGTTGTACATTTGAGCCCCGTGTTGGACGGAGAGATTACTGAAAAATAAAATCTTTAAAGGGGCCCCTGAGTGACTCGGTTGGTGAAGCGTCTGCCTTTGGCTCAGGTCATGATCCCAGGGTCCTGGGATGGAGCCCCGCGCCTGGCTCCCTGCCCAGTGGGGAGTCTGCTTCTCCCTCTCCCTCTCCCTCTGCCCCTCCTTCTGCTTGTACTCTCTCTTTCTCAGATAAATAAATAAAATCTTAATAAATAAATAAAATCTTTTAGAAATTGCTGATGCTGTTTTACTTTTCTGCATTAGGCACCCCCGGGAGTCACCATCCTGAAGCTGCATTGCAGTTCTGGGACCATGGCTCGTTCACCATCCTGAAGCTGCATTGCAGTTCTGGGACCATGGCTCGTTCACCATCCTGAAGCTGCATTGCAGTTCTGGGATCATGGCTCGTTGGGCAGGTTCTCGTATACAGAGCTTTGTATCGTTCAGCTTCTGCTACATAACAAAGTGACTCTAAGAATAAGCATCTCTTTTCTCAAAATTCTGTATGTTGGTGGCGTGGGCTGGACCCTGCCGGGATGGCCTGTCTCTGTTCCTGGAAGCAATGGTTGGGCTCACTTGCATATTTGGGCCTCAGCTGGGATGATGGGGAGAGCTGGCATCTGTCTCTGTGGGGTCTCAAGTTCTTTCGGAAGTTGTTCCAAGCTCTTTCACATGGTGGCAGAAGGATTCCCGGCAATGAGAGAAAACAATCACCAGTACTCAAGCACTCGTCCAGTTTCTGCCTATGCCCTATTTCCTAATGCCCTGTTGGCCACAGCAAGCCACGGGGCCAAGCCAGAATCATTGTTGGCAGGGCCCACCTAAGGGTGTAGGGCTATTTCTGCAGCACTTGACGTCACTTAGTGTAGGGTCCTGCCAGAAACGGAAACAGTGGTGTCGTTGCCAGCTGTCTTGGCTGTTCTCCCCCAGACGGTCGTCCACAGTGGGCACAATCAGTGGATTAGACGCTCCACTCACTGGTCCACCTGGGCCCCCTTAGCCCTCCTTCTCTCTAGGACCAGCGACAGCACGGAGACTTTCAGCCATCTGGCTCACAGATTGACGGGCACTCCTAGTCCCAGAGGGCCCACCAGGAGAACGTGGCCAGATCAACACAAATCTGACGTTAATGCTAGGAAAGGAACTCCAAGTTGACCCAGCCCACGCAGACAGTTGTGGCAAAATGACATCGAAAATCCCCTGCCGTGCCTTCAGCCTGTTCTGAGCCTGGTTCCCACCTCTGAGGCAATGCTTGTGGCCATCCTCTGCCTCAGCCAGTGGCCAGATGACACTCTGGGGACAGCAGAACAACGGAGGAGAGTCTGGGGCATGAGAAGGAGGGAGACAGGCCTGGAACACCCAGATCCTCAGCAGGGTTGCCACCAGGTGACTGACCCCTGGCGTGCAGGGAAGGAGGGCTGGTGCACTTGATGATTGATTCATTCCCGTTCAAATAATCTGATTTTAACTTGTTTATCTTTAGAGGATTATACTGGTGAAGATTACAGTTACGAAATATTATTGAAGTGTTGCCTCTTGATGATGGGCCAAGAGACAAGAATTGACGGAATGGTTTTGAGATCAGAGACATGTTTTGAGGCAGAGTCTGGCACGAGTGAGGGAAGGGAGAAAAGGGTGGGTGGGCTTCAAGTCCTTTGGACCCCATGCATCAGAGGCACCTAATCCCCTGCTCCTGGTGAGCTGAGCTGGGGGAGAGGCATAGGACCATTCAGGGCCAGAGAACTTCTACCAAGTGGGTTTGGGTAGTAAACCAAGGATGGGACGAGGCTTCTGAGGCATGGTGATGGGCGAGAAGACCCCGTTGCTGCAAGCCAGGAAGAATTAAATTTGAGCAAGAATGAATTTTCCGTTCAAGATTACGACTGCATCTCAGGTTGATCAAATTCAACTGCCATGGTCACTGGAAGTCAGGAGCCATCACAGGTGGGAACCGTGAAGGTTCTAGGCTGGTTCTGACATCAACATTGTTGCAAATGAAAGGTGGCCAGAGTGACTACCTGTGTGTGTGCATGCATGTGTGTGTGTGTGTGTAAGGATGTGTGCACATGAGTACGTGTAGCCTGGGATGGGAGCACATGTGGGGCTCCATACCAACCTGTCCATGTCATGTCAATCTTCCTGTCGTGGTCTGAGAGTCAGGAACTGAGCTCATCCTGGCCACCATTGTGTCCCCAAGGTTTTGAGTGTTGCCAGGCACCTATTAAACACTTAATATTTATTGAATAAACGAATCAAGAAAGGCTGGAAGGGATTTTTTTTAAAAAGCGTTAAGGTGGCAGTTTTTAAAGAATGAACTTAGACATTTTAATCAGTGGCAGAACAATGACTGTTGATATCTCTTAAGCTCTTTTGGTGGCAGTGAGATAAGAAATAAAAAGAAGCTGACAAAACAAGTGGCTAGAGTTAAATTTATAGACTATTAAAAACAAACATGCACTAACTGGTAAAAACCCAAAAAGCTAAGTGATACAGATTACCAGCCCAGTGTTGAAGTATACTCTCATTTTATAGTATATTTATATTTTTCCAGAATTAAAACAGCTTTATTGTATTTTCTGATGAATAAATTAATATATATGTAGAATGGACAACAGTAGCAGTGTAAAGAATTCAATAAAATACCCTTATTTTCATGTCATTAACAAGAAAGAAAAAAATTTTTTAAATTGTGATGAAATATACATAAAATTTACTGTCCTAACCACTTTTCAAGTGTTGAGTTCAATGTCTGTAAATGCATTCACGTTGTTGTGAAACCAGTCTTCAGGACTTTTTCGTCTTGTAAGACTGACACTCTGTGACCAGCAGCTTTGTGTTTCACCCTCTCCTCAGCCCCTGGCAACCCCATTCTACTTTTTGTTTCTATGAATTTTGAGTATTCTAAAATTTATCTTTTTTTTTTTTTTTTTTTTTGGTCTCTGCCTTATTTCCCTCAGCATATAATGTCTTCGAGTTTCATTTGGGTTGTAGCATGGGTCAGATTTCCTTTGGGGTGATATTCCATTGTGGGGGTACATACATTTTGTTTATCCATTCCTCTGTCAGTGGACACTTGAGTTGAAAATGCTGCTGTGAACATGGGCGTTGAACATGTTTTCACATGTTCCTTTACGCCCACAAACTCTACATGAGATCATGTCATATGACCATATGTGTAGCTTTGTAATGTGTATTTTTACTTTGCACTGCACTGTGTGCTCCTTCCCTTGTCAGCTAATAACAATATGAGGTACTCTTACAATGGTGTGTAACATGTGTGCCCTTGTATGGATTTATCTAATTGTGGTTGCATGTTGAGATTGTTTTTTATTTCTGGATATTATAACTGTGCCTTGGTAGCCACGCAAAATGTATACCTTTGCTTCTTTGCCTAGTAATAAAAATTGTAGTGGTTGCATCTCAGGCTGGATCATGCAGAAGCAGAGGCTGAGGATTTGGGTGTGAATGATTTCCTGAGAGCGTGTTCTCTGAAGAAGAGGCACAAGGGAGGCAGGATGGGGAAAGGGACCGAGTAGAGAAGTCCAAAAGTCTGGGTCTGATTGGAGCCTAATCACACTGGCAGGGTTGTCCCCTTTGAGTCAACAGGGACTGTTAGCCACTTATCTTGTGACTCACAGGCCTCTTGGGGCCCTTCACCAAGAGCAGTTTTCTGAGGAGGTACTGAGCCTGAGCAGTTAGTGCAGCTCTCACAGCTGGGGGCGTGGTGCAGCCCATCTGGTGTGGGTGGGTGGGACATCACCACCCGTGCTAATAACATTTCTGTATGCCCTTGATGGTGCTAAGTACAGCAATGCATATTTCATAGTCTTGTGGTCTGGGTGCTTATATTATCTCTAGTTGACAGATGAAGAGCTGATACTGAGAGAAGATAAGTAACCAAGTGTCCCACAGCTACTAAAGGGGTGGGTGGCGTTAGAAGGTGCACTTCTGTCCTTCACCAGACCCCAAGTTCTTTATCCATAGGCTGCAGAACCTAGTAATTAACTTCCAGAAGTGGAATTACTAGACCAAAAAGATAGACATTTCAGATATACATCCATATCCAACTTTCTCTCTCTACCCGCTTCCCAAGTTGTATCGATTTATATTCGTTCTAACACTGTTCTCGTGCCATCCCTGGGTCTTGTCAGTCTTTTAAATATCTGCTAATCCAATTGATAGAAAGTTTTGCCATGATTTTCCTTTCTTTTATTACTGCTGAGATTGACACCCTTCCCCATGTTTATGAACTAGCTGGATCTTTTTTCTCAAGGCCCAGTTTTTGGTTAAGGCCTTTTGCTCATTTTTGATGGTCCTTTACATGAGCGTTGGAATCTTCCAGATACCCCGCAGGGATTTGAAATGCTACATTTATAGTGCACTTGTTTCGAGCCAGTGCTTCATTCTATTTTTAGACTTTCACCGAGTTCTTGGTCTGACTTTTGCTAGGATCATACTCTTTTAATTATTGTACAGCTTATTTTAAAAGATAAAAACTTGTAGGATTTTTGTTGTCAGCTCCATGTGAACTGAAGGGTTGCCAAGTCTGGGTCATTTATGGGCCCTCCGGCCCCAAATGAGAGACAAACCTCTTTTTTTTTAAGCAGTTAATAACAGTATATGCTGGTAGCTACTTTTCTTTTTTTTTTAATTTTTTTTTTTTTTTTTTTTTTTTTTATTTATGATAGTCACAGAGAGAGAGAGAGAGAGAGAGAGAGAGGCAGAGACACAGGCAGAGGGAGAAGCAGGCTCCATGCACTGGGAGCCCGATGTGGGATTCGATCCCGGGTCTCCAGGATCGCGCCCTAGGCCGAAGGCAGGCGCCAAACCGCTGCGCCACCTAGGGATCCCGGTAGCTACTTTTCTTTAGTGAAGGCACATTTTTCTTTCCAGCTTTGTCTGTAATACTTCCATTTGCATGGCAGTCCCTTTCCCTAAAGGAGAGTGGTAGAGGTAACCTTGAACTTAGTCGTTCTTTGAATTATCAATGTAGCAGCTAGGACTGAATTTGCAATTGAGAGAAAATTCAACTCAGAGTGGCTTAGGTGTAAGTGAATGTCTGGTAGCTTTAACTAGAAAGTCCAAAAGTGGGTCTAACTTCAGGCAGATCTTAATCCATGGCTCAGTCATTAGCGTCTCCCTGTCTGTCCTTTGGCATTCCTTCTGTGTTGGCTCCATTCTCAGGCAAGCTTTTGCCTCCTAGAGGCAGGATGGCTGCCCAGTCCAACTGAGTCTTTGAAGGTCAAGTCCACTGGTAAAAGACTGGATCTCCTACCCCCAGATCTGGGCCTGAACACCAGTAGCCATTACAGAGGACTGTGTATGCTTTTTGACCTATGCCTGGTGCCCAAGTGAACTTGGAGAGCTGTTACTAGAAGAATAGAGAATGGCTGCTAGCTGGCCAGGACATCAGTAAATGCCCTCTATGTTCACATTGGTAGAATGCGCCTTAATGGTGTTTTATTTTCATGATGGGAAAAGTTTGTAATGTCAGACTCAGAAAGAGAATGGGGGTTTGCCCTGCGTCTGGTGTCTTATAGACAAAGGAATCCCCCTTTCAAGTGATTCTGAGCCTGGACCATCTTGGGAGCCTAGGGATGCTGAGGCCTAAAGTGATTATTCGCAGAGCTTAATGAGGTTCTCATCTTTTTAATGAGGAGAGCAAGGCTCAAGCCTGCCATTTCATTATTTAACCAGGAAATGGCTTCTCAGTAGTACCACAGGACTTGCTTTTAGACAGTAGACCTCAGCTGGCTGCAATGGGGTTAAACCGAGCATGTAGACGCTAGAGAGAGACTTCTCGTTGGCCATAGTACATTTCCTCCTCAGCCTCTTATTTGGGTTTTGTTGTTACTTAAATGATTAGATATGCCCAGATAATGAAAGTTTTACTTAAATTTCTTTTTCTTTGCTTAAAACACAGCTTCTTCTTGAAATCCATCCTTCCACCCCTTTTTAAAATAAACTCGAGAGTCTAATACCAGAAGCAACCTGCATAGTGAAAATAGCAGTGGTTGGTAGCCTAGGGAGGTTCAAGGGCACATAAGGGATGATGCTAGAGAGAGAGAGCCTCAGCCCTTGTGTTTTAGTTTGGGCTGTCGGATTAATAAAAAGCAAGGACAACCAGTAAAAAAGAAATCAAATTGATATATTAGGAGAGAAAATGGAGTCACATGAAATGCTTAGTTAAAGCCCCAAAATGCAGAAAAAGAATGGAAGACAAAACTAAGAACAATGAACAGAGGGACACCTGGGTGGCTCAGCGGTTGAGTCTCTGCCTTCGTCTCAGAGTGTGATCCTGGAGTTCTGGGATTGAGTCCCACATCGGGATCCCTGCAGGGAGCCCGCTTGTCTGTCTGCTTTATGTCTCTCTCTCTGTATCTCTCATGAATAAATAAATAAAATCATAAATAAAATCTTAAAAAAAATAAGACAAGGAATAGAAAACAACAATGCATGTAGTAGATATTAATACAACTGTATCAGTAACCACTCTGAATGGCAGTGGCCTAAACGAACCAATTAAAAGAGGTTGTCAGAGTGGATCAAGAAACAAGACCCAACTACATGTTGTCTACCCACTATAAATATAAAGACTCATATAGATTAAAAGTGGACAAATGGAGGAAAATACAGCATGCTAAAACTAACCAAAAGGAAGCATCAGTAGCTTGTATTATTTTCAGACAGAGTTCAGAGCAAGGAAAGTTATCAAGGATAAAGAGGGAAATTGCATAATGATCAAGGAGCCAGTTCTTCAAAAAGTTATGACAATTCTTAACATGTATGTTTCTAACAATAGAATGTCAAACTACATGAGGCAAAAACTAATAGAATTGCAGAGAGAAATAGATGAATCCATCTATTATTGCAGTTGGAGAGTTCATCATGCCTGTATTGGGGATGAACAGATCCAGGAGGCAGAAAATCAGTAAGGATATCGTGGAAACAATAATACCATCAACCTACTGGATATAGTGGACTTCTATAGACTACTTCAACAACAGCAGATTACACGTTCCTCTCAAGGTTACATGGAGCATTCACCAAGATAGACCACATTCCAAGTCATAAAACACCTTAACAAATTTAAAAGAACAAAAATTCTACAATGTCTGCTCCCAGAAAACAGTGGAATTCAATTTGGAAATCATTGAACAGACAGGTAAATAGAAATGCCAACATACATGGAGATTAAAAACATACTTATAAATAACACATGGATCAAAGAAGAACCTCAGGAGAAATGTAAAGTATTTAAAATTTTAAATTACTTAAATTAAAATTTAAAGTATTGTGTACTTAAATTAAAATTTAAAGTATTGTGAACTAAGTGAAAATAAAAACACCTTATCAAAATGTGTAGGATGCAGCAAAAGCAAAGCTTAGAGGGAAATTTATAGCATTGAATGCATATGTTAGAAAAGTTAGAAAGATCTAAAATCCATAACCTATGTTCCTGCCTTAGGAAGCTAGAAAAAAGACGGACAAATTAAATCCAGAGTTAAGCAGAAGAAAAGAAATAATATTACAGCAAAAATCAATGACATTGAAAACAGAAAATCAATAGAGAAAGTCAGTGAAACCAAAAGCTGGTTCTTTGAAAAGGTCAATAAAAGCCAGTCTAATTAAGATAAAAGGAAAGAAGACCCAAATTACTAATACTAGAAATGGAAGAGAGGACATCACTGCACATCCATCCCATGGACATTTTAATAATAATAAAGGAATACTATGAATAATTCTGTGCCCACAAGTTTGATAACTTACATGAAATGGATCCATTCCTTGAAAGATACAGTTTACCAAAACTCACACAAGAAGAAATAGACGATCTGAATGTTCTTGTTTCTTGTAAAGAAATCAAGTCAATAATTAACCTTCCAAAACAGCAAGCACCAGGCCCAGATGGGCTCACTGGTGAATTTCACCAAACATTTAAGGAAGAAATTATACCAATCCTCTACCATCTCTTTCAGAAGCAGAGGGGACATTTCCTAATTTATTTGGGGGCCAGCATCACCCTAATACCAAAACCAGATGAAGACATCACAAGAAACTACAGAGCTGTATCACTCATGAACATAGTTGCAAAAGTCCTGGACAAAATATAAGCAAATTAAATCTTACAACGTTAGGTTCAGCATAGACTAATACACTATGACCAAGTGGAGTTTATCCCAGGTTTGCTAGGCTAGTTCTACTTTTTTTTTTTTTTTAAGATTTTATTTATTTATTCGAGAGAGAGAGAGCATGTGCTCTCTCTGTGTGAACAGCAGGAGGAACAGAGGGAGCGAGACAAGCAGACTCTACACTGAGTGTGGAGCCTGATGCAGAACTGCACTTCAGGACCTGAGATCATGACATGAGCCAAAAATCAAGAGTCAGCAGTCCAATGCTTAACCATCTGAGCTACCCAGGCACCCCAGGCTCAACATTTAGAAATCAGTGTCATTGACAGACTTATAAATATAATTTACACTACTCCACGAGGGGGTGGAAAAGAATTTTTGTAGCCATCAAGGTAATCCCATACACCTGACATGCCCACAATGCACAGTCCTCCAGGGAATACCCCAAGCTCCTGCACGCTCTCCTGGGTTTCAGGTTCCCGCTCCTCAGGCCTCTAGGCCCATAGCGGCTCCCCCCCCCCCCCACTTCTCTACAAACCAGGCTGCTCTGCTCTCCCTCCAGCCCCTTCATACTGAATTGAGCCCATGAAGTCCCATGTGGTCTACCTGCCTCCTGGTCTTCTGGTAGCTTCTGCTTCTATAGGTCTTCCTTGAGTCTATTTGAGGACACGGAATGGCTCAACTCCTGCTCTCAACGTAGGCCAAGGAGGTTGAAGGTGACCTGAAGCTGGTGTCCATCGTGGTTCAAGGCTATGCCCTGGCCCCGTCAACTGCGGTCACTGCTATGGGCTCATGGGCTGCATGCAGAACATGATGGTGTGCCTCAGCTTGTGGTAGAGAGGTATTTTTCTGAAGCAGGCATGGACAGCAGCATCAGAAACAGTGAGTTCAGCAGGTATCAAGCTCACTGGGTATGTCGTTGATTGTCAAATACTGTTTTCCCACTTCAGCCTGAAAATACTAGGATTTCATTTAGAGAAGAGTGGGGCTATGGTGGCCCGGGCACCTTGTGTTCATCTGCAGAGAATGGAGTAGGACCTCCTGGGGGGATTCCAGAAGATTCAAAGTCATTTCTAGGAGAGCTCATCGCTACCCAGCAGGGGTAAATGGGATTTTTTAAGTTTTGATGTTAATTACTCTCCTGCTCTTCGTCCAGAATTGTCACAATCTTAAATACTGACAAAACGTGAAGATCTTTAGGCCCTTTTCTCTTTCTCCTGTCAGGTGCAGAGTGTCCCAAAGTTACTTATCTCTGGCACATCCTGGGGTTTTGATTAATGAGATTCCTTTAGGATTTATTGTCAGTGATTCTGCAAGGCTTGAAAAATTGCACTTTTTCTCAGCTTTCACTGGCAGTGGAATTGGGAAGGATGGTCAGATGATGAGGGCCATGGTTATGCACAAACCATAGACTGTAATATGATGCGAAACATGTGTCTGAAAGGATAAGCAGCAGTGCAGCCTGCCAGTGAGCTTCAAGGAGATACTGAGTCTGGGTAAATGGAGAGCCCCAGGGAGAGGGTAGCAGAAGCAGAGACCTTTGGCTGTGTCAGACTTCAGCAAGAGCACATCCAAATTTTAATCTGGATCAGTGCTTCCCTAGGAGAGTTTATGGACATACAGCATTATCCAGTGGGTGGGCTTATTTACACACAAAATATAATTGATTCCATATTTCTCTCAGACCTAAAAACAGTATGCATGTTTGTTTTTAATAACAAAATTACTCAAGTTTAGGAAACGGTGTAGATTTACATAGATCATCTGATGAGTTACTCAAGAGGAGAAATAATCTAAGAAAAAATTTTTGAAGATTCCAAGTAATGATTCTTAAACTTAATACTAATTTAATTAGCATTCCATGGGGACTATTTTCTGGAAATTTTGATGTTGTGGATTCACTAAGCAGCCCAGACCCAATTCCTTTCAGTGGGAATTGGCTTATTTGCATGGTTTTGATCGTGTTTAAAGTTAATCTGAAATCCGTTTCTTTTTCAAGAACTAAAACGTCACTGTTATTCCTCTTCAGAGGTCTGCAAACTTTTGTTGTAAAGGGCCAAATACTGAATATTTAGCACAAAATCAGCATGTATATAAATGAAGGCGTGTGTTGTGTCTTAATAAAATATTATTTATGGACACTGGAATTGGGATTTCATGTAATTTTCACGTGTCATAAAATAGTCTTTTGATATATATATATATATATTTTTTTTTATTTCAACCACTTAAAAATGTAAACACCATTCTTAGCTGTAGAACAGTACAAAATCTCTGGTTTCTGCTCTATCTTTGTAACTGGTATCTTGTCTTTTTGGGAGAATATTCCCATACTCTGCATATGATAGGGACCCACACTGTATGTGCGTGTGCGTGTCCTTTACTCCTCCAGCCTCCCCTCTAGGGGATGAAGTAAGGTCTCTAGACTTGAGAATTTTGATTGCTCAAGACTATGCCACCAGCAGTATAGCCCTGATGGCAGGAAGGCCAGCTCTGTGGACTCTGAAATAACTCTAGACTCGTTCTCCCCCCACCCCAACCCCCGAGAATTCTGAGTGACTCTTGGAACAGAAGGAATTGAGTGAGAACACAGACAAAGGTAGTAACTCTAGTAACTCTGAGAGTCACAGGCTGTTGAGTCTTCCGTCCCGATAGCTTTGTAAAAATAGTAAAAATGGTGGTGGTATCCTCCTAATTTGTTTGCAAGCGTATCTATTTTAAAAGATTTAGGTGTCTGTGGTGTTTCTTCTCATCCTTATTCTTAGAGAAGTAGGCAAAAGACATGCTTCTACAAAATGTAAGCATATGGTTTTGCTTTAGTACAATATTTAAGGAAATTAGGAAAGTCGCAAAAACATCCAGTTTCCCTGAAACGATCTGCAGGACGTGGGACAGTGAAACAAAGGCAGATATGCATTGTATTTAGCTAAATCTGTTTAATAAGGAATCATTCTTATTAGGATGCTCTCCCCAAATCCTTAATAAATATAAAGCTTTTAAATATTTGTCCCATTTTGTAATTAGTCTAGATTTAGCTGCGGCTCTTCCTGATTTGGGAGGAAGCATGCTTGACTGTTGCCAGGCAACAGCTAATCGCGGTATTAGCTGCCAGCAAGCTGTTGGCAGTAACAGTAAATTCTTTTGTCTTGTTAACAAAAAAAATGAGTGTTAAAGATACAGCAGTATATAAAGTCTGTTCTGTTGTTCAAATATATATAACTTAGGCGATAAATTCCTGAGCTAATGTAACCTCAGTGTGCTGCTAAAATTTATAGTGGATTGAGAGTACCCATTCATTCTTGTGCTTGAGTCAAGTGTATCCTCTCATCACTCTAAAACTCATAGAAGGGGGACAGGGGTGTGATAGAGGTATTGTTTTCTTAAGGTCTCCTAAAAAGAACCCGAGGTTTTTTGTTAAAATGTGGATTCAGAAGTACACACGAACTTCTAGCATCAACGTCCCAAGTGAGGACTCTGGTTCATGAGCAGGTATCTCCAGTTCTCTGTCACCGACTTCTGTATCCCTTCCCCCCGGTGAGCACCAAGCACATGTGGCAAATCTGGTGGCAGCCAGGGCCCTTGTCCCCCTGCAACTCAGTTCAGCCAGACCTGGGGCAAGTTTACTAGGACAAAACCTCATAAAAATAATTCTCACTTCATAAGCAAACATAGTGTGAATCATCCTTTGGACACACGGGATGAAGAAAGGAGAGAGAAAAAAAAAACCACTACTATTTCATTGGTGCTTCTGTGGAAAAAAAAAAAAAAAAGAAAGGAAAGGAAAGAGAAAATAAAAGAAAAAAGAAAAGAAAACTGCACTATACCCCCAGAAAAGACCCCAGACCATTGTTGGCACTCTCTCTTCTGCTTACAAGTTTCTAAAAGACATAGTTGATCGGGACATCTGGGTGGCTCAAGCAGTTGAGCATCTGCCTTTGGCTCAGGCATGGTCCTGGAGTTCTGGGATCGAGTCCCACATCGGGCTCCTGCATGGAGCCTGCCTATGTCTCTGCCTCTCTCTGTGTCTCTCATGAATAAATAAATAAAATCTTAAAAAAAAAAGACATAGTTGATCATCTCTCAGGGGTCACATGTTCCATCAGGTACATGTCTGCCTGTTCCACTCATACCCATGGTGGCAGGTGGGGGAGACACCGCAGGTCCTGATGGGCCACCAGGAGAGGAGCTGGAATGAAAGTTCATGTTTCCTCTGGTTTCCAAGCTAGCGCTCTGATGTCCCCTCACTTTGGGTCCCGTATCCAGAAAGATCCAGTTGCCCAGTAAACCAGAATAAGGCATCAAAGAAATGGCCAAGATGTTGAAAGTACTTCCTTCTTTATTTTCTCAATTTCTTAAAAACAAAAACAAAACCAAAAAAAACAGCTTAGGTGCTTGTAACAAGATTTTTAAAAGGACCCATGTTTACAAATCCTCTTCTCTATATGACCGTATTCTTTGCTACCTCCCCTGCCCCCCTACCCCAAGCAGAGGCAGAAAATATCCCTGCCCTGTGTTTTCACCCAAGTTGCCGCTTACAGCTTTTCCCTGAAACCTGGCCATTTTGGATTTTCCCTGCCAGCCTCACTGTTCCTCCCAGGCTAGAGCTCAGCGGAAAGAAGTGTCGTCACCAGAGCTGCAAACCCATTTCTGTCCCTTTTCAATGTGTGTGTGTGTTTTTTTTTTCTTTTTTTTACTATCAGCTGAACTACTTCGGCATCATGTAAACATGTTGGAGTCTGTTAACAGCTGCTTCTCTTTCAAAGTTGAACTGGCTCAGAACTAAAAGGGGAACTGCTTTCAGGTTCTGCTCAAGTTTGCATGTGACAGCATCAAAGCTATTTTTAGTGGAGTGATCACCGGGAAGAAGCTGAAAACGTCTGCTTTCAACTATAAACAGTGGAAAGGATCGCTTCTGCGCCGCTGCAGCTCTCAAGTCCATTTATATAGGAGACAAAGGGGTGTGTAAATCTCTTCTTCAAAGTTACGCTGGCATCCTGCGCCTGTTTAGAGCCCCGTCCCCTCTGCCCAGAAGAGTAATGTTAATTTAGCGCTCGGCTGCCCGGGCTCCCAAGTCCCAACTAGATGCACCAATGAATAGTGAATTACTGGAGTGTCATTCCTAGGTGTCCATTCGGAAAGGCAATGTATAGATGCTCTGAGACATCCAGGAAACTTTTATTTCCTGTAGATCACAAAACTCAAGAGACAACAGGAAATGCGAGGTGGGTTATATAAACATCCTACTCTAGTGGAAAGAGCATGAGTCACTGACTAGTGGCAGGACCCTTCTGACTGCACCTTTCAGCATGAAATTTTCTTAGCTGCAAGATGAGGATCATGATCCCAGCTCTGTATACTTTTTAAGGCTAGCCTTTGCAGCAGATGTTTATTGAATACCTACTCCACGCCGTCAGCCTCAGAGAACCTCAGACCAATAGAACAGTCGCTGTTCTCCAGAGACTTCATAGTCGAGCCGTATAAACAAATAGATGACAGTGTGATACACATAAAGGGAACAGCATGGGAGTGGCTGGTTTCTTATTGGGCAAAGGGAGAGGCGGAAATAAGACAAGGAGCAGAATTAAAAAAAAAAAAAAAAAAGAGCCAAAGAGTTTGCAGAGAGGATCACAGAGGGAGGGATATTTCAAGCAGGGGCAGCTGAGTGGAGCAGAGACAGAAGTGAGCTTTCTGGGGTGCCGGGGGTGCCCTTGCACAACTGGGTGTTGCCAGAGCAACAACAGACAGAAGAAAAAAAAAAAAGACAAAGGATGGCAGCAGATGAGCAAGTTGAGCCAGTCACATACAGCTAAGGTACTTGGAAGTGACACCAGGCTACAGGGAGCCTGGGAGGGTTTTGAAAACATGATGGGCTGGATTATACAAAAGTTAAATTGCCACCACTACCAGGGAAAGCTTGTGCACCTGCAGATACGAAGTGGTAGCAGTTCACGTCATAAGTGTGCCCTCAACAGAAATTGTCACCTGGGAGAGGCGAGGGTGGGGGCCGCAGTCCAAAACCAGATGCCAAGTAACTCTGTTGGGCGTTGCTTTTGAAGAGGAGGAGCAAGTAAAAGGCACAGAATAAGTGTGCTGGGAAGGCCTTTTAGGGCCTGATTGAGAGCTGGGCTCTCTACAGGGGAGTTGAGGGGAGAGGGTGTGCGCCCCGAGGCATGAAGTGTGTGCTTTGTGTGGTCAGTGGACACTCAAAGGTGACTGTAATGACCAAGCACCAGGCATCTGTATGTAGGAGTTGAGTTCCCCCAAAGGTTTCAGGAAGTTAAGGTTTTCCTGAATATGCTTAAGGCTTCAATTACGTGGTAACTTTTATATGCCATGGCAATTCAAAGAAGAGGGAAGTGCAGAACAAAACAAAGCAAAACAACAGCAAAAAAAACAAAAGAAAAAGAAAAAGAAAAAAAAAGAAAAACCTCACAGAAAGCTACACATAATGTTTGTGCGGGAAGGAATGTTCGGAAGTCACCACATACCACCAAGTTTTGTAAAGCACAGTCTCCCTTATCTGTAACCATGGCCAAGATGTACCATTATTTTTTTGAAACTGTCTTCTCTTTTTCTCTTTGAATTTAATATACGGTGAAGGAAGCTTAGCAACATTCTTTGCTTCATTTTCCTTTGAGGGAAAGAATGAGTGTTTCTGTAAGTCTTCTAGAAGAATCAAATGGGCATTCCATTTTCCAGGAGTTATACGAGTCCATCGCGTAGGCCCTCGCCCCATGATGTGGAAAGAGCACTGGTGCAGTTGGGTTTCCAACCATGTAGTTGGCTTCCCTGAGCAAGGCTTGGGGCACACGTGAGAACTCCATGTTTGAGAATAGGAGAAAGTTACAAGTAAGCAGTGACTTGGTACAGGTGGGTGGGGAGGTGGCCTCGGAGCCCATGTGAGGAAGGAATGGAGGGAACATCTTTGATGAGGCAGCCAGCTCTCTATGCTCAGTTGGAAGTATCGGGACAAAGGCACAGTTCAGGTACTAATGCCCATCATAATATTGCTGCCTTGGCAGACAGAAGAGATGACTTTTTTGGGAATGGAGATTTGCTTTTTTTTGTTGCTTCAAAGTCCACCGCAAATAGATCCAATGGACTGTACGGAAAATGTTTCATAAACTTCTGCGCTGTTGCATGCAACTTCAGTGTTTAATTGGGTGCCTGGATGTGGGACCCTTGCTGTAACATTCAGGCAGAGGTGCCCAGCCCTTGGCCTTCCGCAATCAGCATTCGTATCTCTCATCTTTGTGGTGGGGCGTGGGATGGGACTGGCTCTCATGGGGAGGAAATGAGTAATCAAGGTAAATCACAATTTTCCCAAAAATAGGTCATTTTCCTGTCTGTGACTGGTGTTCAGCATTGTAGGAAGGAGCGGGAATCAGACTGCATCAAAAATTTGGGCGCAGCCTTGGGCCTACATCTCTTGATCTCCACAGGCCTAAAGGATGAAGAGATCATAGTGACTTTAATATTTATTCGTGAGGTTTTTCTCTGAAGGTTGTAATAGTTCAGTGGAATAATGAGAGGTAAGGTTGTTCTTCACATTACCTGTGTTGGGCAGCGTGTGGTTGTGTGTCATGGCCTCAGAATGAGCCTGCCATCCTGGGACAGAAGGTACCCATGTGCCGCCCTTCCTGCTTCTGGGTTAGGGGACAGGACCCAAGGATGTAAGTGATGCTTGTCATTGAGTTCACGACAAAATAATATTTTCACTTAAGAGGCATTTCTTCTGAAGGGAGTCCATTCTTAGATTTTTAGATAAAGGTTTCCCTACTGTCACCTGTCTCCAGCTATACCAGTTCTGTCTACAGTCCCCAACTGGTTCCACATATTCAGCGGAGTTCCTGGTACTCTGTCAAGGTGTCCGCAGAACTGCTGCCCAGGGAGGAAAGATCTGGATGTGGTCAGTCAGTTGCGGAGCCTGCACAGCCAGAGAGGAAAGCCAGGAGCTGTCCCTGTGCCATCAGCAGCTGCTCCATCGCAGAGAACTGCCATCAGCAGACAAACTATTCCCTGAGGGGGCTTCATGTCCCTATTCCTGGGGCAGCGATGCTGAGACAGGGAAATTCCATGGGAACTCCTCCAGGTTTCAACTCTCCAGGAATGCACCCAAGAGTCTCTGAAGCGACTGCTCCTAGGGCTCTGATGGTGGTCAGTGTTTAGGGAGCACTTAGTACAGGCCACATGCTGAGCATCCAGCTCAGTGGATGACACCTTTGGGGGAATCTGCAGTGTCCCAGGGAAGGCAGCTAGGGAACTAGCAAGACAGTTGGTGCTGAAGTCCATGTGTCGAGGCCAATGCTAATCAGATTGCAAAGAAGCAAGTAAAACTCATGTCAGATTGGTCTTCATGGAAGAGAGAAGATCGTTGGTGGTTTCTGTCCAACAAGAAGGGGTTGTGTCTAGTTTTATTCATGGATTCCTGGCATAATAGTGAAGGGACCCAAGGGCAGTGGTCTCACTGCTATGTGTCCAGACCTGTGTGTCATTCTCTGTGCCACCCCAAATCCTTTGTCTGTTTACCCATTCATGTCCCTGCCTCTCAGAGAGCAGTATGGTTTCTTTACTGCCATGTCCCCATAGCACATGTAAAAGTGTGTTTAAAGATTTTTTTAAAAAAATATTTTTATTTATTTATTCATGAGAGACACAGAAAGAGAGAGAGGCAGAGACACAGGCAGAAGGAGAAGCAGGCTCCATGCAGAGAGCCCGACGTGGGACTCGATCCCGGGTCTCCAGGATCACACCCTGGGCTGAAGGCGGCGCTAAACCGCTGAGCCACCCGGGCTGCCCAAGCGCGTTTATTCAATGAGCAGATAAGCAAGAAAAGATGGGCATACCTGCTCCCCTTTCCAGACCCTCAGGACAGAGGAAACAGAGCAGCACCACCTGCCCCACCGGTGTCTGGCCAGTCACTAGGGAATGTCTGCCTATTTGATTATCTAATCTATTATTTATTTTGAAGTTGTAGTAAAATACATGTAATAGAAACTCATTATCTTAATCATTTTTAAGTGTACAGTTTGATACCATTAAGTACATTCACTTGTTGTGCTGCAGCCATTGGCATCATCCATCTCCAGAACTTTTTCATCTTCTCCGAAACTGGAACTCTGTACCTATGAAGCAGCACTCGCGCGATCCTCTCCACAACCCCTGGCAACCACCATTCTGCTTCCTGTCTCATGATTTTGACTGCCCTGGGCACCTCACGTAAGCGGCAGCAGACTCTGTTGGTCTTTTTGTGATTGGTGTATCTCACAGGTTAAGGCCTCACGGCTCGGCCATGTGATAGCCTGTGCCAGAATTTCCTTCTTCTGAGGCTCAGGACCATTGCGTGTGTATACCGTAGTCTTTGTCTATTCATCCATTGATGGACACTTGGGTTGCTTCCACTTTTTGCCTGTTGTGAATAGTGCCACTATAAACAAGGGTGTACAAGTATGTCTTTGAGTTCTTTCGGTTCTTTTTGTGTGTATCGAGAAGAGGAACTACTGGATCATATGGTTAATTCTATGTGTAATTTTTTTTGAGGAACCACCCTACTGTTTTCCATAGTGACTGCACCATTTTAAGGGCATGTTTCCAGTTATTTGACTCTTCCTGGATGTGGCTTGCTTTTCCTCTGTGAGTTTTACAAATGCTGGCCTCCTCCTTTCTGCTCAGCTTTGTCCTTTGAACCGAACTGAGTGAAATCTGGCCCTACAGATAGGTTTGGGTTAACCTGGCTGGATGGGCCACACCTGCAGTCAGGCTGTGGCTCTCTCCCATCCACCTTTAGAAAGTTTATCCCATTGGTGAATCCCTCCCCCTACCCCATTCCAGGCAGATGTCCTCTGGGGAGTCCCAGGCAGCTCTGAAGATTAAGCTAGAACCAAACTGGCCCTAGACTTGTAGCTCTTAGAACAGCTGCTCAGCTTCCCTCAACTCCACCATTTTAATTGTGATTAGTAAGTTCATTTGCATCTAAAAGGAGTCGTTTTCTTATCAGCACCATTGAGTTGGGAACCAGTGTGCTCCATTTATATAGAGTGGCCCATTTTAACCAGGCCCATTAAGCAGTAAAAGTAAATGTGGGTGTTTTACAAATGCAAATATATCATGCAAATAATGTACTTTATGCTGAATGATGCCTTGGTTTTCATATGTAAAATTAGAAACTGTGTGGCACGGAGATAATGATAAACACCTTTGCATCTGTTCATAAAATGTATCATGAGCTGGATGCATCTAAAATCATAGCTGGGGTTTCAAGCAGCATTTCTTCAGTGGACCCAAACGTGCATTCCATATTATCAGAAATATACATGTACTTATCTAGTTATTTATATATTCCTAAGTAATCAAGAAATCACAGAAAAGAGTAATCTAAATTGCCTAACCTATTACTTAACCATCAGTGATGAGATTTATCATTTCGTTTCCATTTTTAAAGATTTTTAAGTTTTTTATCTGAAATGATGACAGAGAAGGAATGTTACTATACAGGCTAGTTCCTTGCTAAGAGACTTAATTCTGTTTCAGAGATTTTTTTTTTTTAATCCTTAGTGTTTGAAGTAATTCTGAGGTAGCGTTTCTGCTGTTTTATAAAATCACTTAGTAGAGTAAGGACGCCCATCTTGTGTGTGCAGCAACCTTGGCCACGTTCTAGGAGGGAAGTCACCTTTGGTCTCTGCCCACATGGCATTTCTGCTCTTTGGAAGTCAAGACACAGACCTATGGAAAGTGAATTAAAGGTGTAAGAAGTCATCAGATCAGACAACATTGCAGAGTAGGATCAGTTCCCAAGGTCGTAATTACTAAACCAGTTCAGCGGAGGGGAGAGGTCCCAGGGTTAGGAGTGGCCGGGAGCATCCGTTCTCCTTGGGACCTGGGATTTGAGTTGTGAAATGCTGGACAGATGGCACCTCAACAGGCAGAGAGAACACAGGAACCGGGGCATTTCAGGCAGAGGGGAACAGCACTATGGGGTCCACATGTGCTCCAGAGACCCTGTCAGGGTTGCATCCTGGGTAACAAGGAGAACACTCTGGGGAAGACTATCAAGACTTCCGAGGGCAGGGAACCTGTTGGCTTTGACTCTGCCCTACAAACTATTGGTTTTCCCCACATTTTTGTAATCACCAAACTCTTCAAATGAGAAATTATGTAGGAACTCAATACATAAGGCACAAGAAAGAATCACTGCTTTGTTGACACTGGCTCAGGACCACACCAAGACACCCACCCCCAGCCCCACCAGAGGCAGCACCAGGGGCAGCTCCTGGGGGTTTCCTGAGGAGCAGTTTGCAAAGCAAGGGCACAGCAAATGGAGATGCCCATGCTGGGCTGTGCTTGAAGAAGGCTACTAAGGGTCTTAGGCAGGGAGCCCTGAGGTCAGGGGAGATTTGTTAAGGCACCGGTAAGAATACCCGCATATAGGTTGACGCTGTTGATCCTTAGAAAGAAAGTCTGGGCAGCACTGGGTGACCGCAGACAGGAGTGTGGGAGAGGCAGGTGTTGGACACTCCCAAATTTTGAACTTGAGAATTTTATAGGTGATCACTGAAGGATGAGTGATTTTTTTTCCCCTGCTTTGTTTTTGTGAGGAATGCTGAGTTACATTGTAAACTTCTATTCCCTCAACAAATACTTGATAGGTGGTAGCCAAGTTCCAAGCACTGCAGTAGGTGGCAGAGATTTAAGGAAGGAAAAGACAAAGGTGTCTAGGTGTTGTGGAGAGTGAGTGCACCATGTGAGAAGAGAGACCGCCGTGGACACTGTTAGGGTTTGAGTGTCCCCTACCCCCCCTCAGATACCTATGTCGATGTCCTAACACCTAGTACCTTAGACTATGACCTGATGTGGAAATAAGGTCATTGTAGGTGTAACTAGTTACAGTTAGATCACACTGCCCTAGGGTGGGCTCCTAAGCCAGTATAAAAGGGGAGATTTGGACACAGACAAGTACACACCAGGCCGTGTAAACATGAAGGTAGAGACAGGGTGTTGCATGCAAACGCCAAGGAAAACCAAAGATTGCCATCAAATCCAGAAACTCCGGAAGAGCCATGGAACTGATTCTCACGTATAGCCCTTAGATGGATCCAACGTTGACCTTGGACTTACAGCCTCCAGGACTGTGAGACAAGAAATTTCTCAACTCAACTGCCACTCAACTATGGTAGTTTGTTGTGGCAGCCCTAGGGGACTCAGAGACCATGAGAGACCCGGGGCAGTGAGGAAATGCCCGTGGGGACCATCGCCAGGGGAGGCAGAGGCGGGAAGCCTGACCCTTCGTTGACAGGATCGGTGGGGCGGGAGCTGAGGATCATATCAGGACGCAGCCAGAGGTACATTCCAGAGGCGACCGCCAAGGTCAGCTGGAGATACAGAATTGGAAAAGCCGGGTTTCCCGTGGTTCCATAAACTCTTCCAGGAAAGGAGTAGGAGGTGGGAAGAGCGAGGGCTGACATTCTCGGAACGCGCATCGTTGCGGGGCCGAGGCTGGGCGGAGAGCTGGCAGGGTGCGTGGAAAGGAGGGGAGGACGACGAGAACCGGGCTAGGAGGGTGGGTGTTCTGAGATTAAAATTGGAAAGGATTCTAAGGGGTCACGTCGGAAGTCAGGGAATTTATGTCAGCCGGAGCGTAAAGGCAAGCCTCTGGCGAGTTCCTGGAGGAGGGCAGGAGGCCGCAGGCGCAAGGGCCCTCTGCCCTGAACGGCCGGGGGACCGGGAGGCCCCTGCTGACGTCCACGCGAGGGGCCTGCGGCCAGTCCCCGGAGGCAGCCAGGCGACGGGGTGGAGGCCAGGCCGGCTCGGGGGCCCTGCTCGTGCGTGGTGGGGCTCTGGGAGCTGCTCGTCGGGGTTTGGAAATGGACGAGATGAGAGAAGTGCTGAGCCCTCTGGAGGGAGGGGCCGGGGGAGACTCGGAGGAGTGCGGGGGGCAGTGGAGGGAGCATAGGCCCCAGAGGCCACTCTGAGAGGAAGCAGGTACAGGCGCAGGTGGAGGTAACGGAGGGCGAACGGCCTTGGTTTGGGAAAAGAGGAGGTGATGTTGCCGGATGGAGATGTGGAGGGAAAGGTTTGGGATTTGGCAAGTGGTTGATGGTTGGGGCCGGCCTAGTCGGGCAGCCGGGCCAGTGGGTGCGGGCGGTGTCTGGAGACATCTGTAGTTGTGACGCAGGGGAGGGGTTGCTGCGGGACCCCGCGGGTAGAGGCTGGGGAGGCTGCCGGACACCCTCCGAGGCCCAGGGCAAGCCCCCGTGACAAAGAATTCTCTGGCCCCAACGGTCAGTAGTGCCGAGGTTATTAAGAAACCCTGCCACACGGGTCAACAGAAGTTCACGGACATGCCCAAGGAGGGAAGCCTAAACTCCAGGCTGTGCTTGGGGGACCGTTTTTGAAACACTGATTCATTTAAAATAACACAGGAGCTCGTGCCCCACAACAGCCACCCGCCTCTGTCTGGTTCTCACAGGCCTTTCAGCCCCCAACACATCCGGGGTCTTGGCCGTGATGGGCCCCCAAGAGCTCTTTATAGGGCGATCCATTTGCAGTCTCTATAGTTTTTCTTACTTGGCTGAGGTAACAAAGTAACTGCATTTCTTACCACGGTCTGTGTTTTGCCCTCAGGGTGATCTTGCCAGGCTCTCAGTTCTGGCTCTTGTGGTCCCGGATCATTTTCGTCTATACGTTTTAGTAATGCCTTCTCGAGAATCCACCTGTCCTGGTCTGTTTCCACCAGACCTTGGAAGGTCACTATGGGCAGCTGTGCTCGCCAGTTTGGATCTCTGCAGGATTCTAGTCAGAGTTATCTCTTTATTTTATTTTATTATTTTTTAAAGATTTTATTTATTTGAGAAAGAGAGAGCATGCACACAGGCCTATGAGCAAGGGGAGGGGCAGAGGGAGAGGGAGAAGAAACGAATCCCAGGCAGGCTCCTTGCTGAGCGGGGAGCCCAACTCGGGGCTCGATCTCATGACCCTGAGATCATGACTGAGCCGAAACTGAGAGTCAGACACTTAACTGACAGCCACCCAGGCGCCCAGGGTTCTCTCTTTTTTGTTCTTAGCTTTCTTTAAAGGAGGTGGCCTCTGTGAAGCTGCTTCTTGCAGCCTGTTGATTTTTATAAACTGTTCGTGGCTGCCCGGGACTGGAACATTCACAATGAGATGACTTCCAAGCATCTGGGAAGAAAAGAGGAAGATGAAGGCGGGGCTGCCGTGCCCATCACAGGAATAGAGAGCCAAACTGGGGGATGGCACAGGGTGTAGAGGAAGTGCTGGCACCAGGCACAGGGTCCTAGTCATCAGGATCACCAGGGGGTTCTCACAGTTTGCCCGTGTCCCTTTGATGTGCGTTTTCATGTCTCATCCCCCGAGCTCCGGCTGCTGTCATTGTCCCCACTTAGTGGGCATGCCGTTGACACGTGGCCAAGTGAAAAGCCACTCAGGCGGTGTTTTGCACAAACTCCAGTGTCCACATCTTGTGCTGTCCCCGCCACATCTCAGTTGGGACCAGGGGGCCACTGGAGATGCCCTTGAAATGTCGTCATGCCCTGTTTTATTTGGAAGGTCATAAAAGTATCAAGAATGGCCCCAACCAAGGATGCTGAACTTTGAGCTCTTTCAGGGTGCTTCTCAAATTAGGAGTGATATTTTGCAAAACTTTATACCTTCTTACTTGCCTCTCTCAGTCCAGCCTGCTCTGATGCCTTCATGCCAAACCTCAGTGACTGGCCTCCTTCCCCCAGGGGGGTTGTGTCAGTGTGTGGTGTCGGTCACATTTGTTTTTCTGTTATTTCCTGGTGATGAATACACAGACTTAAAACAATAGAATTTCAGATATTTGGGGGGAGGGATTCCCCTGCTATCACAAGTGCTTTGAGTGTTTTATTTTGGGGTGAACACAGTCTGGTGGTAGATGTCCAAGCATTGCCTTCACCCTCTGTTTCCGGGGCTAAGACTATGACAGGAGGCTGTTCAGTTGCCTACAAAGTATCCGTCAAGCCCTGGCCTCTGTAAATACTAGATTTGGATAGACTGGTTCTCACTATATCCTTTTTCTTTTCCTTTTCCTTGTTCAGGCTTTCTGCTTTCTTAAGTGTGTTGTGGACCATTCTAGAAGAGATGCTAATTGTCCCTTCAGAGACACAGCACATAGGTTGGTCCTTCACTGACCAAAACTCTTTAGACTTTGATTTATTTCTTAGAGTCTTTCTTGCACATGTTCCTTCACTCATGCACTCTCTTCCCCTCTGTCTCTCGTTTTACATTTTAAAAAATGTAATTGTGGTAAAAATATATTTAGCATTAAATATTAACCATCTTAAGTATTTTTTTGGGGGGGTGTATGTACACTTGCATTGATGTGTAACCAGTCTCTGGAACTCTATCTTAGAAAACCTGAGTACCCATTAAACAACTCTTACCCCTCCCCTCCGCCCCTGGCAACCTCCATTCTCCTTTCTGTTTTTGTGAATTTTGACCACTAGAGTCTAGCACAGTATTTGTCCCTTTGTCTCCGGCTTATTTCACTTAGTATAATGTCCTCAAGGTGCACTCATGTTGTAGCATCCTGTACTCTCTTTTAGATACCCCGGTTCACATTCCAGACCTGAGTTCTTAGAGAAAAGTACCTTTTTTTTTTTTTTTAAGTACTTAGAAAAAAAAGTACATTTCTTATTCTGCTTTTCATTAGACTCACAGAAGGTCCAGGCCTGTGTATGGATCTTGGCAGAAGCTCCCAGGGTCTTGGTCACAGTCTGTCTGGTTCTCACAATGATGAAAGCTCATGAGTGAAGGGGAAAAACCATGACAGGATGCATCTTTATGCCAAGAGCCACCTTCGGGCTGTATGACCTGTTGGCTCAATGGGTGTCCCCTTGGGAGTTCCAAGTAATGCAGCTTCGAGGGTCCAGCCCAGGAAGCGACTGGGGGCTGAGATCTGCAAACGCTGGGTATGCTGTTCGAGATGGTATCATTCCTCCCTTGAGATTTTTGCTGGCTTAGCTCTAGTTCCAATGATCAGCCCAGAGCTGTGGGCTCAAATGCCAGTTTGCAAACTGGTTTTCTGGCAGACAGAGCCCTCTTACCCTGTTGGTCAGCTTCCTTTGTCCTGAGTGGGTCTGCCATCTAGTGCTGAAGGTCACGGAATTTTGTTAAAGCGTTGAGATGAAACATTTGTGACGCCTGAATTGTGCTGTTTCTGCTAATTATGAGCCCATGTGTCTGTCTTTCACATGTGATAAGCCTGATTGCTTTTTCTAGCCTGGGATTTTTGCCTTGAGATTCTTCTTGTTTGCTTGCTTCACATTTTTATTTAAATTCTAGTTGTTATGGAGTATAATATTAATTTCAGGTGTAGAATTTAGTGATTCATCAGTTGCATTGAACACCCAGTGCTTATCCCAGGTGCCCTACTTGATGCCTGTCACCCATTGACCCCATCCCCCCACCCATCTCTCCTCCAGTGACCCTCAGTATGTTCTCTCTAGTTAAGAGTCTGTTTTACAGTTTGCCCCCCCTCTTCCCACCCATACTCATCTGTTTTATTTCTTAAATTCCACATATGAATGAACTCCTATGATCCTTATCTTTTTCTGACTGATTTATTTCTCTTAGCATAATACACTCTAGCCCCGTCTGCATCATTGCAAATGGCAAGATTTCATTCTTTTTTATAGCTGAGATATATTCCGGTGTGTGTGTGTGTGTGTGTGTGTGTGTGTGTGTGTGTATACACCCCACATCTTCTTTATCCATTCATCAGTTGATGGACATTTGAGCTCTTTCCATAACTGGGCTATTGTTGATGATGCTGCTATAAACATCAGGGTGCATGTATCCCTTCTAATCCATATTTTTGTATCCTTTGGATAAATACCTAGTAGTGCAATTGCTGGATCATAGTTTTATTTTTAACTTTTTGAGGAACCTCTATGCTGTTCTCCAGAATGGCTGTACCAGTTTGCATTCACACCAACAGTGTAAGAGGGTTGCCCTTTTCCTGCATCCTTGCCAACACCTGTTGTTTCCTGTGTTGATGATTTTAGCCATTTACCTTGAGATTCTTTGTGAAATACCATCCGCAGCTTCCTTCCATGGAGAAGGATAGACAAGAGTTCAGTGCCAACAGACTGGAAGATGAGATGCGGTTGGGCCCACTGATGTGTACATTTTGGCACAGTGGGCTGGCGCTGGAAGCCCCTGCCTGGTCTTGGACTGATCATTTACCAGGCTTGTGATGCTTGGACAAGTCCCTTCACCTCTTGGGGCCTCCATCTCTTCAGATCCTCCTTCTGCCCTGCCCACTCACTGCATGGAGGATCCCATTGGAAAAATGTTGATTGTTGTACTTTGTAAATGGTAATTTGCTATCTCGGCATCCTACCCTGTGTGTGAGCACATGGGTGAGGTGATTAAAACCCACTCTGCTGGGTTTAAGGGGGCCCTGTTGGCCAGTTCTCATGGCGGTGACCACCTACAAGTCAACCAACACTTAAGTGATGGAGTGTAGAGAGCCGCCTACACCCACACTGCCCTCTTCATTTGCCACATGAACGAATGGTTTCCAAGGTGGCTCCAGCAACTCCTATGAAGACTTCAATTAGCTTCTTCTCTAAATTCCTATGGTTTATAAACACTATTTTGGTAATTTCATATAGTTTTTAAAAACCCAACTTTGAGCCTTAAAGGCCAACAAGCTGGGAATATGACCAGATGGAGGGCAGGGAAATCATGTTGCTGCCTCCCCAACTTGCAACCACTTGAGCTGTATCCACTGGCCTTTCTGTATTCATTTATGTCTCTTTAAACACAGTCACAGGAGGTTGGTGCTAGGTGAATTCCTAGAGGCCATAAAATATGGCTTTTAGTATTTCCCCTGTGTCCCTCTCAACCCCAGGGATGGTTCTCAATAGGTACTTAATGAATCCTTGAGTCCCCTAACAATTAGAAATAGCCATTTCGAGGGACCATCCAAGAGAAGCCTGCAGACTATCTGGCCAATGACCTCCAAAGCTTTGCAATTAGCCTGATAGGGAACAGCTTAACTTGAGCTCATAAGAGACCGTAGGTGAATTCATCACTGACAGTGGGCCCGGGTAAGAGCAAGTGGGTGGGCCAGCCCAAACCTCTCTCCACGACTGGAAGTATCCATTATGTGGGCACTGCGACAGAAGGACCAGAATAGTGATCAGTGACTTAGGTACATTAAAAGGATGTTGTAGAAATTGCCGAGTAGATTTCTATCATGCAGAGAATTTTCCTTATCTTAAACCACTGGATTTACCTGACCTCAGTTCCCTACATTTACTCCATGCCTGGCGTCTGCTCAGCGTTCAGCCAAATCAAGGTCGGGATAAAGAGGAGATTTGGATGGAAGTAAGCTGGATATTCAGGCTCCTGCAGTAAGACTCAATTATTGAATTCTCTCAAAGCACCAACTCCTCTATAATGAAGTCCTCAGTTTTTAAATATCTTTAGAAATCAGGTGATGCAGGATTGGCAACAGCCAGCTTGCTGTTTCCTGCTTTCTATAAAAATAAGATGGTAAAATCCCAGGGAGTTGGCAGGAAGTTGTTAAAAGATCATCTGGAGCATTTTAATGCACATTATTTTTCATGCATCTTTGAGCCTTAAAAGCCTCCATGGAATAGGACAGGAATCAGATGGAAGAGAAAATCCGCTTGCCGACATCCCGTGGCCCTGAAACCCCAGCCAGATCTGGTGCCCTGTGCAACCTGGCCACTTGGAGGCCACAACTACAGAGCTGAGAGGACTGCAGGAAAAGCTATAGCCTTGATGCGTTCTTCTTGCTTACTTTGAGTATAGGCAATCCCAAGCAAAATAAAACAAAAAGGTTCACTTATGTCAGGGCTCATAGTGTGTTTTCTAGCACATTTGGCATTATTTTGACATTTAACAGTATTTTTACATGCGATCACTCTTTTCTCTCTCCCCGTCTGCACCTCACCAATCATGTACCACGTCCCCATACCTGTTGTGCCATCTGTACCTGTCTAGTAATGGAACTTTGGTCAGCAGAACCTGTCACTGGCGTGTCTCCTTGTTAACACTATCAATTGCTGTCCTGTCCTAGCAGAGGCCCTGGTTGACTGGCAAAGGGTTCAGATAGCCTGTTCTGTGTGCGCCTGCCCACCAAATTTACAACTCTGTTATCAGACCAACTTTAAATTTTTCTATTGTGATTGACAGCACCTTAGCCAGTATCACTTGCCATGGGCTGTCTTCGTAAAGGTAATCTATACTGCCTCTTGGGTTGGATATAGTAACATTTTTGACTAAGTGCTTTCTAACATTAACCTAAACCAATCCTTGATTTACTAGAACCCACTTCCCACTCCAAGGACATTTTTCTGAGACTGGCTTGGTTATGAAGTTTCTCACCTGGCATCTTGAAACAGTGAAAATGCTCCTCTCTATGTGTAGTAAAGTGTCTTTGTGTGTACTGATCGTACTTTCATGCCTCTCCTACTACCAGACAATGGGCAGTAGCACATCTACTAAATGTTTTTTATAGAATATGGAGTGCAACGTTTTAAGCAAAAACCTTAAAAACAGGATACAAAACAAGAGGATGGGGGAGGGAAGGAGTCAATCAAAGCCTTTTCTGCATATGCTGAGGGAAAAAGGCCCAGAAAAGGCAAGTTTGTGTTTATCACAGGCAGGTGTGCCACGTAGTAAATTCATAAAACTGGGAATAAGTTAGCAGCCACTCGTGAGTTCTAGGTTGTGATGGTGAACTATGTGACTTGGCCATTTCGTTTACCTGCAAATGACTTCAGTGCCCAAGAAGGTAAAGGGTCAGGACAGGAAGCAGGATACCCACACAGGTAGGGTCTGTGCTGTAAAACACGAAGCCCATTCCCCTTAAAACGAGCCTTGTGGTTTTTAAAGACGTGTTTTCGGAGGGCATAGATAATGTGTGATTGGGAAGGCGTGTGGAGGCCTTCTGAGTGGCATGTTTGGAGAGCTGGCTGTGCTAAGTGCAGGGAGTGAGCGTAGACGAGCTGTGCTGACACTGATGTCTCTTCTGTTTCAGCACATCAGGTCCACCCATCTGGCCGGGCAGTACCTTCTTCAAGAGAAATGGAGCCCTTCTGCAAGGTAGGTCTCTAGGAGCCCCCCACCCCCACCCCACCCCCTGGCCCTGTGCCCTTGTGCTGGATAGCACGCAGGACAGCTCTGTCCTCTTTAGCAGTGGGCACTGTCTGGAGAAGTGTGGCTGTTGTGGGTTGGGGCCGTTTGTCCAGTTCTCTTTATTTCTTCCTACTCACGCCTCCTGGTTGCCATGAACCGTGAATCTGAAACTGGGACTGGTTCTTCGATTTGCCACCACTGATCGTATCTCAGACGTGTTAGGCTGGCTTTGGTGGAACTAGAATGATGTAGCAGTTAGGATATGACAGTAGCATCAGCCGAGCTGGAAAGCTGGTGAAAACAAACACCGTGATCTGTTTGGGGTGCTCTGGCACTTTGGTTATTGTGGTGGTCCACTTATTCCTTGCTGTCCCCTAGCTGTCTGCATGTGCCTGGAGGATTGGCTGTGGTTTGTTCCCCAGACTGGGACTTCAGTCACCCCTCTACTGTTCCCCATGAGTGGCCTTTGCAAGGGGGACAGCCTTCCTATTGTCCAGCCCACCCTTTGCTGCTTTGCTGTCCTATCCAACATGCTCAAGGATTTCCAACAGCCTTTCATCTCTATTTTAGCTATTAAGTTTCTTTTGAAATGACTGAATAATGTGAAAGAGGAGTAAATGGTTAAAAGTAGTCATGAGGTGCCTTCTAGATAACTTCTGGATTAGAAGATCTGCTATGCAGATAAGCTGGAATTGGTGGGCTTCAGCTCCCTGTCCCCATCCATCTGTCGGCTAGGTGTCAGAGTGGCACAACTGGCCTGCAGCAGGTGGGTCTGGGTGCACCAAGAGCTTTAGAACTGGACTGGGCGTATAGTGTGGAGTGGTCCGTGCATTTAGGTTGGCTTAGAGCTGGTAAGCCTCTTTTCCTGAGAAGCACATGCCGAGGGCCGGCCAGGTATGTGAAAGAATGAATATAAATGTGGCTGAGCAAAGGGATATTTATCTTCAGGTTTCCTGAGCGGCTCAAAGAGGTGGCATCACATTTTTGTTGTTTTATAGGCCATGCGATTACATACTGTCTTTTTAATAGCCCGTGAAATCGGGAACCGAAGGATTTCCTTGCCTTTTTGCTTGGTCCAGGTGCAATTTAGGCAGGCAGGTCTGACCAATTCTCATTTTAATGACCATTATAGATATCCTAAATATTTAAGGGAGAAAGGAAACTCCCTCTACTCTCAAAGATTAATACATAATTTAAAAAAATCTGTTCTCCCTTCAGATAGCGTAAATGGAGACCAATTATGATGAGCCTTTGGGAGTTTTTTCAAGTGAATTTCAAAGTTATGTGCATATTTATTTTTCCTCTAGATCTGTAACAATGATATCATTCATGTTTGGATTATTTTCAGAGGAGAGATTTTATTTAGCGAGCACATTTTCTTACAGGATTTTTATTCATTAAGTTTCACATTAAGTAAGGTTTGCTCTTAGGATATTAGTTTCTGGTTGTTTCTCCGGGCAAAAGCATGAAGAAAACATCAATAAGGTTCTGAAATTGAGTGATTTCACTCTGAGATTCTATCTCATGGGTGTGGACCTTTTTTCCTTTCCTGATAGGGTTTAAAATTCTAATTATTCTGGGCGTTGCGAATCACATTATTACAGATTTCAGATGCTTATTCAATCCACATTCACTTCAGTGCAGCCCTCCTATTTTTTTTATTTTAATTAAATTAATTTTTTTGTACATGTGAAAATCCGAAGACTCTTGGTCAGAATGTGAGAGCGTGGGCAAAGCTTTGTTCATTTTTTTCCCTGCAGTATTTCCTTGCTGTACATGTGCTGTATCTGCAGTTAGAGTTCTCAAGACACTTTTATGGTACTAAGATTTTTCAAACCCATGTGCCTGTTACCCCTAATTAATATTTGTGTGTTCCTTCGGTGGTGGTACTGGTTCCACCAAGAAATTGCTAATGCCCATGAGCAAAAGTTTTATAATAAAAATATGGATATATAAAGAAGGGAGCCGCCCAGTCATACCAGTAGACAGTTTAGGTCAGACTCGAGTAGAAGAAAACATGCCTGATTTATACTCACTTTGTCATCTTTTTATACTTTACATTTTCAAAATGTGCAAATGGTCCTCCTTTTCCCCTGTGGCCAGCAGGAGGGCATCTCTCCCAGGTAGTTAGGCTAGGAAAGAACTCTGTGGGTAGGTCCCAACCACAGAGATCGGAACTGAAGGCAAGCAGGTGCCCTAAAGAGCCCAGTTCCTAGAACCAGGATAAAAGGTGACCTAGAGGCTCAGAGACCTGCTGGCAAAGCCCAGCAATCGTGGGCCCCCCTTACAAGCAGAACCAGCCGAGTTGGTCTACAAGGGGGTCCTCGGGGAAAACCTGCTTTGTGCAGTGGCCCTGGCAGTTGAGCCCACAAGCACGGAGGCTTGGCAGAGGAGCACATGTGTCCCGTTGTTTGGAGGAGGGAGGCCGATGTTTGTCAGGAGGGTGGGAGAGAAGGGACCTGTCTGTTCCTGGGAGCGCTGGCACTTGAACAAGACCTTGGAAGGTAGCTTGTGGGCATGTGGAAACAACCAAAGGCATGGCACAAATGGGTAACGGGAGTCTGTAGGCAGGGGAGGGCATGGCAATGGGGACGCCACCTGGTAGGTGTGGACAGGGAATGATTCGAGCTCACTTTGTGGCGACGACATCCCACGTTCTCTGCAAGATATGCCTCAGAGCACTGTGATGTCCAGAGAGGGGATGGAGGAAGTCAGACTCTGAAATCCATGAAACAATAGGACATGATGGTTACACATGGGAACCCATGGGTGTTGTCTAGTGGTTGTTGTGTTTATTAGCTATGGAGTGGAAACATGGTAGCGATTTTTTTCTTTTTCCCCCAGCATAAAACCAATTGCAAGAATTAACTGGAAGGAAGCACTTGAGGTTCTCCTTGAGTGTGGCCTCTGTATTTGGTTCTTGCAGAGTCACTGGCGAGAGGGCGTGCTGAATCATCTAGCAGTTTTGAGGATAATAGGGTAAGATTTGGTTTAGATTACACAGGCCTGGGTACTTAACATAATTGGTCATTTCATCAATTCACAGTATTTATTTTAAATGCCATTTAAGCTGCTCGAGACAATTTTAGGATGTTAGCAGTTTCGGGGACCAGAGAGTACTTTGGTTCTTGTACAATGGAAACCTAGCTGCGCGCCAAAAAGGGACAAACCCTTTGTTTAAAGGGGACCCAGGACAGGTCCAAATAGATGAGCGTGGCTTATTCGGGGCCCTGAAGGAGTGGCCAGCTGACAGGTGTCTCCAACTGTCCCCTCCTCATGGCTGTGTGTCTCTGTTACAGTCTCTGTGTGTTTGAAATACATTTTTAAAATGTTATCAATTAATAATATCTTATGTTTTTAATGAAAAGAGTAAGGAGTTTTATTTTTTTTTCTTTTCTAAACACCCTTGTGCCTCCCCCCCCCCCCACACACACACATATACACACTAATTCCATTCACCCACCAAACTTAAAATTAGGTTACTGTATTTAAACATCACCCTTGGATGAGTTATTTTCATGAGTCACTGGTTACTAATTAAAGACACTCCTCACCCCTGGTCTGACCCTTCATCTGGTCCCTGAAGATCTCATCCCAGCACTACATATGTTGTTGCTGTTTTTTCCGCTCCCTGCCTTCTACTGAAAGTTCCTACAAGCTACCATCATCTTGGCTTCCACTTCTGGCCTTTTGGGCTTCGTAGGGCCGTGGGCCTCGGAGATCCCCATGCAGTTCCACTCAGAGAGCAGCCTCTGCCTCTCCCGTTCTGTGCCAGCTGACACACCACCACTGCCCCACCTCCAAGCACAGCTTTGTCATCCACCCGTGTGTGTTGGCCACTGGATTAGGCTGAGGAGCTACCCAGGGAGGCCCAGGGCCTGCCCCCTCAACCATTTACAGCCTGTTCTGGGGTCAGACTGCACATCCCAGCCCTTGCAGCAGAGCTACTCAAGCACCGATGCCATGCCCGGTTGCTAACCACCCCCCTCACCCCCCCATCGCCGGCCTTCCCTCCACCTTCCTTCTCTCTCTCTCTTTCATTCCAGGATCGAGCCACTAATTATTATTAAATCTGTTTCCTCTGGATGCAGTGGTGGAATTAAAATAAATTCCCTAACACGCATAACAGATTTTTGTTTCCATTCACTTCTGACAACCCACTGGATGAGCTAATGAAATGGAAGGAAGACCTCCAAGGCATTCTCAGTGCACAGAGCAGGATCATGCTGTCACAGGCCCAAGAGCAGAGAGGGAAAAGGACACCGGCTCCTTTGCTGTCGGCTGCACGCCATCTAGGAGTACACAGATGTGCACCTGCCATCAGCCAGGCACAGATGAGGCTGACCGTGACCATGGGATGACTTGCTTTGGGGAACGCCAGGTTTCCAGGTTCCAGGTTGACATTAGGTGCTGCCTTTCCTGTCTTCTGCCCACTGTCCACAGCCCTGACCCTCTGCCACAGCTCTGCTAGGCACTTTTACTACTCAAATGTATGTAGTATCTCGCTTTGGCTGTACTTCCTGCCACGAAAGGCTCATGAGCAGGTATTTAGTGTATTACAAACAAGCTCTAGTAGGAGAATCACCAGATTATGAGCAAGGGGGCCTCATCATGGTCCCCACACTACCACTTGGTAACCTTCGTGAACTTGGGCAAGCCACAGAGCATCCCTACATTTTTCTTATTCTTATGTGTGAATTAAGGAGTGGACCTTAGCTATGGCAGCAGGGTTCCTATGGAGTAGCAGCTCCGTTCCACTCTAGCAACTTGTTTCCTAGAAGTAGGTCCCAATGGATTTGAGGCTCAGCTCTAGCTCACTGGGAATAGTCCTACCTTGAGCCAGCTGTGTCTGCAGATAGGCCCACAGAGAGGAAACAGGGTGGTGGCGGCCTGGCTAAAGACTCCAGTCCTTGAACAAGACAACTAGAAGGTCCCATGGATCTTAGGGAGGCGGTACATTATCAATTTGGATAGCCTGGAAGTGAACCAGTGAACCCTCTCTTGGCTTCTTGGGCCACTGGCTTAAGCTTCTCTGCAGAGGTAATAATAATAACAACAACAACAACAATGCTTGTCTATGGGGCCTTTGTGAGGATTCAAGAAATTCATACTGGGCATTGAGAACATGCTAAATTCCTAATCACAGTTAGTTATTAGAACATCTTAACAAAACTCTGGCTGGGAAAATAGACTTGAAATTCTCTGAATAGGATTGATTTCCCTCTGTCATTTACCTTCCCTGCTAAAATCTCCCTCATCCATTTGCTGGAGTTAGTAATTCTCAGAACAGGGCCAAAGACTGGGGATGCCCCAGATCCTGTTGGATTTATACATAGATCCGAAAGATTTGTTCATCCCTTTATCTCAGATTCCTTTCAAACAGACCTGCTTCCTTGAGAGGTCACCCAGTTCACAAATACGGAGCTACCCGCCTTGCTCTAAAATTGTATGTACACAGCAGGTACGTAGACAGACACGTGAGAGAGTATGGATTTAGCACCACCTCACCATGGGTTTGAGTCTGTCCCTCCCTGAGCACCAGCTGTTGGACCTAGGGCCTCAGTTTTGATTGTCTCTACAATGGGGCTACCAGATGTGTTCCCCAGAATCTTTGTGTTGGTTAAGGGAGAATGTGAATGTGCAGACATAAGTCTAGTCCAGTGCCTGGTGCCTCACAAATTGCTCTATCAGAGCAAAGATATTTTAACTTGAACTCTTTCATTCCCAGGATTTCTGATCATTAATCCTGGCAGATATAGTCAAGGTGAAAAGTTCCAAAACACCTCAAAGGAGCAGACTCCCAATTTCCCCCTCCTTTGCATGATTTCCATTGTTGCTGCCAGCGCACACTGTTGTTTCCTTTCCCACAGAGCCAGGATGGCCCTTGCAGGACCCCATCTCTCCCACAGCCGTAGGCCTCCAGGCCCTGGCACTTCTGTACTTCTCTCCAGAAAGACCATGGGTCGGATCTCTGGACTTGGGCTTTGCCTTGACCCTCCCCCACTCATTTCTTTCATATTTGGTTGTAGCCCCTGGGCTCTTTGGCTCCTCTCATCTAATCTGTTCCACAAGCTGACTCTTTTGTCCGTTTTGCAAACGAGGGCATCCACCTAATGCATAAACCTCCTGATTCTTGTCCCCAGGCACACCCGTTTCAAAAAAATATAGTAATAACAGAAAGGGGGGCGGGGGAGGAAAGCCTCCCTACATTTCCCCCCCAAGTCCTAATTGCCTTCTGTCCTCTTTTGGTCTGTGGAGCCCTTTGGTTCTTAGGAGGGGCCCCTTTCTCTTGGCATCGTGTGTCTTATTGTTCTGTACCAAGTTATCTGTGAAGATATTTACGTAACCACAGCTACAAAGCCAGGAGGCTGTTTTTGTTCCCAGTCAGGTGAATTTAAAGGCATGCTGGTCACTTCTCAAATCACTCATGTTCTATGTGGTCACTGACAACATGCTTTTAAGATTAAGCATAAGGAAATGCAAAAAATATATGGAAATGCAATTTTAAAGGAAGGCTTTGCTGAATTCTGACCTTACTGTGTCTTGCAAATCCAAATGTACCCCATCTGCAGTGACCCTGACTTCCCCAGTGTTTGCAGCCTGTCATGGAATATGAGAAAACATCAGTCCCGTAGCCTGGATTTTCCCCTCTGGCTCGCACGCCCCCCTGGCCTCTCTCCCACTGTCTCTAGGAACCATTTTCACGGAAGTCCAGTGTTGCACTCTGAGAAAATGGGACCCTGTGGACAGAACTAGGGAAGTCAGAAGGATTTGCCAGTCTGATGGAGGATGTGGCATTAAGAACTTCCTCTGGGTCAGGCACCTGCTGGGCAGGTCAGGCTAACCCTCCTGTTTCTGCATAAATGTCCATAGGAGGGGAGACAGCCCGGAGTTTAGGAGAAGGGAGGTGGGGGCTGGCAAGGGGTACTGGGAGTTAATCTAGAAATGGCCACTGCAGTTAACGGGTACAGATGAGATTCTCAAGGGGACATAGAATGCCAAAGAGGGAGAAGGTCAATGTTGAAAAACATAGGTTTCTGATAGAAAGTGGTGGTAGCTGACAACACCACAGTTAACAGCAGAGAAAAGCTTAGTTAGAAACTGGGGAAAATCACGGGCACCTGGGTGGTTCAGCGGTTGAGCATCTTCCTGTGGCTCAGGGCATGATCCTGGGGTCCTGGGATCAAGTCCTGCATCGGGCTCCCCACAGGGAGCCTGCTTCTCCCTCTGCCTGTGTCTCTGCCTCTCTCTGTGTGTCTCTCACGAACAAATAAATAAAATCTAAGAAAAAGAAAAAGAAACTGGAGAAAATCACTGAAATGAAGGACAAAGAGTTTCAGAAAGAGGGGAGGGACAGGCACCCACTGGTGCAGACAAGCCAGGGCAGATGGGATTGAAGAAAACCCTCCTGTCGACTCTGATGGTTTCAGTGGCACAAGAGGCTTCAGGGCAGAGCCACTAGGCTACTTTCTATCTTTATGAACCTGCCTGTTCAGGAGATTTTTAATAAGTGGAATCATAGAATATGTGATTTTCTGTGTCTGGCCATGTATATTTTTCCTTTCTTTTTTTAAAAGATTTATTAATTGATTATGTATAATTTGAAGCAGGGAGGGGCAGAGGGAGGGAATCCCCAGCAGACTCCCCACTGAGCAAAGAGCCTGATGCAGGGCTTGATCCCACAACGCCGAGATCACAACTTGAGCTGAAACAAGGAGTCGGATGCTCTACTTAGCCACCCGGGCACTCCAATTCTTTACACGATTCTTATATTAGCATTATACATTAGGTATTACGATTCCTGTTTTGTACATGGGGAAAAAAATCAGGCCTGAACAAATGTCCTGCTCAAGGTCACAGAGCTGGGATCATAAACCTGGACTCACACTAACGGATCTTTGGTTGAGAATGGCATAAGTATTTTTTGAAGTGTTCCACTTGAGAACTGTGTTGTTCTGCAGACTGAGGCTAGGGAGCATCCTCTTGTAATGGTCAAAAGCAATTTGCAATGACAAGGCAGAAAGATGGAAATGAGTACTTAGGTTATCTTCTTTCATTCATGTAATCAAGGTGCTTCGTTTCTCTTTTGCGCCCCACACAGGACTATTGTAAACAGCTAAACATTAAGACATTTTAAAGACTGTGGATAGAGAAAAAGGGAAATCCTCAAATTAGTCATTCAGAGATTAATACAATGAGAAGAATCCACACCTTTACAGAATGAATATCCTGATGTATCTGAATTTTATAGTAGGAGATAGCTATTTTTACACCAATTATAATTCATCAATAGGAATATATCCTGGCGGTTTAATTTTTGAATGTTAAAAATGTTTCTCTGATCTATTAAATTGGATCAGATTATAAAACACATAAAGATTATGCAATTTTGGATCACACTATACTGCAGAGCCTGCTTTTATCAAAGTGTTCAATCTTAAAATACAATTGGAAAAGTCATTCCCCTTGAAGTTCTGCTTAACCGTGCTCAGATAGAAGCATAGAAATATTTTTATGCAATTGCCAAGAGGTTTGCAAGTCAGGAAGAGTTTTTAAAAATATACTCACCTAGCTGTTCACATTACAGTTTCAGAAGTGCACTTGAAAGCATCTATCTACCTGTAAACTGCAAGAGGTCAAGTCTGTGTTTTTGTTTGGTTCCCTTGACGACCAAAAGGTGTGGCTGTGAGAACTCCTGGGTATCGCGCTCACTGCAGAGCACGTGATAGGTTAGGAGTGTACGTGTGCGTGTGTGTGCATGTGTGTGCATATGTGAGTGAATGTGGCCCAGGCACCCAGGCTTTCACTACCCCACCTTGTAAATTTCTCCTGCCCTGGCCCCCTGCCCTTCATTTCTCTGGTGAGCCCACCCTACCCCATTCTCCTGTTGGCCTTTGTAAATGATAGCATGAGGGTAAAAGACTTCAGTTTTCAAATCAGGTGTACCTGGATCCCTTCCCTGCCTGGCTGCCCAACTGCCATCTGACCTCGGAAAAGTTACGTGAACTCCTTCGGGCTGTGGCAAAATGTGAAAACACCGGTCCTGCAAGATTGGTATCACTGTGGGGATTGGCGATGACAGTCTGTGCAGCGTCCCTGGCACTTCTGCAGGAGCTCCACACTCAGGCTTTTGCTCCAGGGGAGGCAGCGTGCCTGAGACCGAAGAGTAGAGACCTTGGAGTGCCCAGTCTTGGTGCAGAGGCCAACCTCTGTGGTCCACCAGCTGTGTGACCTCAAGCAACTCCTCTGATGCATCTGAGCCTTTCCTTCCCAGCCAAACAGCAGTATTTCATGGGATTTTTGTGAGAGTTAAAAGATAGAGTATATAAGGGGCTGGCATGGTGGTTGGCAATTCTTGAGTGTTTAATGAATAGAATTCGTTATGCTTTTGATAGCATTTCTGCAGTTTCCTAAGGGTTTCAATATCTCCCATCCCCAAATAACAATAACATAAAAAAACCCTTCCCCAGTTAAACTGATGTTGTACCTTCAGGAGCATTTAAGTCTGTTTCCAGTCTCTCTCTGAAGCTCCTGCTACATTAAGGCAAATACCCAGGAGATACCTGATACCCGCAGGAGGAGTAGAACTGGAGTTCTTACCAGCTGTTCTCACGGACACTTTGGAGTGACTAAGATCTTGCATAAATGTGACACAGAGAAAGAAGGTTCCTTGGGGATGGCTTAGAATGGCTTGTGATCTCTGCTCCTGTTTCTTCCTCACAGTGTCTCTGTGCCAGAATACAAACTTTTTGCAAAGATGCATCTCAGAGGGGGGAGGAGGAGCAAGAAAGGAGAAGGTACACATAAAGAACTTTAGAAAATCATTTAAAGGATTATATCGAACTTGTCCTCCACTTCATGGTCACCCTAGCCTAGCACACATAGGTTTGCCCCTTTTTGGGCCGTGTTCTTTGTTTTTTTTTTTTTTTTTTATGGAGCATAGTTAGGATGATCTCATGCTGCTAATTTGACACAAATTGCATTAAGGTGTTAGAACCACATGTCTGTGCATAGAATTGCTCTAACCTAGTGTCTTGGCTACGGGTTCATTTCCCACACTGTGAGCAAGACTGTGAAGACATCATGAGGAGAGATGAGAAACCCATGACCTATAGAAAGGCTACTTCTGTTTATCATTTGTGTGTACTCTATTTCTCAGACTCTAAGACACTTCATTCTTTGAGTTTTGCCATGGTTGGGAAATGAAACAATTACGAATGAGGTCCACCTCTGTGGTCCACCAGCTGTGCGACCTCAAGCAACTTTCAAACGTTCACAGCTATCATAAGCCTAAAATGGTGTCCTTTTGTGGGACCTGCTGTTCTTCCCCTACCCCAGCTTCCAATATATATTGCAAATGGGGGAGTTCCAACTTTTTATAGGAGCTCCCTGGCCTCAACAGCTGGTTGAGAGATGGGCGTGTAACCCAATCCAAGCCAGGTATTTCTTACCTTGGATCTGGGGGCTCTGAAAGATGTGCTAGATTCAACAAAGGGTACCATGTGGAGTCAGCCAGTGTCCAAGGAATGGCACCCAGGCAAAGAAGCAGAGATGAGGGGCCACTCTCCCACTCTCCTTCCCATGGTTGGAGTAGATGAGCTCTAAATTCCCCATTTTACTTAGCTTGATTTGGAGTGTGTATGTGTGTGTGTGTGTATACCCAAGAGTCCTAACTAATAAAGAATCTCTAAGTGGGGCGCCTGGGTGGCTCAGTGGTTTGGTGTCTGCCTTCAGCTCAGGGCGTGATCCCAGGGTCTCGGGATCGAGTCTCACATCAGGCTCCCCTCAGGGAGCCACCTTTTCCCTCTGCCTGGGTATCTGCCTCTCTCTGTGGCTCTCTCCTTGAATAAATAAATAAAATCTTTATAAAAAAAAAAGAAAGAAAGAAAGAATCTCTAAGCGAATAGCCTCAGTTAAACTAAAAGTATGTCACTGATTTCTGTGTGTCAGTAAAATTCCAACCTCTCCATTGGTCTAGAAGGCCCACTTAGTAGTTTGGCTGTCCAGTGAAAGACTCCCAAGATGAGCTTAGAGAGCTTTTCTGAGTTGGTGACTTAAGTAGGATCATGGTAGTAATAATACCTGTTCTCTCTGTTCCCCAACTCAGCTTAGCACCTGGTAGAAGTAAGCTTGGAGAAGCTCACGTTGGGTTTACAAGGTGGCTGCCTCAGCCTCTTGGGCTGCAGACATCAGCTCAGAGTCTAGCATTTCCTCAGTGTCCTCAGGAAAAGTTCTGAGCAGCATTGTAATTAGACCAGCCTGGATCGCATGACCACTGGGAACTATCAGTGTGACCAGAGGAATTGGTGGGGAGGAGCTCAGATTGTTTTATGCTGAGGATGGACACATCACCTCGAAGCACATGCGTGGATTGGGAGATGAAAGGTTCTCCAGATGCACGTCTGGATCAGTTCCCGAAGAAGGGGAAGAGGAACTGTCCGTTACAACAGCACAACCATTTTATTTAAAAAGCAAAGCACTTGGGGGACGCCTGGCTGGCTCAGTTGGTAGAGCATGTGATTCTTGATCTCAGCGTTGTAAATTGGAGGGTCATATCAGGTGTAGAGATTATTTAAAAAATAACTTTTAAAACATTGTTTTAAAAAGCACTAGATACAAAAAGTGTTAGGTTATGTATGCAAGTATACGTAGCCACTAAGTGGAAGATATAAGGCCAGAATGCAGATCTTCCCACTTGGGACTTGTCTGGCTTTCTTTTCATGATAATGGCCATTATCCAAGGGTGTACAGGATTATCAAGATCTCAGGGCAGAAGGTGGTGTCAGTCAAGTTAAAGTAATTTCCCAGGGGCCCAGCATCTTCGCTAATGATGACATCCACTTTCCTGGCAGGGTAGGGATTGCTAAAATGTGTTGCCTTAACTAGACTCCCCGCATTGTTGATAAGGGAAAGATGGGAAACGGCTGCCCTTGACTGAGGATTAACCTTGAGTAACAAACCTCTGTATCCTCATGAACTTCCCTTCCCAGCCAGAGTTGGTCCCCGGAGCCCCATCGTTAAGAGTACAAGATGCTTGGACAGTTGGTGAATGTATTAATCAGCTAGAGCTGCCGTAACAAAATACACACTGGCTGGGGTGACTTAAGCAACAGAAATTCATTTCCTCACAGTTTGGGAGACCAGAAGTCCAAGATCAAGGAGGTCCAGGGGGGCAGCAGGTTGGCCTCTCCTGGTCGTCCCTTCTCAGGCTTGCAGATGGCTGCCTGTCCCTGTGTCCTCGCATGGCCTTTTCTGCGTGCACATGCTTCCCCTGGTCTCTTTCTTTTCTTAGAAGGACACCAGCCCTATTAGATCAAGGCCCTGTTAGGGTCCTGTTGCATTAGAGCCCCACCCTTATGTCCTTGTTTAACCTTATCCAAATTCAGCCGCATTGAGGGTTAAGGTCTCAACATATGAACTGGGGGTAGGGGAGAGGCGGAGGGCCTTTCCGTCCAATTCAGGGCAGTGATTCCGTGCATTCATCTCCCAAACAGGCCTCCATCTCCTACAGGGCGCCAGGTACCCGCCTGCGACCAGGGGAATAGAGATCAGGAGGTCTCCTGCCTCCAGGAGCTTGCCGTCTAGCTCCAGGGTGGAACCGCCTGGAGTCGTGGTGGTGCGCGCCCTGTCAGACTCTGGGGGAAGGCCGCACGCAGGGCTGAGGGGAGGGGGGGGTGGGGGGGTGAAGTGGGGGGGGGTGGGGGACCAGGGGCTGGGCAGACCGAGGCGGGTGAGAGCCCCTGGATTGCCGCCATCCGGGTCGTCTTTGGGTTTCTCATTACTCAGGCTTCTTAGGAAAAACAGTAATAATCACGTTGTAAATCAGCGTAATTTGAAGAGTAGTTAGTAATGAAAATCCAGTTCAGGACCAGAGATGGAGCCTCTTCAGGCTCAATCGCTAGTTCCCACCTTAATTTCTTAAAATTAAGAGAGTGTTAATGGGGAGACTCAAAATTGTTCGTAATCCAAAATGTAGCAGGGCGGGGAGGGGGATGATAAGATGCTAAATGCAAAAACAAGTACCGTGTGAGTGTGTGTGGGGGCTGGGGTCACGGGGTGACAGAGTTCACATCTACATAAGGCCATTTAACTGTAAATGACATTTCTTGGACACGTGCATCAGTGGATTCAGAGGAAAATGAGGTTTCCTAAAATAGCAGTTGTGCAACACGCAGAACTCAGTTTGGCATTGGAGGGACCCGGCTTTGGATGGGACTGTGAGGCTCCCTCCTACCACCCCTCTCCTGCCCACACACAGCTCCATGTTCACTTACACCTGTACATCTATGCCTCTTGGCTTGGTCAGATAGTCGACTCTGAACTTCTGTTTCTTCATCTGTAAAATCGAAGGAAAGGAAAAGATGTGCAAGCCGGGACCAAGTGACTCTAGCAGGGTGATCACTTTGGTTCAGGGTTTGCCTCCTGCCAGAGTTTGCTGGGACATGCAAGGAAAAGTCAAGGTTGTGGCTTCTTTGGGGTGTAAGATAGTGACTGGAGAGGGTGGAAGGGGGAGCTCCTGAGGTGCCAGTTTGCTCTTCTGAGCGCTGGTTACATGGGTAAATCACTCGGGAAAATTCATTGTGCTGGATAGGTATGTGGACTTTGCTGGGTATGTTACTTTGGTCGAAAGTTTCAAAAACGATTGGGCAACAAAAATTTAATTATACCTCCTTGATTTCAGATTTTCATTACGGCACATGTAGTGAACCTCAGAATTCTTACATGATTAAAGATGAGATTGTCATAGATTTTTATTAAATCAATGTAGTAAATTAAAGCTGCTGAAACACAAAATAACAAGAATTTCTCTCACAATTCAAGCGTGTTTTATTAAGGCCCGCTGAACCTGCTTGTTATTGATATTGTTAATACAATATTTAGATTCCATTTTGAACATGCCAGCTGGCAGAGATTACTGAAATGTCAATCTTTCCTGAGAGTGAGTTTAAAAAAAAAAAAATTCAGAACCAGAAGAGTTAAGTTCTTAAATGTAGGTTAAGATGAATTTATGGGACTATAAGTGAAATTGGGGGAGAAAATGAGAACTCTGGAAAACTTCGAGGGAAGTTCTTTGCCAGAACACATACATAGGAGACTCCCACAAACTTGAAATTTTTACATAAATTGTACATAATTTTTAAATAAAAGTTTGTTCCATCATCTTAGTGAATAAATATGTTGGTGAAGTAATTGATTTAGAAACCAGTGTTAAAGCCTTGAAACTTTTGTAGCAAACATTTCATGAATGAAGAAAACAATATATTGGAAAACTTGAGATTTTAAAACAAGCCGGCCAGGGTGAGGAATGGGCAAAATGGGTAAAAGTTGTCAAAAAGTACACATTTCCAGGTATGAAATTAAATCCCAGGATGTAATATACAGCATCATGACTAGAGTTAACACTACAGTATTGCATATTTGAAAGTTGGTAGGAGAGTGGATCTTAAAAGTTCTCACCCCAAAAGAAAAAACAGTCTGTAAGTATGTGTTGTGATGGATGTTAGCTAGACCTATTAACGGTGGTCGTTTCACAGAGTATAAAAGTATCAAATCATTATGTTGTACACCTAAAAATAATAGACTGTATATCAAATATATCTCAGTAAAAGTAAAATAAAAAGTAAGATGACAATAAGCGGACCAGTTACACTGAGATTTATAGTTTCCAGGGAAATATGGAATAACCAGGATCTTTTTCCACTGGAAGCATGTATAGTTGTGCTTGTACCTTGAAGGCTGACCAGAAGAGTGTCCTTCCTCTGCAGCATTTGTCGAAATGATTGAAGTGTTGTTCAGGAAAGACTGTCAGATCTCTGAATCATTTGTTATCTTCAATTAAACCATAGGGCCCCACATACCAGTCCTTTGTAAATAATGTCTGCGTGGCTAATGCTGCCTCTTAAATTTTCAGATCTCTTAAGATTGGGTTGTAATTTAATACAAATAAACAAACTTAGCATAATTTTTTTTAAGATTTTATTTATTTATCCATGAGAGACACAGAGAGAGAGAGAGAGAGAGAGAGAGACAGGTAGAGGGAGAAGCAAGCTCCATGCAGGAAGCCCGATGCAGGACTCGATCCCAGGTCTCCAGGATCATACCCTGGGCCAAAGGCAGGTGCTAAACCGCTGAGCCACCCGGGCTGCCCACTTAGCATCATTTTTACGTTAATACTCATATTGGATTTTGCCTTCAGAGTGTCCCCAAGCCTAAGGCTGTGTGTGACCCTGCCATCGTTCAGGGATAGAGAGAATCCCAGGCAGGTCTGTGTTTGCTTTCCCAAAAGAAGTAAGACAATATTGCAATATGTTTTCTTTCTATAGTTAAGGTGAGGTACCTGCCCGTTCTGATTTTGACTAGTCACACCGAGGAATACACATTAAGGCCTACACACTAAATGATTCTGAAGGCCTTTGTTGACTTTTGCGGCCCGTCCCGACCAGGCTGAGAGGTGTCAGTAGCGTGGCCTGTATTCACACCCTTCATCAGCCCTTCCGGTATTTTCATCTCCCAGATGAGACAAGAAAGTACACACCCTGGCTTGGGAGTCACGTCATGGTACTAAAATCGAGTTGTGAGAGTGCCTCCGGCATGTGTCTCTTACACGTCTTCGTGTGATTTCTGATTTGTCCACATTCTTCCTTCACATCTCGTAAGAAAAGGTACTTGCTTGATTTTTAGGACAGGGTAGTTTAAATAGTCTTTCCTGTGTATTTGGGCTCATCATTTTGGTGAGAGCAGCAGAGCGCCACAGATCACATCCTGGCCTCTGGTTTGGATATGGTGCATGCGTATATGCAGGGAGCAGCTCGGGTCACGGGGTGTCAGAGCCGGGAGCTCTCATAGACACCTCGCTGGGCGCACTCTTGATGAATGGACAGGTGAACGTGGCCCAGAGTGCCGGGGCTGGCCCTGGGTCACAGGGCAGATTTGTGGCGAGCAGCCCCTCGGCAGGCCAGTCCAACTCTCCCTTTTGTGCCATCCTTTCAAATTGGGGAAACTCCCTTTTTCCTCTTGGTCTGCTAAAGATACAGAAAGGGAGAAAAGAAACCCCAAACTGACAATCAGTGAAGTAAGACTGAAGACTTCTTTCTCATCATACTGGCACCCATCCTGGCCTGGAATCCCAGCTTCCTCCTCACTGGCAGCATCCTGTCTCAGATCTCAGTTTTTCCATCTATGAAATGGGCAGATAGGACCCCTACCCTGTGCTGGGTAGCAGGGAAAACTTACATGGGATCGCTTCAGTGCCTGGCATACAGTAAGCATTCCATCATTAGAAACTACCATGCAGGGCAGTCCGGGTGGCTCCCTGGTTTAGCACTGCCTTTGGCCCAGGGCCTGATCCTGGAGACCCGGGATCAAGTCCCACATCAGGCTCCCTGCATGGAGTCTGCTTCTCCCTCTGCCTGTGTCTCTGCCTCTCTCTCTGTGTGTCTCTCGTGAATAAATAAATCTTAAAAAAAAAAAAAAAAAAATGAAACTACCATGCAACCATTTGGTAGCTCTGGCTCTTCTTAGGCTCCTTCTGAGAAATTGCACGCCCCAGCCAGCCCTGGGTTTGAACCTGGCACACTGCTTATAGGTATGATCTGGAATCTGACTGAGGCTGACCCCAACCCACATACAGAAGCTAAAGAACAGGAAGGCATACGCCAGAAGGATAATCGTAGTTATTTTGAGCCATGGATTAGGGGTCATTTTTTTATTCACAGTATACTGGCTGCTATAAGGTGGTATTGGTCACACAAATTAAAAGAATAAGAGAAAGTTTGCAGCTGCTAGCTTATGTTCATTAGGTTACTGTTCATGGTTAGCTTCGATCTTCAGAGATCAAGCAATGTTGGCAAAACTGTAAAATGGCAAAATGTTTAAGGCATTCTGCACTACTTAAGTATTAGATAACAGGGAAGCTTTAGATCTCACCTTCCTTGTGCCTAGTGTGTGCACCTGAGAATCCTTTTAAATAAATCTCCATAACTTTGGATTATTTTGTGGAAGAGAAAACGGCAACGATGGAAGCACTCAGCCTTCAGGCCCCATTGGCCACACACATGAGGCCAGGGGCAGAGCCACATGGACCCAGACCATGTGGGCCCCACACCCTCTGGCAGGTCTCCACCCTCCTGATTCAGAGAAGGTGAGGGAACTGCTCTGTATTTTAACAGGATGGGACGATCACCACAAGCAGAGGGGGTCTTCCTGCAGCCCAGAGCTCTGGTCCAGGCTGTCAAACCCCACTCCTCACCCCTGGACTCCTGGCCACCTCAGGAGTGGTCCGGGCTCTGTGCCGAAGAGAACAGATCTCACAGACCCAGAAAAGCATTTCAGTTGGCAGATAGCAATCTTTTTGATCACATTCATTTTGTCTGGTACACGGGGCCACAGACTTCCACTGTCTACTATTACGTAGACCAACCTGCTGCTTTTCCATAAGGAACAGAATTTTAGTTCAGCGTGTGGAACTGCTGCATGAAGTTGAGAGACCACAGATTTGGAATTGAATGTCAGGATTCCAGATTTTGAATTTGTATGTAGCTGTTTTTATTTTACTTAAAATTTCTTATAATTTTAAACGTACTTAATATGCACTTCAGATATGCTTCCAGATGTTCTCTGGCAACCAGAGCTGGTAGGAAGGCTTCTATTCCAGGAGTTGACCCCAAAGCCAAAAACTTTCCTCCAAGCTGTAGTCTTTACTTGGGTGTTCATTACCGTTTGCTCTAGAGATACTGTGCTGCAAAGGGCTGCATGTCAATGAGTATATTAATTAATTAATTAGTCTAACATACCCCATCTTGGTTCAGAAAGCATTTGCAATAGATTGCAAAAATGCAACATAACTATAATTTTTTTAAAAGCATATACAGAAAAAAAAAATAAAATAAAAGCATATACAGAAATCAAGACAAAGGGAAAATAAAGGTAGGAAACCCAACACTAATCTATAAAATTAATGTCATAACTTCTCTATTGGTTTTAGGGATAGAGTGGTCCCTCATGAATTTGGCTTTGAGCTTCCTAGTAGCAAAGGCAAAGAGAGAAACGTCACCTGTTTATTTTATTTTTTGATCACTTGTTTGGCTTAAATGTTCAGAAGATTAAAACTGATTCTTAACTAAGGAGGAGTACAGAGGTCCCTGGTATGAATTTATTTGTCCTTTAGATCCCAGAGAGAGAGTGAGAGAGAGAGATCCTGAGTTAGCAGGATACAGAGGATGTCGTCTATCACATCTCTTCAGGCAGGGCCACTGCAACAAGACCTCTAGGAGGCAGTTCTTCAGTGACAGCTCGAGGATGTTGGCTTCTAGCCTGAATGAAGGTCTGCGGTAGGGCCATGGAAGCTGTCCTATAAAAAGCTCCCAGGTGATTCTGATGTACAGACAGGCTTGATAACCTCTGTTTTCAGGTAGTGAGAAATATGTAACTAACCCAGGTAGTGAGAAATATGTAACTAACCCAGTCAGTGAGTTGTTGCTGAACAGGAGCTAAAAAGCCTGTAAGAGTACGAAGCTCACGGAGGGAGTAGGCTGAGAGAGAAACTAGGGTGGGGATGGCTGATCCTGAACAGACACCTGGATAGAGACCCTTGAAAGGAAAGGACAATGAACATACTTCTAAGTTATAAATATTTAATATTGGTTATACTTATCATCATTGCAAATTCTTTAAATTATAAATATAATAAAGTTTAGAAAAACATTTACCAGTGAACAGGGCTCCAGTGATGCTGGCTTTCTACCCCAGGGGCGAGTGCTTATTACCCCTGCCTCTTGTGTGCCAGGCACTGAGCTTGCCACACACCTGCACACCCTCACTTGAGCCTCACCATCACCCTGGGGGGTCGAGGTGGGCATTGTCCCAGACACTGGCAGCAACTGGGGAGGGGAATGGAGGAACTGGGATTTACTCCACATTTGCCCATTGCAGGAGCACCCATAAACTTGGAGCTCCATTTGTGCTTGTTAAGATTTCCTTTCGCCTCCCTCTCGCCCTTTCCTGGTTTGTTTTTTTTCCCCCCAGTGGAAACCTTCCATGGAGCCAAAGTAAGGCAAAACATGAAATCGGAACCTTTCCAGTTGAACTACGAGCTTTAGGGGCCAAGAGTTCTCTGGCTCAGGCTCCCCCTCGACACCAGTGTCACCCTCACAGAAAGGCCATGGAAACACTACTGTGCCAGGATCACCCTGCCTCCCCCAGCAGTGCCCCAAAGCGCTTGTGTGATGTGACTCAAAGCCCCATTTGTCATGGCTCGGGTGTGTGTTCAAAGACACTCCAGTTTCCAATCAAGAGACAGATGGTTATTTCCTATTTGATTCTTTATGATGTCTCATTTACTTTTGCAAATTAGGAAAACAAATACGAAGCCTCTGCTGTGGTATTGAGGAGATCACGTACAAGGTTTGGTAAAAGTGTACACACCATTGTCTTCATCTGTGTGTTCTGAGGAAATGCTTTTGCCCCTTAGCACTGACCCGCACCCAAACTACGCACTTTGCATGATACAGAGGTTAAAATGGGCTGCAGATCTGATCAGCTGTTGTCTCCCACCAGGATCTCAACCAGAGACCAGCCAAAGTGTTTCGAACTTTTTATGGTGAAAATTCAACCTGGTGGGGAAGCCCAGAGGGGATTTTGAGAGATTTTCTCATCTAGCCTCCTCCCCCAGGATCGGATTATGCACAAATTGGTACTTACAGGTAGTAATTAGTTCTGTTCTTAAGAGATTTCTCTAGAGGATAATTTTACTACTTTCTCCAATAGTATGTTTTAGCCTGAATTTCTGGAAGGAACTTCTTCCCACTCTTTAATTTGAACCTCTCTTACGTTTTAAATACAATTTCCTTTACTTCTGTGCTCTGTGAAGAAGAAAACAAACAATAAAACAACAAAATGGTTTTGTCCCCCGCATCCTATTATAACACCTTGAAAATGTCAAGCTCCCCGTCAAACACACATGGGCCGTGTGGGAAGGTGGGACTCAGCCTCTAGCAGTAGAATGGCTGTGTATCCTTATGTGTCCCTGTGAGTCAGCAGAGGAGTTGGTGATAGTGATTAGTGGGGTCCACCTCCTCCTCCCACCCCTGCCCCTGGGGACCCCCACCGCATACCTCCAGGGTAGATGGCAAAGGATGGGTCCTTTTGGCACCTGACAAGAGACTTCTCTTCTCAGAGATAACTGGTTTACACGCTAGTTAAATCTTAGGCCTCAGAATCATTAACTCAAGAATGTTTTTTCCTACTGAGCTCACCTGCGACTCACACACAAAGTAATGCTTTGCAGGATGGCCAGGTCTTAAATGAATAACTTGAGAAGTCTAAACTCCTTCAATGGGGCTGTGATTCTTTGAAAAGAAGGCTCACAGAGGTCCCACCTGCTCAGGCTCCTGTTGGCAGGATGTCAAACTGTGGTCTCATAGCCAGATTTTCCCTGAATAATGAATGAGCCAGTGCTGAGCAAGTCAGAAATAGAAATCGATAAAGCTAACCACCAAGAAGAGGCAGCCCTGCTGTAGAATGATAGAGCATCGAGGCCGGCGGATGCCAAACACAATAACACATATCCTTAAACTCTCTCCAGTTAGGGAAAGAAGAAAAGCAAACTTGAAACTTGGGAAGAGTCCTAAGGGATCAGACCTTGAGGACATATCAGGCTCAGCAGAAATGGGGAGCAATATACAGACAGTTGGTAGAGCAGCAGCTTCGTGCAGAAATCTCCTGGGAACCCAGCACCAAACATCTTCATAAATCCTATGTTTGCAGCTGTGTGACCAAAATAGATCCCTACACAGCCTGTTTGTCTCAGCCTCGTGGAACGTGGTAAGGCCACGAGGCCCAAGAAGTAACCGTGACCCCTGCCCTTGCTCAGCACTGAGCTGTGCATCATGCATCTGCCCGTTTCTGACTCCCTACCCCCTAGCCGTTCAGGTGGGGGCCCGCACAAACTGGCTTTGATCACCGGAGATGCAGTCTTACTGATGGATTGATTTTTGTCCGAGGGAGTGGTTGTTCCATGATCGACTACTCCTCTCCCCCTTTGAAAACGACAGCAGGCATCCTTAGGAGGCAGGCCAGTGTTGGAGTGGGTAGCAGAAGGGGCAGGGCTGTGCCAGCATGCTGATTGTACATGGCTGGCCAGCAGGCAACTGGACTCAGTCCTTTGGTTAGGGGCACATCAGGTGCATGCCTTGGGCAAATGTTCAGACCCCCTTCCACCCCACTCTCCGGACTCTTTGTGAATCTCTGTCATTCACGAACAGGAGTCTTGTCCCTTAAATGCATTGGGACATTTTTTTTAATTTATTTTTATTGGTGTTCAATTTACTAACATACAGAATAACCCCCAGTGCCCGTCACCCATTCACTCCCACCCCCCGCCCTCCTCCCCTTCTACCACCCCTAGTTCGTTTCCCAGAGTTAGCAGTCTTTATGTTCTGTCTCCCTTTCTGATATTGCCCATGCATTTCTTCTCCCTTCCCTTATATTCCCTTTCACTATTATTTATATTCCCCAAATGAATGAGAACATATAATGCATTGGGACATTAAAACCAACAAAAAGCATGAGAAGCACTGGAGAATGGTTCTAGAAGGGTGGTAGGAGGGGTTAGTCTGCAGAAAGCACTAATGGATTACCATGGATGAGTGGCATGCCAAGTGGTGTCTCCTTGGGCAAGAGTGTGGGGGAGGTCACAATTTGCTGACATCTGAGTCCGGATGCTGGGCCTCACTGCTGGTTGAGTTAGAATCCTGTTAAGAATGTTTTAGACACAGAAGGAACATTGGACGAGGAGCAAGGCCTCCTGGTTTGATCTTTGCACCGCTCCCCTAGTAGCCAAACCCACACGTGCAGTTTGTGTTCAAGTCTCTGGGCTTCAGATCTTCATTCAGCAGGATGGGGTGTGGGATGGGATCCGTTGTCAAGGTTCCACCCAGCCCCTGGCATTCTTTGTTTGTTGGAATAGACTTTTGTCTTAGGGCTTTTTGCACTTTTCTCGCCATTCCCCAACCCTAGTACTGTGTCTGACTCCAGCTGAACCAGTGCGTTGTGAATGAATGACTGAGTGTGTGTGAGTGGTTGAATGAATGAAGGAACACAAACCAGGGACTCATCTTATGCATCGTATATATGATTTAAATATGGAAAGCCTAGTTTCTCTTGGGTTTGACTTGAGTCTACACAGGTGGAGATTTGGACACTACCTGAAACGCCACATCTGTAGGAACGAGCCCACAAAGAGGCAGACAGGCTCGTGGCTGGTGGAGACAGAAGTGCTGGCATGGCTGTGAGTTTCTCCAAAAAGACATTTAACAGTGTACTGTGTCCTTAGCAGTCTGTGCCTTCATCAGAAGAGGGCTTTGCTGCTGTCGAGTCACGCACTCCCAGCGTGCCAGGGAGAACTTCATGGAGCAGACCCTGGCCTCTGGGAACTTAGCCTCTAAGACATTTGCACTGCCACAGATGCTCCATGTTCGGGAAATCCAAGTGGAGGAATAAAAAAAGCTCTAAATCAATACATGAGTGTCATTAAAGCACTTAGCTCTCCTTCAGATCCCTGCTAAGTGCCTCTAATGCATTGTTGGGGGGGGGGGGGTAGTGCATCAACAGAAGGTCCATGTTGGGCTGAACAGGGAGGGGGTGGTCAGAAAAGGTGGCCTTGAGGGCTCTGGGCCTGAGGAATGGAGAAGGACACAGAGCTCTTCAGGGGGCCGCCAGGGAGGGCCTCCTGGGAGAAAGGAGTATTCAGAAGCACCATTTGTAAATGACGCCACCCCACTGAGCATAGAGCACAGACTGGTGGCCCCGGGCTCGGGGGCAAATCTGGCACACAGATGGGTTTTTGTCATCAGACAGAGTGATTTTGAACATTTTAATTCAGTGGTAATGCTTAAAAATCAGGACATTTCACATAATATCTAGATTTCTGGCTTCTCTTAATAACTGGGAGATGTGGCAATATTGGGACTGCCGTGTTGTGGGGGCAGCAGCTGGCTGGGCCTGCATGGCCACACTCTGTGCTCTCCAGGTGCCGCTTCCCACTGCACCCTCCACCTGCCTCCTCTTAGCACTACCCCCTTCCGCCTTACTAGCACATTCCACTCTGAGTCCCCAGTTAGAGAGCAAGCTTCCTGGTTCTGCGGAGGGGGAACCTTCCAAGTTTGGGCAATTGATGCGGCCCTGCGGAAGGTAAAATAGGTGGTGGGGGATGGCAGCTGAAACATGCCCAGCCGCTCCCTCTGCAAGGATCCTGATCTAAGCACCCTGGGTGCTTTCACTGGTTCAACTCCACAAACACCTGGGAAGGTAGGCGCTGGCAAGACCTCTGTTTTCCAGACGGGGAAACTGGAGTGCAGGTTTCTTTACTGGAAATACCTGCCCAGCAACATGCAGTTCCTACATGACATAGCTAGGATTTTCGCCCAAGCAGGCTGGCTCCGGGGTCCGTGCTCTTGACCAGTAAGGAGTGTTAACCATCACCGAGTGCCGGCGCAGGCCAGCCCTGGTGCCCAGTGCTTCGTGGGGTTCATTGCCGTGGATCCCGCACAGCCACCGGGACACGGACTACGCACAGATGAGGTCTGGGAGAGGTCGAAGAATTTCCTCAGGGACACAGCTGGGGTCCTGCCCTGGAGGAGGGCAGCAGAATCAGGAAACCCCGGGAGATTTTGAGAAGGAAACTCGGGAGCTCAAAAAACAGACTTAATGCTGGTGGGTGAGGGGCCAAAAGCCTGAAAGAAGGAAGAGGCAAAAGATTGATTGAAAGAATCCAGACGAATGTGTCTGTACATTCCTTTCTTTTTGACACAGTGTTAGGTTGTGGTTCTCTTAATTCGCTCCCACTAGCCCGTCTTTTACCTTAGGAAGTGACTCCGGGAATGAAATAAGATCTGATCTGTTCTGTGCCCTCGACTGAGATTTCTGCAACCCGGTCTGTTTCAAGGGAAAGAGCCATTTGATCTCCCACTTGGGCAGCATTTCAGGGCAAACAGGAGGGACCAGGCCTAATCGAGTGATGAAAACTTGAACCGAGTCTCTGCCTTGAAGCAGCGTAGAGACGTACCAGCCCTGAGCAGCTCTCCTTGGGGAGCCCCTGGGATTCACTCTTCCAGAACCTTCATGCCCTAATCGAACGCCAGGTTCCTGCTGGAGGCCCTTATCCACAATGCCCGTGAACCCTTCCGTGAAGAAGGCAAGAGGACGCCTCCAACCGCACGCTCACTCCACATTTCGTCCCCCCCAGGCCCAGGCAACCTCACATTATGCCTTGATGAGCACCGACACCCTGGGGCGGCAGGGGAGCCTTTTGTAGCTGAACTGTGGTAGCCACAGGCTGAGCCACGAAAGGCAGCGCTCTCCTCCCTGGCACAGTCCGCCGAGATCAACACGAAGACACAACAGCGGCCGCGCCGTGCCCTTGACAACCCTCCTAAGCTCTGTCTGACCTTGTCGCCCGTCTCTGTAAAGTGACTGCCCTCTCCAGGTGAATCAAGTGGTTCCCACGGTCCTAAACCTACCCATACTTTGTGGTAGCACCTTCGTTTTGCTGTGATTTCCATACTCTTAGTGGAAAACCTCTGTAAGTTTTATATTCTATTTCATACTGTATCTGTGTATCTATTAATCTGGTTTCCCCTTTAACTAGCCTCTAATTTTCATGTAAAACTGTGACTCAGATAAAATATACCCTGTTCAACTTGGCTTCCTGAACATCACACACCTCGCATGGGGGCAGCATATGGCCCACTTTGAGGAGCTCACATAATAAATGTAATCCTAAGTTCTGTAGCCTGGCTTTGGCTTGTAGTTTATCGAGTTATTAGCTAAGTATCCTGTGTCAAGTTACTTAACCTGTTTTCTCATCGGTTAGACCGTTACAAGAATCACTGTATTGTAGGGTTGTTACAGGGATTAAAGGTGGTCATTTAAATGACTGTGTTAAATGGCACCTAGTAGACACTCAATAAATGGTTGTTTTTCAAGATGCAGTTCTTCCAAAGAACTTTCCCTGTTTCTTTTTTTTTTTTTAATTTTATATAATGTGTTCATCATTTTATTTATTTTATTTTTTTTTAAAGATTTTATTTATTTATTCATGATAGTCACAGAGAGAGAGAGAGAGAGAGAGGCAGAGACTCAGGCAGAGGGAGAAGCAGGCTCCATGCACCGGGAGCCCGTGTGGGATTCAATCCCAGGTCTCCAGGATCGCGCCCTGGGCCAAAGGCAGGCGCCAAACCGCTGCGCCACCCAGGGATCCCTCCCTAACTGTTTCAACCAAGACTTACTGTCTAAATTTTTAGTGGGTCTATTGCGAAGCTACTTTGTATCTTTGAATCATTTAACTCGGGAGTTGTTACGACTTTTGTCTCATTGTGTCTTAATGCTTCGAGGTCAAGGACATGTATTCGAACTACTTTGCATTTTTCATCACGTAGCATTGGTATTCTGTAAGCACATTGTATTATTTGTGTATAGAAATGATTTTATTGATCGAAAGTAGTATGTTCTATTAGAGTACAAATAACTTAAATATGAAGAAATACTAGGGCATCTGGGTGGCTCAATCGGTTAAGCAAATGACTTTGGCTCAGATCATGAATTTGGGGTACTGGGATCAAGCCCCGTGTCTGACTCCCCACTTGATGGGGAGTCTGCTTCTCCCTCTCCCTCTGTCCCTCCTCCTGTGCTCACTCTTAACTTGCTCTCTCTGAATGAATAAATAAAATCTTGAAAAAAAATTTTTTTAAGACTTGGCAGTTGAGTGAGATCTTGATATATAGAAGGACAGTAGGATACCTTAGGTTGGCTCCTGTTAGCTCTGAGCACTCAGTATTTGGAAGCCCCACTCTAAATTATAATAAATTAACCAAAGTATACCCATCTCCCGTATTGAATATCATTTTCTACATAAGACTTGAGTTGAATTGCACTTGACTGGTTAACATCTAAGTGAGCACTTATTTCAAAATTTCAGGGTGCTTTTGGCGCAAATTTCGTTTTTCAGGTCTCATGTTCTCATAGGCTCAGAGACCAGAAGCACTTGAATGAGAACCTGAGATCAGACTAAGGAGGAAGCAGTGAGTTCTTGGGAACCAGTGGTTCTTCAGTGAGGGTGTTCTGTTGGAAGAAACATAAATCTAGCACTTTCAAATCCTAATCTTTTGTTCTCCTTAGATAGTTTTCAGTAAAGACTTGGGGGTGGGGGTTCCAGTCAGTGGGATGGAGCCTATATTAATCTGGGGACAGCAGAGGCATTTTCTTGACCATGATGTTCCCCCATGACCCTGGCAGAGCCAGAGTCACGTGGTTTCTCAGAGTGCAGTTCCTCATCTGTAAAATGTGGGAGTTGGTCTAGGAGGTGCCAAGGGCTGCTTTCTGTGACAACTGACAAATGTTTTTGTGGATTCTCTCAAAATTGTTCCATTGCTGTCACTCGGTAAACTGGAGTTAGAGCTTTTTTTGTTTATGGACACTAAAACTTGAATTTCATGTAATATACTAAAATTCTTTTTCAATAGTTAAAAAATATACAAACCGTTGTTGGCTTATAGGCCAACCATGCAAAAACAATTTGGGTCCACGGGCTGTAGTTTGCTGCCTCCTGAGTTAGTCTGTCCCCTTTCTGAGGCCAGGGGATTTTATCCAAGTTCCCATGGCAGTCCTGTATGCCACAGTGTCTCGTGTGGCCTTGTACCATCACCACATTTGTATCTGTTTCTCCCAGACATCTTACGAGCAGGAACCAAGATTTTCCTCTACAGCCACAGTCCCTGGTGGATAGTAGGTACTTGCTGAACGCTTTCAAATGAATGGTGTAGCAATTATCACACTTGCAGATGACTGTGTCTACATGAGACACTGGGAGATTATTGTTTCGTTGCTAGAATACAACATCTGTTTGGATGGATCCATAGTGGAAGGTAGTTTGTAGTATGGCAGTGTCTGCTTTGTTGAGTTGTCCTCCTGGCATTTCCAAGGCTGTGATGCTTGTAAATAAATTCTCCTTACCTGGCAGCCACTGTTTCAGGAGCTACTCAGCTGAGCAGCTCTGTGGCTGTGCTCGTAAGTGAATGAGCTGTCGGGTAGAAGAGGAAAGGGCCTGGCAAAGGAGGGTGGACAGAGCTAGAGAGGACAGCAGCAGGACCTCGGCTGCTACAGGTGTTCCATAAATATACGGTGTGGGTCCATAGGAATCTTTAGAACACTCCTCTAGCTGTTGGCAGCCTTTTGAGAGTATAGCCTATCTGTGGAGTCCAGACTCTCGAGAGGCTCATTGGAATGAGGCCCTGAAATATTTATTTTATCCCTTGTTTGTAATTTTAAGGCAAGAGCTTTATAATTTGCACTGAGGAATGATGTTCGAGATTCAAGAACGATGGTGTTTGTACTGGCCCCGCTTTCCCAGGAGAGCGTTCCGGGGCACTCCGGGCAGGTAACCGTGCGGAGAGTGGGAGGGCAGGAGGCTCTAATACCAGGATGCACAAAGAAAAAATTATGACCATTTACTTGTGTATTATTTTCTCAATTTGAAGCACTTGAATTCCAGAGCTCTTAAATCAAGAGGTTGAATTCCTGGCATTTTAAAGTAGACCACTTGAATAAGCTGTTAAACCATTAGAATGGCTTTTTAAAAAATTCACCCGTTTCCTGGATCATTTGCTCTGGAGGTTTACTTAATTGAAGTTTTTGCCATTTCATTTGACTTCAAATCAGAATGATTTCTATAGTGAAGGAAGTTTTAATTTTATTCCTATGGGTTTAGTAGATGTCATACCTCAATCTGTTCCCCAACAGGTGACAGCAGGCAGTTTTCTACGTAGCCCTCAGAGAGCATCCTGTGGGCTTGCAGCAAGTGGGGTGTGTGGGGTAGGGGAGGTGGAGTTCTGGGCCCCTCCTGCTTGCTGTCTGTCTCATGGGGCCACCTTTCCCCTCTACGGTCCTCAGGACTTTGTCTATTTGACAGAGCCCACACAGGGAAGAGCTCTGCGGTTTTGAGAAGTAACGAGAAATGGGACTTTTGAAGCATTCTGTTGTGTCTTTTACCTGGAAATGTCTTTTGCACTGATCCCTTCTTCCAAATCAGAGCTCTGGCGGATGGAGCAGCCTTCTCCTTTACTTAATCTCACAAGTGTTTTATAACCTTGAGGCTGAAGGTTTCCAGACTGGGTGGGGGTCAGGGGATGTGTACAGTGAGAATCATCCAGTTAAAGAGAAGGAGACAGGAGGAACCAAGCACCTGTTTCTTTCCATCTTTTATTCCTTGTGAGGCCTTTTTGAAGGACTGAAAGACCAAGAAATTTTGAAACGAGAAATCTGCAGTAAATTTTGTTTTTCACTTTCAAACAAAGAAAACACTTCTTGCCCTTGGAGATTTTGTGCCCAGAAACGCTTTCTTAATCTATTTCAAGTTTCAGAGTAGAAGAGAGTTGTCAGCTTTTGGTCAGTAGATCCATGTGGCTTCATAAGGATGGAAAGTAGAAAGAACTTTGCTCGGTGCCCACCTGTGCATCTTGTACATATGCTTCTAAAAATAAGATGTGTTCATGATACTTGATTTTTTTTTCCTTCACCTTTATTAGTGTTTTAGTATTCCTTTACTGCATGAAAACACAGAAAGCCCAAAACTTAGATGATCCATCTTGGCTGCTGCCTTGAAACTAGCTTTGCAACATGAAGCTTCAGTTTGCTCTTCTATAAAAATCATTTTTGCAGCGCCCACTGTGTATTCCATAGCACTTCAACCACCTGACACTGTACGTCTTAATTTCCTGTCTTCTTATCACACCCCAAGAATGTCAACAGCTAAAGGCAGGGCATTTTCTTTTTCCATTCATTGCCGTATGCCCAGCATTTAGAATAATCTTTGGCGTGTGGTAGGTGCTTGGTTAATATGAGTTGAAGGAGATGAACACCCAAGGTGCTAAATGAAGGCAGGAAGTTGGACATGATGATTCGGCAGGGCCTCTCTGGCTTAAGCATTTGACCGTCCACGCTGAAAGCCTTCCCCAGAAACTGTTGGGGTACATTTTTATCTATGTATGAAGGATAAGAGAGATTTCACATACCCCGATCTCAGTTTCTTGTGTGCTTCCCGTCTCTCTAATCTTAAGAAGAAAGCTAAGTCTGGGGAATCTTCATTCTTGTAGCTATAAGAAGACAAGGTAAGTGGTTTTTCTTTACAGTCTCCTTTGAAGTAAAATTCTTATACACGTCTCATCCTGAAGGGCAAATTTCTTTTTGGATGTATATGTCAGCTTACATATTAGCACATGCCCAGAGCCTATGGGAAATCAGACAGCAGGCCTTAAAAAAATCGAATAGCTTTGCCTTTTCATACCCTTCACACTTTGTAAGGTTTTCATGACAGTTGGTAGGTGAACTCTGAACATATTTGGCCATAGGCAGATTCCTGTGTCCCTTGGCTCACGAGAGACACAATAGAAGGATTTGTAGATGACATCTGCAGGTATGGGTTAGAAAGGGAAAATATTTGAGGACTCCCGGATTATGTGGGGATCTCGCCTTGGGTTGCATTTATATTATAATGTGAAGTTTAAGGTCAGGAAAGGACACTCAAGGTGTAATATATTTATGTCCAAGAAAACATTTTTGTCATTTGCAGAGACTTGATTTCACTTTGCTTGGTTTCTCGGGATGATTCTATATAAAAAGCATGTCAGGATAGCTGATGTTAAGATTAACTGCGTGTCTCTACTAGTTGACTACGAGTTGGGTTTTGTAGGATGGGTGGTTGTAACTCTCTTCTGGGCATCTCTCTTAGCATCCGTACAAAAGAGATTTTCTTGTGTAGCCGGGGCTGAATATAGCTTTTTATTGTTTTCATTCTCCTGCGAGATGGAGCTTAGGGGAGCCCTTATGTGACCCGCTGCATCCCGGAGAGAGTGCTCACGTGGTTCTATTGGCAGAGGCAAGGCAGGCTGGGCTATGTTTAGATCTCTCCCTCACAGTTGCCAGGTGCCCATTCGGGGCCCTCCCTCACCTCCACGGGTCATGGGAAATGGCAGAAATAGGGCTGTTGAGGTAATTTTTTGAAGCACTGTTATTGTGGTTGACATTGATCATTTGCTTCTTCAATTGTATCTTGTGATGTCAGATGTACTGTATTTACCTGTAGAAGGAGGAAAATAAACCTTCTCTCAGAAAAGGGCAGCATTATTATGTGTTCATGAAGTCATAATACAGCCTCATCGTCTCCAGTTGCAGCCACCTAGGAGGTCTTCTCCTAACACGACAAGGCTGATGCAGAGAGGTTATGAAAGAACGTACACGGGTTGTCAAAAGTATATCTAGGTTAAAAAATGTTGCTATCCTCCTAGCCCTCCTTCAAAGAGGCTATTTATAATACAGTGCGGGTATTTGTGCTGCTTGCATTGTATGCATCCTGAATGAGGAATCAGCGCTTTAAAAAGAACATTAAAAATAAAACCCACGTTGTAGAAATCTGACTTAGGCGGTCAAGAGATTGCGGGCTTGTAAATGGCCACTCATTTCCTAAGGCTGCTCAGATGCTTCCTCTGGGTCATGAGATATTTTGACCTGGCATCTAGGCTTTTCTTTTCTTTTCTATTCTTTTTTTTTTTCTTTTTCTTTCTTTCTTTCTTTTTTTTTTTTTTTTTTAAATATTCTAGATAAGAAATGCATCCATACCACCTAACAGTCACCCTGCAGGCTCTTTGGGGATGTGAGCCCCCAACATCCTAAGGTGGGAGGGGGCGGTTATCTCCTCCCTTGAGTTGACTTCCTCCAGCCCTGGGGCCCCACTAAGCTCTGGCTTGGGCCACTTCACTTCCGTCTCCCACTAGGAGACAAGACCAGTTGAAGAAACTCTTAGGTAAAAAAACTGTAAATTACACCTCAAAAACGTTGAAGAAAAAAAAAACAAAACAAGCACCCTGATTAATGGACTGTGCCATCATTGTGTGACTTCTTGAAGTGGTTTTTTAAAAATGCCTCCTTTGTCTAGAGTGTTTTGGTGCAGGGTATGTATTCTTGGATTGTTTTTATTCTTTTTTTAATGCGTAGCATTGATAGGAAAATGCAGAACTCTTAAAATAACACTTGCAGTATTTAGATTGGATGCATTCGCCTCTCCCCTTGGCACTGATTTCCCGACTTTCTCCTTTGCTTTTTCCTGGTACTTAAGCATCCGTTTCTCGAGCATTTTCCCAGTGTAATTGTTGATTAAGTGCTGCACATCCCGGGATGATTAGGAGAAGATTGTTGTATTCAGCTTTTAATCTTGTGAGTGTCAAATATTTTACTGTAATGGTATCTTTATTATTATTATTATTCATAGCTCTTTCTGTTTGAGTAATGCAATCAGGCAAAATAAAGGTGATGCCACACATTCGGCATTTTTAAAAGAAGTCTTTGTCTCAAAAATGGAAAGTGCCATCTGCAGGCCATTCTCAAATGCTGACTGGGATTTATGAAGTTGGGATTAGGAATAGTTTAGGCTTCTTTTGGTTGCAAGCAACAGAAAACAAGGCATTTCAGAAGAAATGGAGATGTGGAGAAACCTACTAGAGCCAGAACCGAGGGTCTCTGAGGACGGAGAGAGAGGCCAGGCACGTTGCTCAGCAGGAGTGGGAAGCAGAAGACTGCCAAGAGTGTGGGCAGCACCTGGGCCTTTTCTCTGCCTCTCTCTCCATCCTATTCCCAAGTGTCCGCTCTGGGGGCAAGAGCATGGCATTCTGAGGAAAGTGATTTACAGCCAACTACCTGTTGCTTAGCTGAATGAAAGGAGTCCATAATATGAATACATCCAGTTGCTATATTCACAGAACCAGCAGACTTTGTGGTTCTTTCCGTCTCCGCTTTAAAGGTAAGGAAGCTGAGGTTGGGACGCAGAACATATCACCTGATGTCATACCAGCAGAAAGCAGGAAGCCAGGTCACTTGTTCCAGCCAATTCCAAAATGCAGAGCCCAGGTCTGGTCTGCTCCAGCCACTGTGGTAGGCCGGGGTTGCATTTCCATGAGCTCACAGTGGCCGCTTAATGGGAGAGCAATAAGTAGTTAGCAGGAGGAAGGCTAGGTAGATGTTGGCCTGAAGTAGAAAATTCTCTGGGAATAACCCACATATTGAGTGATATTTGTGCACATGTTGAGGACTTAACCTTGGCATGAACTTTCTATACAGAAACCTGGAACACATCCAAACCTTTTGGTTGGCCCTCGAGCCGCAGAGCATCAAGGCGTTATGCAGTTGTTTCACCATAGGCAGACCGTCCCAGGCAAGGTTCTGTTTGGCCTAGCCACATCTCATCCCCTTCTTGTCACTCAAAAGATGCCAGGGTCCATGATACAGGGAATGACACGAACTGGAACATGGAGGCTCAATCAGAATCAGTGCTAACAAAATCACGGAGCTAGGGAAATGGGTGCAGTTTCTCCAAGAGTGATCATCTGTGGCAAGCACTGAGTGGGGCACAGAAAATCAGGCTGTCTGTAAGATGCTGCTCAGTAGAAAGAGGTCAGGGCTGAGGGTCAGGATCCGGGGAGCCAGGCCCAGCCCTGCCACTGACCACCTGCAGGAGCTCAGGCAAGTGCCTGCCCATTGTGCCAGTCAGGCTCCTTTTCCCTTTTCTTTTCAGTATGTTGTTTAAAAAAATAATAATAAAGTACATAAAAGTATACAGTAGCCCCCCCTTGTCTGTGGAGGGTATATTCCAAGACCTCCAGCGGACGCCTGAAACTATAGATAGCACCACACCCTGTATAATAGTGTCTTTTCCTATACATACATCCCCATGATAAAGTTTAACTTAGGGACGCCTGGGTGGCTCAGTGGTTACGTGTCTGAGGCCCAGGGCGTGATCCTAGAGACCTGGGATCGAGTCCCACGTCAGGCTCCCTGCATGGAGCCTGCTTCTCCCTCTGCCTGTGTCTCTGCCTCTCTCTCTCTGTCTTTCATGAATAAATAAATAAAATCTTTTTAAAAATAAAGTTTAATTTATAAATTATGCACAGTAAGCTTAACAACTAATAATAAAATAGAAGAATTAGAACAACATTCTATCATAAAAGTTATGTTACTGTTGTCTCCCTTTCTTGAAATACCTTACTGCACTCATCCTTGAAGTGAGGTGAGATGATAAAATGCCCACGTGAAGGGACAAGTGAGGTGAGTGACGTGGCGTTAGGCTATTGCCGACCTTCTGACTGTCCGTCAGGAAGAGGGTCATCTGCTTTGGGAGGACCGTTGACTCGTGGGTATCTGGGAAACCACAGATAAATCAGAAGGGGCAGCTTATCTAAGAAAAAGTAAGTCATCATCCTGTCGAAGAAATACAGCTGTCCCCAGGCCCCCTCCTCACAGGTAACCCACGTGACCAGTGTCCTGTGTCATTTGCTGACTGATGCCTTCACACACTGAGTCTGTATGGACATCTGCTCAGATGGGCCCATGCCATCTGCGTTACTCTGCTCGTGAAGACTGTTCTGTCCCCACGTGTATAGAGCTGACCTTTTCCTGGGCCCCAGAGCGTTTCACTGCACCCCCAAGTGAAAGCACACATTGTGCAGTGTTGCAAAGTGACTCCGTGTTATTTGTTTCCTTAAGTGAGTGAGGTTGAGGCCACTTACATTTCTTTTTCCGTGTATCTCCTGCTCGTGTCCTCATCTCATTGGTTTTCCTTTTGAATTTTTTTCCTGCTTCACCTTGTTTTTCCAAAGAGAGAATGAGCCAGGGGCCAGTCAGTTTCTGGGAATAGGACTTCCTTAGCTTGGAGAGAGAGGGACGTGTGCCAAGAAATCAGGGGACCCAGGAAAAGGCCCGGCACTGGCTCTGGAGGCCAGCGTGGTTTACCTGGTCCCTCTTTCCTCCCCAGTATTGCTGAGATGGGGTCATGCCAAGTTCCTCAGCAAGCCTCAGACTGAGTAAAGGGGCATGTCCGCACCACACAGAGTAGTGCTTGACCAGGGCTTTGCCAACTGAACGAAAGAGAGAAAATAGCATCATGGGACAGGATTCTTTTTGGAAGTCAGCTAGTCCTGTTGTAGACATTGGCCTGTGTTCAAATTGTGTTGACTCTAGGATTTATGAGCCACATGAAAGCTCTCCAGACCTCAGTTTCCTCATCTGTAAAGTGGAAATAACAATACTGATGTTGAAGGCTGTTGAGCAATAGAAACAAAGAAATAACATATTTAAAGTACTTAGGATGTGATGAGTTTTCAATAATCGATAGCTTCTAGTATTAGTATCATTGTTATGACCATCACCGTTGTTATCATCACTGTAAATCAAATGAATTGGAATTGGGGGCGTGGGGGAAGGCTGAACAATTGGCTCATGAGGCAGCTGTGTTATATCAGACCTGGACTTCATGAACCTGGTCCAGAGGAAGCAGTGTGGTCTCCAAACCATCTGCATCTTTGCAGTAGGCACTAACTCGTACCCACGTGGATTTCATTTGTGACTCTAGCATTTTCCCACAGGTCTTGTGTGTCTGTTTGCTAGTCAGGGGACGAAATGGTCATCCAGTTTTCTGGCCTTGAAAAAGGAGCATGATGTGAAAGTATTCTTCTTGAATTCTAAGTGATTAAGATGTAAAAACTCTCCATCCCATCCTCCCTCCACCCCCAAGAAGTCTGAGGGACAAAAAAAAAAAAAAAAAAAAAAAAAAAAAATTGATCTTTCTCTCTGCATCCCTTAAACCCAATTTATAAAATTAACAAAGGAAGATGGATGGACTGAAATAAGACTCCCAGAGAAGAGATGGGAGCCTCCTAATTGATCCTCACAAAGCTGCTGGTTATTTACAACCAGGAAAATTGCCTGCTTGGAGATACCAATTCAGCTTTCTGGTTCCGCTGGCTTGACAGGAAACATTCACTGTGGCTGGCTGGAAAAGCTCTCAGGGAGGAGGAAATCGGAGTGAGTTACGTCCGACTGTTTAACACCATCTCATTCACAGATTTCTGCCTCTTTCCCCAGTTGATCATTCACAGTCTCTTTTTTAGTATATAATTGTTCATTTTAAATTTTTGTGTTTGCTATAGCTGAGGGTATATTAATTACTGACAGTCTGTAATTATGTTGTCTCTTTGTCGTTCCTGTGGTGGCAAGGATAGTGAGCTAGAATTCTTCCAATAGCAAGAATTTTCATTTATAAGGCCCCCTCCCCAAACCATTTAGAAACTGACACATTTCAAGCACAGTCTGGATACAGTTGAGTAAATGCTGTGTTACTGATCTTTCTTAACCAGCTTTTAAGCTCAGACGTGCCACTGTATTCCAACTTAAATGACCCAATATTTTGGTTTATTTACTCAATCCACAACCACTTACGGAACATCCACTGTGCACTAGGTGCTTGGGATATATCTCCGAATAAAACAAACAAAAACAAAATATCCTGCGGTTCTGTGTGTAGCTGAGGGAACTGCCCAGCTGACCACTAAAGCCACTGTCTGGCTGGTGGCAATGAGTATGTGTCCTCTAGGCTGCTGAACACTTGACCTTTCCCAGCACTGTAATAATGAGGAATATGGTAAGAAGTTAGAAGCCACTGGCAATCAAAGTTATTATTTCACATTACAGTCCCCCTATATGATATTGGCAAGCTGAGACATACTTGGAAAACATAATAATTTAAAGATTATCAGATTAGTTCCAGACATCCCCAGGGTCTGTGTGCAAATTAAATTAGAGATACATCGAATTGATCCAATCAAGAAACAGGGCTGCGATTAAGGGACATATTCTTGCTAAAGGGACCAGGTAAACAGAGTGACTGTTGATACTGCCTGAAGCCACATTCCTCAAAGGGGGGTTCCAGGACCCTACCTTGAAATTGACCCCTGGGAATGGTTGCCAGGGTTGAGTTCTGTTCTGGTGCTAGAAAGGTGGAAGGTTGGGGAATTGGTTGGAAAGGGAACAGAGCTTGAAGACTAACGGTTCATCAGAATTGGAGTCAGAGAGTCCTACTGTTGGAGAATGTTGAAGGGCAACTCCTCAGAGGGGAAAGGATTTGGAGGAATCCTGGTAGGAAATACTCTAAGAAGGCACATGATTGAGTTCCCCATGCATTTTTCCTAGAGTTTGTAATGTGCTAGAGAGAGACCCAAGACACAGGCCCTACGCCCTGCTCATATGGAACTTACCTTTCAGTGGGGGAAGCAAGGCAGACCAACAAGACACACAGATGGACAGATAGCCGGATGTGATGTGATGGCAAGTAATGCCATACAGTTACGAGTGCTACAAAGAATTACAAGCAGGATAAAGGAATACTCAAGATCCCACTTTACTAATCCTTTCTAGTGTTTTAGCAGTTCTCAATATGAGAAGAAAACACTGCTTGGAGGAGGGATCCGTTTTTGTTTTCTGTTTTTGGTGGAGTGTTCCCAACTTCATTGCATTTTTTTTTTTGTTTTGTTTTAAGAGCAAGAGAGCAAGGAGAGAAGGGGCAGAGGGAAAGGGAGAAAGAGAATCTTAAGCAGGCTCCATGCTCGGTGCAGAGCTCGACATGAGGCTCCATCTCACCATCCTGAGGTCATGACCTGAGTCGAAATCAAGAGTCAGACACTTAACCGACTAAGCCACCCATGCACCCTTTATTGCATCTTTAAAATATCACAAAGAGGTCTGCAAAATCATATGGCATCCTGTTTTCTCTTTAGCCATACAACTTAGATCTTACTCCTTAGCCCACTGAACTGTTCTTTTTCTCAGAGACTTACATACCATCCCCAAATTTTCTGAAAACCATGTTTTTACTGGTGCTGAATCCAAGCCGCTGAATTTCATGCAGTTCAGTGTCATTTCCTTCAAGAATTAACTCCTCTTTCTGGGCTTGATACTGAACAAGCAACACCTGACCTCATCCAAACCCTAGGCATATAATTTTTGCCCAGGCAATTTCGGATTTCAACAAGAGACCCATTCTCCTGAACCTCTCCAACATTGATGTGGAAGGGAGCATACTGAGAGGTCATCTTGTAACAGAAGCACAGTGTAATGCCCTTGATCATGTTCTGTACAGGACACAGATAATGCACATAGCAGCCAGGTCCTTTCCGTTTCTCCACCATTTGTCAACCAGGAGCCTCTTTCTTTACAAGGAGACTGAGTTCTACACTGATTTGATTGAAGTCTCTGCAGGGTTCCTCTGGGGGCCTTCAAAATAATTGTGTGTCGCTTCAGAGTGATGTCAACATTTTCTCGAATGTCAACAGTCTGATTGCTGAGAATGATGCCACAAAGAGCAGTTGTTGTTTCTTAATTAACCTTTTGAGATAATTGTGGATTAACATGCAGCTGTAAGAAATAATACAACGAGATCCTGTTGTACCTTTACTCAGTTTCTCCCAGTGGTAACATCTTGCAAAACTATAGTGCCCTGTATGTATAATCTCATCTGTGTCTACAAAAAAGTCTTGCTGGGATTTTGATAGGAGTTGCATTCAACTTGTGTATTAATCTGGGGACAAATGATATCTTTACTGTATTCAGTCTTCTAATCCATGAATATGATATGCCTCTCCACTTGTTTAGATCTCCTTTGATTTCTTTCATTAGGATTCTGTAGTTTTCAGCATACAAGTCCTATATGTGTATTTCATTTTTCTTGAGCAGTTGTAAATGACATTTTAAAAACTTTTTGTATCTATTTGTTCATTGCTAGCATATAGGAATACAATGGATTTGGTGTATTTTCCTTGTATCCCGAGACCTTACTGAATGTACCTATTAATTCCAGGAGAGTTTAGGGGCTTTTTTTTTTTGTGGCTTCCTTAGGATTTTCTATGTAGACAGTCTGCAAATAGGGTGAGTTTTATTTCTTCACTCTTGATTTATATGCCTTTTATTTTCATTTTCTTGCCTTATTGCACTAGCTAGAACTTCCAGCCCTATGTTAAATAAGAGTGGTGAGAGCAGACATCCTTAATTGTTCCCAGTCCTAGGGAGAAAGCATTCACTCTTTACTCCATTAAGCTTAATGTTAGCTATAGGATTTTTTGCAGATGCTCTTTGCTAAGTTGAATAAGTCCTCTTCTCTTCCTAGCTTGGTGAGCATTTTTATCATGATTAAACGTTGGGGTTTTTTTGTATGCTTTATCTACATCAGTTGATATGACTGTTGCAGTTTCTGTTCTGTAGCCTGTTGATATGATGGATTATGTTAATTTTTAAATATTGAACCAGCCTTGCATCCCTGGAATAAACCCCACTTAGTCATGGTATATAATTACATTTATATATTCCTGAATTATATTTGCTGATATTTTGTTAAGGATTTTTATACCTGTTTTCATAAGGGATATTGTTGTGTAGTTTGCCCTTTCTATACTGCCCTTAGTGAGTCTGCTTTCTTCCCTCCACCTTTCAGAATCCTCTTGTGTTTGACTTATAATTAATGTTCAAGTGTTTTTAGTTGCATCAGTGGGAAGAATAGGGGAAAGTGCATCTATTCCATTTTCCAGGAATTAGGAAGTGCCTTCAGATGGTCAGTTTTTAGATATACTGTTAAACTGATGTATAATTTGCTACCAGCAGAAAAGAAAATCCTGAATTCACATCCTGATGAATAAAAAATACTACCAGGTGACCATGGTTTAAGTTGCTCAATTATTAAAAGAAACTGAATAAAGAGATTTGGGCTCAGCAGAAAGACATAACCATGTCAGCACCTCCCCATCACCTCACCTAGACTACCCAGTAGAAGAAAGACTCCATTAAGGTCACCAGAGCATCAGGGACATTAGACATTTGAGCAGCACACCCAGATAGAGACCTTTTCGTGGAACTCCAATCTGCTGCTGTGCCCACAGCATTCATTTAAATTGTGTCACCTGAAAACTGGTGGTAAAACCAGGTGTTTAGAGAAAGGTGTCCTAGGCACTGCTGCAGGCTCTATGGTACTTCTCTCGGGATTATTTGCAAAATGGTTGTGTGCCAGAAGGGGTCTGAAACTTAGGTCAGCATGGTATTTAACTTCTTTGTAGACAGATGATGACAACAGGTAGAGGAGGTAGATTCTCAGTGTCGGGGAGAATTTCTTTCTGCACTAGAAGAGCTGATAAATACTGGCCTAGGCCAGCTCCAGGAGTCAGGGTGCAGTGTATGGAAGTCAAAGGTGTAATTTTTCAGAAAATAGAACTTTGCAAAGGCTTGAAACTCAGGCCTGCCCACTGAGTCTACCAGGCCAAAAGACCAGCAGCTGCGTGTCCCCATGGCTAGAGTACTTTAAGTCTTAGGGCATGGGGGCAGTGGGAAAACTCAGCAGGATAACTAAAGGCTCAGCTTCTAAATAGCAGGTGCAAACTGAGGACAAATTGGGGACAAAGAGACTCCCTGCTTCTAGATTACTGTTACGTCATGGGACCCCATGGCAGGATGCTGGAACTCCCCAAGGCACCAGAATCCTCACTGGTAATGGAGTCACTGGCTACTACTGTCAAAGGCTCCTTCCAGCCCCCTCTTGTGACTGAGATCAGACCTTGAGTAAGGACAGCTTGCAGATGGGCCACCCAGGGATGTGCTTTCCCCCTTATCTGAGAGTCAGAGGCCTCATGTCTATACCCAAGAAAGGAATGCATTGTAGGGCAAAGCCTGCTTCACCCAGAGCCATGTACCAGCCTTGGGTTAACTCTGTCGCTCTTTAGCTGTGTCCCCTGAGACAAAAGACTTCTCAACCTACCTGGGTTTTGATTTCCCCCATCTGAAGGAGTAACTGATCCCTGTAGGGGTTTCCCATGGCCAGTATAAAGAAGCGTTGCAAACTTGGTGTCTTAAAACAACACTAACAGTTTTGAGTGTCATAACTAACAGTTTTGAGTGTCATAAGTCCAAAATGTACCTATTGGAGCTAAAATCAAGGTATTTTAGCGTGTGCCTTGTGGAGGCTCTAGGGGAGAATCCATTTTCTTACCTTTTCCAGCTTCTAGAAGCTACCTACATTCCTTGTCTTAGAACCCCTTTTTCCAGCTTCAAAGCCAAAATGGTAGATCGGGTTTTTCTCCCACGAAATCACTTACTCATAAGGACCTTTGTGATTCCATTGGGCCCACCGGATAATCCAGAAGAATCTACTACCTCTAGTACCTGGATTCCCCCAGGCTCTGTAACCTGACATATTCACACATTCTAGAAACTGGGACATAGGGCAGCCCGGGTGGCTCAGTGGTTTAGCGCCACTTTCAGCCCAGGGTGTGATCCTGGAGACATGGGATCAAGTCCCATGTCGGGCTCCCTGCATGGAGCCTGCATGGAGCCTGCTTCTCCCTCTGCCTGTGTCCCTGCCTCTCTCTCTCTCTCTTTCTCTCTCTCTCTCTCATGAATAAATAAATAAAATCTTAAAATAAAAAAAAAAGAAACTGGGACATAAACATCTTTGGGGAGGGGATATTTTTCTGCCTTCCATGATCTCTAAGACCCCTTCCAACCGAACATGCTGCAGTTCCAAACACTAAGTGCTGGGGCTCAAGGGTCAGCCCTTGATGGAAACCTCCAAGGTCATGGTGGCTGCTGGGGCCCACGAGTTGCTGGCACTGAATGGTGTCAGCATAAGCCGCTCACATAGCCCTTCTCCCGTTCTTTACTTTAAATGGTTAGTTATCCTTTGGCCTTCCTTGTGATTTCCAAGAAATATGGCTCAAGAGTAGAGGTTACAGAGCTTCAGTAAGGGAATCAATAGGCCACAGGTTCTAACAGCTCCTGGTTCCAAAGGTCTCTCTCCATGGTGAAGTTTTCAAAACAGGAGATATTTATTTCCAATCTCCTCTTATCTTCTTACCAGTTTACTTTAGCAAATATTTGCAAGGACCTACTGTGGGTACAGCGATTGAGTAAGAAGTAACCCCTGCTCTCAAGGAGTGGTAGGCAAAGAGGGTACAAATGACCATAGTTCAGGTGTCACCAAGGAACAGACAAAACAACATCACAGGCTGGGTGCAGATGACTTGGCTTTTCACTGGTGAAATTTGAGCTGGAGCTTTAAGAGAGAAGGACTTCTACAGCTGAGGGTACGGGTGGCACTGCTGGCAGTGGGGACTGTGCCGGCCAAGAGGGGAAACATGAGCATGTTCCTGGAGCATGGACCAGAAGTGCATAGGGCTCCACTGGGCAGAGAACTCTGCTTTCCCCATCTCGTCTCACCTTCCAGCCATTGAAAATAAATATCTTTCCCCCATACGACCACTAGAACCCTAATGCCTTTCTACTTAATATTTTTCCTTCCAAAAAAAAAAAAAAAAAAAATATTTTTCCTTCCACTTTATCCTCCAGTGGACTGCGGTCCTCCCCTCCTGCATTTGTGCGCTTCAGTTTAGTTTTCAGTATGTGATTACCTAGTGCTATGGGTTGAATTGTGCTCCCTCTAAAAAAAGATAGGCTGAAGTCCTCACCCACCCGCCAGTACTTGGGAATGTGACCTTAGTGGAAATAGGGTCTTTGCAGCCATACTCAGTTTGCATCTTGTAACCGAGATGCAGCCGTTAGCAAGCCCTGATCCAATGTGACTGGTGTCCTTATTAGAAGTAGGAAAGTTGGACACAGACACACACAGGAAGAGTGCCATGAGGTGATAGAGGCAGAGATGGGAGCAGTGCAGCTGCATGCCAAGGGAGGCCTGGGAATGATGACCGCCACCAGATGAGGCGAGGAAGGAATCCCACCTACAGGCTTCAGAGGGAGGAACATGGCCCCACCAGCACCTTGATGTTAGACCTCTAGCCTCCAGAACTGTAAGACCGCAAAGTCCCACTGTTCTAAGCCTCTCTGTTTGTGGTTCTTTGGTAAGGCAGCCCCTAGGAACTAACACTTTGCACTCAGCCCTGTTCCAGGCTAATTTGGCTTGGTTTCTACTTAGATGACCTTGGTGCATCAGGGAAAGTTCAGTTCTGCTGTTGAAGTCACACCAGTGGCCAGCAGGTGGAGGGGAATCTGGTCATCAGAGGGGCCCCTCGGTTTCCCGGCCTATTGTCTGAGTTCTCTGGGATGTACAGCGAGGGACAACAAGGGAGGGTGGGATGAACAGGCACATCCTCTTTGCGATTCCTTCACCCCCAGGGACTCTCCAGGCACCCCCAATTGTGACGTGGATCCTTTTAGAAATTTGGAGCTAGACTGGAATCACAGGGTTTTAGGGCAAGGGACTTCAGAGTTCATTTATTCCACCTCCTCGTGACAAATGATAAACTGCCCTGGGAAGCATCCTGTGATCCGTCCAAGGTCACACTGCTGATAGCCAAGTCAGGACTTGAGTTCACATCTTAACACTTCACAGCCAGACCTTTAGGATTTAGAGGGGCTCTAAAGGCTGTGGAGCCGGCTTCCAAAAGTTTTCTTAGGAGCACAGAATTTTAACTTACATCTTTAGACCATTCTGTATTTACTGGGAGAGAAAAAGCATAGGGATTTAAAAAAAAGAAAAAGAAAAAAGGGAAACATATTGACCTTCAGGAAGGGGATTGAAAAGAATAAGTTTATGTGACTTTTTAAAAAGTCCCATGGATGCTTAGCTTTACCATGTGTTATGGAAAAAGAACTCCACCCCCCAGCCTCGGGTGGATGGGCACTTCTCTCTGGCTCCCAGCTTCAGTAGTTGGCCCCCCACCCTCCCCGGCCACCCCGAGTGCTGCAGAGTGTTGAATTTATTAAATCAGCAGCTATTATACGACCTCAGACGCTACCAAGTAGCACTTTTCAGCCTTGTTGTGACTTTCCTGTCCTCCTGCCGGGTGAAGTGGAGCCGCTAATGTTGTTTCAATAGATTTCAGCTTTCCAGAGTTGCTTTAAATCACAAGTCCGGAATGCCGGGTAGATTCATTACGGCAGCAGCAATGCATACACGGCATCTTGGTAGCTTTAAATCAATATCTCTCCTGAAGGTTCCGAGGAATGTCCTATGCAAGGCACATTGCTTACGCGTGCATCCTTTGTGTTGGGTACCCTGGAATGTAATTTCTATCAGTAAGACATAAAGGAGACGTGAAGAGAGATCATTTTGCTTGGCAGCACACGATGAAAGGAATGGGGGGGGGGTGTATCTTTTTGTCATTACTATTTCTGTTTCTTGGCCCCCTCCAACAAAGAAATGCTGGGTGGCTTTCAGGAGTCTTTCCGTGCAAAATGCATCCTGTCACAAGTGATCGGTGTCCTGCCATTCTGAAATGGTGCAAGTGGCTTTAGCAGCCCTTGCGAGATGACCGTTGCCATACCAGGCGTCAGAGAGCAGCTTCCCAGAGAAATCGACGCTGGTCTCTTTCCTCCTGGCCCTCTTGCAACTGCCAGGGCGCTGTCACTTTAACAAGCTATCACCCTGAGATGGGGTTGCTTCATCGGGGCTGTGGGAAAGCAAGGTTGGAAGGGCAGAGACTTTTGTCGATGGTGAGTAAGTGGGATTAGTTAAACCAATATTGAAAAATGGTTTGCACAACTCTCGGCGGCTCGTGTTACTTCTGAAAGGATGTGCTCTTTCAGCCTTCGTTGGCACAGATACAGTTAAAGTTGCATCAGGACCTCTGTTATATAATGCTTCCCGGTTATATAATTAAGGGTCCTGTTTTTTCTTGTCCTGGTTTATATTGATCGGGACGAGGATAGAAGATCACAACAGTTCATAGTCTCCCATAATAGCCGAGGCAGTAATTTTATTGATGAAAGCACATGGGGTCTATTGGTTGTCGGTAATGCTGTGTGCAAGATCAAGTGCGCGCATGTGGCCAGTTGTGTTTGAAGAATAGAAGCGGAGTCTCAGACGCATGGATCATCCTACAGATGAGCACTTTGAAAGAACTGACCTTCGGATTCTGGCTTCGGGGAACCTTCTGGTTTCGGCCCGTGTCTCTAGCCGGTCAGAAACCTAAAACAGGCAGAGGTATGGAAAAGTACAGTCACGTAGTGTTCCAGCTGCCGTGGGGCGGCTCCTTTGGCTTTTGCCAGACCTGGCCCAGACACAATTAGGAAACATTACGACCTAAGGGCAGGTAGGCTTCTTGGGAGTTAGGTCCACACTTCACACTTGAGCAGCTGCTAACACCTGCTCCCATCTGGGCCCGTGCCCAGCTCTTTGAATGTAAACTCAAGAGCCATAAATTGCCGCCCCTCCAGCCAGGCAATTTGAGCAGACCCAGAATTGGTCTCCGCCGTCCCCCTCCTACCATCTACCTAGTCTTAGAAGGATTGCGGAATAGGCACGTCCGCCCCACGCCCTGCACCGTGGGCCCAGGGAGGTAGGCAAGAAAACAGGACCACAGAGGGCTGCCCTGCTATCCCTTGATCTTCTCTGGCTCCGGGTAGGAGCATTCCAGGGCCCTGGCATCCCAGCTGTGTGGCTGGGGACCTTCTCAGTAGCTTTTCGTCCTCAGGGACCGGTGCCCACATCCTGCTCTAACAAAACTCTTGTCAGCAGAACTTCAGAGGGCACTCTTTCCACTCTGCCAAGCAGATCAGATCCTTGCTTTGCCCCTTCCTCACCACTTGAACCTGGACCCACTGTCTTCCTCTTCATCCTCAGCTGTCCTCACTCACAAGCCCCTGGCTCCTTAGTCCCCACCAGTGCCCTCCTCCCCTCAGGCCTGGGCTGTTTTGTTTTGTTTTTTAAGATTTTATTTACTTGGGAAAGAGAGAGATTGAACGTGTGTGCACAGAAGGAGGGGGAGAAGCAGATTTCCCTCTGAGCACAGAGCCTGACTCAGGACTTGATCCCAGAACCCTGAGATCATGACCTCAGCTGAAGGCAGATACGCAACCCACTGAGCCACCCAGGTCTTCCTGGCATGGGCTGCTCTTGACTCCCAGAATTCCGTGTGGCCAGCACAGCCAAGAAGTGATGCTTAACATATCTTTCTGCAAAACAGTAATATTCTGTTGTCAATGCTTCCTGAAAAGCAAGCACTAATGCCAAGTAGGGTTGTGGATAATTTTTATTTTTTTCTTTATACTCTTGTTTTTTTTTTTTTTTTTTTTTAATTAAGTTTTCTACAATAAACATGTACTACTTTTCTCCCTGGAAAGAAAAAAAATATATTTTAAAATAGCAGTTTGGGAGACCAAAAATAAAAACAAGTAACTTTGCTTTTTTCAATGGAATCACAAAACAGCAACAGCATAACTACCCAAGGTAAATCAGTGCAAAAATATTAGGCAGGCTTGCTTCTCCTCATCAAGTAATAAATGGTCTTGCACAGGTGAGATGGTGTGGGACATTATCGTCATTATCATCAACCTCAAGTCCTGATATTTTTGCAGAGCTGATGGGTATGTGCTACTCCAGTAGACACCATGGGGATTTATTACAAAGCTGTTGTGAGGCTCAAATGAGAAAATAGATGTGAAAGTACTTTATAAATGGAAGCTATTATTTCCAACAAAAAGTAGAAAACTTTCATCTACGTTGGGAGACAAGGTGCAGAACATTGTAAGGATATGTCTAAAGTTTAACGTAGAAGAAAGCCATAGCCTCTACGATCTAAGAACTTCAGTTCATTTCGGTTCATTAAATAAATATTTACTGGGGCCAGCCATGTGCCCAGAACAGGTTATGGTGCTTGGGATTTATCAATGGAAACACAGATACAAATCCTTTCCCTTGTGGAGCCTTGTGAGGGAGACAGATGAGAAACAATACATGTAATAAATTAAAAAGTGGTCATCAAAATAATAATAACTGTGACTGACACTCAAATGGTGCTTACATTGTGCCAGGCCTGGTTCTGTGTCCTTTACATATAGTTCCAGGCATGCAGTAAGGTAGATACTCTTGTTAACCGCACTGGGGGAAAATGATCCACTCAGAGGTGAAGTGACTTGCCCAAGGTCCCACAGCTAGAAATGCTGCAGCCAGAATTCCATCTGCGACAGTCTGGCCTTTGTCATAGAAGGTGTGTTGGCAGATAGGAGACCGTGGAAGAAGAAACAGAGTGGGTGGGGGATCACGCATTCAGCAGACATCCCGGGTGCTCTGTGCCTGGCATCATGTTGGATGCCTGTGGTGCAGAATGCAAGGGACCGTATCCCTGCACGGAGGAGTTCGTGGTCTCCTGGGCAAGATGGAGGGGTACACAGACAAACAGTGAACCATGCGATCACCTGGTTTCCGAGGACACCAGAGACGCCGTATTGGAAAAGCATTGGTTTCCATGATCCCTTTTTGGTGGGCTCATGAATTCCTGGCATGGACTGCCTTACCTTTCTCCGAAAGCCGCTGGCCGGTGCTGTTATATGCTATCTTGCTACAGAGTCAAATGAAGCCAGCAGCTACTTTGTTTTATTTTATTTTTTTTAATTTTTATTTATTTATGATAGTCACATAGAGAGAGAGAGAGAGACAGAGACATAGGGAGAAGCAGGCCCCATGCACCGGGAGCCCGATGTGGGATTCGATCCCAGGTCTCCAGAATCGCGCCCTGGGCCAAAGGCAGGCGCTAAACCGCTGCACCACCCAGGGATCCCACAGCAGGTACTTTGGTTAACATCAGGCCACAAAGCCAAGGGCCTTGGCCATCCTGAGCTCCTCTTCTCCCTTCTATATCAGTAGGGCCGGTTCGGTTCCCCTTGATGCCCTTCTGTTCAGCCGGTGCCCTGCTGCCGTCGTCATTTGCTCTTTTGAATGTCATTCCTACTACCTGTCGTCTGTCCTCAACGTCAGAGAGACCACTCTTTGTGGCCTTCTCCCTCTACCCAGCCCTGCACACTGTCCTCTGTCCCAAGACTGGCAGAGGGGAGCCAGGGAGAACACGAGCCCCTCAAGAAGAGCCCTTGCAAGTTTGTTCCACAGCACATCTTCCTTCTGTAACTACAGTAGTCTCTTCCCAGGTGCCCTGACACTGGGTCCTTTTCTTCTCCCACTTACGTGATCCCACAGTCACCAGGATAGAAGGATGTTCTGTGCCGAGCTACTGTAATCGCATGGTCAGAGCCGAAAGTCACAAGGAATTAATAAATACTTTTTTTAAAAAAGATTTATTAATTTATTTATGATAGACATAGAGAGAGAGAGAGAGAGGCAGAGACACAGGAGGAGGGAGAAGCAGGCTCCATGCCGGGAGCCCGAAGGAGGACTCGATCCTGGGACTCCAGGATCGCACCCTGGGCCAAAGGCAGGTGCTAAACCGTTGAGCCACCCAGGGATCCCCAATTAATAAATACTCTTGTGCTATAGGGGGTTTTGTCTGTTAGGGATTCTGTTTGCTTCCCTCTTTCTTTTGTCTGACAAAGTCCATGACCAAGTCTGAACTGTCTTTGCTGTTGCTCAGGGTTTCTTGGGGTGAGCACTGTCCCGGGGGAAGTGCCCCCTGACCTGTTTTGGTCCCTGGGACAAGCACTCTTACCTCTTTGCCCAGAGGCCTGAGTGCAGGAGAGTGTCCTCATGAACTGCTCTCACAGCTCAAGACTCCCTGCCTTTCTTTGGGGCAGTGGAACCAGTTCCCTTCAGTAGGCCTATGGTGGTGGTTTTTGTGGCTCATTAGAAGCCTGGCATTAGGGACACCTGAGGGGCTCAGGGGTTGAGCATCTGCCTTCAGCTCAGGGCATGACCCCAAGGTCCCAGGATCGAATCCCACATCAGGCTCCCTGCAGGGAGCTTATTTCTCCCTCTGTCTCTCTGTGTCTCTCATGAATAAATAAATAAAATCTTTAAGAAAAAAACAAAACAGCAGCAGCCTGACACTAGGCTGGGTTCTTGCAGGACGGTTTTCTCAGTTCTCAACACAACTCGTTTTATGGTTGGGAAAACCCAGGCTCAGAGAGATACAGTAGTCTCTTCCCAGGCACACAGCTAGCAAGCACTAGAACAGGACCTCAGTCCACATTTTGAAATACCAATATTTTGATTTTTTTGAATATCAATTTGATATATTTTGAAGTATACCATCCGAAAGGGTGTCAGGATTAGAACCTTTCAGAGGTTGTTATATTAGTTCTGAATAAATTCTGTCATGTGGGGAAATGAACTAAGCCTGTCTTCCTGAAGTGTCTTCATAAAACGCTTTCAGGCTCCTACAAACCATGCGCTTTTTTTTTTTTTTATCTTTTTAACCTTATTATTTACTTATTATCTCATAAGCTAGAAGAGGCAAGATTGAAGACTTTCCCCTAATAAAATAAGAAATCACATTTTCTTCAAATCTGTGCTTTTCTATCTCTAAACAAGTTGAAGATGACATGCTATTAGGTTGATGACTCCACCTCACAGGTTAAGAATGAAACGGCAATTATTTAAAGGCACATTTTAAGCTGTAGAAATGGGCAAGCAGGTGATGCTTATGTACTGTGACCTTGTTAGTTTGCCACACATTAGCAGGTTTTGCAGTAGATTTTACCGAGTAGACAGAAAGAAAGGTTCATAACGTGGCATCCAGGAACATCTTGAGGGTTCGCTGATGAGTTTTAAGGGCCCTGGCAAATCCCAGAAATTATATTCCAAACATGTGCCTTACTGAGCTTTTCTAATTAGAGATTCCTTCTTTTTGCGTCAGACCCTCAAAGAACATCTTCACTGTATCCGTGTTTGCTGTTGGGTAACAAATGACCACGAACAGTGGCTTAAGGCAGCATGCTTTCATGTCTTACTCCTGCCTTGGGTCAGGAATCCAGGCACTGCTTGACTGGGTCCCCTGCCTGGGGTCTCACCAGGCAGCAAACAAGTGTCGGGCAGGTGGCAATTCTTTCTGGAGCTTCGGTCCTCTTTCAGGGTCACAGGGTTCAATCCTTGGCGGTAGAAGGATGGGGGTTCCCATCTTCTTCCCAGCTCTCAGATGGGATCCACTCGCAGCTGACCGACTGGTGGCCCCAGCCACATGGTCCCCTCCGTCATGGCAGCTGATTGCTTCAAGGCCGGCAAGAGACCCTCCTTCCAGTTTGCTGTGACACCGTCTTACGTGACGTAAGGTACAGATACCCCACTTTTCGAAAGTTCACGTTACATAGTTTTGCTTTGACAAAAAAAAAAAAAAGCAGCATTCATTTCTGTGTTCTCTAAATGAAAGATCCCAAGAGGATTTCCATTTTCAGACACACACACACACACACACATAAAAGGGAAAATAGCGTTCAGAGTTTGTCTTGTCCCAAGCAGCAGAGTGGCGCCCGTCTCCTGCCCCCTGAACTCCACGTGGCATCTTGGCATCAAGCTGCCCGAGCACTGACCCATGAGAGTGCCTGTGTTTTCTCTCCATTTATTTTGTGAATCCCTTAGTAAGATGTGTCCTAAGGTGTCAGAAAAACCTAAAAAGGTTATCTTTTTTTTTTTTTTTTTGGCCTGGGAATGATCAGAAATTTTTTCATGTAATTTACAGGTGATTGCTTCTGCACTTATACAAAATTTCATAGGGATGCTCTACTTTCAGATGCTGGGGAAACACATAACCCCAAGAGTGACTACTCACTGCCTTTGGCATATGTCATTATTAGAAGCAAGTAACAGATTCCATCTTCCCTGAAAGGGGCAGGGAGGTTCCATAAGGCCATGACCCACTGGGGGTAGGGGTCATCTCAGTATTTGTCTGACAGTCACCTCCTAAAAGCTCAGAATAATCACTGCTCTGGAATCTTCAAAAAACTACACGGCTGACATCCCACGAACATTTCATTCGTCCACTAAGGAGTTACATTACATCCACAGGAAGAAAAGCAGCATAGCTAAATGGGGAAAAAACTGATCAGCCTTATTTCATCGAGATAGAGTGGGCATCACGAAGGGCGTCCAGTTGGTGAAGTATTAAATGAGAGAAAAGAGCTTATTCTAGGCCATGTGGGAGAAGATCCACAGCAAACACGGTATTACAGTTTATGTCATTATCGTGGCCCTATCCACTCTAATTTTTAGAGACAAAAAAAAAAACATGGTTTGGACAAATGGGGTGCAGCCAGACCCCAAAACAGCTTAAAACTCCTGATTCGTGGGTGCTAAGGCATAGCAGCCTGCTGACTCAGCTCATTCTTGTTTTACTCAGAGTCTAATTCAAGGTTAATAAAAAAAGTTAGAAAATAAGTGTTGAGTTGGTTTGTGGTAGAATTTAATGGGATATTCCCAAAGTTGCTTTTTCTCCTGCTCTGTGTACCAGGTGTACTAGTTTCCTAGGGCCACCGTAACAAAGTACGGACACTGCATAGCTTTCACAACAGAAATGTGTTCGTTCACAGTTCTGGAGGCTAGAAGCCTGAGGTGAAGGTGTTGGCAGGCCCATGCTCCCCGCGAAGCCTGTAGGGAAGGATCTTCTCAGGCCTCTCTTCTCACTTTTGGTGTTTCCTTGGCTTGGGGGAACAGCATTCCCATCGCCATGTGGCATTTTTGCCTCTGTACTTCTGTGTGCCCACATTTTCCTTTTTTAATAAAGACCCCAGTCGTGTTGGATGAGGTGCCCACCCTGCTCTAGTGTGATTTCGTCTTAACTAAATTATATCTGCAACAGCCCTCTTTCCAAATAAAATCATGAGGTATACTGGGTAGGGCTTCAGTGTTAAGAATTTGGGAGGCAGGGAATGGACATGATTCAACCCATAACACTTAAGAATAATTTCCTATTTCCCTGGCACCCATTCTACTCTAGCAAGTAAAAATGAAAGTCTCCCCGGTGGATGAATGGTCAGAGAGAGCTTCCCCTCCCCCGCCCCCGACCCCTCATTTGGAAATTCATTATTTTCTCACTAGAATGGCAACCTTGCTCTTTGGACTTAATTTTAGAAGTAAAGCTCTGTTCATTCTGCATCTACCCTGGTCAGTCATAAACCTATTTCTGGTAGTAGGGTACTGGTCCAGAGGTCAGTTATCTGGTAACTTCACCTGTAAGTGGGGTAGGGAATGGAGAACCCAGCTCACAAACGAAAGAATTTTGAGCAGAGGTACCATAACATTCACAGAATAAACTCTTTCAGAGGACCCTGTGGGGGCTCCTGGATGGCTGTCATTAGAACATGCAACTCTTGATCTCCAGGTTGTGAGTTCGAGCCCCACGTTGGTCCTAGAGCTTACTTTTTTTTTTTTTTTTAGAGCTTACTTTTTAAAAGAGAGAGAGGGGGGCACATTGGTGACTCAGTGGTTGAGGGTCTGCTTTTGGTTGAGGTCATGATCCCAGGGTCCCGAGTCCCACATCAGGCTCCCCACAGGGAGCCTGTTTCTCCCTCTGCCTGTGTCTCTGCCTCTCTTTCTGGGTCTTTCATGAATGAATAAATAAAATATTTTTAAGAATTTAAAAAGAGAGAGTGAGCGTGAGCCCTGTGGAAGTTTACTAATATCTTATTAGCTTCTATTTTATACATGATTCTGACATTTTTTTTAAAGTCTGAGTTTCCAGTTTCCAGTTCATAGGATAATAGAAGCATGAATATATATACAGGGCAAACCCAGAGCAATAGGTGGTGGCAGGAGGGGAATCTCACAGAGCAAATTCCAAACTAGATCTAGTTCAAAGAGTACTTGTGTTATGATGCCTTTATTGGTATCTTCCTGTGAATTCCAATATCACTTTATGCCTTCATTAGTCAGTTGGCACCTGTTTTCTTATTTGTAAACATATTTTTGTCTCATCGACCAGATGATTGTAAGAGCCAGGATGTGCCTAGCATAATACCTGACACATAGTAAGAGCATCAATAAATTCTTACTGAAGACTGAATAACTCAAAAAGATGATGTCATATAGGCAGGATGAAGATTCAAAGCATTTTGAGCAGAAAAGGTTATTTACTTTTTAAATTCTTTATTCAAAATCTAAAACCTTACCTTTCCTTAGACTTTGAAGAGCTGTTCAGAGATACCGTTATTTTATTTATAAGCCTAGCAATTTTTAACAATCACTTTTAAGGGGGCCTTTTATTAATGTTTGGTCTGATTTGCACACTTAGTTAATTAAGCTCCTTTAAACATTTTAAACTGCATTTGTAAAGGAAATCGAACATATAAGGACTCAATTGCCTGATTCAACAAACAAGCCTCCCAGAGCACTTAAGCAATTCTTATAAATCTGATTAAGCTGAAAGTATGTTACATCTTATGGTCTTTTAACTTTTCTTATACTGTATATGACCTTCGTGAGATTTGGACTTAAAATTAAAATGTAAATTGGTTATTTAATTCCACATTTTAGTTGATTTTTCAAGGTTTGCCCACTATTCTTATAGGCCAATTTGCTTAATTATAGCAAATATTTAAAATACTAGACTGACATTGATTTCTTATTAAAAAAATAATTCTGCAGATATAATTTCTTAAACATTTCTGTGCTTTATTCTCGATCTTCCTTGGGTTAAAAGTGCTTCACTCAAGTTGTCCAGGGGGAAAGACACCTCTCCCCTCTGTCTTCCAGAACCTTTGAAACATCAGGGATCTTGGGACACTTCTATTCACCAGCACCCACAAGTGCTCCCCCTTCTGCCCTTGACTGTCCACTGGAAGAATTGGCACATATCCCCATCAGGTGCTCTTGAAGGGACCTAGCAGGTGCTTTGGACAGCTTTGAGAGAGAAAGTCTGAGCAATTTGAGGCTTTGCCCAGGAGCACAGTTCAGTTCTGAGACTCTCTAAATCTTCCTTACCCTGAAGAAATTCACAAAGGTGGACAGGTAAGCCCTACACAAACTGCTGGAGAGCCATCAGCTGCTTATGCCTCGACACCTCCCAAGACATCCCAGCCTTCATCTTTATGACTACCTTCATGGCAAACACTAGATGGAAGGCCGTGGGGGTCTGGCCATGGCACTACCGTCAATGGTCTGTAGCCCACTCCCACCCAGTGCTCTTCCCTCTGGAGGCCTGACATCAGAACCACCCATCACAGCCTCACCAGCTTCCTTTTGTCCACAGTCCCTCATCTTTCTCCCTCTCAGAGAAATCTAGCACACAGTGGCCAAAGGTTGAATTCAGAATGCGGGCCTGGGTCAGAACCATTACAATCACTCAAATTACTAGAAATATCAGACCAAATCTGGCCCTCTGGTTCATATTTTTAAAAATTTGAGCCCAAATATTTTCTTATCCTGCAGAAACACTAAGGGCACATTCCATTGTTCAAATATTTTCATCAGAACTTTTGCCCCCAAATAACAAGTTATAAAAATAAAGTTGCCCACATTTTCTTAAAAAGAAAAAAAGAAGGAAGAGATGCTTATTTTGACTGAACAACAATTAATTGTTCTTTGAGGTCATCTCACATAATTTGGATCTTTGCTTTCCTAAGTGAGGTTTGGAGGGGGGGGTGGTAGCATGGGGGGGGGGCCTTCTCAGCATGCTGGGATTTCATAATGACCAATGGGTGGGTATTGGCCTACACTCAGTTGAGTATCTGTGCCCCTGACTGCTGAGCCAAGCCGAACTTTCTTGGGTTACTTTCTAAATGTGGCCACAACCTAAACAAAAGGATGTCACTTGGCCCACATGTCCTAGATTCAAGGCAAACACTCATAGAGGTCTGTATCCACTAACCTCTGGTGTCCCCAGAATGGATTTTATATTTTCTAAAAAATCTTATGTATTGGAGATGTCTTTCCATGAGAGTCCAAAGACCTTGCAAGCCAGTGGGTCTGTGCATGATCTTCATAGAGTGCCAAATATTGAAATGCCTGTGGATCCTCACCTTTGACCAACTAGAGCCCCCCCCAGCCATTCCATGAGTGACATTGGCCCTGAAAACCATCATGTGTTACAGCAATGCCCAGTGATGTGTTTCCATGGTGACGACTAAGTCCCTAAAGCAAAGATTATTATAGATGGGGTAGTATAGGATACGGTTTTAAAATGTTGTTAAAATACTTAAAGGGAAAATAAATATTCCAAGAGGCACTGCTTCGTGTCCTTGAAAATTGTCTTCAAGGGAATGCTATATTTCCCAACGGTGTGGCTAAGAGAGTTCTTGCCGTGTGAGACAAACATTTGTTAAAAGTCTGACAAAGGCTCTTGATCCAATGAGGAAGTTGGTAAAAGCAAGTCCTTTATAACTGCATTGAAGAAAAGCCAGAATAATGCAGGTCCGTTATCATTTATTTGTTATAAGATGTTAAGGGATTTGCAAGGCTTCCTGGCTTTTGCTACATATATCACGAGCCTGACTGTAACCAAAGGTTATATATAATATGGTGTGGTGAATAATGCATGGGTAGTGATAACAGACTTTAAAAGAGCGGGAGAGAGAAAAGAAGGTGGCTTTTAAGTACAGTGTGGCATTTCCTTTTCTGCCATGGTGATACATGATACAGTGCTCTGTGGTGTGCAAAATGTTACTGGTTGTCATAGCAATAGAACACCATCCCGGAGAAAGGAAGAAAGGCTGGCGTAAGACACTTCGCTAGAATAGAACTACGGTTACATCAAAACGATCGTTGTTAGCACTGTATTTATTGTCAAATAGTAAAATACATGCTCCTTTTTTTTTCCCCCTTTAGTGGTAATTCTGAGTCGCCCTGATGGCCGTCCCTGGGCTTGGATTATACACACAGTCTTCTCCCTTCATTTGAGAATTTTGTGCCTTTTGCATGTGCTCCTTGTTGGTGTAAAAATATATATACATATATATTTTTAATTCCTGCCTGGACTCACTTTCAGCCACTGGCCCAACTCTGTAAGCTTCGGGGTTTGAGCACCTCCATAGAGCCCATACTTAATTTCTGTGTCTCTCTCTGCCCTTGGGGTTGCCACCCCTGGGTGGTTTTCTTTCCAGGCATGTTTGATCTGGCTAGATCGTGAGTGAAAGACTCTTCCAGGAGAACCATCTACCCTGACACTAAGCTTTGCTCTCTGGTGGTTCTTGGGCTGTCCTCTTGTGATGGAGCCTCCAGTGAGTTAGAGCCTGTGTTTCAGAGTGTATGCTTAGATGCAGTCGATGGAAATTCCTCTTTTGCCCGGGCGGATGAGCTCCAGAGGGTTCTCAGAGGGCCAGCCAAGGTCCAGAGTACCTTTTGGGTCCAGATCAGTCATCTTTGCCACAGCCATGGCTGCATCCCTCCTGACTGTCCAGCCCTTGAATACACATTCGTGATCCAGCGAGGGGTGGGGTAGGTCGTGTGGCCAGGATTGTGTGTGCACACAGCCCAGAGGAATCCATTGTACTGCCTGAAAGCATAGCTTGGATTGTGCAGGTCCTTAAGGTAATGCACTTTGGGTGCTTCGTTTTGGTCTGTAATGATGATACAGCACTTCGTGATCGCCAAGGTCTCTCCTCTTCGCTTTACACACATCAGCTCATTTAATCCTGACTGCAACCCTTTCTGCATCAGGAAGCTGATGCACAGAGAGGCAAAGAATCTAGTTGGATAGCACGCTGATGGGGTGTGCAGGAGCTGGCCCCGGAGCCTGTCGCACGCCACTCCGCAGGTGCATGCAGGGAACTTGGCTCCTGTAGGGAGAACCTCTGGGTTCAGTGGTGCACAGAAAGAAGAAAGACGGGGTGATGGGGAAGAAGGAAGAAAGGACTTTGAAACTCCAGGAGGAAGTGGGACTTGCACGAACTGAGGTGACAGGCCAGAACAAAGGAAAGTTGGCTCGGAGGTGGTTTTCCATACAGAATTAGACATTAGTACAATAAGGTGGATTATAAGTAAGCTAGCTACTAGCTTACTAGTACCATGAAAGGAGAGGGCCTGCCTCAGACTGCTTACACTGTCTGCCTTAGCCATCTCAGTGCTACACCCCGGCCATGTCAGTGCTCCCCTGAAGGCACCACCCCATGAGTCAGGGGGGTATCAGACATGCACAATTTATGAAGATCGCTGTAATAGCAGCTAACGTGAATTGACCATTTCAATGTACCAGGCATTACTCTGAGGGCTTTGCATGTATCGGTGTGATTGATCTGCACAGCAGCCCCATAGGGAGGGAGGTGCCATTATCACATTTTCCAGTTGAGGAAACTGAGGCACAGAGCAGTTAAGTCAGCTTACCCAGGCTGCACTCCTAGTCTGCGGCCAGGCTGTCAGTCACCCACTCACCAGGTATTTGAGGACAGCACACTGACTGTCCTCAGCTCCTGGGGCATGGTGATGAGCAAACAGACAAGGCCTTTCCCTTGTGGGGCTGCCATTCCCACGAACGCACACACACTCACAAGTTACAAGCTCTGAGCATCTCTGATGAGGTCTGTCACATATTAAGTGGGGGGCAGGAGTGTCTTAGGAGGAGAAAGGAGTTCACAAAGATACAAGATCTGGGGTAACTAGATGTCTTAGAGGCAGAAAGTAAGGATAAATGAGCTCAGATTCTGGAAGACCTTGGAAGCAAAGGAAGTCTTAGCTGGGGGTGGATTGGGAACAGAGTCTGTGTGTGGAGACAGGGCCTGCTCAGGATGGCCTCTCGTGACACAAAACACCAACCAGGAAGAAGTAGAGTCGCAGTGGGCTGCTTAGACACCTTCATTTTGCAGAGGAGGAAAGCAAGGCCCAGAAAGTTTCTCCTGAGATGCATTCCTGGGAGAGCAGCCACATGCGTGCTTGCTGCAGCTTCTTTGTAAAAGCCCCAGATTGAAAAGAACGTAAATAAATGTCCAAGGATGAGCTCCATCCATCTGCACCCCAGATGAATAAAGGAGAAGACTTAATGCCGAATGAACAAAGCAAGTTGCAAAGCAATGTATACATTTGTCTCCATTTATGTAAAACAACACCTCTATAAATAGTTTTGGAAAGATGCAGGTTCTTGTCTGAAGAGAAAAAGCTCTGGACAGATACCAATCTTACAGGGAAGGTTACTAACCTTCTGAGAAGGGCAGGGCAATAGGATCGAGCAGCCCTTATTTGGAAATGGCCTCATATTCAAAAGGAGCGACTACAGTCTTGTATTGGTCATGTGATTTAAAATTCCGTTTGTTTGTTTTTTAAAGGACCATTAACTTGTCTGATGATACACATTGAGTTGGTGGAAAAGGCAAGGCAAGCCTGGCTCACAGTCCCCACGCAGGCACCTAAATATTCAAGCATGGAGGGGTGGGGAAGAGGGGACTCCAGAGCTTCGTAACCAGCCGTGCATCGCCAAGGAACCCCGGGAACCATACAAATGCCAATGAGTTAAACAGGGTTTTGCTAAATGAATGTGTGTTTTTCAAAAAAAGACTCCCGTTTCTAATGGCATTAGTATTCCAAGCAGCTGAATCCCAGGCTGGAGAAAGGTACAAATGATGATTGCTCATTAGCAAATAGAATACAGATGTTAGGTTCATTTTGCCTGAGTGCCTCGGCACCTTGGGGAGCCACTGGCATCGTGAGCCAGGCCCAGCAGCAGTGCTGCAGGCTCCGCACGCGGGAGGGTTCCAAAACCGGGCCACTTCGAAGTTGATTGGGCTGTGTAGTTGGTTGGGACTGATTGATCAGAGTGAGGAGCAGCTAACCCCCCAATTCTTTTTTAATATAGTCCTTATTTTACTTTTTTGGTTTCATTTGTTTCTTAATAACCATCTTAGGAACTGGGGTGCCTGGCTTCAGGAAGAAACTGAGGCTCAGAGAGGTGAAGCGACCTTACCCAAAGCCACAGAGCAACTGAATGGTGAATTAGAACCCAGCTGCCTCTGGCTCTAGAACTCTGACTCTTTGGGTGCCCTCTCTCACTAACCATTGAGGGTACGAGGGTACGGGAAGTGGACTGCACAAAAACATTTTTTGAGATCTCACACTTGCCCTTTTCTTAAGAACCCACTCCTCTTTTGAGCAGTTTCCCGGAAATGCATCCCATTTCTCAGGAGCCTTTGAAAGCTAAATTGAGGTATTCTTTTTAAAAGCAGGGCAGAGCAGGTGCACGCTGGGGAAGGTTAGATCCGGAGAATAGCAAGATGCGAATTCAGCATTCCTTGCCTGCAAGAAGCGTCTGGCCTGGTCTTAGGGTAAAGATTGAAAAGCAGATCATCACAGTGGAGTATAGTGACAGTTCCACACAACAGGAAACAGTGCGTGGAAGTTGGGTTTTCATTAAACGGTGAGTATGGTTTCTTTAGGAAGAAAGGATGGGGCAGGGACCCCAGGTTAGTAATGACATGAATTAAAATGCTCACAGGGGATGGGACCCCTGGGTGGCTCAGTGGTTGAGCGGCTGCCTTTGGCTCAGGGCGTGACCCCGGGGTCCTGAGATGGAGTCCCACATGGGGCTCCCTGCATGGAGCCTGCTTCTCCCTCTGCCTGTGTCTCTGCCCCTCTCTCGGTGTCTCTCATGAATAAATAAATAAAATCTTAAAAAAAAAAAAATGCCCACAGGGGCTGAAGGTGCTGGAGGGTGGCTAGAGGAGCCAGGCTGCTCAAGGGGAGTGGCCAACCATTTAGATTTGAATGCCTAATGGGAAGGTTGGATCAGGTGATATAGGATGGAAAAGAGCTGGTAAAGGCTTAGAAGGAACAGGCTGGTGCCCTGTGGACAGGGGTTTAGCAGCGAGACAGGTCAGGACAGAGCTTCTGGTGCCCTCGAGGCTTGAGGACGTGAGTTAGTGGGCTGGGTGCACTCTAAATGGATTTGCAACATGATTGTGATGGAAACTCCTTACCTGCCAAGGGGTTTCCCACCTTGACCTGTCTTCTGCAGGTTATTCTGTTTGGGGTGAAACTGGGATTTAAAATTTTTTTTTGTTTTTTTACATACACAAAATTTTATTTTCAGTTTTTAAACCTCAGGGATGATGGGAACTTTATACCTAATCAGGGCATAATGTCTTTTATTACTCCAGTGTTTTGTTCCCGGTCCTATCACACACACACAACCACACCCTGCTTGCAAACTCTGCTTGTGTATCCACATGAACTCTTCTGCGCAAGCCTGTTAACTACCTTTCCTATCATTGGAGGCGCCCCTGGTGAACTGAGCCACACCTGCCGCCAGTGGTCCAGCCCCATAAGGCACAGGGGCTGCTCGCCTGACCTCTGCGCTCCTTGGCAAAAATGTCCTATTTCTGACTTTTGATCAGAACAGGTAAGCACACCTGCTCTGGCAACTCTCAGCAAGTTCAGAAACCTTTTCCTGAGAGACTAAGGCTACTTCATTAAGAAGGACCTGGCCCATGTTCAAGGTAAAATAGAGTTTGAGATACAAGGGCCCATTTTATTATTCTCTCAGCCTCTGTCCAGCTGTTAAAATTTTAACACAGCCAGTCATCAGATTTTGCAGCTGTCTCGCCACCAACCACCAGACACATGTATCGAATGTCACTATAGGTCTCCCGGTCCAGCAAATTCTCTGGACTCCTGTGCAACAGCAGCCGTACAAAGAAGCCACTTTCCCTTCTGTGTTTGGGCAGGCAGGGATAAACGACCGGCCCCATGCCCCATGAAAAACAAAACGAGGCTTTCAGAGACAACTGACTTCACTTCTTGCTCTGGACCGAATGTTTTGACTGTCTTTTACACTAAGTTCCCGTGCTCGAACTTTTCTCACCTTATTGAGTGGCTAGAATTTGGTCTGGTCAGATGCATTCTGCCTTGGGGGTCTAAAATTAATTTAGAAACGACATCTTAAATAGCGGAAGCCTTTTATATAATGATGTGAAAATTGTTCTGCTTTTGAAAATCAAAATCAAACATGAAACAGTATGTGTCTCTGTAAAGAAGTCAGATATCTTGCTGGGATATTACTTTGGCTTTCTGCCAAAAAAAAAAAAAAAAAAAAAACACACCAACCCCTCTATTTATTCTCCTAATTCTGAAGAAATGAAGCAAAAAGGTATTTGAGGAAGGAGGGGAGGGGTTGTGATTGTTTAATCCTCAAGACTAGAAGCCAGATTTGCAAAGCAGCACTTTTGTTTTTCTTTAACTCTAATCCAGACAAGAAAAATTGGACGCCTTCCCCAAATAGAATCTCTAAACTGTACCCAGTGAAAGCTTGAATAACTAGTTTGGATTTTGAAAGACAGAAGACCCTTCCCGTTGCTGACTGCAGTTTAATTACATAATTAACCGACCAGTCCTGTTTTTATCTGTTTTAGACGCCTTGCAAAATAATTTTCCATAGAATTACCCTGCCATTCTCATGTACTTTGCCTTGTTAACCATCTGAAGGTACATTCTTTTAATTCCCTTGCTTTTTTTAAAGGGCTTGGCTTTGCCTCACCTTACCTGATAAACAATTTACAGTCAGAAGCAGCGTCTGGCCCTCTGATACAGATCAGAAAATGGAATTGTGTTACTCCCAAGGAGCCTGTTTTTTCTTTTAAGAAAATACTCTCCTTAGATAGAAGGTGTTCACATTACTTGGTCCACTAGGCTGGGAGGAAAAAAAAATCTGACAAAATACAGAAAATATGGTTAGTTCCCATCAAAATTGAATCACCTCGGGGCAGGGGGAGAGGGGTGCTAATCCAGTGAAAGGGAACTTCTAAGAGGTAGGTCAACATCAAGTGTCTGCCCTGGAAAGGATCCTTTGCACCCCTCCATCTTTTCAGGACCGTAATTGAGTGAAGAATATAACCAACTTGACTTACAAAAGCTGCTGTTTGCTCCCTCCGTCTGCCCCAGAGCAAACAAAATAGGCAGGTTCCCAATTTGGAGTCGCTGGCAGGGGCAGCGTGAGGCCCAGGCCTTTGTTTGCTGTTGAGTTGTCCGGGGCAGCAGAGCAAATAGATGTGAAGAGATTAACCAAACAAGCAGGCCCAGCGTGGGACGGGTGGCCCTTTCTGTCCTGCCTGGGAAGTGCAGCTTGCCTGGCGGATGAGGCCCAGGCCTGGGCCCCGGTGGAGCCTTCCAGAGACAGACCCCTTCCTCTCCCCACACTGGGTGAAGCAGGGCTGAGCGTGCTCGCCGGGTGATAGAATCAGTTTTAGAGTTTCAGTCCAACCTCCTTACTTTACAGATAAGGAAACTCCCTCATTTAATAGATAAGGACACAGAAGCCATTTGTGCTAAGTAACCTGCCTGAGACCAGTCGGTAGATAGTAAAAAGAAGATACCTCCTCAAAGTTTGAGAGCATACACTGATTTATTTATTAATCTCTGGTGGGGGTGGGGGTGTTCTCACTTCTTTGAGAATGTTTTGATACTTTCTTGGCTTGCATGTTGCCCCCCCCCCCACACACACAGTTTTTCCAATCTTCAAGGATCTGTGTGAAAGCTCATAGAGGAAAGACCCATAATTAACAAAGCGCAATGATGGTCTCATCATCTTTGATACTGTCAAAACAAGTATAAAATTTAGAAGAAGCAATCGCTTATTAAATTATTATATGCCCCTGAGCAGCTATACCATACACAGGTTTTGGTATTGCGTGCTTTCTTTTTTTTTTCTAGAAACACAGTTGTCAGATTTCCTCTGGGTGGTAGTCTTCCTGTCTCATCTACAACAAAAGGAAAGGGCCTTACTTCCTCCATTTAGGTGAGCTGGAAGGGTTCCACCGTCAGACCAGTGGCTTGCCCAAAATATAGGGTTTTTTTTTTTTTTTTATCTGTACAGACCTTACCTATCTCCAAAAAAAAGAAGTGACTCAAAGTGATAAAAGTGCAAAAAATGACAGTGTCAGCAGTGCTTAATATAGGAGTGTTTTTTTGTTTTTTGTTTTTTAAGTAGCTCTGTGGGAAGGAAAGGGAGAGAAGTTGCGCTCCTCCAGGGCTGTCTTTCAGGGGTCCAGGCTGAGAGAATGACAGCCATTGATTCAAAGCTCCGAGTTTCCTAGCAGCAAAGGCAAAGAGAGAAATGTGGTGGTGCACACCACTCTCATTTCTAGTACAAGCATACATACCTCTGAATTGCCTGGCTCCGGGAACAAGAACAATCTCAGGGCTTTGTCCGAGAGAATAACTAGTGCCTTTAAACAGAAATTAAGGACAAATGCAGAAGCGTCACACGTACCCTTTCCTGACAAAGGAAGGATTCAGTGCTGACTAAGGTTGCTGTGTGGAAAGAGCGCTCCCAAAGCTCAGAGAGGAGACCTGGACAAACAAATATCTAGTGCCTTCTAGATAATCTCACAATTAGTCAGTTTTCCTTCATGATTGAAAGTGAAGTCTTCCTTCTTAACAACATCATTCCACCCACTAGTGCCACAGTGGGTCAGCGCTTCCAGGAACATCACAGAGACAAACTTCTTTCCAGACATCATCTGCAGGGATGAAGGTGTCTTCAGGCAGTGAAGCTGCTGCCCCTGAGATTGGGGGACAGCAGGAGGGTGTCCCATTGAGAGGTGCCCCCACCCCGACCTACTCCTCCCCCAGGCTCAGCCACCGCGTCCCTCTTCAGGAGCTACATGTCCTAATGTCTGAGGCCGTCCTCCAGCCCCTCTCAGCGGGAGAGCTCTCGGAGGAGGTGGCCTGTGGTACCTCTCCTTTCTCCCTTTCTCTTACCACCTTTCCCACTCTGTTTGAGACTTCCTTTGGGGGAGGAGCAGAGGGAGAGAGAGAATTCCAGCCAGGCTCCATGCCCAGCACACAGCACGGAGCCCAACACCTGGCTCAATCTCACGACCCTGAGATCAGGACCTGAGCTGAAATCAAGAGTCAGGTGCTTAACCGAGAAAGCCACCCAGGCGCCCCTCTGCTTTAGACTTCTCCTTCATCAGTCTCTGTCACATCCAGTGGTGGTTTGGATTACTATTCCCTTTCTGATTGCCCAAGGGGCTCAGAACCCCAACATTCCCTTCCTTTCATTACCTTCTTTTTTTTTGGGGGGGGATAGATGGAAGAGACTGAAATTGTTGGGGGCAGAGGGGAGGAGGCACATATAGAGGAAATAACCAGAAAAAAAGAAAAAAGGTGATCTCTAGGCCATGCTGTATGGAAGAAGGAGAGCATGGAATCACAAGTGTATTGTCAGCGTCCATGGGTCTACTCTGACCCTTTCCTATGCCTTAGAAGAAACTGTATACAAGCAGACCTCAGAGATATTGCAGGTTCACTTCCAGACCACTGCAATAAAGTGAGTATTTCAATAAAGTGGCAATAAAGTGAGTATTTCAATAAAGTGAATCAGATGAATTTTGGGGTTTCCCAATGCATAGGAAACTTGTGTTTACACTATGGTCTGCTACGTATGCAAAAAGGAGTATGTCTTAAAAACAACAAATGCACCTTAATTTTTAAATACTTAATAGCTAAAAATGGTAACCATCCTCTGAGCTTTTAGCAAGTCATAATCACTAATCAGAGATCATCAGAGCAAATAGAATAATGATGAAAAAGTTTGAGATATTGAGAGAATGACCAAACTATGACACAAAAGCACAAAGTGACCAAATGCTATTGGAAAAATGGCACTGATACGTTGCTTAACTCAGACAGACCTTCAGTTTGTTAAGGAAAAAAAAAAAAGGCAAAGTCTGCGAAGCACCATAAAAGAAGACATGCCCCTATGTGGAAGCCACTGAGGGGCTTAGCCGGGTATCGAGGAGCACACCCAGGAGACACTTGCATGCTCAGGAAAAAGGGAATGAGAAGACTCCCCCTTCTGCCACCAGCCTCATAAAACATAGAAGCCTATCCATTTTGAAATTGTATCAGTTAAAGATTTTATTTTCTAAGTAATATCCACACCCAACATGGGGCTTGAGCTTTCAACCCTGAGATCAATAGTCACGCACTCTACTAACTGAGCTAGGCAGGTACCCAGGAATTGTATCTACAGTAAATAGATCTGAGCTTCCCAGTTTATCTCTTTAAAAACAGAGAGCTATGGAATATAACTGCTTCAAACTGGTTCTCATTTAACCAACTGTGCCCTCATTGCCCCTGCTGGAGGCAAACAGCTCACTGTGTCCTCTTCAGTGATGTCCTGGTGCTGTGGTCTGGGCTACAGATCAGGAGATGACAAGTGTTCTAAGTGGTTAAAGCAGAAAGGGAGGCCATACAGGGAATTTAGGGACTTAACAAAATTGTTGGAAGAGCCAGAAGAGAAGCCAGGCTGGCTTTTCAGAAATGATTTCCAGAATCCTATAAAACTAACCCCCAGAGAGACCGATGTCACTGCAACTACGAAGTCAGAGACGCACTTCATGTCTGTGTCCCAGAGACCATTGCCATTTCCATACCAGCCCCAGGAGGGTGCTGGAGGACAGCCACTGGACCACTGCTGCAGGGAGAGCTGGAATGTCTGCATCCCTGTGTGCCTGCTCAGACAGCCAGAGGGAGCCCCGCCTTCCCTGCGCCTCCAATCACCAGTTAGCAGAGAGAATTCACACCCAGGGTGGTAGCTGCAAGAGAGTCTGGAAAATGAAGGTTTTTCTTGGGGGTGGGGGTTTAGAGGCTATATAATCCCCCATTTCTGCTGCACACAATCTGTGAATTACTGAATTCTGATAATACACCACCATCTGATAATACACCATCACCATGCCCACTCAGGAATAGGTCTGGGTTTGCTCTGGCTGCCGTTAACAAAATACTATAGACCGAGTAACTTAAATGGAAATATATTTCTCAGTCTGGAAGCTGGAAAGTAAAAAAATCAAGGTCCAGTGGGGTTTGGTTTCTAGTTTTGCTTCTTGGTCTGCAGAAGGCCACCTCTCACTGCATCCTCCCACGGCCTTTCCCCTGTGCTCATGGGTAGGGGGGGACGGACAGTTTTCTTCTCTCTCTTCCTCCTCTTCTAGGACCACTAATCCCATCACAGAAGCTCTACCCTCGTGCCCTAATCTAACCCTAATTCTTTCACAAAGGCCCCATCTCCAAATACTATTGCATTGGACGTTAGGGCCTCAACTTTGAAATCTTGGGGAGGATACATACGTTCAGTCCTTAACAAAATGCCTTTTCCTTAATGTTGCAAAAACCTCAAAATTATTTCAAACCAAAGAATCACAGTTCTTCCTTTGAGCAAAGGGAGAGTTTTTAGTCCTGTCCTAAGGATGGACTCTGGGGCAAGACGTCATCGCTGATGGGGGAGTATAAAGCCAGTGATTCTTACCCTGTTCTATATAATCCACCCCGGAGGAAGCAGGATAAAAGCTATGGACCTTTCTAGAAATGTCACAAAATACCAGTGTTTGCACGCACTTTCTACCTTCAATTTTCCTATGGGCTGCCCACGAACCCCCGCCCTTCATTCAAGGTTCAGTGTGAGCCACTTTCCTTCCTCACAAACTGCTTGTGTTAGGGTGGTCATCAAGCAGCCAGGGTGTTGCCAATCAGGTCCCAGGGCCCTAAATGAAATTCCATGGCTGGAGCTTAGATCCGTCTGTCCAGATTGGCCAAGAGAGAATTGGTTTGTGTGGTTGCATACTACTGAGCCTCCGATTAGGATCTTTCCCATTACCTTTAGTTAATAAACATGACCGAGATGACTTGGCCACTTTGCAACATTGAAGATTGTGATAAAAATGAATTTACTGGGGAAGCTTAATCTCCAAAATTGCTTCAGGTTTGGGTTCTCATCCTTCCAGCACTGAAAACTGCAGGGAGAGAAACATGTAGAATGATACCAGCTGACTTGGTGGCACATGGTACATTCCAGATGAAAGGTAATGAAATAAAAGAATCAGATAAATTAACAATTGTATCCGAAATGGAATCAATAAAATTAAGTCGACTTTGGGTTCATTAGCTATTCCATTTAGGGTTTTGGCTTTTTGCAAAGTGCTTCCATGGAGAAAATAGGCAACTAGAGTGTGTGAAGATATGTAAAACGTAATTGTGTCCTATGGTCCAAACTGTATGGTTTCTTTTGAGAAAATAATGAAACAAAACAGAGTCAGCTGAATTTGCTACTCAGCAGATGCCAGGGTTTTGCGATGTGGAAGGAATGTTTTGCTTTTAAATATACTCAGTCTGATGAACCACCCCAGGAAGGGGCTGACCTCACAGCACCCTTCTTTTTAACCCTTTCCATCACCCAGTGCTGGGGCCATGGCCAACTAATAGCTAAATGAAGTATGTAGTCCAGAACCAAAATTTAGGAAATGATGGTATTTAATTTGTGGCTTGTTACATAAATTACTGTAGCAAATATCTCTTGGGGATAAATATGGTGGATGCTGATTTACTGAGCGGTAAAGCAAAGCTCTAGGGAACCAAACCTTTTTATGTTAATAGGATGTTTGAGTGACAACACTCTGCTAGGTGCTGGAGCAAGCCACTGTTCTGGAACCGTGACATAAGGGCAAGTATTTTTGCAAAATCCCTGTGAAGCACGGAATTGGAGTTTCTGGGCCAAAGTAGCTGCATGAAATGCTTCAAGAAATAATGTAAACTTGAAGAATTCCCCCATGGAAACATTCCCGCTTCCTCATTACAGTGGTAGAATGAACTTTTATCAATGCATTTGCATTGGTATATCATGCAGTGACTTTACATTGAGATGCAAATGAAGTGGTCTCAATTAAATACCTTTGTTGTGATGTATTTAGACTTGTTCCTTTGACTTTTCTTACTGAACCAAAAGAAAATAAAGTAGTAAAGTAGTATTTCTTTGTAGTGACATGCCTATAAAAGCAGTAAGGCAATTATTCTTTTATTTAAACTCTAGTTTTGGACACCTCTGAATAGTAGTTAAGTTTTTCTTTTCTGAATAGAGGAGCTTTTACAAATATAGAGAACCATAATTCACTCCTAGGCTGTTCAATTCAAGAAAACTACATTGGTTTAAAAAAAAAAAAAAAAAGTACATTTCTCAGGGCCATTTACGTGAAGCTCATGCCTCCGAGCAAGAATTGTCACTCGGCTGTATAAATGTTGTGACTTGACACTGTCTTATCCATTTGAAACTACTTGTATCAAACTTTGGGATTTTCGATCCCTTTTTACTGCCAGGAAAAGATTAGCTGGTGCTGTACCATCCCTCTTTCCAATTTTTCAAGCATTGGCTGAGGATTTAAAATACTGTTGGAAAGAACTTGGCTGTTTGTCAGGGTTATTTAATGACTCCTGGTGAAAAGTGAAGAAGCCGTGCTCCTAAGAAGTATGAGAGACACAGATTAGCTGCTTGGGCTTTGTGTTGGAAGCAGGAACTGGAATTAACGTGGCCACCAAATAAGGCTCCAACCACAAGTTGGCCATAAAATGTTTCTGTGCGTTCTTCACCCCATGATTTTGTACCATTGCTTTTGTTTCCCCTCTCTCTGGACCTGCCTCAGGCATTGCATCTGTAAGATGATTTCTGAGGGTCTCTTTTAGCTCAAAAATTCTATTTTTCTATGCTGAGAACTGAGAGCAATCCAGGTAGGTTTTATTTCCCCCGCAAAACACTATGTTACATATAATGATTCAGGCTGTATATGCTAGAAATACTGCTAAGTGAGGCCAGTTAGGAGGTGTCATAAAACAATAATAAATCCAAATTTTTAAAGTGAAGTAGAGGCTCTGCAGCAACTTTACAAAACACTAACGTGGAAAAAAATGGTCAGGAATTGATCTTTTCAACTTTGTTATTACATGGCTAATTAGACAGTAGATGCATGTCATTACCAGCATATTAATTTGAGTGGTTGCTTCTGCCTTTTTGCCATGGTCAAAAAGGCAGCGTAAAGCTCTTGGCTAGTCTCTGTCTCTTGAAAGAAAGAAAATATTTCGCAGTGAAAAATGATAATTAGTAAACCCCAAACAGATCGAAGTTCCACAGGGAATAAGCACGGATGCTTGGCCTCACACACTGCCTGGGGACTCTGGCTGCCCATCACTGCAACAGGGACAGGGACAGCCTGTACCCGCCTTTTATGTACTTCTCAGCGTGTAGGCAGCGCTGCCACAAGAGGTCAATTTGGATACTATGGTCACGTTTTAAAAAGAGAACCGTAATTATGACCTCTAATTATGTACAGTTATGCCTGCTGAGTTAAAGATAATGGCACCTCCTGCTTGGAAGTATAAGTTAATTGCCTTCAGGGGTCAGGAGGGCATTGACCCCTTTCCCCACCCTGCACACACTCCCCCAACCTCAACCAGGCGTGCACCATAAGACAAAGTAAATTGGGCCTGCTGTGCTTTATCATGCTGTTTAAGCATCGGGTTTAAGCACTGTTTAACTCTTACTCCAGCGGAAGGTCAAGTTGAACTCGCTTTCAAGAGGGAAATAAAACTTCAGTGAGTCTAGACCCAGCCTAGATTCCCCAGCGGCCTTGGAGCCCAGCATCACCTGGAGCTCCGAGCCATGGGCCATATTTTTGTTCACAAAGAGCGCCTTCCACATCTGCTCCAGTTGGTCTGGTATATCTTGCCATCTTTTTTTCGAACTATGAAAACTTTTTACTTGGAACATTTCAATATCTATTGCAAAGAATAAAACAATAAACCTCTGTCACCTTTCACCTAGTGATCTGTAAATCCAGGCCAGGCGTGTTGCCTCTGTACCTCTCCATTTCCCACCACCTTCCGCCCCCAAGGAATGGGGATTCTGGGCATCCCTACATACCATATATAATTTCTTCTGTATGTATTTCAGTATGTAGCTCAAAAAGAAAAGACATTTAAAAAAACACCATCACAGTATCAATAACACACCTTAAAATTTAAAGATGTATTTATTTGAGAGAGTGGAGTGTGCACATGTACATATGTGCACAAGTGGGAGGGGCAGAGGGAGAGGGAGAGTCTCAAGCTGACTCCAGGCTGAGTTCAGAGCCCACCACAGAGCTCAGTCCCACAACCGTGAGATCATGATCTGAGCCAAAAGCGAGAGTCAGACACTTAACCAACCATATCACCCATGTGCCCCTTGATTACAGTTTTTTTAACCACTTGTTTTTCAAATCAGGAACCAAATAAGGTCCATACATTGTAAACATTTGATCTGTTCCCTATGTCTCTTTCAGTCTGTTGGCCCCCTTCCATAATTATCTGTGCGGTCTGTCATTTTTTCTTCCTGCTGCTGCTGCTGTTAAAGAATTTGGGTTATTCTGTAGAGTTTCTACAGCCTGAGTTCTGCTGATTCAACGTGTGTTGTCACTTATTCCTTTGTCCCCTGGATTTCCTATAAATTGAGTATTAAATCCAGAGCAGGGTTTTTCAGCCTTGGCAATAGATGTTTAGGGGCCAGATAACTCTTTACTGTGAGGGGCTGTCCTACACATTGTAGGATGTTTAGCAGCATTTCTGGGTTCTACACACTAGATGCCAGGAGTGCATGGACACACACACCAGTCACAACAATCAAAATATCTCCAGACATTGCCACGTGTCTCCAGATGGAACACTTTTTGGGAGGTAAGATTACTTCTAAGTAAGGTTTATACCTCTATCGGGTGATCCGTTGTATCTGTTTGTTTCTTTTTTCTGATGATATCAGCAATTGGTTATCACTGCTTGCATAAATTCATTTATTTAGGGGCCTGCAAAATTTTGCAAATGCAAAATCTTATTCCATTTTCATGTATTATCTAGAATACTTCTTTTTTTGTAAGATTGATTTGAGAGAGTGCACGTGGAGGAGGGGCCAAGGGAGAAGGAAAGAGAGAATCTCAGACAGACTCCATGCTCATCATGGAGCCCAGTGCAGGGCTTGATCTCACAACCCTGAGATCAGGACCTGAGCAGAACCAAAAGTCAGAGGCTTAACCACCTGAGCCACCTAGGTACCTCTTGAATACTTCCATACAGAGAAACATCATCTCTTACACTTAGCTAGTTCAGGCATATTCCATATAGGAACGGCAGAGCAATTGCTTGCTTCTTGCTCTCATCACTTTTCAAAGAATGAGTCTGTTCCCTAGCACTTGCCATAGGCAATCAGTGAGTTTCAGGATTTTTTAGAATACCATTGCAAGCTATTGGGTGTAAGTATTTTTGATGTATTTCATTTTAATGCGGTTACCATCCTCATGGGAGTTTAAATTGTCCCATCTTTGGCCAGTGGGAGGGCCCCTCAGTAGGTTCCTAAGTCCTTTAGGCATGAAGTCTATAGACTTAGTAGTGTGCTCATTTTCTAGAGCTACAAGGTGCTCTGGGCTTATTATGTGTATTTCCTGCTCCAGACCAGTGTCTATTAGTGGGAAATGGTAGAGACTACAGTCTGTTGCCACTAGTAATTTTAACCATGTAGTTCTGTTTGCTGTGGATCTCAGGCTCTACCCAAATACGTTCATAGCACCTTGATTGTATACCTTCTTAGATGAGTTTACAGACTACTCAGAAGCACATCCTGTTTGCCTATAACCCTAAGCCCCTCTGGAGATGAAGACTAATGTCTCTTTCTTTGGCTTTTCAAGTCCGTGTTACAGGCTAGACCACAGTATATGGAAATATTACGCCTGAGCTAACCACAAAGGAGGCCTTTGTGGCTGATCATATGATAGGTTCTAGAAGTAGCAGAGCCTAGAAACTAATCAGTTCTAGGAATGAATGAGACATCCTTAAAAGTCCATTTCTTAAGGACCAGAAGACCCTTGATTGAGGCAAGCTCTTGATCAGGTCTTGACAACCTCATAGAGTCACCATCTTTATACTTTGCTGACCCTCTGTGGCAGTCCAACAAGCAAAAAGGTTCTTCCCAGCTCTTCATCCTATTCAGATACCTGGAGTTGTGCCTTGCTATGTAGAATGTGTGGGCTGGCCGGCTCTGGCCCCCAGCACACCTTCTGCTCTTGAAGCGAGCGAGCATCCTTCTTAAACTAAGAATTCAGTGACAAGGAGAATTCCTCCCTTTTACCAGAATGGAAATAAGACAGGCTTGTTAGAAGAGAGATGCTGTTCCAGAAGGTGAACGATCTCTAATCTCCCACAGGGACTACAGAGAGTGTTAAGAGTGTCCCCACTGACAAGGGAGGTCATCTCTTTGAGAAGATGCTATGTATGGACAAGAAATGATTAGAAGATAACCCAAGGCAGGTTGCCGGTCACAGTGAGAAGAGCTCTGGGTGTCTGGGAAGGGAGAGACCATTGTGGAGGTTTGTGGAGGATGCTTCGTGGCGGAGTTAACATTTGGTGGTGCCATGTACCGCGTGCCCACACACACGCAGGCACAGCCAGCCATGCTTCTGCCAGCACCCCAGGCCCCCCCCCCTGGTTATTAGTGTACCAGATAAGTCTTAGAAGTGATTTGGAGCCTTCTTTGCCAGGAGGCAACAGGTAGGTGCTCTCAGAAGAGCATTGCTCAGAAGGGGGATACACTACATTTTATTTTTAGTTCATTCATTCCATTTTGCCATCAATTCTACCATCGATGTGTAGAATACAGCAGGCTGCATGAAAAAATAACTTTCAAAGAATACTGTGTTGAATATGTGAGTTCAATCTTAGGTGAGATTGGCTCTGTGAAGAGCATTTCTGTGTAAAAAAGCAAGCACCTTTTAAAAACAAGTTCTTTTCCTTACCTAGGAGAAGCAGAGTGAGAAATAAATACCAGGGAAGGGGAGGGACACAGGCCTCTCTCAGCAGTTTCTCTCCATCATAATGAAAACCAAAGCCCAGATTTCTGCAGTGTCTCTTCTGTCTCTCTGTGTCCTGCACCGTCTTGCCTCACTGCACACACACGTTCTCGGGAGCAGTGGTCACTTTGGGGGGACAGCAGGCTGGTGGCGCTGGCTCTGCTTCTGCCCGCTTGGCCTATCAGGGTAGACCGAATGCCCATCACCAAGAGTCTCGGTGGTCAGAGCTTGCACAAATAGGCTTTTCGGGCTTCTCCAGAATATGAACTGAGAAAAACTGGATATGCTTAAAAACCAGATCATCGGTTTGATTTCCCCACTCCTCAACCCTCCCCAAAGCCCTTACTTTGAAAGAGCAGTGGCCACTCTGAGGCAGACTCCCAGACAGGACGCAGGCTTCGTGAAAATATGCTGAATCCCTTCCTAGAAGAATCTTGAAAGGGTGAGAGAGCCCCAGGTGCCGGCTTGGTGGCAGCTGATCGACTTTCCCTTTTCTGTCTTGCCGTTGCCTTTGTGCAGTTTTGCTTTGCATAATCCTTGCTGTAACTTTTTTCCTCTTGAAAGATGAAATATGCCTTTCATGCTAAGAGAATGAACTCCGTTGCTATCGCGAAGTAACCTGATCCACCAGCTTGCTGGGCTGGCCTGCAGAGCTGTCTCCAGATGGTTTTGTCCTCGCTGCAGCCCCAGTGGGAACAGACCTTCCCCGACCACACTGTCACCTTTTGTCACTTTTACCTCTAGAGTCTACCCAGGTCTGTTAATCATATTGTCTGGTGATTGTCATCTCTCTCGGATTTTTTTTTTTTTTTCAGAAATAGATATGCCCCAGACACAAACTGAAAACCTTTATTTGGCTTAGCGTTTATAGCTCTGGAATGAATACATAGCATCTGCAAGAGGACATCAGGTTTGGCCTGAACTCACCTCTTTTAAAAGACGCTTCCCTGAGCAAGCTCTTGCCCTCAGCACTTGGGCCTACTTTATCCCACATTACATTCATTATTTTTTTAAAGATTTTTTAATCTATTATTCATGAGAAAGGCAGAGGGAGAAACAGGCTCCCTGCAGGGAGCCCGATGTGGGACTCAATCCCAGGACCCTGGGATCACGACCCAAGCCAAAGGCAGACGCTCAACCACTGAGCCACCCAGGTGCCCTCAGTTAGTATTTTTATGTACTAGGTGTTTTAACCACTTACTATGGGCTGAAAGTAAGGAGGTCTTTTTTTTTTTTTTTTTTTTAATCAAACACATCCCCCACTCCACCCCACAGAAAGGGAGATCCTTCAGAGTAGACTCCTTACAACCCCAATACTTGTTTCAGAGTTGCAGCCATTCCCAAAAACTGTTCTAGAGACTTTTCTGGGAATTGTCTTCAGAACAGATTTCCCATTCACCCACCAGAAAATCGGCTCATTGCTTTATGGTTAGACTAAATTTTAAGCCCAAGCTAATCATTCCCAGCCTCCTTACCTATGAACTGTTTGAGTTCAGGGCTCTTCTACCTGTATAGAAGATTGGGATCTCCTTCAGGATTGGGATAGGCTGGGCTCCTCCTCATTACTCTTCCAGTAGCACCATGTTATGCTTAAGTTTTGTTGTGTGGAAAGCGTAATCCTTTTATGGTCAGGATGCCTTTACTTACAGCCTTAATCTTGAACCTATATGTCCACATTGAACTGGATCTGAAAGGAATTGCTGATTATCAGTTCAATGATATTTTTTGTTCTCAACAATGGATGGATGGTGCCCATGTGTCCTTGTATGCAACTGAGTGTGCACTATTCAGTGAAAACAGAATTAATAACCGTTATATTATTACAGCCTCTTCAGTGTACCCACTTACTCTGCAACCCCTAAAAGGTTCAGGACATCCCAGGAACCAGGTTTAAGACAGACACCAGGAAAAGTTGCCATGTAGACTAAAGGAAACAAGTACTTTGTTGGTACTTTATTTTTTATTTTTCAACCGATTTATTTTATAATGTAGGTTGTTTCTGAATAAATGTTTCAGAGAACTACACAAAGGTTTAAAAAAAAAAAAACACCAAGCACCAGATTTGCTTTAATCTTTTTTTTTCTAATGTATTTGGGGGGCGGGATGGAAAGGATTAGACCAGAAAGCATAAAAGGCTAAGCATTAAAACTGAGGCCCAGACAAAGCTCAGTGACCAGTAATCCTAAGAATCAGCAGCTGCAGTTAACTTTGGAAGAATAGCCAAGGGGATGGGCTGGCAGGATTCAACATGGTTCCCTATCAAGACCACCCTCCAGCTGCCCAAAACCAGTGCCAGGGTCCTTGGTGTGTCACTTATGGACTGAAGCAGGAATAAGGATCTCCAAGCCTGTCATGGGAAATGTGCTTCCTCCTCCTTTGGTTCCTCTTTGTCCCTGAAGCTCAGGTCTCTAAGGGAGAAAGAGATGGCTTTCAAGGACCCCCTTGCCAGCAGGTGTCAACAGATGATTGTAGAGAGAGAATGTTTGTGTATGTAGGGAAGGGGGCCTGCTTGTATCTGTATTTCCTTCTGATTTCTTGATAAGAGGCCCAAGCAGGATTTAAGTCACTAAGTTTTAGTAGTGACTAGTTTTCTTCTGACTTTCGTTTGGGAGTGGGGTGGCCAGAAAGCTGTTGGTTTTCTGAGATCTAAAGGTAGATGCAGAAGTCCCTGCCTCCCTGGCACCCTGTTGATCAGCTTCCTGCTCTGGGGTCCTCTGAACGGACAGGGACCTCCTGACTAGCTAGAGAAAAACCTGAAGGCCATCCTGCCCTGCCCTCCGGCTCCCTATCACACTCAGCCTCCCCAGAGTATCACTTCCTGTGGGTGGGCCTCATTGTCTCTTTTCTCCCACAGCACTGTGGGTCGGGCTCTGGTTCTGCTGCCCTCCGTCTCCTGACACACACACACCTGGCAGACTGGCCTCCCTTGTTGCCATGGACACAGGGCACAGCAGTGGAGAGAGCTGTCCTGGGCCTCTGTCTCCCCAGACAACATACTAAACTTTCATTTGAAAATCAGTTGTAGCAAAGGGGGGCTATTATGCCATGTGAACTTGAACTCCCATCCCCACCATGCAGGTGCAAAGGATCCAGGTGGGGAACTGCACATTCCTCTGTCCATCCTGCATTCTCTGGTTCCAGTTTCTCGGGGCACCCTCTCCTGGGATGCTGTAACTGATGACTCGATGGGCTGTAAACAGATGATTTGTTGTTGTTCCCTATACACCCATCCATGTCCTCTGACTGCAGATGGGTTCTGAGAAGAGCCTCTGACTGGTCTTGGGAGTAGTAACAGAAAATTCTGGGTGTCACTCCCAGATGGAGAGCCTCACCACTTACCCACACCATAGTGTCACTGCTGTGGGGTTAACTGTGGAGTTGCGGTGGTCTCCCCTTCCAGGTGTTTGAGAAGGAGCTCTCAAGTAAGGGAGTTGATTTCAGCACAGGAAACACCTTCAGTGACAAGATCATCTCAGATGAGTAATTGTTGGTGGCGTAGGCCCATACAGGTGCCAGCACATTACACGGGGCGGTGTGTGGTTCTATATGGTAGACATTTGTGCAGAAGGCACGGGTAAGGTTTGGCTCTAACACGTCTGTCTGATGACACTCTACTGTCAGAACTGGGAGAATCAATGCTTCCCTGGTCCCTTTTGAAATTCTTGTGAGTCAGCATAATACACACATTCCCAGACAAAGTGGGCCTTGTGTTCAGAGTTAGCCCCTCCAGTTCTTTGTGGCTTGGATATTAGGGAGGAAGCCAACCGCAGGCCGGGCAAGCCGCTGATTTGTACCTTGGAATTCTGATGTCAGGGTTGTGAGTGATATTTACTCTCACTAATGCACCTGCCAGTGTCACTCAGAGACTGGCTCTTTGCTTCTGGAAAAAGAGGCTTTGCACGTCTACCCAGTTGAAGACAGACCTCATTGAAGATGCCATGCAAATGGAAATATTCAATTGTCAGCATCAGCAATACTGCGATGCCTGGTGGGGGCTGGGCTGCCATGAGAACAGCTGGAGCTGTGGGAGAGTGTGTGCTGGGGTTGCCTGCAGCCCTATGACCTTGACTAGAGGAGGAAGTGGCTTCCAGGGTGGGGACTGGGCAGGAACTGATCTTCCCGTAGGCTGGAGGGAATTGGCGGTTGAGAAAGATGAGCCAACAGTGTGGAGAGGGAAAAAGGACTAAAGATAGATGCCTGGGTGGTCCCCAACACTCCTGGCCAGTCGTATGCCCTGTCTGTGCTCTGGTGCTCTGATTGTCCTGCTGGCTTTTGGCTCCTGTGTTGGGGATCTCCGGGGCCTGGTACTGTCACTGGCTTCTCTTCTGACCTCCTTCTTCTGAGACATCAGCGTGGCCAGGCCTTTCAGTTCTCAGGGCTCTCGTGAGAGCTTTGGCTCTGTCACTGGTTGAAGAAGCCAGGACCAAGCAGGAGGTTTTCAAAGGAAAAGCAGTTCCAGAATCTAGAGGGCTTCAGCATTCATTCCCTGTACTCCTCCCTCCCCGCGTCGGAATCCCCTTTACCCAATCCCTGGATGTCTCAGATGTCTCCTCTGCCGCTACCTGTCACTTAGAGCATCCCCAGGGACGCAAAAGTCAGGGAACACAGTAAGTGGATTTACGACTGAACGAGGTGCAAAGCAAAAGGCACCTGCCAAGAAGCCTACAGTTTCTCATTCACCTACAAAAAGTTAAAAAAAATTCTTTTTTTTTTTTTTTTTACCCCATCACAGACAGGCCTCTGTAGCATAGTTTAATGAGCCAAACAGAACCAAACCAGAATGCCTTCCTTGCCTCTTCAAAAATGGTTATGACTCTTGGGTCAGAAGTCATACCCTGTTCTGGGTGTCCTGTCACCTTTACCCTGGTCTTCAACTTCTAGAATTTTTTAGACTGTTTGTACTGTCACCCTGAATCCATGTGAGTCCTTTCCATTTGCTTCCAGGTATCTGCTAGAAAAACTTCCCCCAACTGGTCAAAGACATTAAAGAGGTAAATGTGCATTGTTAGGGTAATTTGGAGTGTTGGCTAAAAAGAGGTGTTGGAGTGGCAGTGCCAGAGAGATGGGATGGACCCTCCTGTGCCCCAGGAAAGGACTTGGAAGCAGCATAGATTTGGAAAGACAGGCAGTGAACCAACAGACCTTTCAGAAATGCAGAAGCAAAGGGGACATTTGAATGGAGAAACCTAGCAGACGTCCAAGTTAAAGTGTTTCTCATTGCGTGGAGAAAACAAGCTGGAAGCATCTGCCATGGGGAGTGTCAGTGAGCTTTTACTTCTCAAGCAGAGAAGCAGCAGTGACAGTGATGGACTCAGAGAGTCCATGGCCCTTGGGGGGGGGGGGTGGTCCCTGGCTCAGCCACCCTAATGCCACATTAGAGATAGGGCATCTGAGTCCTCGAGAGCCGACGCATCTGAGAGGAGAGACCTTGTCGTCTGACTCCCAGCCCAGGGTACACCCTGAGCTCTGGGCTTATCATCCAGAACCTTTTCCTAGAATCCCCTTCCATGTGAAATGGAATTAGGGGCAATAAATGGGCAATTTACGCAAGTTTAAAGGGAACTGACTTGGATAAATGGGTTCCTAATTTGCAGAGTTGATGGTGACGCTGCTCATCAGAGCCAGTACAACCCTCCTTCAGAGTTCACTGCTTCTAAGCTGAGAAAGAATCGGAAGATGTGTGAATGGGAGCCTAATAATATCTAAAATGCACTTATCGATTATTCATCTCCTACTCCCTCAGCTTGATTTAGATTCTCTTTTCTTGCAAAAACAATGATTAGGTTCAACTGGCTTAATTGTGACTTTCAGCTTGCCTCATTTCTTCAGAGTGTCAAAGCTTTGGAGTTTTCTTGGACTCCGTTTTTTGGAGAAGAGCCACTCTTGGTGTTCTCTAGCTCTAACTTCCATCTTAAAGATGATTTTTAAAGTCACCACTTGGAGTCAATCTTTGCTTGAGATTTTTACTCCCTAAAATCCCATCTATCATGAAGACTATCCATTGGGCTTTGTGGTACCACTCCCCCCACACACACACCTATCTGGCTGTAGGAACCCCTCAGATCATTGCATTTCTACCCACGGTGAATATCCTCTTAAGAATCTTCAGCCAACAGGGAAGTGAAATATTCGTGGTAAATGACCTCACTGCTTCTGACAGCACTACCCTGTGCTGCTACCTTAGAGCTATCTTGATTGATTGCGACAGTGGCCAAAAAGTGCCACTCCCTACTTCAGTGGTTTCAAAGCCACGGACACAGTTCTTTTAACCTAGGCCTAGGGGACTTTGTAAAAAAAGCGGGGGGGGGGGGGGGGGGCACACCACAACAAAGTAAATTTCATATGTATTTATCTTTGATGTGTACTGTTTGAGATCCTTTGACTCAAAGACCTGCTCTTCTTGACCACAGCGCATGGACCCTTAAGCTTAGAATAGGGTTTGTCGATCTCAGCACTGTTCACATTTTGGACTGGGTGATTCTTCATTGTAGGAGGCTGTCCTGTACACTGTACAATGTTGAGCAGCATCCCTGGGCTCTACCCACGAGATGCCGGTGGTACCCTCCCCTCTTACACAGTCATGATAATCAGAAATGTCTCCAGACACAGCCATATGCCCTTGGAGGGAAGGAGTACAAAACCATCCCTGATTGAGAACCACTTAACTTAGAGCATATGGAGTGTGCATAAATGAAATTAGGCATATCCAGAATTCCCCCTGGAAATGTATACCTTGCTGGGATTTTTATTTTTTTGCTTGCTTATTTGTTTTCATCTGTTTCTTGTCTTCTTGGCCCTAAAAGTTATCCCGCGTAGTTTTTTTCTCCGTTTTCATGGATTAACCAAATACTTTCAGATGTGTCACTCGTGCAGAGTTGCAGAAAGTGGGTAAAGATATTTCAAAGCAAAGAGACCTAGTGATGTTATAGATGATAACAGATTTCTGGGGAGCACTTGTCCTCCTCAGTGGACTGCTTTGGATGGCATCCATATGCCCTTGATTTGTTACTACCAAAGGTGGTTCTTCACCTTTCCTACACAACAGATTCCTCTGGTGAATTTTTGTAAAACTCAGTGTCGTCTGGGGTGGGGCCTGACATTTGTTTTTTTGAAGTTCCAGGGGGATTCCACTGTACATCAAGAGGTTTATGCACTGCGGTGCCTGGCCGGCTCACTTGGTAAAGCATGCAACTCTTGATCTCAGGGTCACGAGTTCAAGCCCCACATTGGACCTAGTGCTTACTTAAAAATAAATAATTTTTTATAAAAGTGCTAACTTTCTTTTTAAAAAAAAGGCCTATGCCCTGGAATCAGCAGCAGCAGCAGCCTTAGCTGTTGGATAAGCCATGCATTTGTTTGTTTAACAGCGATTTATTTAGCACCCCTGTTCCAGGCACTGTTCCAGGTGCTGGGAATACAGGGAGCAGAGGGGGTTCCTGTAGCAGGGCTCACTTTCTAGTGGAGAATACGAGAGAATATGAGCACTTGGGTGTGTGCACTTGTTTGAATGAGCGTCATGTCCTTATATCCCATGATTTATGTCCACATGTGTGTCATCTACTGTTTGGTGGTTTCTTTATGCTTCTTGAATCTTTTTTATTCAGTTATATAAAGACCTGTCAACATCCTGTAAAACATTTCAGGTATGGAAGTGTAGAAATAAACCCATTAGACCTATGGACAATTAAATGATTTCTAGGAGAATCATTGATTATAATTCTCAGGCTTCCCGTATGGGATTTCGGTATCATTTGGTTAAATCGGTCAGTTCAGCCATGCTAGGGGTGGTACTCACATGTTGTAGCCCTCTATGGCCATGAGGACTGAACCAGGAGCTTCCAACTCACCTTTGTATTCTTAGTTTGTTAAAATAGATGGTCTCTGGCGTCACTTCCCTATGACCCCAGGTCCCAGAGGAAGGAGAGTAAATGCAGACAGGAAGCTACCCTAGGGATCCACAAGATCCCTAAGCCAGGCTGGATGCATTGCTCAAAGTGAACCCTGCACATGCCCAGAATGACCGGTCATGGCTTTCCAGAGACAGTAGGGTATTCTCCTAGCCTTATGAAGAGTGTCAGCTTCCTCCAGGGGCATTGGAACAAATACAGCATTTGGTAGGTGCCCCTCGGAGTCCATAGTTCTGGCAGCCATGAACCAGAAAGGGAAAAGGAAGGCAGAGGGCTTTAGAGGCAGAGCCAGAACTATATGGAATGAGGTGAAGTCCCCTCCCAAGTCTGCAGCCACCGCCCACCATTTTAAAAGAAATGTGCTCCATCCCAGCAAAATTAAAGTTACATGTTAATTGGCAGCTTACCCACGACTTGACCCCAAGAATTCTCATTCCTTGACCAGTTCTTTTCCCATCACACTCACAGAGAAAAGATCTCTTCCCACCCCACCATACCCCCATCTCGGTGCCCCAAAGAAACCCGTCTCTGCATTTTGGGAAAATGAAGTGCAGTATATATAGTTTTGTTTTTTGTTTTGTTATTTTGTTTATTCATGAGACACACAGAGAGAGAGAGAGAGGCAGAGACACAGGCAGAGGGAGAAGCAGGCTCTATGCAGGGAGCCTGATGTGGGACTCGATCCCCGGTCTCCAGGATCATACCCTGGGCCAAAAGCAGGCGCCAAACCGCTGAGCTACCCAGGGATCCCCTATATAGTTTTTAATCCAAGAAGCTGAACCATTGGTTCTAGAAACTTTGCTACCTATTTCTCTCACTGTAGCATAATGTAATTGTGTATGTACCTTCACGAGAAAAGGATTTGAAAGCATCTTTGAGATGTGTGACCATTTTTTCAGTGCTGTACCACAGAAAAGAGGCAATGTGATAAGACAACCGCATTAAAGATGAAAATTGAAATGGGATGCTGGGAACTGGTCCAGAGGAGAAGTAACATTTGTTACTGAAGCATGAGCAGAGGAGGAATTTTTTTTAATCCAGGTTTGAGACTGGCTCCGTTTTAAGGATGGTCATCACTTTACTAAGCATCCATGATGGCAGCCTTGATGTTATACTGAATTAAGCCAAGGTAAATGATTTGGGGTTTCTGTATGAGGATGCTGAATCAGGTATTTTTGGAAGACTCTCCTTTTCAGAAATAGAGGGGATGTTCCTTTATTCTCCTGTACCCCTCAGCTCAGTTCCCCAGAGAGGCAACATGAAGGATACTCCTGCCAAGTGGATCTTCATTCCTAAAAAGAGTTCTTGCCCAAAATATCTTCTTCTTGTGCTGATAAAGTGGATTGAACCATTTTGGGGAAGAAAACCTCTTTTTTAAGCCCAGGGAAAATCCTGTGCCGTCAACCCACTGCTCACTTTCCCCTGCATCTAGTTCTGGACCTTTTATCCTTCAGCATCAGCCGTGCTTCCAGAGCAGAAACATCCCCTAGCTCCTAAACAGTTGCCTAGTTGCCTAAAACCTCTCTAGCCAAAAAACTCCTAAGACCCCATGACCTCAAGGCCCGTGTCCTTGATCAAAAGCGTACTGTTCAAAAATTTGCATCAGAAAGCCTCTCTCATACCTAGAGATGTATGCCACCACTGGTCTCTCCTGACCACAGAGAATGTAATCTTTCAGGGAAACCCACAAAAAATAACACGTTACCTAAGGTAGCAAATGGGGGTGGGCCCAGAGAGAGAGGTTGAGGAAGTAAGAGCTGTGAGCAGCCTGAGGAGGGAGTGGATGGGCCATGCTTCATCCTCTTAGGGAGGGGGACACAGGGAAGGAGGAGGGGATTGCCATGCCAAGACTGAGTCCTCAGGGACTCAGGATTTATAGGGAGCAGCAGTGTACTGGGCACAGGTTACAGATGTTTTATTTTTGCTCTCCCCGTAGTCTACAGCCTAAAGGACAGAGACTGTCAGTACTAACATTGTGGCATGTTTTTATGCATAAAAAAGCCACCACAGGAAAACTTCAGATAATGTATGTGAATATGAAAGGTTGCCAAGGTGTGTTATCTAGTGAAAAATTGAAGAAAAGTATTTTTCATATAAACCCCTTTTTAAAGAATGGGTACAGGTGCGTAAGTATAAATACCTACCATTGGTGAGCATACCTAAATGTCTGTATCTGTATAGACAACTTTAGACAATTTCTGGGTGTCTGTACAAGAACATGTGAATCTGGGGGGCACCTGGGTGGCTCAGCGGTTGAGCGTCTGCCTTTGGCTCGGGGTGTGATCCCAGGGTCCTGGGATCGAGTCCCGTATTGGGCTCCCCACAGGGAGCCTGTTTCTCCCTCTGCCTGTGTCTCTGCCCCCCTTTGTGTGTCTCATGAATTAAAGAAAGAGGAAGGGAGGGAGGGAGGGAGGGAGGGAGGGAGGGAGGAAGGAAGGAAGGAAGGAAGGAAGGAAGGAAGGAAGGAAGGGAGGAAGGAAGGAAGGAAGGGAGGAAGGAAATGTGAATCTGAGAATGGGTCTTTGGGGAAGACATTTAATTCTCAAATTATATCTACCAGATATATATTTTTTCTTACAGTGAGCACACACTGTCTTCATAATATTTTGTTTAAAGAGGGAAGAAAACTTAGTAATAGGTAGATGCAGAAGCATGGGAGCATCTCTTTGGAGAGATCGCAGATTGTTGGCTCTGAAGCACACACAGGATGTCGAGGTGTGATGAATAGGAAGTCATGGCAGATATTTAGGAGCAGGTCCGAGAGACCTTTTTTCCATAGAAACGTGGCTGATCAAACCTTCCCTCAGGCTGCCTAGTGTGCCCCAACCCACCTGGAGTCAAAGTGGGGCCTTCCAGTGTTGATCTGTACAGTTCTAGGAGGTCTGTGCTGAACCAACCTACTGGATGAAGAAAGTTCTGGTTGATGACTCCCATTCTCATTTACCTGTAAATCTGAGTATGGAACCCAGATAATGTGACACCAATGCATGAGACTGAAAAAGAAGCTGCTCAAGAGGGAAATCTTTGCACCTTGGGGGTAGGCAAAGATTTCTTAGTTAGGGACAAACAAAACTGAGTCTTAAAAGAAATTCATAAATTGGACTTCATAAAAATGTAACGCTCTGCTTATTAAAAGCTGCTGTTAAGAAACTGAATAGATAAGCCACGGATTGAGGAAAAGAATATCTCTCACGAAGGACTTCTATCCAGAATGTTTAAGGAACTTTACAACTTGACAGTTGGGTTAAACAACCCAGCTGAGCAGTGGGCATAGACGTGAACAGAATTTTCACCAAAGAAGATACACTACGGGCCACTTAGCTCATGAAGAGATGCTCAACATCATCTGTCATTAGGGAGATAAACATTAAAACCACAGTGAAAGACCACCACACAGCCAGGAGAATGGGTAAAATTTTACAAGCTTGACAGTTTCAAGTATTGACAAAAGTGTGAAACAACTGGAATTCTCAGACATAGTCCGGCCTCTTGGGAGGAGAGTTCATCAGTCCCCTGTAGAGTTAGACATGCTCTTCCCAGCAGCTACCCAAGGGAAGGGAAAACACGTTCACAAAAGACAGATGCAGAAGCTCATAGGGGCTGCTTCTAGATGATCCCACTCTGGGATCTTCCATCTACAGGTGCACAGATAAAGTGTAGTTCTGTCCACACAGCAGGATACTGCTCAATAATGGAAGGAATAAGAAATCCACTGTGGTACTACATCAGGGAGAGAGAGAGAGAGAATGCAAACCAGGACTTGCCCAGGACAAGGGTGGGGGTCTGGCTGCGAATGGGCACAAGGAAACCTTGGGGTGATGGAAATCTGTATCTTGTGCTCTCTGTCTTCATCCTGGTGGTGGTGCCCCTGGTATACAATTCATCAGACTGGACACCGAGGAGGGCACGCACTGTGTCCCCTGGGGAAAGGGTCGCATGACCGTGATGCCAGTGTGCACACGATGAACGTAGAATGCATTTTCTCAAACCATTGCACTTTGCCTGTTTGCTAATTCCAACTGCTGAGATGTCAGGAGGAGGACATCCCCCATGCCTTGCACTCTCTTGCCTTCTGCCTTATAGGGCTATGTGTTTGTGCTCTTACCACACAGGAACTGGTCCATTCGGGATGCAAGGTAGGGCACTGTAGAAATGATCACGAATAAGATCATGACAGGACTGGGTGTGGCTCCTTCCCTAAATGCCCAGAGACCAGCAGGAGGGCCAAGGTGGCATGGGAGTCTTTGTCTGCAAAGGCCTCCACGTGGCACGTCTGATTGGGCAGAAGGATGGATTGGGAGACTTCTCCTAAACTTGTCCTGTGTTCACGTTGATGTGTTGATTTGGCCCAGCTGGGATGGGGGTGGCAGTCGGGGTGACGTTTTGTGGGTCCGAAGCACTTTCCAAGTTACCCCTTAGGTTCTGTGAAATCCATGTGGGTGTTGATGGTACTTTTTTCCTTCAAAAGCTGTCTTTCTTTTCTTTTCTCATTTCATTCCTTATGTCTATCCGTGGCCCTTTGCACCTTCCTCCCATGGTCCCATGTGTTTTTGAAGAATAAAGAACCACTTTAATTTTCTGGGAAAATAAATGGGAAAAGATTCCTGATTTCTTTCCTCTGGATTTCGCCTTGTTCTGTCCCCATCGAACCTCCTGGTCATTGAGGAAAAATCTGGGTCAGAGTCCCCTGGGGAGGCAGGGGCCACCCAGCCAGGCCAGCCCTGGGTGGCCAGCAACACTTGTGTTCTCGAAGATGGTAAGGAACCTTCACTCAGCCAAGAGACAGGTGTGTTTTCTCACTCAGCCCTAAGAGAGGAGGGGGTCTTTTCCAAGAAAAAAAAAAAAAAAAAAGGAGCAGGCGACTGCCTCAGTCCCTCCACTGCATCTTCTAGAAGCTCTGAGCCCTGCCTCTTGGCAACAGGCCGTGTGGGGAGGGCACAGGGCAGCAGGAACTCTCAGAGCTGTGAGTGGGACCTTGAAGTCTTTCAGTTCAACTAATATATATATATATATATTTTACTACCAGTGGGGAGCAATGACTGTTTTAGGAATTTCACCCCAGGAGTTGCCAAATAAGTTAATTTACCTGTTTCTCATACAATATTTCTCATACAAAATAAACCTTCACTCCATTACAGAGCATAAGTAACAGGCCTCCTGCAGGCAAAATCGAAAAAGGCCTACAGAATAAAGCTTCTTTCCTCCACCACCACCACCACCACCACCACCACCTCCTCCTCCCTTTTTTTGAGACATTGTCTTCTGGAACCAGCGTCATCCGTATTATTAATCGCTTGTGGGGCTTTATACTGCATCACATTACTCCCTTGGAATTAAACTGCACATATAAAGTATGAAAAATGTACTTTTTTAAACAGTAAAAAAGTCATTTCCTAGCATAATACCCAAAATAAAGTGCCGTGGAGCCATTAGTAGTAAATTGAATTTTTTGGTGTGTAATTTGTACAAAAACTGACAAGTGCGAGCGCTCCTGTCCCCCATGTCCCCCCCCCACCATCATTCGTCATTGGGTTTAGCGGACACAGAGGTGGTAATCTGCAAGGGCAAGCATTTTGATGTCGACTTCAATTGCACACTTCATTTATTTGGACAGGGCACAGGCAGCAGCTTCTGTCACGAGGCCTCACCGCACTATTAGCGCATTTCGCCCCAGGGCAGCTGGGACGCTGCGCTGGGGCAGATGTTCTTTTCAGCCTATTCAGTGACCATTCTTGGGGGTTGTTTACTGTTGCCATGGCAACTTTCATTTCCATAGCAGCAGCGCTGCTGTTTCTCACAGGAAAATGAATTTAGTTATAAAAGGATAATATTTTTCTCTGTCTCTGTATAACCTGCCATCTGTCAACTGGTGGATCAGTAAGGATTCAGAAACCTATTAAGAATTACAGCAACGAAGTGATGGGAATTTTTTTTGGGGGGGGGGGCATATTAAAAGCGGTAATAGATGCGGAAGCAGACATTGTGCCCCCAACATCGGGACTTTAATTTTTTTCTTTAGATTTTCAAGTACGTTTTCTTTAATGCCTTCACCACCTCTACCGCCACCGTGTGCGGGCACACACAGTCTCGTAAAACACAATTCACATTCTGCTGACAGATGGAAGTGACCCGAAGTCTTGTTTGTATCACACTAGATGCGGGTATATTTAGGGCTGTCTCTTCTTGGAGCTCTGAGCTTCCCCCGTCCATCAAAGATTCCTATAGCTGAACTTCGCATCGTCACCCCACTGCCTTACTCCGCCGTGCCAGGGTAGCAAGCTGCGGGGGGGGGGGGGCCACAGATCACCAACTTAACAGGAACATACAGTGCGATCTGTGAAAATCGCAAAACGAGGAGGGACCGTGCTTTGTCTGAAAAACTTACAACCTGCCCCTTAAATCTCATTCTAGAATGCCTTCCTCTCAAATCCAAACTGGAAGAAAGTCACCTTTGGGATAGCTCATCTAGTTCCTGGATGTTTTTTTTTTTTTTTTCTCTGTTGCTTTCATAAACTAACTTGCAGGGGGAAGAACACACACACGCACCAGCCCCGTTGTAAATAATGTTATTTATTGGTTGATTTTTCCAGATCCTGACATTGATGCTGCCAGTGCCATGATGCTTTTGAATACTCCCCCTGAGATACAAGCAGGTTGTGAGTAGATATTTCTATAGCCTACAGCACCATAGTTTGTGAACTTAACCTTCTCATTTATATACCAGGCCATAGGAACAACTAATGCTCAACTAGAACTTCCCTCGTAGAATCACTTCCAGAACTACCTCAGTGCATGATTACATGCATATGCGAACAAACGTGCAGCCATGCATATGTATGAATGAATGCATAGGTGTGTTTCTGAGATGACAGAGTTTTCATATGATCTCAGAGCTCAAGACTTGGGGGAAGGGAAGCAGACCCATAATGAGTCCCCATGGAGAGAACTTCCTTTCTCCCACAGGAGTAGTTCCTGGGAGTTTGTGGTTTCTGCTAGAAGAGGCTATGTCGGGCCAGTTTCACAGTTATGGAACTGAGCAGTGCCCATTTCTAGAAATTTCTTTCCCTTTTGGGACCTCATCAACAGCAGGCTACCATTTTATAGCTAGAGAGGAGAGGTAGCAAGGTAGGTGTAAGGAGCTTGGGGTGGCCTTGAAATGGACCATCACTTGGATGAGTATCATTCCCACCAGCCTTCCAAGCTGTCATAAAGAAGAGGAGGCCGAATTTAGCTAGCAGGGCTCCTGTCTTCACCTTCTGAGCAACATCAAGCTTGAGACAGCGCTTTTCCTTCCTTGAACTTCTCTTCTATCCACTGCCCCGTGTTTTTTCCCGCCTCTGGAGCTAGACTACCATGGTTTTAGAAAGGTCTCCATCCCGAGTGATGATCTTAAATGGAGGGATCTGTCCCCTCCTCCTCCTGACTTGAATCTAGTTCCTCTGCTCACACTTCACCCCCAGCCAGAACCCTGTTGAGCAGATGGCCAACTCACTTGCCAGGGTCTGCTCAGGACATGGCTGCATGGTAGCCTCCCGTGGATGGAACATACCGGTTGGAGATGATAGCATAACACAGCAGAGCCCACGACACTCAGGGACTGGTGCCTGCTGGCTCATCCTTAGGGCTGGGCCTTCAGCTTGTTTGGGGCTCTGGCTGCCTGAGGGCTGCAGGCCTCCTTAGAGAAATGCCCCAAATTGGAGAACATCCATTCTTGGGTGCTTTTGTCAGTAGCAGACTGATACGCAGTTCCAGACCATCCTTCATAGCCCTCCTTGGGTCACAGCCTTCCCCAGAGCTTTAGGAAATTTGACTCTATCCTATCTTTTTCCTTCCTTTAGAAGATTCAGGAGATGTGGCCACACATTCTCAGGGGAGACTCATCCCTCTGGGGCTGCCATTACCTGTTCTGAAAGGTGCAGAGTTCCCATTCTTTCTTTGCTCCACTCGGATTGCCAGCAGTTGAAGTGTTAGGCTGCCCACACCTCCGAAAAGCAAATGCCACTGCTTTTTGCCACTTGTGTATCTAGTACAGTCCAGTAACTAGTAATGTGGTTTTTCAAAGATATTTGAAGTTACAGAGAAATTGAAACAAAACAAAACAAAAAAACGCCATTCTCAGATAACATTGCAGGAAGAGTACAGACCGGGTTGTAACCAAGTTACAGTCTGAAATGGTTTCCAGAATCAGATTGCATAACTTATCCTGGGGAAACATACTTGTTTCATCGGAGCTGTGCAAGATTCTCTAGCATCTTCCTTAGCCCCCAGCCACTGTACATGGTGATCGTTGGCCTAAAGACATGATTTTGATGAACCAAAATAATGGAATTAAGAGGGACACGGGCAGGGGGATTGGTCATTAAGGAATTCCCAGCAGCTTCCATGCAAGTCCATTATCCCAAGGTTCTTGAGCACAGGTAGAAAAGAAACAGGATTGATCGTGATTCGCTGACAAGTGAATGGCTTTTAATGTTCTCGTGGTTAAGTGAGCTTCTCCCCACTCTCTCACCACAACAACCCAACTATAAATAATGACTTTTTTCGGGGATCCCCGGGTGGCTCAGCAGTTTAGCGCCTGCCTTGGGCCCAGGGCACAATCCTGGAGTCCCGGGATCAAGTCCCACGTCGGGCTCCCAGCATGGAGCCTGCTTCTCCGTCCTCCTGTGTCTCTGCCTCTCTCTCTCTCTCTCTGTCTATGTCTATCATAAATAAATATAAATAAATAAATAAATAAATAAATAAATAAATAAATAAATCTTTAAAAAAAATAATTACTTTTTTCAAGGTATCCAGAGTCTTGCGTGGAAATACTGAATTTGAGTTTCAAAAGCTCGATGTTCATGTGTTGAAGCCATAGGATCATTTTTAGGCTTTTCTTCCTCCCTCGCTCTTAACCACTGTGAGAAATCCAGCTTCAGCCTTCCTGAAGGGGGGCTCCAAGGTCCTTCCACGAAGGAAAGAACCAGGAGGCCCACAAAAGTCATGGAAGGAGAGGCCCACTGACAGGTGCAGCCAAGAAATCCGTGTGTAAAGACTCGGGAGAGGGGTAGGAGCAGCATCTTTGTATTCACCTTCCCATCGACCTCACCCCAGTGTTGAGTAAAAGCCCCTACTGGTCAAGTGAGAGCTTGGTCAACAGCCCAGAGTAAAGCTCCCGAGGGTGGGGGAACAGGACTGTAGGAAGGACGTGAACCTGCCATGAGTGTCCTCTGCGTGCACTTGGGAAGCCAGTCAGCCTCCTGTAAGCCCGTGGGAGGTGTGTGTCTCCACCCATGGCCTTGGTCTTCTCTCAGCATTTCTTGGCTTCTCTTCCCCTCCCTCCTGTTTTCATTTTACTTGGGTCATGTTTTTTTTTTTTTTTTTTTTTTTTTTCCCTGAGATTCAATGAGTGCCTTTTGCAGCTGCCATCCCCCTGCCTCACCAGCTTTGCCCAAGGCCTGGAAAAAGCAGGAGGTGATTCCTCCCTGACAAGATTCAGAGGCACCAGCACCCAGCCATGGCGCTGGAGGACGGGCGGCCTGGCCCGTGGTGTTGGTGTGCGTGTGTCCCCGGGTGGACGTGTGAGCGCAGCGGGTTCAGGCGGCCCCGTGTCTGCACCGAGGCTGCTGTGCTCTGCTCCCCAGGCCGGGTGGTGGCTGAGTGCTGTTTACAGAGCCTCCCCGGGCGTGCTGCTATTTATAGCCTCTTGTTTTCCCCTCCTGGGCTGTGCGGTGCCCTGTTTGAACAGAGGCCACCAGCCTTGTCTGTCCGCCGCGGTCACTTCCAGCACTAAGAAGCTGGCCCTGGGTGGCTTGAAAGCCTTTTCCTTTGCCATCGACCTTCGTGGCCACTCCACTTAAGGTCACCAGACGGCAGCCACTTCGATTGTTTCCTGTCATCCTCCCTGGGCCCAGCATCTGCAAAGCCAGCTCGGGGCTGGCAGACCGGCCACCGGCCAGGCCAAGCTGAGTAGATCATACAAAGGAAACTTCTCAAGAAGCTGGTGAGAATCCCAGTCGGCCGAGCCCCTTTATCTTTGAGGAGGGGCCCCACATTGCCCCGAGGGAGCTCAGCACCCCCCCACCCCATGTTTTGCTTGGGTCCCCTGTGGGCTCCCTCTGCCTCTCCTGATGACCTGATGCTTCCTTTTCGATGAAGCAGCTGTGTGCATCTCCTCCAAACCAAAGGCTTCAGTGTTTTGTCCCCATTCCCAGCAGCACCAGTGATGAGGTTATCTTTTCCAGACTTTGCCATCTTGCAGCACGGGGATCATCCTACAAGGTGCGCCATTACATCTTACATGCGCTCTAGGACACTACTTCCAGAAAAATCCGCACGGGACATTGCTGCCTCGTTATCTCTTGAACTTTGGATTCTGCTCCTAGTCAGATCCATCCACCTCTTCCCTCCCTCTCCCCATAAAAGTGGCTACAGAGACTAATTCCAGCTTCTAGAGTCTACTTAAGTACCTGCTTTGCAGTTCCCCTTTGACAAGCCCTGTGAGTCATCTTTAACCCCAATGGAGGGATTGTTATGAAGTCAGATCACCATTACTCATCTTCAAAGGCTTATATAATCCCTAGTTGGAATGTTCCCAGAGAGGAACACTGGATAATAAACAAAACAACAAAATGGGACAAGCCGAGGGGAGGGACCGAGGCGACGTTCCGCACCCTGCCTGGAAGAGGGAGATGTATCCAACACACCAGGCACCGGAGAAGGATGCCAACCGGGACACAGGCTCCCCCATTCCAGCCCCCTCCCCAGCATCCTTCCAAAGTAAGCAGGTGGAAAGGCCGACTTCGGGAAAGGGAAGGATTATCGGAATCACTTGCTGCTCAGCTTATGGCCTCTGGTAGCGTTAGCCAGGGCTGCCCTCCAAAGGCAGCAGTAGGAGCTCAGAGGTTAATTTTAGAAGCTGTGAAAATCAAGGAAGCTGAGCATCAGGAGGGAAGCTAGGGAAGCTGGGATGGGGAAGTGCTGAGGGTGGCAAAGCCTAGAGGGAAGTTTGTCTTGTGCCATAGACATTTTTTTTTTTAGATTCTCAAGGTGATGACATTGAGATCCCAGTGAGCAATGCTGCTTGGTTCATGTGTGTATTACTTTCTTCCTGGTTAAAAATAAGGACGTTTAGTGTCACTCTCTAACGTAAGAGAAAGCAGTTGAGCAGCAAGAACTGGGAGCTCTGGGGCTCCTGTCCTTGGCACCTCATCCCAGCAACTAGAGAATCTCAGACGTGTGTCTTCCTGCATGTAAAAGCTGAATATTGAACTCATGTAACAGAACGGAATGGTGCTGGGGGCCTGTGCCTTTGCAGTGAGAGCCACAAACATGTCTAGTTTCTCACTATATCCCTTCACAGCTGGAGCCGAGGTACCCATTTCAGTGCATTGGGTGGGCTGGGCTGGTTGGAAAGTGCTTGGGCTTTAGGTGTTTTACCCCAAGGGTAATACAGAGTAAAAGGAAGGGAAAGACAGACGTGCTGACGGGCAGAGGGCTGAGGAATGCATACATGCTCCTTCACAGTCCCCTGAATCCAAGACTGTTAAATATGGACCTCAATGCCTTTCACAGACATTTTAGACTGGCTGTGATTCATTTTCCAGAAGCCTCGTTCCTGACGCTTGGGGATGGAGACAGGAAGGAGAAAAGATGGGAGAATAGTTAAGTGTCACAGCTGGCTCCTGGCAGCCCGTGAGCAAATACGAACGCGTCGCCATCCCAACATGAAGAGCGTTGCCAGTGATAAGGACTGAGAAGTGGCAGGGTTGGCAGGAGGAGCACTCAGTTGCAGCTCATTTGAGAGCAAACTCCAGGAGTCAGGAGAAGAGCCGAGTTTACAATGCCAGAAGTCTTGGAAGGTTCAGGAAATAGCACAGGGAAAGCCTTTTAATGCTTCGGGATAGCTCTGTCCATGAGATTCTCTTTGAAGTGACTACACTTCATTCATCAGGAAGATGTTTTTGTGAGTGAATGCAGAGAACTACAAAAAGCATTAAAAGGCTGGAAGAATTTCCCCCGTGTCTTGACCCCTCACCCATAGGTCCTGTTCCTTAGAGATAATTAGCAGGAAGACGCTAGAGAGATGGGATGGGATGGTGGAGGGATGAACAAGATGATGATAATGAGCTTCTTTAAGGGACCAGCCACTGAGCTAAACAGTTTATATCAGTCTTATTTAATACTCAAAACAATCCTATGAGCTATGTTTATACTGAGTTTACAGGTGAGGAAACTGAGGCACAGGCAGGTGAAGGCACTTGCCCAGAGCTGCAGGGCTAGTGGTGGGACAAGACCAAGACAGGGACAGAAGCCGTGCTGCCCTAGGCTTGTACCCTTAACCACTGCGGAACACTTGCTCCCTGGAGGCTTCAATGAGGTGAGGCCCACCAAAGGACCCTGGTCTCTAGTCCGTGCTCACTGGGGACTGGCTTCCCTCCTTTGCTCTCCATCCTGTTGGACATGCCCCTGGGGCTTACCGTTTCTGGGCACTTGGGCAGAGGACTCCGAGCTGGGGCAGTGTCCTTGGGGTTGCTTTGTCCTCTGGCTGGCAGATGACTCACTGGCCGTGCCAGAGTCCGGAGAACCTGTGCTCTGTGACTCCCTATCTGCCGTCTTCACTTTCCAAGGCACCCCAGTCTCTGTCCCAGGATTTTAGGGGTTTCAGGCATTTTTCTCACAGGGGCGACTCTGACATGTTTCACACGATGGGGACAGAATCGCCATCGAGAGTAGTCCCTGCTCCTCCAGCACGCACTGTGGCCAGAAGATGGCCAAGGTCTTCCAGCCTGGTTCTAATTCTCAAGGACTCGTCTCCTTCTAATGGGCTCTCAGCTCACCTGGAATGGAGAAAGCCTGGGCTGCCTCAGGATGCTCTGAGGATGATGGTGGTGGTGGTGATGTTGCTGCTGCTTACATGACTAAGATGTATTTTCTTTATTAATTCAGTGAAATCTCCACCATGTGAGATAAACCCCATTTCTGTCCCCATCCTCTTACTGGAGTGGCTCGCTCAGGGGACACAGGCAGGAAATGACAGAGATGGGACGCAGACTCAGGTCCTCCCAACACCAGCATCTGGCTCTCAGCCACTACATGCCAGACAAGTTCCCTGCTCGGAACCCTTTAATGGTTTCCCCAGTACCCATGGGGTGGAGCCCAAAAGCCTCTCATTCCCACAGAGCATCATATGCCCTACCAAAATTACTCTTTGTTCTTGTGCACATTGTGATTTTTACTACTTCCTCTCCGCCTCTGAATGCTGACTTGGATGGTGCTTTCTACAGGGAGTCTTTACTTTGGGTCAGGGGTCTCCATCCTTCCGTGCCTACAGACCCCCCCTGCCCCAGCACTTACCACAATATATTTCCCTCGCCTCTTCAATTCTGTCTCCTGTATAACTGTGTCGACCCCTTGTCCCCTTCATCGAATACATAAGTGGGTACTTGCTATGTTAACCCATTAATGGATACAATCTATGTATGGGACTGTTATAATTTTGCTGGCAAGAATTAGTGATACTGATTTTAAATTTTTTAACTTATTTTAACAAGTAGTCCTATCTATCAAATTCACTCGCTCTCCTGGAAAAGATCCCTAGTAACTGATATCTTCAATAATATTATAAGAATTAAACAGAGTCTATGGCTGTCTGGCCATTTCGAAGAGACTCCCAAGCAGCAAAATAGCTGAAAAACCCTTTGTCACAGTCCCCAAAAGAGACAAACAGAAAGTCTCTCTTTTCAAACAACCTGATGCATCTGTCTACAAACTCCAGAGTTCTATGGATTTTTGCATGTCTGTCCTTGAGAATTATGGGTATTTTTCCTGCCATGTTTTATTGTAAAAGTTTTCTAAATTTAGTTCCTCCGTTTACGTCTATGATCCGTTTCTAATTAACTCATTTATGGCATGAGGTGAGGACCAAGGTTCATTTTTTTCCCAAATCTCCAGTTGTTCCAACCCTGCTTTTCTCCATTGTGTTGTCTGGATACCTCTGCCAAAAATCAGTTGGCCATGTATTTGGGGGTTTATTTCCGAAATCTGTTTTCTTCCTTGATCTCTCTCTCTCCACTTACACCAATACCACCCTGTCTTGTAGCTCTGTAAGAAGTCTTGAAATCAGCAACACAAGTCAGTTAATATAAATTTTAGACACTCTTGCTTAGAACTCATCAGCTAAGCAAAATAGGATACTTACCTTCAGTATCACATTATGCAGGTTTCATGCTTTTAAGACACTTGGTTAAGTCTCCTGTCTCAAATGATCTGCTATCTGAAATCAGGCTGCTGGTAAGGGATATGGGTAAGAGTTCCTGATCTAGTGCAGCCTGCTGTCACAGTTCAATATGGTAAGAGAAGGGCAAGATTCCGGCCCACTGGACTGCACTGGTAGTACTGGCTTTGGGCACTGATTTCAGTTCTGTCTCCCATCCACCAGCGGCTGGGGCTTTACACTAACCTAGGAAAAAAGTGGCAAAAATATTAGCAAGAGCCACAGAATTCTCAAGGACTCGGTCTGTATAGCATTATCTCATATTCAGGAGTGGACATTGACCCTACATGAGGGACATCTAATTAACCTTGGAATATTTATGTAAACATGTCTTTAGAAGCCTAAAAATTACAGGAGTAAAAAGTAATGTTTGTGTTTTGTCAAGAGCATGCCTCTCAATATGGACTTTAAAAACTTAATATCCAGAAGGGTTTTCATTTTTGAATGCATAATTTTCTAGAGCCTCTTTGGTGTGGCCTTTGTTTGAGAAAGCGTGATTTATCCACCTTGCATCTGGATGAGACTGTGCCAGGGCTGCTAGATGAGCACAGCCAGAGCTCTGGGGAGTCCGGATGCCATTCAGAGGAGGAAGCAGAGATGTGGGTAACTTGCACGAAGTCACAGGAGGAACTAAGATGAAAGCTAAGGCTGTGAGCCCTGAGGACACGTGGAGCAGTGTTGGTAGTACGGGACGAGTATTGGCCTGAAACAAATGAAAAAGATGGACTGTTGGGGGTTTCTTGGGGTTCCCCTGCTGTGTGACTCAGGTGTGAGGCCACTGGGAGATTGTCTGGAAAAGGACAGGATCTCATGGTTGCTGGCAAAAAGGTTGCCCTACTGTTGCTCAGGGGATGAGGGTATTTCGGAGAAGGCAGGATGATGAGACAACTCTCGGGAGATTTGGTTGGGGGAAGCTTCGAGAGAGTAGGAAGTGGGCCCTCCAGAGTGGGCTCTGCAGGGTTCTGAGGCGGGAACCAGAGCTTCCCAGCCAACCCTCCACTTCCAGCCGACACTGAGGAAGGGTCTTTCCTCAGGCAGCAGAGATCATCGTGAGCATGAACTGTGTTGTGAGCGCTGAGGTGCCACGTAGCTTGTAAGATCAGCTTTGCTGTTGTCTTGGCTCTCTCTTTCCCTTGTTAGATTAAGGACGCGTAGAAAGGTGTTCTCAGCTTCTGACTACGACCAGAGAAGCATGAGGGAATGAATGCTTTTGTTTGGTCATCGCTGCCAGACTTGTGTCTGTGTTCTTGGGGTCTTGTTAGGGCCTGGCTAGAAATAAAAGCTTATCTTAATACATGCAAGGAAATCATGTCTGAAGCCCATTTTTTAATACCCTTTTTTAAAGTAATGCATCAGTAATTTGATTGTAAAGTACTGGTCTGACATGGCTGACCGAATCTCTTTCTCTTGAGGCATGGTATCTTCCTTTCTCCTCAGTGTGCATGCATGTGTGTGTGTGTGTGTGCGTGCGCGTGTGCGTGTCCGTTTCTCTCTGTCTCTGCTTCCTATGCCAATACCACTTTCTCTCTCTCCCTCTCTGGTGTATCCAAAACTTCTGACTCGAAGCAGAAATCATCACACCTGAACTCACCTGTGGTGTCTCTCTCCCACTTGCTTTTGCAGTGCCCCCTGGAGTGATACAGAATGGAGCGCGGGCTCTGAGCCGAGGGCTGTTTCCCGGAGTCCGGCCTTTGCCAATCACTCCCATCGGGATGACGGCAGCTGTGAGGTAAGGGAGACGCCCCCTGGGCAGAGCTGGCCTAAGGAACGCAAAGGGCGCCATGTGTCCCACGGGCCCACTTGGGATGGAGAGGCCCAGCCTCTCACTTGGGAAGACAGTACAGCTGATTTGGGTGTTCAGAAAAGTCAAAGTAACTCCCAGAGACCCCAGGCTTTTCCTTCTGGGCTCAAATTATCTTGGTCTCTTTGCATATACGAAGATAAAGACAAATTAAGCTTTTTTTGTTGTTCTAAGAAGGGGGGGGCAAGTTGGGTAGAAGGAAGTAGTGAGCAAGTTAGTCATTCGACTCTAGGCTAACTGGTCTACCTCTAGAGTGAAACGCAAACTTGCAGTGAGTGGGATATAAATCACAGCCGGTGTCCTTCCCTTGCTCAAAATCAGATCAGTTGCCAAACCACATGAACTCTTCTTGGAAAATTGCTTCCCTCCATCCTTCTGTGACTCCATTGCCGGTCCTGGATTAGTGTCTCTTCTCTAGCTACGACCCCTCACGGGTGCCAGTGTGAGTGCCGCCTCTCATCTTCCTGCTGCTTCTTTGCCGCCCCCCGCCACCCACCCATCAGCCACTGCTAGACTGATTGCCTAAAATGTGTCTCTCTGGCTGTCCAAAGAAGCACCTTCTTTGACTCCCACACATCAGCCTGACATCATCACCCCAGTCCTCCCATCTCCTCGAGCCAAATCTGTTCCCCAAATATGTCCAGTGGTGGCCCATCTTACCCACTCAGTTGCCTCTATGTAGACATCCCTCAGCCTCCATGTGCAAAGCAGCACCCCCTTCAAGGTCCATCACAGGAACACTTGCTTTACAAAGCAACTGTGGATGGATTTCTCTTTGCTTTGAAAGCCCCATGCTTTGGTTGTGGCCATTTGATGAGTGAACCTGTGTGGTAAAGTTCCTCTGTGTGTCCCCCTCTGCTCAGTAGTTCGCTTGCCATAAGCAGGGGCCAGGTTCTCACTTGCTTGGCTGATGGCTCCTCATGTTTGCATGGTGTCAGGCCCAAGCTGTCACTTGGAAGGCCCATTGCACTGAGCTGTGCACCTTCACAGCATCCTCTCCTTGCTCACTCTGCACTTTTGGATCAAGTTTGCATCTGAAGGCCATTTTATCTTAGTGAAGTCTCATGTCCGGCTAAGAGAAGAAAAGGAAGAGGTCCTGACGGTTGCCCTGCAGAGGTGGGACTCAGACTTAGGAGGAGCTGGTGGTGGAATTCCTGACCTCTGATGGCCCCCTCTCCATTGGGGCTGGAGTCTCTGAGCTCAGAGGAGGGACCTCAGGAGATCTCAGGATCTCCTGCTTGTGCAAGCACCCTAAGGGAATGTGGAGAAGTTGGTTCTGTAAGCATTTGAGGGTCTATAAGCTGGATTCAGCAACTATTACAGGAATGAACCATTGCCTCAGGTGAACAGGATACACACAGGAAGAAGGGGCATGTCCTTTCTTCCTCTACCCTCTTCCCAGGGTTTCTGAGGCAGCTCCTGTTGTCTGAGCCTAACATGGAGCCAGATGGTGCAGCAGACCTGGGGCTGGCATAGCCCGTCCCAGCCCACAGAGCACCATGGAAGAGTAGATTTAGGGCTGAGGAACACTAGCTTCACAATGGCACCACTTGCCTGATGGCTGTCCACTGTGAAGGCACTCGTAGTCTCAGAATGACCTCTCTGAGCCTCAGAGAAGTTTTCGGTGAAATGCACAACTGTTAGTTTGCAAGACTAAACAGGTTACCATGTGCATAAATAAGAGAGAACCTGACAGTCAAGGGAACTGTGGTGCATTGGTGCATTATCCAAATGCCAGCTCTGCACCCTCCACCTCCGTTTCAAGAGAAATTAGGGAGAGGAGTGTTGCAAACTCTGTAAGGTCAAGAACCTTGGTCAGAGGACTCTGCTTCCTTCATGCCCCAAATGCCTGGCAAATAATGGGCATGAGATGCTTTTGGAAAGAATAAACATAAATAATAGCCGTGGGGGTGTTTGCAGAACCCAGTGTCTATATAAAACCCATTAATAAGTCTTTAGGGTGCTGAGGAATCTTGTTTTGCTCTTTCACATTCATTGTAATTTAAAAAAATTTTTTTTTTTTTTTTAAATTAGACTATGTATCTGAGGTCAAAAGGAAAACAGTCCACAGAACAAGGGCACATGTCTTCCAGACCCTGTGGCAGTGACCAGGGGTTCCTGGGCGTGTTTAGCGCTTCCGCCACTAACCCCCCTGCAGCTTAGCCAGGGATGGAGGGAGGGCCAGAGAGTCATTAGCACCCACTAAAGACCAGTTTCCTACTCTGCTTTGCGTGATAGGTTTTCTGTGTGAGTCTAAGCGACTTCTCCTTAAGTGAAAATATTTGTCTTTCAGGGATTTTTTTTTTCCACCACTGAGTGGCAAAGGCCATGTTTGTTTGTCTTAACTCTGAAACTGTTATTGACATAGATGAAGTGTTACTTTTATTAGCTGATCATTACACAGCTTGTATTTGCTGGGTTCCTTTGCATATAATTATGATGTGAAATCTCCTTGTAAGAGTATCTGTCAATAGTGTAATTGACTTTACAGTGTTGACTTTTTACTCAATAACCTCAGAGATTGGCCCATCCTTAGGCGTTGGAAACCTGCTTATTTTTAAATTTGCCTGGGCATGGAGTCCTCAAGGCACATTATCCTCAAAATGACTCTCACACATCTTAAAGTTTTATGCCTGCCTGTGTCTTCTGTTTTCCCAGAGAAATTCCTTGCAGAGAATACACTGAATGGAACAAATGATGATAGCCCTAGAAGAACTGTTTCTGGCCCTTTCAGGAAACAGGAGCCCCAAATTTCTTAACATTTATAGCATTATGGGCTGCCTCCCAAGTAGGGACCATAGCAACTCTCTGGGATCTGGGTCACCTTGCTTCCAAAACTCTAAAGGCTCTTTTTGATCCCAAGTGATCATTCAGGTGGTAGAGAAGAATTAAATGTCCAGGGCTTGCCAAAAAGGACTGGGAGAAAATTGCTGAGGTTGGGGTCCTTCAAAAGCCTCGGAGCCCAAAAACTACATCTAAGAACTCAGGAACCAAGTTTCCCCAGTCCTTATTCTGTGGCTGTGGGATGTTGGGCAGGTGTGCCTGGCACATGGCGTGCACGAAGTAGATGTCTGATAAAATAAGTAAACACAAACAACCCAATTCAGAAATGGGCAAAGGACTTGAATAGACATTTCTCCCAAGAAGATATACAAATGGCCAAAGCACGTGAAAAGATGCCCTGCCTCACTGGTCAGTAGGGAACTGCAAATCGAAGCTATGAGATTCCACTTCACACCCATTAGGATGACTCGTAGCAACAGCAGAAACTAACAAGTGTTGACAGGATGTGGAGGACTTGGACCCCTTGTGTGCTATTGGTAGGGATATAACATGGTGGAGCCATTGTAGAAAACAATAAGGCAGTTCTCAAAAAATTAAAAATAGAATTACCATATGATCCAGCAGTTCTCCTTCTGGGTATATACCCAAAAGAACCAAAAGTAGGGTCTTGAAAGGATGCTTGTTCATAGCAACACTATTCACAAGAGCTAAAACGTTTAGGCAACCCAAGTGTCCCTCGACAGATGAATAAATAAGCAGCACGTGGTACATAACACACAATGAAACATCAGTCAGCCTTGAAGAGGAGAGACATTCTGACACATGCTATGGTATGGATAATCCTTGCGGACATTACATTAAGTGAAATAATCCAGTCAAAAAAGACAGACTCTTCTGTTCCACTTAATGCAAGGTATTTAGGGTAGTCAGAATCATAGAGACAGGAAGTAGAATGGTGGTTGCCAGCAGTTGAGGGGAGGAAGGACTGGAGAGTTCGTGTTTATTGGGTGCAGCATTGCAGTTTCATAAAAGGAAGAATTCTGGAGATGGATGGTGGTGGCTGCACACTATTATGAATGTATTCAATACCACTGACCTGGACAATTAAAAATGGCTAAGATGGTAAGTTTTTCACGTTTAAGTATTTTGCCACAATAAAACCAGTTGGAAAATAAAATTAATGATGTGGGGAGCCTCTTGGATTCAACTAGCCTGCCCTCTACTCACCTTCCCAGCTCCCCTTTCTGACCACCTGAAGCTGAGCCGCAAACCCCAGGAAAAGGCAAAGATTGAGCTTCTTATGCCACCTTCAGGACAGTGTACATCTGTACCCATTGGTTTTAAGAGGTGGTGGGGGTCATCTGAACTGCAGCAATTTATAAAATTAAAAGAAAGTTCCATCCAGTCACCATCTAAACCTGCTTAATTTGGGACACCTGAGTGGTTCAGTGGTTGTGTCTACCTTTGGCTCAGGTTGTGATCCTGGGGTCCTGGGATCGAGTCCTGCATCGGGCTCCCCACAGGGAGCCTGCTTCTCCCCCTGCCTGTGTCTCTGCCTCTCTCCGTGTATCTCTCACAAATAAATAAAATCTTTTTAAAAGTTTGTTTAAAAATAAATAAATAAACCTGCTTAATTTTATTTGGACCTCAAATGAAAACTGCAGTTCCCATGAAACATATAGTGAGTCAGGAATGAATGGTCTTACTATAATGTGGAGCATTAATACCTAAGGTCCTGTCAGAATAGTCCCCAGGAAAATTCTCAGCCTAAGATCTGCTCCTGCTCACCTAACTTTGTCTTTCCCCTTGAGAAGATGTTTGTAGGAGTTCAGGGAGCTGACAACCTTCAGTGTTAATATAGGGTGTTAGTCTAATTACAGGACCTGAGGGACGATTTGCCAGTGGTCTTTTTCTTTTTTTAAGATTTGATTTTTAGGTAATCCTTACACCTGTCGTGGGGCTTGAACTTAACCCCGGGATCAGGAGTCACCTGCTCTACTGACTGAGCCAGCCAGACATCCCTGGGCTCTCTTTTTTCAATTGAAGTATAGTTGACGTGCAATCTTCCATTAATTGCAGGTGTACAACATACTTGGACAAGTCTGTACTTTATGCTGTGCTCATGACAGGCGTAGCTACCGTTGGCCACTGTACAATGCTATCACAGTATCACTGACTATATTCCCAAAGCTGTACCTGCCAGTGGTCTTTTTATATTGTATTTTGCTTTGTTTTTAAAGACCAAGCACCTGTCAGCTTCGTCTTCTGAAATCACGGTCTTTGAAGGCAGTTCGGAATCTCAGGATTAGGTTATGCTTTATGGTAGGAGGGAGAGGAGGAAATACTACCGGCATAATATGGCTTATTTTTTATTTTTTTCTGAATTTATTATGATAACTGTAGGAATCTGTGCACTTCACCAAAGTTTTCAGATATATTGGCATAAAGTTACTCACAATGTGTCATCTTTTAAAACACCTTGGTAGTTAGGTTCCTTTTTCATCCCATATTTTAATTCAACATCACTCTTCTTGCTTAATCTTGACATAGTTTTTTGGTTTTCCTCTCAAAGAATCAAGCTTTGGGTTTTTTTTTGGTTTTTTTTCATTTATAATTTCCTGTCTTTTTGCAGGTTTATTCTTTTTTCTCTTTGCCTGGATTGGTTTCTTGCATTTTAAACTTTTCTCCTTTTTTGTATACAAGTTTAACATTAATGTCCTTGAAACTACTGCCTAGCTGCATCCCATAAGTTTTGATGCCTTTTATTTTCATTAATGGTGCAAGTATTTTCTAATTTCCATTTTGATTTCTTTGATCCACAGATATTTTTAGAACCATGTTTTTAAATTTTCAAACTGAGGAGAAGGTGGCCATTTTGTATTTTTAGTTACCTCCTCAACACTGATTACTAAGTACCAGGCATCACGGTCAGAGGGTTGCTCTGTAGACACTGCTGCTTTGAAATTGGAGGAGACTTGCTATATGGTCTAGTATATGTCAGTTTTTATAAATATTCTATGTGTGCTTCAATATGCCTTCTTCATTACTAACACATGTCCTGTATATGTCTATTAGATCAAGTCTGCATGCTAACCCTGTGTGTGTGTGTGTGTGTGTGTGTGTGTGTGTGTGTGTGTGTGATGGGGGGGTGGGAAGAGCAGGAAGGCATGCACACAGGAGGGAAGGCGGGCATGCTTGATCAATTGAATACTGAGAATGATTTATTAAAATCTCCCATTACAATGTGGATTTGACCATTTCTCCTTGTAGCTCTTTCAATTTGGGTTGTATGTATTTTGAAGCTATCTCAGCAAAGATATCCATGTTTAGAACTGTTATATCTTCCCGGTGAATTGAATCTTTATGAATGTTTAATGACTCTCTTTATCTGTAGTAATGATTTTGCCTTGAAAATCTGTCTTCTCTGGTTTTAATATAGCTATAGCTACACCAGCACGGGATGATAATGACATTTTCCATCCTTCACTTCTATTTTTTTGTCTTTGTATTTTAGGTTTTTCTCTTAGGAAAAAAAAAACAGCATTTAAAAAAAAAATCTGTGTTAATGATCTTTACCTTTTAGTAAAGATTTTTAGCCCTCTTTAATAACATATTTGGATTTATTTCTGCTGTTTTCATTTTGCATTTGTTTGCCCTATTTCCAGATTCTTTTTCCTTTCTTGCATTATTTTAAATTGATCAAGAGTCTCCCATTCCTTTTTTTCCTTCTAATGGTTTAGAAGTTACATATTCTGTTTCTCTTCTTTTAGTGTTGATCCCAGAACTTGTAACATGAATATTTTAAAATGTTTAAAGTTAATCAATACTTTTAACCTCCTGATCAATACAAGGCCCTTGGAATGCTTTAACTGCTCTTCTCTCTGCGTCATCTCAGATGATGTGCTACAGTTGTCCATTACTTTGTTTCTATTTCAGGTTTTTTTTTTAAGTCACTTAGTCATGATTATCATTGTGTTGTTCAGTCAATACTTGATTGCATTTTTTTGCTTATCATTTCTTCTTGCATCTCAGACCTTTTTTTTTTTTTTTTTTTTTGGATCCTTTTCCTTTTTTCCTGAAATATATTCTTAAGTTCCTTATAGTGAGTATCTGCTTTTAGTTAAAAGCCTAACAGCTTCTTGTCTGAAAACATATTTATCTTGCCTTCCTTCTTAGAAGATAGTGTTACTGTATATATAGTTCTAGTTTAATCGTTCTTTCTTTCCTCTCTCACTTTGAGAATATTTTTCCAGTTTCATCTCTTGCTTATTTTATCTTAACTGGTATTCCTCTTTATTTTTTTTTAAGATTTATTATTTTAGAAAGAAAGAGCTCATGCATGACGAGAAGGCAGAGGGAGAGAGAGAATCCCAAGCAGACTTCCTACTGAGCACAGAGCCCACCACAGGGCTTGATCCCAGGACCCTGAGATTACAACCTGAGCCGAAGTCAAGAGTCAACTGACTGAGCCACCCAGGCTCCCTACTGATACTCCTCTTTAGGGGATATGTTCTTTTTTTGCTACTTTTAAATTTTCTCTCTTTTTTTTTTTTTTTTTTTTTTCAGTACCTTTCATCAAAACGGGAAAATTCTCTGATCGTTTTCTCTTCAATGTTGGGTCTCCCCCATGTTCTGTTTCATTCTGGAACTCCAGTTGGATTTACATTGGTTCTTCTTACTATAGTCTGGATTGCCCAATCTTTTTCCACATTTCTGTCTCTTTGTCTCTGCTGCAGGATATATAGTCTCTTCAGATCCATCTTCCAATTCACTGCTTTTTTTTTTTTTTTCCTCTAATTTTTCACTTTCAGCTTCATTTAGGTTAATTTCAGGGGTGATACTTTTTTCATCTTGGGGAACTCTGATGCTTTCCAAAATCTGTCTACTTAGATTTCATAATCTTTTCTTTTTTTCTAATATTTTTCAACTCCCACTTTCATTTCTGTGAACATGCTTGACATCATGTACCTACTTATTTCAGTATTTGCCAGCTTTGCAGTTTAGATTCTATAGTTGGTTTTTCTGTTGTCTCTGGCTTATGGTAGCTTATTTCTTTTGTGGGTTTTTTTTTTTTTTTTCTATGAACCTGTGTTCCTTGAAGTCTTATCTGCGTGAATTCCTCATGACCTGATATTATGGATTGTCCTTCCAAAAAGATTTTGTATTTTCTTTCAGTAGGCACCCCTGGGCACTGGAAATTAAATTTAGTTTGAGGCCTTTGGGTCCACACAGTGGACTTCTGGCATCCTACCCACAAGACTCAAGGCTTGGGATTAAAAGAAACTCAGGAGGCTTTTCTTATTTTGCGTCACCTCCGGAGCAGAGGTTGAGGCTGGCTCTTATCCCCACTATCTGCCTGTGGGGGCAGTTACTCTTCCCTAGAACCTCACTGAACTGAGTGTATCATCATTCAGAGGTCCTAGCTTTTTACATTTACATAACATTTTTACATTTATACATTCCTAGTGGCCTGCTTGGTGGTTTTAGGTTATGAGCTTTCTACTTGAATATTTGATTAACCTTAGTATGTGGGGATCTTTGATGGCTTAAATTCAGGTTGCATTCTTCAAGAGAGGATTTGCTTTCGAAACTTACGCTGGGAGCCTAGGGACCAGTACACCTGAGGCCATCTTAATCCCCTTCGAGGAGCCTCGGTAACCGTGGAGCTGGCTAGAATCAATCTTCTGCCACTGTCCCCATCATCATGAGTTTGGGCTCTGTCCCAGGGCTAGAATAGACGTTTGCTCTAGGGAAGCCCTGGCTTTCTAGGTTGCCTACTACCATTTCAGAGTTTGTCCCTTTATTTTTTTAACTTTGTATTATGTGACATTCTTTTGGTACATGTGTGTTTGCGTGGGTTTCTGAGATTCCCCTTATTTTCCAGTGAAACTAGCAATGACTTAAAACTGTGTTGTTGTACCTTGTCCAGGATCTTTTGTGTAGTAGTCAGAAGAGTGTCTTCCAGATGTCTTCTCTGCCTCCTGGCTGGAAATGGAAGCCCCAAGCCATCTCTTCTCTTCGTGTCTTTCTACCTGTGTTTGGTTTTAGACAAACCGCTACACTAGCTCCAGCTCCACAACTGGTTCACAATCCCATTAATTGCACGCTTGACCAAAATCCAGAGTTCTCAAGTCAATCCCCTGAGAGGACAACTTCACCCTAAATGATAGTCTCTAGATTTAAAACTCGGTTCCAGAGAAAACTCTTGTGCCCAGGGGCAAGGTGGAGGTGATAATGAACCAAGAGAGGAGACCACAAAATGGCCATATCTCATTAGAATCTGTACTTTGACTTGTTAGTTGCAAGCATTGCTCATTCCCGGTCTGAGCTAATATGATTTCTCACCTTTTATGTTTGATATTTCCCATCAATTTGACAAGAGAACGAATATCAGGTTTTTGAGATTAGTAACACGTGCTTTTGTCGAGGCCTAGTAAAATCAGATGACTGTAATTTATGCTAACATGATCATCATGAGTGGTGTTACATAGAAGTTCAGTTATATCTGTAAAATGGCAGACGTCTCTAATGTATCTCATGCTCATTTCAATGAATGATTTTGAAGAAGCAGTTGGATATTTACCGTCCAACATGTTCAGGATGACTGGTTCCTTCTTTTCAGTATGTGGCGTCCCGTAATGACAACCCCTGGCAGCAGGAGGTGTTCGACACCAAGTCCGTGCAGCTGGCTTGTTCCGCCACGGACAACATCACATCAAGTTATTCATAATTGAAGGAGCTTGTCACTCCCTGCTGGGTTTGTGTATAATTTATGGATTACAGGCCCATTGCTACCATCTCAGGGAAAGTTAATTTTATCAACTGAGAGAGATACGTTTATATTTTAATTCCTACTCCTGGAACTTAACGTCTGCATACCTGTTTTTATCCAGAAATGTGATCAACAGGTATATTCGGTTTCTTGTGTTCATCACAACTTCCCTACCCGAGAGAGACAGAAAGATACTTCAAATTCCTGCTTGAGCTGTCTTTGAGAACTAGCTGGGGCACCTTGGACAAGTCAACAGGACTTAGGTAGTTTCTGTTCGTTTAATCTGTAAAATGATTGGTTGAATTTGGCCAGTGTTCCAGCGTGTGGATTATGGAATCACTTTTGGCGTGCAGCATGGTTCTGGGCGGTACCAGAGACCTTGCCATACAGAACAGTAAACTCATGGGCTACAGAAGTGACATCCTGTTCTATTCTCCATGTGATTGTAGCGTGTCTTTAGGACTTCTCTCATGCTTGTTTATCTCCTTTAAGAAAGAGAAAGTCTCAGGTCCAGAACCTTTCCTCCTGTAATAGTCTGGAGCTCGAATGTTTGGTCATCGCTGTCATTCTGAGATCTATCTCCCACCTCCCACTCCAGATTTTTTATTTTTTAAAAAGTTTCTTGTGGAAAAGAAGAAAAGCAAAATGAACAGCAGCTGCCTTTCACCTAGATTCACTAAGAATTAGTCTTTGGCAGTACTTGCCTTCTTTCATACTCTTGCTCCCATGATTCTCTCCCCCTCGCTCTTTCTCTGTATATCCTGTGCTGCTTAACTGTGGTAGTGAAGTGAATTATTAGCTCCATGTTGTTAAAAAATAAGGTTTCAGAACTAAATTGATTTTCTCAAAGCCCGCCATAGCCCAGTTTGCTCATCCAAGTGTCGCTGGCTTCACTCTGAGACTGTTTTATGCCAGTTCAGTAGACCAATTATTTTGGATTTTACAGCTGTTACCTGAAACAACAAAGATCAAGAGAACCATTATCCGAGACTTTCAATTTCATTTGTTTAATAACTATTAATAGCTACCTGGGCAATTAGTTACATTTATCGAGTTTCATATTTGGAAACACCTCAAAGCAATCTTCCTAGCCACTTTTATGCACCCAAGACAGAGCCAAGAAACAGGAAGCCTGCAGAAAATAGATATCGCAGGGACCATTCCCCAAAGCTCAGAGGCTGTGTTTGCAAGCAGGCCCATCAGGAATTCCTCTCTCGGGTCCTCTTTCCTCCAACTTTATACCCTGTCCCCATAAGCCTCCTGGCCCAGAATAGAAAGAAAACAAGAGTGCTCAGGTAAGCATGTCCCAGCAGCAGGAAACAGCAGTGAGCCGTCTGACGGTAACAGGGGAAACCAAGGCAGAAGTCTCAAGTACCACTAAGAACCATCCTCTCCACTCAGAACTCGTCATTTCACCATCACCCCACCCTGTGAGGGAGACGAGCCTGCTGCAGGTCGCTAGTTAGCAGTGCTGGGATGTGAACAGAAGCCTGTCTGCCTTGAAAGCCAGGCTGTTCCTAGAAGGACTGGGCAGAGGTGGTATGAATCTGGGGTCACAGAGGACAGGACACAATCTGGGAGGCCCTTCTGGAGACTGCTAGGACTTCATGGTGCGCATGAATCGTCACTGTGGCCTTGTCTTTGCTGAGGTTGACCCTGATGGCCCTCAAGCATTTTGCTGGTGCATATGACAGTGGGGCTTCTCACCACCAGCTTCTCTTTAGCAGAGCACTGTGGGCCCTGGAACCAGAAGAGGGGAGACTCCTTGGCTTCACTCCCTGCTACTCCATTTACACCAAGGACTCTCCTCCCCTTCTACTTTCTCTCTGGGCTGCAGCCAGGGTCTTGTGGAGCCTCACAGCCCACAGGGATGGCAAGAAAAAGAGGGTAACAGCTTGTGACTGAATCTTCTCGTTGGGCACAACCCCAAAGGCCTGCCAGGTGCCATACGTTTCGGGGGTATCCAGTAAGGCGTGTTAGGGGAGACCCACAGTATCTCCCCAGACTTCGTGCTCTCTGCTGCACAATTGCATCTGCTCCAGCACTTGCTCAGTGTATGTTGTGTGTCCACTCTGGGCCCGGCACATGCTAGCCACTGGGGGACGTATCATGACCGGGCCCCGTCTTGTGGAGCTAACACTCTTCACAGGAAGCACACAGACATCGAACAAGGCATCACGCAGCTCGCACAGACGGTGGGAAGTGCTCTCTGTGGAGGGAACGTAGTAGGAGTGTGTACAGTTGGGGGTGTGTAGGAAGGAAGGAAATGTGTGCTCATTTTCCCCAGATCTCCTAGAAGCACGTCATTGGGTGGATGGGCTTACAGGACACAGGGCGGGCATGAGGCAGGAGCACACCTCTCCTCCCTGCCCACAACCGTCAGCCCTCCTGTCCAAGGTCAGACGCCAGGTCTTCCACAGACCTTTCCTCACCCTCCATCTGTTCCCTCCAGCTCGAAGTGATCCTGAGATTCATCCCTGACCACCGCCTCTTCTGAACACTCACTGTGTCCTGTGCTCTATCAGAAATACAGCTGCCATCCAGGCAGAATCAGGGCCCGCCCCTGGGACTGAGTGGCCTAAGGAGGAAAGGACATCACAATCCTCTCCCTCAGGCCAGGCACTGGTCCACACAGACGGGCCTTCCCTCCTGCCCTCGGCCCCACAGCCAAGTGGGTGCAGTCACCCTCCCCTTTGCCAATATGGAACCACAAGGGAGTTCAGTTCATAACTCAGACGTAATGACGTGAGACCGTGGGTCCTGATGGGAGCGTATGGAAGGGAGCTAGTTCTAGGGAAATCAGAAAAACAGCGAGAGTCGGTCAGATTGTCCTAAGAGGCCATCTCGAGAACCAAACATTGGTCTCAATCCCAACTTGGCTGCACACCAGCTGTGTGGCTTTCTAGACCCTTCTTCCAGCATCTGTAAAATAAGGATGTTCAGGTTGGCTTTCCAGAGCTGCGTGCACCCACCTATGCAGAGGGTGCCCAGCAGGGGGTGGAAGTGCCATAGCTTACTGCTCTCCCACCTGTGACATAACCACGACCTGCTCCTCTGTTCCACTGTCAGCATCTTTGTGACCGCGTCTGTATCTGGTCCCACCTAGGCCACCTCCTCAGGACCCTCCCTCAAGCCGTGCGTTGATGTGAGGGGTTTGGTGAATCTTGGCAGAACGAACTGGGGTGGGGGAGCCTCTGGAAGAGAACGGGCCCAGCCGGGTGTCGGCAGGTGTGCAAAACCAAGCACAGCTGAATCTTTCCAGTTTAATGTAAGAGATGGCGCTCCCACCGCTGCCACCTCAGAAGAGTGTGGTTTTGCCATCTATGCACAAGAGGAGAGAAAATGTGGGTGCTGGAGGAGGAGCCGGGTTCGGGTGGGAGGTCAGGCTTCAGGATGCTGTGATGTCTGTAGAGCCAGGTCTGCCGGGGTGGTGGGGAAGATGGGGTCGGGGGTCAGGCTTTGGGATGGGGGTGGGGGGACAGGGAGGGGATCAGGCTTCGGGACCCTGTCTGCAGAGCCAGACCTGCTGGGGAGGTGTGGGTGAGGACGGGGTCAGGGGTCAGGTTATAGGTCACTGTCCACAGAGCTGAGCCTGCCGGAGGTAGTGGGTGAGGACGGGGTCGGGGGTCAGGTTTCAGGTCACTGTCCACAGAGTTGGGCCTGCTGGGGGTGGGGGGTGAGGACAGGGTCGGGGGTCAGGCTTTGGGATGCTGTGATGCTGTCTGCACAGCCAGGCCTGCCTGGGGGGTGGAGGGATGGGGTGGGGGTCAGGCTTTGGGATGCTGTGATGCTGTCTGCACAGCCAGGCCTGCCTGGGGGTTGGAGGGATGGGGTGGGGGTCAGGCTTTGGGATGCTGTGATGCTGTCTGCACAGCCAGGCCTGCCTGGGGGGTGGAGGGATGGGGTGGGGGTCAGGCTTTGGGATGCTGTGATGCTGTCTGCACAGCCAGGCCTGCCTGGGGGGTGGAGGGATGGGGTGGGGGTCAGGCTTTGGGATGCTGTGATGCTGTCTGCACAGCCAGGCCTGCCTGGGGGTTGGAGGGATGGGGTGGGGGTCAGGCTTTGGGATGCTGTGATGCTGTCTGCACAGCCAGGCCTGCCTCGGGGGTGGAGGGATGGGGTGGGGGTCAGGCTTTGAGATGCTGTGATGCTGTCTGCACAGCCAGGCCTGCCTGGGGGGTGGAGGGATGGGGTGGGGGTCAGGCTTTGGGATGCTGTGATGCTGTCTGCACAGCCAGGCCTGCCTGGGGGGTAGGGGGGACGGGGATGGGGTGGGGGTCAGGCCTCAGGATGCTGTCCGCAGAGCCGGGCCTGCCTGTGGGTGCAGCCCCCACCCCCCACCCCGGCCGGCAGAGCAGCAGACTGCGGGGAGCAGGGCCCTAGGCGTGAGCGCGGGCGCTAACCTGTGTCCCCTCCGTGTCCCTTCCCGCTGCCCCATCCGCAGGAACGGCCTGGGCGGCTGCCGGGTGCGGACTGAGAACGAGCCGTCGTGCGGCTCCCCGGTGGTCAGCGGAGACCCCAAGGAGGATCACAACTACAGCAGCGCCAAGTCCTCCAACGCCAGGAGCACGTCGCCGGCCAGCGACTCGGTGTCCTCCTCGTCGGCCGACGACCACTACGAGTTCGCCGCCAAGGGGAGCCAGGAGGGCAGCGAGGGCAGCGAGGGCAGCTTCCAGAGCCACGAGAGCCACAGCGAGCCGGAGGACGACGAGCGCAAACACAGCCCGAAGGAGGCCAAGGATGCCCTGGGGGACAGCGGCTATGCGGCCCAGCACAAGAAGCGCCAGCATCTCGCCAAGGCCCGCAAGGTCCCCAGCGACACGCTGCCCCTCAAAAAGAGACGCACGGAGAAGCCCCCCGAGAGCGACGACGAGGAGATGAAGGAGGCGGCGGGCTCGCTCCTGCACTTGGCAGGGATTCGGTCCTGTTTGAATAACATCACCAATCGGACGGCAAAGGGGCAGAAAGAGCAAAAGGAAACCACAAAAAATTAAAAACAAGTCACTGATTTGTTTTGAACTTTCGGCCATTTGGTTTTAGCATGTCAGGAGATTTCTAATGATTTGTGGCAATATCAGCAATTTTTTTTCTTTCTTTTTTTTTCCTTTTGGTTTGGTTTTCTTTTCTTTTCTTTCTTTCTTTTTTTTTTTTTTTTAATTTGCCCCTCCTTTGTTTTGGACCCTTAAGAATTTTATTTTTAAAGGAGATTGAAGCCATAGAACTCATATTGACACTCAGCTGTTTTACAAAAGCTTTTCATTATCTGAAGACAAAACCGAAAAAAGCCAAAATTACCATTGCTTCCTCCAGCTTTGTCAGAAACACGTGGCTGAATCCGCAGGGATGCCAACGATGATGCCACGGGAACACCCACTCGGCACCTAGAAGGCACGCGTGCAGAGTAATCATCAATCAGGCCCAACCCTTAGGTCTAAACATGGTCAGGTCGTCCCGCCCATTGGGGTCGCTGAGTGAGTGCGTGCGAGGCGACTGGGGAGAAGGATGAGCCCTGGTCCCCGGGGAGCTGACCCAGGCTCTTAACCCTGGGTGTCCAGCTGTGCCAGGAAAACCCTTGGCATTGCCGTGGGTTTCATTGCCATGAATCGTGCAGGGGTGGGTGGACGGAGTGGGAAGCGGTCTCCAGTCCTTTGTGCTTCTGAGCTGTGCGGCCTGGTATCATCTTAGGAGGTGGACTCTGGGCCACTCATTTTACACCAGGTGTCCGCGACTAATGAGAAGAAACTGGGTCAGTTTTTAGTGACATTGCTAATCACTGAATTTTGTTCTGTATTAAATTAAGAGAATGTTTCACAAGCCATAAGCCTGAAGGTTGGCCCTGTGCACGCGCAAACAGAGAGCAAGAGAGATAGAGAGAGAGAGAGAGAGAACTGATGCAGAAAACAAGCTCTGTCTTCTTAACTGCCCAAGTGAAAATCAAGTTCAGGAAATTACAATAGCTGTTAAGGAAGAAAATAATGGTACAGATTCTTTTTTCTGCCTGTCAAAACTATTTGATCCGAGTGAAAACAAAAAAAGCTACAGAACCTGCCATTAGTATTGTGGTGTATTTTTAAAAGATGAAAGGCACATTGATGGACAAACAAAAGTAAAAAACATGGCAAAACAAACAAAAAACAAAAAAACTCCTATACTGCCCTCAAAATGGAGTTTGCAATTAATGTCAGTCAGGATTCTTCTTTGCAAAATCAGTGATTTCCACATTCAGCCAGTGTAGCCAGCAGAAATTTCTGATCCACAATGCATGGATTCCTTTGAAAAAAAAGAAAAAAAAGAAAAAAAAAAGAAAAAAATCACAAAACACAAAACTTTTTTTTATTCAAAAAATAACAAAGTTCTTGTAAGGTAAATAATGTATTTAGCATGAAGCATGAATTATTTTCATATAAATATAGAAAATAGAGAAAAGGCTATGCCTCTAATTTTTAAGCCCTTAGGCTTAGAGTTTCTTTTGGTTTTCTCTTTTTTTTTTTTCTTTGATTTTTTTTCTGTTGTTTTTTGTTTTTGTTTTTGTTTTCTTTCCTTCTTTCTTTCTTTCTTCCTTTCTTTCTTTCTTTCTTTCTTTCTTTCTTCTTCTTCCCAATGATTTTGTTTTGGTTTTTTGAAGCAGGTGTTTAAGGTTTAACCTTCTTCAGGGACAAATTCTGACTGTTGGGGAATCTTACTCTGCAATATAAAATATCTTCATGTTCTGGTAGGGCCTGGATGGTGGAGCTCTGTACTGCCTTGTCTGAACTTCAGCCCCCGACCCCCCGATTCTCTGTTGAAAAGTGTGTCCTTTCTCTTTGTACATGTTTACCATGACGCAATAATTCGAGGGCAAACTTAGTAGTGAGTGTGTATGATAGAATCAAGAGAATTCTGGGATGCTGACTTGTGGAGACCATGATCGTGATTTGGTTCTAGGAAAAAAGGCAGTGAATCATTATGCAAATTCGCCAGGAGAAGGGGAAGCACGCTAATGGGCCTTATTGCATGAGGGTGTGAGTTAGGGTACCCGCAAAGGAGGGAGCGACTCGGGGGTTGGAAGGACCAGCCCCAGATGGGTTTCCTCCGAAGCCACCTCCCAGTGGGACGGAGGGTCCGGCCACCTCTGCCACCTGAGCACACGACCCGACCTGGAACTAAGCCCACCTAGATTAGGAGAGCTGAATTTAGACCGGACGATGTCACGCAGACCAGAAACTCCCGTTATCTTTGCCTGAAAGGAATTGTCTTGGGAGATCCAGAGAGAAGTGTCTGAAAGAATAAGATCTCCCACCCACGTGGAGGGGAATTTTAAAACCCCAACAGGAACACCCACTCCCAGGACTCAGGATGTGGTGGGTGAGGGAGAGTGGGGGACCAGGGCGGGCGGGGGGGTAACACAGTGATCTTGAAAGACGGGCCAGTGGCCCGCCCCGTGGCCACGGGGCCATCACGAGTCCAGTGGCCAGGACGGAGGGAGGGAGCTGGCGCATACCCTGTGCTTTGCTTCCTCTGGGTTGCTGATGAGAGAACCTGGGGAAAAAAAAGTCTACACCGCAGGACAGGGTCAAGTTCAGTACCTGAACCTGAACGCTTCCAGCATATTAGTTCCGGGTGTAGATGCGAAGAGGATGTACTATTCAAGTGCTCCCTCCATCTCCCCCAAGTGTCCGACACCCCAAGAGCTGTGTCTGCTGCGGAGCTTGAGCAGGACTCCGATGGGTTGTCACCTGACCAAGCTCGGAAGACACCCCTTTCGGCCCCCCCACCCCCACCCCCAGGGTGAAGGTCAGACTTCCCTCCTGAAAAGGCAGAGGCGACATCCAGGACTTTCTGGCGGGGACTTCTTCCAATCCAAACCCCCCCACAGTGGGCTGTCTCCCCTCATTTCATTTTTCTAAAGGAGCAAAAGCCTCTTTTAGAAAACAATAAAATGCAATGTGTGTGATTTACTTTTCTGATCTCTTTGAGAAATAGATAAATATAAAAGTGTGTTCTTAACTCCAGAACCACTCTTTTTGCATAAATACCTCATCGGGCAGCTTTCTAAGTGTTATTTCCTGAGTCTCCCTCGGCACCCGCGTGGGCGCCACCAGGGGGACATCTAGGGGAAACTTTAGTGAGGGTACTTTTTTCTATTTTTCTTCTGTTTTTGGAGGCATACACATTATGCATAACCAAAACAATGGCTCAATTGTGTTTAACTTTGTATTTTGATCGTTGAGAAAAAACAAAAAAAACCAACAACAACAACAAAAAAAACCAAGTATCAATGTGTATGTGGCCGTTTGTAGTTAAATTCATCACAGAAGGAGGTTGCCCGCGTCCTTGCCAAGCCAAGGGGCAGGAGGCACCCTCTCTCACTCCCCTCCTCCAAGAGCAGTAGAGGATTTAAGCACAAGCCTATTTGTGAAAGAATATTTTGCTCAAATGTAATTCACTTTAGTCTTGGAATTACTTCCCAAACGTCAGGTGTTCTTCTAGCTTCCAAACTTAGCCTATGTACTCATGAGTCTGACAGGTCGCCTGAGCACCGTTCAAGGGGTGTGGTGTTTTTGCTTTCATTTCTCCTGCTGGGAGAAGTGGCGTTTTCATGTGTCATTCCAGTATCTCACCTACTCACACGGGGCGGGGGGGCGGGGGGAGACGGGGAACTATAGCAATATTTAAAGATGCTTTGGAAAACAAGCATGAACACATCAGCACCACGACATCTACAGTTACTTGCTGTTGGCCCTCGGACCCATTTAAGAGGAAGAGACTGTAGCTCTTTTTTCTTAAATGCTCTACACATAGACAGTTATTTTTATGCTACTCTAATCGTCCTTTATCTAGTGCTACGTGGAAAGGGTCTGCATCATAGATTTTTCCCAGCCTTATTATATACCATAAGCTCCTACTTCCCTTCCCTCTCTGATCAGTACACTTTAAAGAGTTCTTTGGTAAACAAAGCTGTCTATTTGGAACCCACGTTTGGGTGGTGGTTTGAGATGGCCCAGACGACTGTGGCGGTTTCGGTCCCGGGGCTGAGTCTTTAAAAGAAGGGATGCGTCCCAGGCTTTTCCCCCAAGAGCCGACCTTTCCCGTGGAGGCAAGTCGGCGCATCCAGCCCCTGCCAGGTGCGACAGGAGCTATCCCACAGGGCCTTCTAGAAGCTGCCCCAGGGACAACTGCAGGCTGCGGGCTCTGCAGAGTGGACACCGGCCAGATGGCTCCCGTGGCCCAGCTCAGCCCCGGGACGGCCCGGCACCGAGGGCTAGCGACTCGCCCTCCGGTTATCCCCACGCCACGCGTGTGGGCTCTTAGCCTCTCACCGAAGGGCTTTTGGAGAAGGAATCAGAGTTCTGTACAAGTGACCTACATGGGAGGGGTTTGCATATGGGATGGGGTTCAATTCAATGTGACTTCTCTTTTCCCTCTAAACTTGATTCAGGTTGGGACTCGTTTCTTTCTGGTGGATCACAGCTGCCCAGATGTTGCAATTGATTTTTTATGTTTCTGTAGAGAAGTTTGTTTTTTGTTTTTGTTTTTTGTTTTTGTTTTTTTGGTTTTTTTTTTTTCCTTTCATCTTCAGGATTCTTGCCACCAAAAGAACACATTTGAACTCTGTGTCCCCTCTTGATTGTGACTTAACCAGTGTTGACAGTTAAATCCTTGGTGTCGTAGGTCCCAGCCCTCCAATACTATATCAAACACTGTTATGCACATAATGCAGCACTGTGATCTAATTTAAATAATACTTTTTTATTATTTATACTACTATATATAATATACATCAACACTTTTGCTATATAACCTAAGTGATAACCCTCTTTTAGTTACCTGCCAAACTCGGGACTTTGGTTTATATTGCAGTTAACACAGTTACCAAGTTGTAATGGTGTCTTCTTTTCCTTTTTTTTTTCCTCTTTGTAACGGAATGTGTAAATCAAAGTATATACATTGTGTGGTGTTCCTGTTTCTGGAGTTTCATGAGGATTTACACATGGCATCCAGTGTTCTGTATAGACCCGCCTACCTTTGTGAATTCATCTGTTAACCCCTCTTCCTTGGAGAGAGCGCCAGAGGTGGTTAACTCCTTGTTTTCCTCTCTCTCCTACTGGTTATTCTTGAATTAAGCACAGACTCGTCAGCTCGGTTGCTTTATCATGAATAATGCGTGTGACCTTGAAATTCTTCCACAGTTCAGCAAACAAGTGCTAGCTTCACTGACCAAAAATTAAGGAAGGAAAATAACGATTTTTTTTTTTTTTTTCAAAACGATCCATCTCGTAACGGCCGAAACCGATGTGTCTATGGTGCTGCATTTTGCTGTCTGTCCTTCTTTTGAAATCAGACCTAGGTGAAAGACCACTTCTGACTTTACTGTGATATGCTCACAAGTACCCTTCCTTGTCCGTTTCGTTAGCATTGAAATCGAGACTATTTATTTGGAATCTATTCAGCAGTGTTTTTTCCACTGTATTTCATTTGCAAAAGTTGAGAACAGCCTTCCCCACCTTTTGCAAATAACTGATACTCCATATTGGAATCGCACAGACTTCGATATGGTGAGCCTATCAAACCTACAAATTGTATTTCATCCTTCCATGACTGTGGCCTGAGTTCCCCAGCCCCCACCCCCTCCCCCCCCCCTTTTTTTAGGTGAACCTTAGCACAATTTCAGTTATTTAAACATGAAGCATTTCCTGAGTATGTATGTTGAGGCCATTGAAGCTCAGAGCTGATTCAGTAACCAGTTCCATGCCGTGTTATTCACACTCACTACTTATACTGCCGTGGTGAAAAATGTGGGTGGGGGGGAGTTATCCGGGTGTGTCTGGGAAGCATTATACACTTGTACATTTTTTTATACTCTGATTCTGTACCATTTCTGAGTTTCATTTTTGTTTTACAGAAGAAAAAAAAAAACAGTGATAAAGCAATCAGAAGACTAAGAGGTTTACTATCGATGCTTATGGTCGTCTGACCTTTGCTGGCCAATAGACCCACATGGCCAAATTATAATTTACTAGAGTAATAATTTTTCGAGAGCCAATTTTTTTTTCCTCTGTATTTTCTGTATGAAACTGCCAATATCATGAATAGAAAGGGAGAACCGTAAAGGAGAAAGAAAGTGACGTTCAGTTGCGTTTGCGTTACCTAGAGGAGCAGTGTGGAGGCAGGCACGATCAGCCGAACTTTAGGGACCTGATGGTGTTGCTTTGGAGGCATCCATACCTGCATTTCGCATTCTTCATATGTAATCATATTGCCAAAGACAAACTATTTCATCATTTATTGTAAATAACACTTTTCCCCCAGACCTACCATAAAGTTTCTGTGATGTATTGTCTTCCAGTTGCAATAAAAATTACTGAGTTGCATCAATCGAAGAACAATGCCACGTAGTATTGTGTGCGCCGCGTCTCCATGTGCAAGTGCCAAGGAGTAAAATCACTTATATTTCTTACCTGCACTAGGGTGTGTGTCCTGTTTTTTACAGTTTGATTTTAGGGTCCCAGCCACACTTTGACTGTACCTACCCATCATGCATGCTTCCCGGGTTAAAAACAAAACAAAAAAATCACACACCTTTTGTTAATACACAAACTCCCAGCTGAAGGCTGGGCTCGCTTGTGGGTCTCAGGACTCCAGTGGTTGGGAATGACAGCAAGCCTCCCACCACAGAACCTAGAGCTTGTGGTTAAGACAGACTCCGCCTTTCACTCGGAAGCTGTCAAACAATAAACTAAAATTCTACTTTGGGGCTGGGGCCTGCCAGCCTACGCTAGGTGCTGAGGGTTTCTTGTGGTAACTTGGAATCCTTAGACTTCCTTCTAGGATTTAATGTCACCAATCCATGACACCTGAAACACACCCCAAGAGCCAACAAGGAGCTGGATGGCAGAAGGAAGCGCTCAGGCGGTTCGTAGATCACAGGCCTGTCACCATGCTGGAGGAACAGAAAGGGTGTTCTATCTGGTGATGGTTTTGTTTCAGTGCACTGTGTACATCTGTGGGTTCCAGCGGCAGCAGGTAACCTCGGGGGAGCTGGCCTGTGCACTGTCCTGCTGGGCCCCCACATTCATTGGTGTCTTACAGGTTCTCAGGCCATAATTCCTGTGCTCAAGGTGTTACTGCAAGGTCAGGGGGCGCATCCGTCCCAGAGAGGCCCCTCCCGACAAGACTTCCCAAAGTGGTCACCCAGGACCCCCCATGTGGGCCAACCTTGCTGCCATTTCCATTCCCACTGCTGAAAACCACCCATGAAGCTGTGGTGTCTCCTCCTGGAAGATAGACCTTCAGTATTTGAGGAGAACTGGTTGGGAGGAAAAGTAGAAGAGTCACTTGGGTGGAATCTATGAATCAGGTAGTTGACCAAGCTGAGTATACATGAGGTCAAGTCTAATGGCCTGGTGGCCCTGGTAAGAAGCTCTTATTAAACATTTTTCATTAAGTCAGCCTCAAAGTGGCTAGGAAAGAGTCACCCAGACTGAGGGATCTCTGCCCAGATGATAACACCTCCAAAATTCTGCTCTGCCCTCCAGGGGATTTCGACCATCCCACAGAAGAGGAGGAAACCCTGGTCATCAGTGGTGACCTGCAGGGAAGACCAAAATGCAAGGTCTCTGGGCTACAATATGGTTTAAGTGAGAAAGGAGACCAGTAGCGAAGAATGGAAATAATATGACAGGAGGAAAAAAACTGCCACCAAAGTCAAGTTCGGGGTATTAGGTATTGCATATTATTTTTGTCAATGTCTCGTATGCTACCCTCATGAGGCCCCTCTTGTTTTTAATTCAAGGAACATTTATTTGCTGTCCTGGTGATTGCTGGGTGACCGTGACAGGTGGAGCTAGCCTCGAAGGGACTTGCAGGCTAGTGGCAGAGGAATCCTGAGTGTGCATGGAAGGCAGATATGCAGGCTTAAACGGTGCCCCAAAGAGCTTGGGGCCAGTCCTTCTGGAATAGAGCTTCCTGAGGTTGTTAAGCAGGAGCAATCTTACTGGACCCAGCTCAGGGTATTGCCAAGTGACTGATTTGAAAGGACAGCACTGAGATGCCTCTCTCCGCTGCTTCTGTGTGTGCTCGCTTCCTTCCCGTGGACTCGTGTGCCTCGCCTCCCCACCTGGGTTCTCTGCCCTCAAGTCGGTGCCCAGCCACCCGGTCCTCCCTCTTCAATTCACACTCCTGGTTCCTTCCCCAGAAAGAGGTCAACAAAGGATGATCAGCGTCTTTATCTTCTTATAAAGCAGCTTGGTATAAATGAAGAGAGGGAGGAAATCAAGGTTCCGTGACTTTCTTTCCTTTCTGCCCTGGTTCTAATAGCCACGTTTGCCATGCTGCACTGTGCACTTGGCTGGGGAGCTGTATGTCTAAGGGTTCTTTGAGCCAAACTAAGAGATTCTGGACTCTTCCTTGAAAGTTTAGTTAGTTGTTGGAGAGATGCCTTATTTGCATATCTAAGTAATACTCCTCTGATTTTTAGGTAATCGAGCTGTGGGCTGTCCCTGCATGTTATAAATTCTTCCCGGATGATTGAAAATGGGTTCTTTTCCAAAAACGTCAGGCAAACAGTGTTTGGCAAAGTTGCATGACCCCTGAGAGCAGGGACATTCTCCCCAGGGACTGCAGGGACCCCAGAAGACCCTTTTGTGTGTCGATGCTGTGTTAGTGGTGTTTCTCCTCTTGTCTGCTCTGCGGATGAAAAGGAAGTGTCCCAACTAAGCAGTCATCACCCTTCCAGAAAGTTTTGAACAGATGAGGGCAATTTCGGAGGGAGCCTGGGCATGCTGAGGAGGCTTTTAGGTGTGGGAGGTCCATGTCTGTCACCCAGCGCCTCAGACCCCTACAAATTAAAAGGCCCTGCATTATGTACAGACATAGTAGGTTTTGACCATTTTTCCATTGATTGGGTTACAAAACCAAGGAACTGGGGCAAGACAACTATATATTCACTTATATATGACTCAAATATAAGTGAATATTAAATGTCCACCCCTTCCCTTTGTTCCATGTGAATAAACCTTCCCAGGACGGTTCATTTCAGTAATGTCACAGCAGCAACATCTCAATTTGAAATCATTCTTGGGCATTTTTGAATAAAGTGTCCTAACGACTTGAGAGCTGTGTTACGCTACTTCACACTGAAGCACTCAGGGAGCACACGGCTAAATTTCCTTCAAAATGCCGCAGTTTATTTGAGAAAGATCAAGGAATTCTATTTTTTCTCATCTGCTATTCATCTCAAAACTGATCCCTAAAAATATATAATGAAGAAGCAGTGGAGTCCGATGGGGGAAGTCAGAAAGCAAGACGGTGGCTGATTCCTTAATCCCTCGGGAATACAGTTTCTTCATGAAATAGAGCCACTCTCTTCCCATCGTAAAGCTGGAAAGGGCGTTAGACACCATTGAGTCCAAACTCTCTGGTTTATGGACTGAGCTGTTGAGGCACAGAAAAAAGGGAGGGATTTGCCCAAGATGACACCACGAGCTAGTGGCAAATCTGGCCTTCAAAAGAAGAAATTACCCTTCTTATCTTTTGTCATCTCCATCTGCCTAGTATGCAATTACAGTCATCATCTCTGTGGAATTTTGTAGGTGGCGATTCCCCACAGGTGCACACATGTCATGTCCTCTGTGTTTTCCCTAGGGCCACAGTGAAAATGACTTCTTAAATGATACGTAACATTCTACTGAGCCAATACCTGTCATCTTCATTGGTTACCTTTTCATTGCTTTTTTTTTTAACAAAAGATTATTTATTTATTCATGAGAGACCCACAGAGAGAGGCAGGGACATACGCAGAGGGAGAAGCAGGCTCCCAGCGGGGAGCCCAATGCGGGACTCGATCCCAGGACCCCAGGATCACTACCTGAGCCAAAGGCAGACGTTCAACTGCTGAGGCACCCAGGTGCTCCCCTAGTCGTTGTTTAAATTGCTTAGAGTAATACCACAATGAATATCTTCAGGCATGTGGCCACTTGCATATTTTCAACTCTTTTGTTCGCCGGCCTGTTGGACTCTTGGGACAGAGCTATTTGCAATGTACAGGCTTTCCAAAAGGCGTCAGAGCTAATAGCAGCGAATGAAAACACCAATTGCACTGCACCCTCCCCAGTATTGGAATTTATTTTTTCTCCCTAAGTTTTGCTAACAGATAAAATCTACATTATCACCATTTGAATTTTCATCCAATTATTAGCAAAGTAATTTTTAAAAAATTTTCATAAGTTTAGGCTCATTTATTTTCTCTTTTCTAAATCATCTGTGGCCAACTCTCCAAGGGTTAAAAAAAAAAAAAAGAGGAAAAAGGAAATCAGATACATAGATTCTTTTGCCTAACGTTGCTGATTAGCCATTAAGTGGTGCCAAGATGACCAGACCCATCACCTGAACTCGGGTGGCCCCTTTGTCGTCAGACCCTCTAACTGCCCTTCTATTGAAACAAAAATCTCACTGCCTGAAACTTTTTACCTGAAAGTCCTTGGACTAGCCTGGAAGCCCACAAAAATGCAAACCTAAGCCTTCCTGCACATGGCAACCACCTCTACATGTGGAAACAATAACTTCCTCCCTTAGTCTTTTCCAGAGTAAGCACTTCAAGGTCTGGCTACCCTTTTTTTCTTCTCTGGACATGTTCCAGTTTGTGACCAAGGTTGAGAGCTGAAAACAGAACTCCAGGTGAGTGTGAGGAGGATGAGCTATCACCTCCTCCATTCTAGATCTTCTATTTCTATTCACGTAACCAAAGACTGAATTTTATTGTCAGAAGACTCATCACCCCACTGATTCAGATTGAACTTGCAATGAACTAAGACAAATCCCAGTCGTTGGTATATTTTTCCAGATACTCATTTGGGATCAAAGTGCAGGACTTTCTATTTATCTCTCTCAAATACCACCTCCTTAGATTTGGTCCAGGTTCAAGGCTGGCTGAGATTCACACTAAAGTGGGTGTGTAAGGGTCCTGATTTTGTGCCAGCTGAAGCATTTGCTTTTCCCTCACAGATCTGAGAATGTCTTTTGTATACTGATTAGGACAGAGCTGGAGCCCTGCGGGTCTGGAGAACCCACGGTAGGTCAGTTCCTTTCCCATCAGCCCATCGGGAGGGCAGACGCACTTGGCTTTATGAAAATGTACCCTACGCTTCTCTGTCCGATCGAAACTGCCAAGTACATCCTGGATCTCCAGGTATAAATCCATAGTCTTCCTTTAGAAAAGAGGGAAGAAACTCATACTCTGTGCTAATATGAATTATGCAAATCTGAACAAAGGCAAGTGGGAAAGAATACAGTCTCACTTAATGTGCAAAACTTGAAGTGATGTAAATCCCGCTTTATTCCTGTGGGAGAATTACTCTTGAAGTAGCCATGCGTTGAATGATATGAGGCCCGAGGGAACACATCCCTCACACAAGCACGTTACTCATCCATTCCTTCCTTCCTCCCCTCCTTCTCTGCTTATATTTTGGTGAGCCCAACCTGGCCTCCTTGGCAGGAGCTTACCAACCATTCTTTTTTTTTTTTTTTTTTTTTTTTTTAACCAACCATTCTTATAATGATCCATCCAAGAATATTGTCCAGGGGAGAATGGAGGCTAGAGATCTAGGGTTTACAGACGGTCTCCTGTTCACAATCAGGAAAATCCAGCGCCGTGCTCCGTGGTATTTCTTCGGTGGGTGTGCAAGTCTATTTAGAGGGCTGCCCTAGCTAGCCTGTACTTAGCCTCTGAATATAGTCAAATGCATCTAAAATAATTGGGCTTCCTTTAAAAACAATGATGGTGACAACCCAGAAGTTGAGTTTGGTTACTTCTGGCACCTATTTATTCTTTAAGTACAGGACGCCTTGTCCAGCAGGGCGCATATATTTAAGCCCACCCCCCAAAACGTGAAAGGACAGAGAAGGATGTAAGAAGAAACAGATTCAGAAAGTTTTAAAATAGACTCTCTCCTTCTCGCTCACAGTCAACCCACACTTGGCGTTCAGCGACTGCTATGTGCCGACGCGGCTTCGGTGCTGGGGGTGCAGAGGAGAGCTCTGGCTCCTACCTTGGGGCGTCGTCCCCTCCGAAAATCTAGCTGTGCCAGTGTCTCACTAGCAGCTGCTCAGTAGTGGGCGGTGTTGTTTAGACATGAAAACGCCGGCTGCAAAGAACAGTAGGGCCTGGCCTCCCTCGCCCCCCTCGGCTCCCCACCTCTGCCAGTGGCTGTGAAGGCAGGAAGCAGGGCCCCAGGCTGGCTGAGCTCAGCTAAGGAGCGTCAAGGAATGAAGTGGCGCCACAGCCCCCCTCGTGCACCTGTCCCCGCACTCAGGGTGTCCATCCCTCACAGCCACCCCACCCTGCCCTCTGTCTGACATCCTCCCATGCACCCTAAGCTCTGCCTGCCACCCCGGTTGCTCCGCAGGGCCCGGGAGCCCTCCATGCAGGGTCCCCCATCCCCTTCCCCACTGCAGGGCCCACCCCGAGCTCCCGCTGCTCAGTAAGCTCCACTTGCTGGGATGTCCCCTGGCATGGACTGTGCTTTCTGCGTTTCTGGAATGTTCTCTCAGGCCCCACATCTTCCCTCTGGGTTCAACTTCTGTGCTCTCTGCTCCCAAGATCCCTGTAGTTTAAGTCCCTGCATTCTAGCACTTACCATGCTTCCCTCTAGCTGTTTGCCTCCCAATCTGTGCCATGTTGTCCCAAGGAACAGGCGTCCTATCCCGTACATCCCCCCGCCCCCCGGGGCTGCCACAGCGCCTGGGGCTCAGTGGTCACTTGGCAGCTTTAGGGCGCACAAGCTGTTGCTTGGACCCTCGCCTGGATGCTCCCCCGGAGAGTCTTGTGCACCCTTCTCCAGCTGTGGCCAGAGTAGGATGGAGGGGAGCTGGACATGCGTGTGGGGACACGTGGGAACACAGTCTCACCTCCTAACGTGGAGTTTCTGGAGGTGAGGCCTCGCTCACCACCCTGCGTGGGGGTTCGGGAGTGGACTGGAGATGCTTTGGCCTGGCTTGGCCAGGCCGCATCCACGCCCGGACTTTCTGCCTGCAGATGATGCCGCAGCTGTGGTCAGCAGGGCGAGGGGACCACCAGCAATGTCGCAGCTAGAAGGGCACCTGGGGCCTCTGGACCAGCCCTCCCCAGGCCCCACCAGATCTCCCACCTGTCAGGCCAGCCCAGCCTCACCTCCCACTGCCTGTGGGTGTTAGGGGTGTGGGGGCAGGGGGGCAGCAGGGGGACCCCCAAGGCGACCCCAGCCTTCAGCCGGGCCTTGGTTTCCAGTTCCTCTGACGTGGGCTGGCCTGTTCGCTCGGGGGAGATCACATCACCACATGTCCGCACCCACACTCTGAGCCTGGCTGAGGCGGAATCCTCAAATCATCACTTGGGGGGGGACAATCGATGCTCTCGTCCGGCCTTTAATGACAATCAGTCCTCTCTGGGGCTCTTTGTTAAGTAAGTGTCACTGAGAACAGTTGCAGGTCGTGAACCTGCTCACCGGCCTGGAATCTGCAGCTTCCCCCTGCTGCTGGGAGTCAGGGTGTCTTGCTGCCGGCGTGTCCTCCGTCGGTCACCCCCTGTGCTCACTGTGCAACTCATGTTCCTTCTGGTCCGTTTTTTAAGTGAACATGACAGCTCCACATCATCAGGAAAGAGAGTCCATCCTTGTGCCTGATCTCTGAGGACGAGGCTGGGGAATGCCCAGTGTCGGGGGGGCTCTCTCTGCTGACCCTCAGACAAGGAGGCCAGATGCTGGAGCCAGGCACACTAGGTCCCCTGTCCCAGCTCTGCCCTGGACCAGCTGTGTGGCCTTGGGCACACCACTCACCCTCTCTGAGGCTCCATTGCAGCATCTGTGGAAGGGGATAATAATCGTACTACCACGTAAGGTGGTTAAGATGATCGAGTGTAGTGGTGCATGAAAAAGAGGGTTAATATAACGTGTGTCACATTTAAGAGGCTCAATAAATGACTACGATTATTAATAACAACTCTTATTATCATTTTATCCTTAAGAATCCCAGAATGATCTAGCCCAGCCTCTACCTAGAATCCAGATTGAGATGTGCTCTCAATATACTGGATTGTAGAGACTCAATATGGGAAAGACAATTTAAAACATTTCATTAATACCTTTGAAAATATTGATCACCTCCTGTGATGGTATTTGGATATATGGGGTTAAACAAAAAAATATATTATTAAAATTAAGTGCATCTGTTTCTTTTTATTTTTCTTAAGTACCTACTGTTAGAAAACTTGAAAGGCTCACAGGCAGCTGGGATTCTATTTCTCTGGGACAGTGCTGTTCTTTCTACATGGAGTTGCCCTCAATGGAGTCCCATCAAATAGCCGAAAGTAACCCACAGTGGCAACAACAAAGAGCAAACAACAAGCGAAACACTGAGGAATCTCGATCTTTAGTTTATGTCTCTGAAAAGCAACACAGAAGCATCATCCCTGCTTCTCACCGTTCCTTCTTCCGTCCTGTCCCAATTTCCTTGTACCCAGTGCTATTTTGAAGCTTCAGCTTCGCCACCTCCCCGCCCCCACTGCCAAGTACTCCCGACACCATCTCTCCACATCAGCCCACAGGACATTTGTTTGCTCTCCACTCTTCCACCAGTTTCACGACTACACCCTCTTCCTGTAGGATCCTTCCTCTCCTCCTCCTGCTTCTCCTGCCTGGCCTTTTCTTATCTATTTCCTGAATTAGCATCTCCGAGGAACTGCTCTCTGGCTTTGACAGCCACCCCCCCACCCCCACCCAAGGGACTTGGCTGGAGCAGAGCAGACTCCCATTAACCAAGGCCTCAAAAGACTAATGACTAAACAAGAGTGCCAGTGGGTCAACTGACTCTTCCTTGAGTCTTGCAGAGTGTGGTTATTCTCCATCTTGGGTTTACAAGACCAAAAATAATTATTATACTACAAAGAGTCTTCACTTTATGTAGTTATTTTCAATAATGCTAGTGATTGGTGCCAGGATTGGAAAGATTATGAAATATAGAATTGATGCTATTTGACCAATAATAAAAAAGGATGTTCTAGGCAGAGAGTCTTTTTCAGGGACTGGATGCTCCCGCTGCAGTGGAGGAACACTGACCCTAGGTTTACACTACCCGATGGGTGGGGTGCACACTGAACAAGGCCAGGGGACTTTTACATAGGGTGTACAGTGATGCCAAATGTACGGGGCAGTTCCCAGGATCAGGGTTCCCAAGAAGATGCTTTGGTCGCCTCAGTGAGGTCAGTATTAGAACCAAGAAAATCTGAAGAGATGTTTATCAAAGCCATGGGAGACCCTGGTGGACGCTTCCAGCCTGGCAGCCAAGTGAGATGACACGGAGGCCAGACTGCCCCAACCTCCAGATCTGCTGACTCTTCTTCTTGGCCAGGGCGGGATAAACACAGACAAATTCTTACTCTTTGGCCATCTCTCTGCAGAGGCTCCAGGAAGAATCGTGCTGTTCTGATGAGGCTCTCCTCCAGCCGGGACAGGAGGCTTTGATGGGGTGTCTGCTCCATGATAGGTCAGGTATCCCTCCAGGTACACAGGCCCCCAGGACTTGACCTCAGGGTTCACCCATGTCCTTGGCCACTGTTCTGGGTTCAACTGTGTCTACCTCTCCTTTCCTACATTCACATAAGGAAGTCTTGACACACACATGCCGCCCCCCACCCCCTCCCCAACCAGGACTTCAGAACTTGACCTTATTTAGAAATAGGGTTGTTTGCAAATCGGATTGGGTAAGGTGAGGGCATACTGGACTAGGGGGAGCCTTGAATCTAATATGAACGGGGAGTCGTTGGTTATGGTAGCCCTGGGAAACCAACACCTGCAGCCACCTTTATGGGTGGCTCATCTTTCTGCCTTTATGGGTCAGCTCCTCCTGGTTTCACCTGGGAAGGAAGCTTACTGCTCTTCAGGTTTTGAGAATCTTCTGTCGCTCGTGAGTACTAATCACCCAGTAATATTACGAAAGACATCTTTTGAAGTAAAACATTTAAATTCTTGGCTTTGTTTATTATCAGGTAGCCTTGTAAACCCCTTGAAGGAAACTTGCTTTAGTATGCACTCATCTTGTTTAGAGAGTCGACACGAGGAACTGTCACTACAAGGGAGTCGTCTGTGTGGGTGACGGTCATTGGAGGATGTTGGTCATTAAGTTACTCAAGGACTCAGAGCCAGAGCCCTAGTGACCCATGACAAAATCCTCTCAAAATTCAGAGCCAAGAATCTACTGCATTTCTGTTTATTTATTTTTCCCCCCATGACAGACTTATATACGATGCAAGGTATACACAGTGTGTATGTGTCGCTGTTTTTTTCAGACTGCAAGGAAGTTGGGATTTCATTCCCACCACTTCCCTCAGCCAAGAGTTCTGGGTGTTTTCTCCTTTCGCAGTCCTGCATTTCGTTCATCTGTTTAGCTTCATGAATGTTGGTTTTATTGTTCCTTTACTATGACAATAGCCACCTCAACTCTCTTTTGGAGGAAAGCAGGATATGAATCAACAAATTGAAAAGAAGATTTTTAAAAAATGCAAAGCAATGAAGTTTCGGGAGATAGGGGGTAGGGAGGATGATTTTTTACCAGAAGCCTTGTCTTAAAAACAAAAACAAACAAAGCAAAACCCAGCACAGTCCTTTTCCAGCTGACATGTACCGCAGGCATGTGGGAGAGGACGGAGATGAACTGAGGAAGGGGGGAGGCGGGAATGTTCACATCCATGGGGCAAGAGCTGTAAGCTGACACAGGAGCATGTGGCCATGCGTCTTCTCTACAAGTGTTTCCATGTCTCCGCTAAATGTGGAACCAGGCTGTTCTTCGGGGACCCAGTTTAATCAACTTACATATTCTTTTCTGCATCTAGAGTAAACAGCAAGTCTGTTCCAGAAGCTCTATGAAAGGCCAGGCTCTGCTTCCAGCTTCCTGATTAACACCACTGCTGCTCCTATCTGGGACTAGTCATGGGACCCAGAGTGGAGCACAGTCACCAGGGTACAAATGTCTCCCTCTCCTTTCTGTGGGATTCCGCAGGGGTCACTGAGGGACCTGACTCCAGTTCTGCTGCCCCGGCCCTCTCACTTTGGGAAACTGTGTGGTAGCCCTCCTGATCTAGGGGCTGCCGAGAGGCTGGGGCTGCACCCTGACCAGTGGGCAGGTCTCATGCCTAGATGTCCTGCCACACTTTTCAGGAGCCCCGAGCTGTGGGAGGAGCCATGGTGTCCAGTCCCCAGCGTCATACCAGGCCATACTAAGGACAGAGGTAGGACCCAGTGAGACCTTGGCCATGACCCTGCCAAAGCCCTTTTTATCGGGAAGAGTCTTTTGAAGCTGCTCTCTAATTTTGGAGTTTAAGAGTAACTGAGGGAAAAAAATAAAAAAATAAAAAAAATAAATAAAAAAAAAAAGAGTAACTGAGGGAGTGGGGAGGAACCCCCATTCAGAGATCTGGAGGTCTAGCCTGGATTTAGAGAAGCCCAATGGTGTTCTCTGGACCTTGCCTGAGGTCCCTGCTGAGGGGTGGGTCTCTCTGGCTCCCTCAGTTGTTCTTAGCACCTGCACATAGGCACAGGCAGGCTTACCCCCCACAGGTGGGTGGGCAGAGTCCTGGACAGGGAGGGCAGTGGAATCACGTCAATCCTACGGTGTGGTGAAGCTGTTGGTGCCCATCCAGGCTCCTTTAGTATACATGCATAGAGCCCTGCCTGTGGGTCTTCTTCCGGCCAGGGTGGGCCAGTGAGCAGGTGGTGGACACCTCACCCCAGCAGCCCTCAGCCAATGACAGATGGCAGCTGGAGTTTAATGTTCCAGCTTTCTTAACCTTCTGCTAGGGTAGTTGTAAGGTGTGTGCTATACTCTTGCTACTCAGAGTGTGGCCCACAGGCCAGCAGCATCGACATCACTGGTAGCTTGTTAGCAGTGCAGAATCTTGGGCTCTACCCTGACCTGATGCATCAGAATCTGCATTTCAACAGGGTCCCAGGGGTTTTGTGTGTGAGTTAGTTTGAGAAGCACTGTCCTATGCTGCTTCCCAAAGATCTCCAAAGGGATGAAGTCCCGGTTGCCCCATAGTAGTCTGCTCCATGCCATACTTTTACAGATTTCCTGTACCTTTGTGTCTCACTTACCCTGCCCTCCCCCCCCCCCCCGCTTTCTGGGATCCCCTGCCAAATACACTATGCTGTCTCCAGATCTGCTCCCGAGGAACCAACCTAAGACCCATGGCCTCTTTGGGATGAAATAATGGATCTGCTGCAAAGCCCAGCCCAGCCCTCCCAAGTTGTGCCATGCTGGGCAAGTGTAATGGGATGAAAGTAATATTTGGTTCTTAGAATTCGTCTGGGGATTAAATGAGATGGCTCCTGTGAAGAGTTTGCACCGTGGCTCTCACAGAGTAGCCCTTCCATAAATGTTGGTTATGACTACCCTTCTGCTGCTGCTTCTGAAACCCTCCCAGACTCCTGCACCCAGTGAGTGTCCAGACATCCAGGTCATGCAGGAACAGGGACATAGAGCTGTAGAAAGGGCTCTGGACCTGGAGTGGGAGAAAAGGGCTTGGACTCTGCTGTGCAGCCAACTAACTGAGCCTCAGTTTCCTTATCTGTGAAATGGGAATGTAAACAACCAACCTCACAAGGCTGTTGGGAAGAAGAAATTAAACAGTGTGTAGAAACCATCTGGCAGTAAATCTGGTATGTGGTGGGTGCTCAGCAAATGTTTGTGGAAGCAAAAGTAGAAGGGACGGTGCTCTGAACAATCTGCTGGGTTTGTGGCACCTCTCCCAGCACAGGGCATGACCCCAGAATGACTCATCATTCTTAGGCCTCAAACTTGGGCCTGGCCTTCTGCCCACTGTTGCAGCCTCCCTGCGTGGGTCACCCCAGCACCACCTTCGCCTGAGCAAACAGGAAGCGTCAATAGGCAGAAAGGTTGGGCCTCTTGCTCCTCCGAATGAGGCTCACGTCCTTGCTTCATGTGCAGACAGGATTCAGTACTGTTGCTTGAACCTAACCCCTTCCCCAGGCAAAGCCCGCAAGAGCCACTGAGGCCCCGCTGTTCCTCTGAGCAGATGGGCAGGCCCTGGACCGGAATGAGGGAGCGTATTGCGAGACAAGCCATCGCTCCCAGCCTGCAGGATGGAGGCGGACTCTCCACTGAAGGAGCGAGGAGACGCAGCCTGCTGTCCCAGATACGGCCCTCAGCTTTAGCATCAGCGGCGCACACTCGCCTGTGTTTTCCCCTGTTTTGCACACAGAATCCAGTTAAAACAACCCTCTTAATGTCCTTGTCTACTAGTTATATCACCGTGTCATGTCTGGGTCTGTTTCTATTGACTAGTTTTTCACCTCATTTTGAGTTATAGTTTCCTGCTTCTTTGCACACCTGGTAATCTTAAGTTGGATGCCAGATGCTGCGATGGGTGCTCCAGATGGGTGCTTGCTATTTTTGTTTCCTTTTACATATTCTTGAACCTTGTTCTCGGATGCAGTTAAATTACTGTAATCCTTCTGAGGCTTGTTTTTAAGCTGGGTTAGGTGGGACCAGAGCATACTTTAATCTGAGGCTCATGTTTTCCCATTGCCGAAACAGCACTCTGAGGACTCTCTGTGCCCTGTACATCACCCATCTTGGCCAGTGGGAATGCGAACCACTCCTCCTAGCCCGAGGGGAGCCCCCTGGATGGCCCAGCCTGCTCTTTTTTGTTGCTCATTTTTTCCAGGTAATTTCTTTACATGTATGCACTGACCAGGGGTTAATCAAGGTCAGATCTTTTTTTTTTTTTTTTTAAGATTTTATTTACTTATTCCTGAGAGACACAGGCAGAGGGAGAAGCAGGTTTCATGCAGGAAGCCCTATGTGGGACTCGATTCCAGGACCCTAGGATCCTGGGCCGAAGGCAGACACCCAACTGCTGAGCCACCCAGGTGTCCCTAAAAAAATTTAGGGATCAAGTCCTGCGTTGGGCTCCCTGCTCAGCAAGGAGCCTACTTCTCCCTCTGCCTGTGTCTCTGCCTCTCTCTCAATCTCTCTCTCTCTCTCTCTCTGTGTCTCTCATGAATAAATAAAATCTTAAATTAAAAAAAATTTTTATTGAGATAACATACACCTAACATAAAATTTACCACTGAAGCCATTTTTAAGCATGTGGTTCAATAGCATTAAGTCCCTCTGTCTCAGTTTTCAGTGAAAAACGCTTATTTTTCTTCTAATAATTATTAAACACTTACCAAGTGCTAGGGATTGAAGTCACTGTTAGGGTTACACCTATTTCAAAGACAAGGAATGTAGAGCTTAGGATGTAACTTGCAGAGGTGTCAGAGTAGTTGGTGGTATGGTTCAGATTTAGTGCCACAAGGCCGAGAGACGAGCTTCACTGAGAAAGGGTCTCTAGCTCTGATGGCCTTCACCTGTGTGTAAGGACTTCCACTGGAAAGCTATTTCTTGGCTCGGAGCAGGCATTCTGGAAATTAGCTCCCAGTCCATGGTTATAGGAGCCTATTCACCCAAATAACAGAAGTGCCCTGGGCTTGGGGCCAGACTGATGTCTGAATGGTAGAGCGTCTGTCACCTGTGACCCAGGACAGGGCCAGGCTTGGCACACAGATCTGAGAGGGGCTCCATCCCCAAAGCCCTGTGCCAGGCAGGGCTGCACCAGGACTCTGCACGCGTGGGGTGCTGGTAGGACCCCAACACCACAATACACAGTCAGCCATTTGGAGTTAAATGTCAGCTTCATTTGCATCCCTGGCTTATCTTAAATTGCAATTACAAATCTTCTGAAATCCCTGTTTAACTCCTTACCAGCTCCAAATGGGCACGTTAGCAGCCATTGATCCAACCCATCAGGGATTCTTGGCTTCAAGGAGTCGATCCCTTTATGTACATGAATGAAAACAAGACTTCTTGTCTCAGAAATACTCTAGCGGCCTCTTTGCAAAGGCGGTGGGTCATTCACTCCCAGCCTTTCACAAGAAAACCCTAGAAGCACATTCCTTTGTATGGTTTCCGTTTGTGTCAAATGCACTTTAAGAATCACAAGTGGGGTCTTAGTTATTTCCCACTAGCGACACAGGAACTTGGAGCATTTGATAGACACTCCTCTTACCGGCGGAGGAGTGAAGGCCGAGGGACAGTCACCCTCACAGGCTCTCCGTCCAGTGGGGCCCGCGCAGAGGCCACACACCTCCAGCACCTCTGTCCAGCCACTGCCCCGTGAGGCTCCATTTGCCTGGAGGCGGGTGGCCCCTCTTACTGTGTGAGTGGCTCTCTCAGCCCTGGGAGGCCCGACTGCACTTTTTCCTCTGTTTCCCTCCATGGGACATGGAACCCAATGTGCTCTTGGATTAAGATGTCCAACCTTCGCTCTTGCTTTATCTCCAAGCAGTCGCAGTTTTGTGGCTCCCAACCATCACTGGTCTTCCCAGTAGTGACATGCAGGGAAACGAGGAAGCCGAATTTTACCTCCCTTTACCCAGCAGAGTTCGCCATAAATCTCAGCCCTAAAGAGACTGTAGACAGGGAAACAACTACCTAACAGACAGATTCCCCAGAGCCCCAGCAGAACAAGAATTACGCATTGGGTAAAATAATGATTTGTTTAAAAAAGATCTGAGAGTGTGCAATCCCAGGAAGTCCGCTTTTCTGGTGAACTGAGATTTTTGATTGTCCCAGCACTTGAGTGGTGACTGGGCATGGGAGGGTGGGGCTGAGGTCGTCTGTGGGGGGTGATAGAGAATCTGAAGGGCATTGGAGCAGCTCTTCTTTGAAGGTCCAGGGACGGGGCAGGACATCTGACAGCCTCACCTGTAATCAAGGAAGAGAACTACTCTGGGGATGAGGGCGTTCCCGGCATACTGGACACTCAGAACCAGGGCCAGCTTCATGGTTGTGTGACTAGGGCAGCCACATGGGTGCCATGTTCAGAAGACCTCCAAGCTCTACCGTCACCATCTTGAAATTCTCTATCACTTTTTGAACAAGGGCTCCTGTGCTTGGTTCTTGATAGTAGATAGCCAGACCTCCCTGGGGAGAGTCATTCCTAAACCCTCCTCTTCCTCCATAGGACAGAATTATTTTCAGTAATGGGGCACCTGGGTGGCTCAGCAGTTGAGTGTCTGCCCTTGGCTCATGGTGTGATCCTGGGGTCCTGGGATTGACTCTTGCATCAGGCTCCCTGCAGGGAGCCTGCTTCACCCTCTGCCTGTTGTCTCTGCCTCTCTCTGTGTGTCTCTCACAAATAAATAAATAAAATATGTTTTAAAAATTATTTTGAGTAATAATCATGAAATGGAACAGATAATAACAATGACCAGAGGAAAATGTAGACATTGAAAATTTTCTTTTGTTGTATGTATGATATATATATATCATAGTATATATACAAAGGGATCAAATATATATAGTATATATATTTGATCCCTTTGGTTGCAGCATGATATAATATTTTATGAAAATAATTTTTTAAAAAAGAAAGTAATTGTCTAGTAACTAACAATTTTTCAGTAATGTTTTATTCTCTTGACTTGTTCTTTAGCTTCTAAACAATCCACAATCTGACAAGAAGAACAAATTTCGATTTTAAAGATAGGATTTAAATCCAGTGAACAATTTTAGGCATGAACAAAATTTGTACTTTCCAAGCAAAACCGCTATACCTCATGAATGTGTACTTGGTTTTCTCTTACACTTAGACACAACATTAAAATTGTAAGTGCTCGCAGGGAATGGAGTCACTCAAGTTCTGTGCAGTCATTTTGTCACATTTCTGTTTGAAGGCGAGCTTCATGTATGGTACATGGTTGGGAATGAAGCTGTGCCCCAAGTAAACTCGGGTGACTTCAAGCCATCGTGGAGTGAACCTTGGAAGGAACCTGACAGGCTGCTCCAACTATGTTCCAAACTGGAGGTGACCCCATAACTGGGGGTTCTCTAAATTAACTCCTATGCAAAAAATGAATTATGTTAAAGGATATGTGACCAAAAAACTAATTTTAAGATACCATCTATCTTATTAAAACTTAACCAGAACTGCAGTAGTTATTTACAAATTAGACCCAAAGAACTGTCTTTGAGGGATCTTTATCACCAGTAACGTTTAGTATTGCTGACACATGATGCTGGTAAAAAGCAGACCAACTTTAGGACATCTCGTTATTGTTTTAAAATTCTCCACCGACGACGTGCCACCTGATTGCCTACATCTGGGCAGGTGTACACCGCTGCCAAGAGATGCCCTTTTTATTTTGCCATTAAAGTCACAAACTTTTTCAGTTTGAAGGGCAATAATAGCCAGTATTGCTAAGGATTTGGGGCTGCTAGCAGCAATAAAACCTTTGGGCAGGACAACATGGCCAAATGTCAAAAGTACATATCCGCTGACCTAGATATTTTGCTTCAAAGATTTTAGTCTAAATAGATGGTCGTGGGTGTGCCTAGAGATTTAGGAGTAGAGACACTCAACACCGTATTGCTTATAATAAAGACATGGGAAGTAAATCAGTTGAATACATTCAGTCCATCTATGCATTTCGAGTATGTAACAGCCATGTTTAAAATGTGTAAAACTATTTAATGGTATGGGAAACTTTTCATAACATATTCTTCAGTGAAACAATCAGGAGTATAAACCACAATGTATTATATTTCCCTTTTTAAAAGAAATCAGAATATGCATATTATTCGTACATGCCACCCACTTCCCAGCTGGAGCACGAAATACGTGTACATTTTCTTTTATATCCAAATTCTGATTCCAGACTCCCGCTCCCCCAAAGATCACCAGAGATCCATTTTTCCAGCTCCCAACTAAGGTCATTCTGGAAAGTAGCAGGGGAGTGCTTGGCAGTTTCACCAATCCGACCTGCTGCTGCTTCCCTCAGCAGCCTTGCTTTGCCCAGAAGGCCCGGAGGTCACCTCCAGGGGCTGTCTTTCTTGGAGAAGCAGCTCTCTTTCTCTGGCTGCTGGCTCCAAGCAGGTTCCCCTCTTTAGCTGTCCCAACTGCCTACACCCCAAGCTCAGGTGTTTAGCAAACCTTTGCTGAGTGCTTGGGGGAATAACGCAGAGTCAAGTGCAGCAAAAGCCTTGGTAGCCAAGGGCTCACTATCCCTTTGGGCTCACAGACCCAAAGCCACCCTGCCACCCTCAGGGTCCGAACAGAGCAGACACCAGCCTAACCCCTGACCCCCGGAGTCCTGATGAGGATGTGACTCCTTCCTGTGCAAGAGCAGACCCTCACGGCCACCCCAGATGCCCAGAAAGAGAAAGGATCTATTTCCTCCAAGGGAGGCACCCCCACCCCTACCCACAGACACACACCCCATGTGCATTCAGGCGCACAGGCTTCCATCTGACCTCTCTGATCTAGAAAAAGCAAAAAGTAGGCATCAGCATAATTCCCAAAGCTGGTTAGTTATATAATTAGATAACACAACGTAAGGAAAACCAACAGTCCCACCCAAATCGTCATTTAGATAAAAATCGTTTCCCCAACTCCTCCAAGGCACAGTCAGGCCTTTAGAATCATCTCCCTGTTTCCGTTAGTGACTAGGCCATACTAGACGGTCGCTGTCATACTTATTATGGTCAGGCCACTTTTCTCTCAGTATGCTAGATAAGTCCTTCACATTTGTGTAACTAAAGAGCCCTGGCTGGGGCTTTTTTGAAAAACATTAGAAATCTGCTCTAAAGGAGAAATGATGTCTCTGCTTCCAGAAATGAAAAATTGTTAACACGTTTCAAATGTTGTTACTCCTGTTACAGGCTTCCACAAGGCAGGGCGCATTCCTAGCACTCACCCTATTCCCAGGTGTGTGTGTGTGTGTGTGTGTGCAGGAGTGTGCAGGCGTGTGCGTGCCTGTGTGAGCATGTGTTTTGTGTATGCATTAAAAATTGGTAACGTGTACAAAATCACAAATCATGGCCAAATTAAAGTGAGGCGATTATGGGCAATGTTAATTTCCTTTTAATTGCCTTTTGGGTTTCTTTTGCTTGAATTTTAAGATTAGCTCAAAAAGTGGAACAAGTGGGGCAGCCCCGGTGGCTCAGCGGCTTAGCGCCACCTTTGGCCCAGGGCCTGATCCTGGAGACCCGGGATCGAGTCCCATATCAGGCTCTCTGCATGGGGCCTGCTTCTCCCTCTGCTCGTGTCTCTCATCTCTCTGTCTTTCATGAATAAATAAATAAAACACTTAAAAATTAAAAAAAAAAAGTGGAACAAGCACAAAGGTGGGCGTTTTGTTGCTTAATATTTTATCTTCCCTTGATCTTTCTTCTAAAAACCAAAGCCCCGCATGTCTGATTAATTAAGGTTTTCAGTTAATCAAATTTTATTAGATATTTTACAAGTTTTCTAGACAATTGCCTGTAAGCTGGTCTGATGAGAAAGGGCAGATGGGACCTGTCTCATCATGGAGAAGAGCCCAGTGAAAAGAGCAGACTGAACAGTGAAGGTGTTCATGTAAATCAATGCGATTTGGAATCGGAAGAGTTTGTTTTAAAAAACATCCATCTCAGCAAATAGTGAGCTGAAATTAGTGATATTTATTTAAAGCCACACAATGAGTTTTGAAACCGCAGGGGCACCTTGATTATCTTGTCTGTAGCTCACTTTTTGGGACTCAAATCTGATTTTTAAAAAGTATTCATTTTAATTTTAAAACTTTCAAGCAATTGTTTTTCTCTGTGCTTGAGCAGTTTCCCATCTGTCAGGTGGCAAATGGGCTGGTGCTTTTTAAAACAGTTTTTTATTTCAAATTACCAACGTAATACATATTCATTGATGAAAATATGATAAATACAGAAGAGCTCAAAGAAAAACAATCATCCATAATCCCACCATGCTGTTCATGAAAAAGCTGCTCATTTGAGGCTTTTACTTCCAGCCTAATACACACACACAAACACACACACACCATAGATACATACAGACATAGCTACATGTAAACACACACATTCAGGTATACACGATACGATAACCGAAGTGTCCTGGGCACACTACTTCATAATCTACTGGTTGTAACTTAGCAGAAGTTGTAAACATAGCTTTAGATATTGTCAGTTAACATCTTTGTAATGGCTGCATTGTGCTCTATCATAGCGTTGGGTATTTAAATTATTTCCACTTCCTTGAGATCATAGTGACTACTTCAGTGTACATTTTTGTTGTATATTCCCTATAAGTAATTTCTTTTTTTTTTTTAAAGACTTTATTTATTCATTCATGAGAGACACAGAGAGAGAGAGGCAGAGACACAGGCAGAGGGAGAAGCAGGCTCCCTCTAGGGAGCCCGATGCCGGACTCAATCCCAGGACCCCGGGATCACAACCTGAGCCAAAGGCAGAAGTTCAACCACAGAGCCACCCAGGAATCCCTATAAATAATTTCTTTAAAACAGAATTGCTAAAGCAAAGGCAATGTGCGTTTTCAAGGTTTTTGCTACATATTGATACAACTCTGGACAGGTTGTACTAATGTGCATTTCTTCAAGCCAAAGGTGAGCACACTGTTTTCTCCCATACTGAGTATGCCAGCATTTTAAAGATATTCTAATATCTTTGGCTAGTGGAGCTGAAATATTAAGATGTGGTTCTGTTACGACAGCCCTAGATAAAAGAATTAGAAACACTGTCAAATACCAGACAGTAGTATGCACCTGTCTTGCTTTCCGATGCTTAAAGCTGGATCCCCATCCTATGTCTTACTGCAGTGTTGTATGAGCAACAGGAATGCTGGACAGACAGAAAAAATATATATATAACAAGGAAATAAATGTGTAAATGCACACACACATATATGTACATGTATCAGTATATCCCAATTTTGTAAAAATCTGAATACGTTTGTATACAGACACTCATACACATACGCCCTCCCAAAAGACATAATAAAAATCCTAAATCACAATGTCCGCCGCAGTTATCTTAGAGAGGTGGGTTACAAACAGTTTTTGTTTCCTTCCTTTTATTTACCAATGTTTTCAAATGTCCTATGATGACCATCTACCACTTTTGAAAACACATACACCCAAATAATCAATGTGGTTATTTTTTTCTGAGCAAACAAAACTCCTCCTGGCATTCTAGGCAATCGATTAGCCCCTTCCGCTGCTAATCTCTTCCTCCCGCTCCAGTTGTCCTGAGGTTTGGAAACCAGTGTGGGTGAGCGGATGATTCAGTCATCAGACCACCCAGGTATACCGGGACCAGCCGGCCCCTAACCATCTGAAGCAAATTGCTGGGCCCAGTTTCTTCATCCTTAGAATAAGAAATCAGGGAAAGGTTTCAACTCGAACATCAGCTGGAGTGGGGTACTGTGATGAGAACGTTTTGGAGGCTGACTCCAAAATGGAATCTGGAAAGTCAGAAAGACTTCTGCGATTGACTAGTGATGTAGGCCTCAAGAAGAACTGCAGCGGTTGACTACAGATGTCTGCCGTGGAAACGAGAGCGGGAACCCTCAAGTCTCCTGCAACATAGTTGTCTTGCCTGGACCCCACATCTGGAACATCCCTTCCCAGTCTCAGACTCTACTTTCTTGTGCTTCTTCATTCACTATGTCTTTCCATATTCTCTCTCCCCTTTCTAAGTGCCTCCCTTTTTAATGAAAATCAGAAATTTAATGTGGTTCAATAAATACTTACTCTAGGAAATGTAAAGGTAAAAAGGTAGAAGGATCCCTCCCTGCACTGGAAGAACCTCCACGGGACGCTGGAGAAGGGAGTCCAGGACCACATTTCATCAAAGTTTTTCTTGAATTATGAAGGAAGCTGAGCATAGTGGTGGCCAAGGAGTTCACCTGAAAGGGAAAGACCAGGGATGCAGGGACCCAGATGCTGGTGAAAGAAAAGTCACCAGGCAGAGGAAGGAGGTATACCAGTTGTCCCTGACCTGCTTCCAGCCCATCCTGCGCACATGTGGCCCAGTTCTACTTCACCTGCCTCCATCCCCTGTGTCTGACCCCTAGGGGCTGGCAGGGGATTGCTGGCCATGCTTCAGGGGGAGCACTGGTGAGTCTCTGCTGAGTCTCCGCTGGTCTTAGATGGCAGCGTGGAGGGCAGATGGTTAGGGGATGGAAGACTAGGGGGAGCTGTTGGTGTTCAGCAGCATCCTTTCAGTGCGCAGTGACAAGTAACAGGTTAGACCTGCCCATCCTAGGGAACATGGGGCCTTGGCTCAGGGACATCTGCCCTGTCAGCTGTGGTGAGAAGGGAATAGTGAATGCAGAGCTTTCATTGGGAGGTAGGCCTCAGGCCTGCTACTTTGCATGCTTTCCTGCTTGGGCAGAACTTTTTTTAAGATTTTATTTATTCATGAGAAACAGAGATAGAGAGGCAGAGACACAGGCAGAGGGAGAAGCAGGCTCCCTGCGGGGAGCCTGATCTGGGACTCAATCCCAGACCCTGGGATCACTACTCAAGCCAAAGGCAGAAATTCAATCTCTGAGCAACCCAGGTGCCCCTAGGCAGAACTTTAGATCCCAAGTATATACCCCTCTCTGGGAGATCCACTTTCAGCTAATAGGAAGCCAAACTTCTGACTCATAAAGGCACCTGAATGGGGACTTTGAGCCCCAGTGGAAAATTGGTCCAGATGTTCTCAAATGTCCCTTCCAGCCCTGAGACTATACATCCCCTTCCTTCAAAATGCCACCTTGGTAGTCAGTGTATCACTCACTCTGTTAGATGAAAAGGCTCCGTTTATGTGATATGTCACTAAGGCTGCCTGGCCTGCGACCCCAGCATCTCCACTTACCATCTCTGTGACCTCGGGCAAAGCAATCAATCTCTCTACCTCAGTTTCATCACCTATGAGATGGGGATAACACTACAGCTTGTGACCTAGGGCTGTTGTGAGGATAAGATGAGCTAACGCGTGCTCATGTGTTGAGTGTTGAGTATGTCTGTTCTTCCCTGTAACCTGAGTACATAGACCGTGACTCATCTTTGTGTCTTTAGCAGCCCGACGTGACGGCACCAGAACATTCAACTACAAACACTTCCCTCCGGCATCCTCTTTCAAGAGAAAGACAAGAGTAAAGAATAGGCAGATGTTTGAGATGTGGAAATAAAAAGAAACTTCCAGTGGAACACCAGAGTCAGTAGAACTCCAGCCAATCTCCTGTGTCTTCTCAGGCAACAAGTAGTTCTGTGCAGATGATCACAGTTTGCAGGGCAGGCAGGAGCCTCAACCAGCAACACGAACTTCAGGACGGGGTCTTGTGCCAACAGTTTCGGTAGCAGGGCTTAGAGGGGTGCAGTTTAAAAATGTGAACTCAGGAACGCCTGGGTGGTTCAGTGGTTGGGCATCTGCCTTCGGCTCAGGGCATGATCTCAGAATCCAGGATCGAGTCCCGCATCGGGCTCCCCGCGGGGAATCTGCTTCTCCCTCTGTCTGTGTCTCTGCCTCTCTCTGTGTGTCTCTCATGAATAAATAAATAAATCTTAAAAAAAAAAAAAAGTGAACTCATGGGGTGCCTAGGTGGCTCAGTGGTTGAACACCTGCCTTCGGCTCAGGCTGTGATCCTGGAATTGAGTCCTGCAAGGGGCTCCCCACATCCCTCTGCCTGTGTCTCTGCCTCTCTCTGTGTCTCTCATGAATACATAAATAAAATATTTTTTAATGTAAACTTATTTATAGGCGTGCCTGTAACAAATACAATTACAAAAACCCAATGAAAACGTAAAATCGTTAATGTATTTATTTATAGAATTGATTACACCCAACAGGACATACATTTATTTATTATATTCTCTGAAATACAATATCATAACAAGAGCTGCCACATTGTAATCTTCCTACATAACACTTTCCATTCATTAACATCATTCTCACTGTAGGTGGAGCCTTTGAGAGAGAGGCAGAATAAAAGGGGGTGTCTGACAGGTGAGGGTTGGCCCTAAGGTCCTCCCCATCACCTCTGAATCAGGAATTGATGGAACCGTTCCTAACCCCTCAAGCAATGGGACTCAACCTCAGCTGCGCATGGGGTCACCTGGGGAGTTTTTAAAAAGACTCATGTCTGGGGACCTGAAGGTGCTGTCGAGGCTGAGAAACGCTGGTTCAGGGCAGGTGTTTGTCATCCCTGATGGTAAGTGACGGGGGGTCGGGGGCCTCCTTGAAAAGGGGCCAGCAGATGCCCATCTGTGTTGCATGGGTTCTTAGCACAGAGGCCTGGTCCCAAGGTCTCAATCTGTTAGGTACACAGTGGCCACATCCCCTGCTTATGGGATCTGCTATGAGCAATGCAAAAGAGATGGAAGAAATGGAAATGGTTATTCTCCTAAACAGCTGAGAATATAGGGAGGGTTTAGAAATGTGGAAATGCTTGAAAGCTGACTCGTGCTCATCGACATTTAAAAATCCAGTTGCTGTTCTCAGAAAGTTATTTTTTAGAGACTCAGAAAATGTAATTCTGTGTCGCAACCTGGCTGGCTCTCCTCAGAGAGCTTCCCTTCTAAAATCACTGAGAAGTCTGGAAAGGAAATAGGAGTCAAGTGCAGGGGACAGGAAGTATGTGCAGGAGGCCATGGTTTGTGGGCCATGCTTCTCTGCTTTGATCATCAAGAAGACCTGCTGGGGGGAGTAGGAGGGAAAGATAACCTCAGCTGACAATAATTTAGTGGGAAATGGGAGGCACGGAGGTCACAGGTCCTGACCACAGTGTGACAAGGGCCAGGAAGTGTGTTCTGGTTGTGGCTTGTCCAGGGACAAGATGTAGGAGAACCTTGGGACATCACATAATGAGCCTGGCTTTCACGTCCTCCTCTGGAAAAATGGGGAAAGGGTCTGACATAGTTGGTACCCAAAGCCCCCTCTAGCTCAGATGTTCTGGGGCTGGTGAGTTTTTAAAAAGTACGTTTAAAGTGGCTCTGAGAGGGAGAAGAAGATAGACCTCCCCCGAGGGAATTATGTTCAGGAGGGTTTTAAGAACAGCAAAAGGAAGAGCTGGATGACACATAAGGAAACGAGAGGGTCTCCGGACAGGCCTGAGCCTGAGTTGCTGGGTTTTTCTGCTGACCTGGATGCTGCTGTTCAGATTACGAGGCAGCAAATGGCAGTGGTACCAGCTTCTTCCCAGTTTCATGGGGACTTGCCGTTACCATGGCGATGGCGAGGTGGTGTGATGTGTGGCTTTGTGCTGAGACCACCTCCTTCTTTGTTCTCATCCCAACTACAGGTACTACCTCTGGGGCTGTAAGAAAAAGCCCAAGTAGGGGATTTCTGAGCGTGTTTGACTCACCAGGAGCAAATCTCTTTTCTCTCCTGCCCTTGCTTCTATCCTCTGGGAATTAAGTTTCCCGATTAGAAGTGCTGAGGCTCTTGGGTCCTATTTTCCTGAAGGCCACAGAGAACAATATCTGAAATATAAAACCCACTAGGTGAGAAGAGAATAAAGTTTTGGTCGGTCCCTTTGTCCTGCCTCTGGCGATCCTAGCAAGAGACACTTTATGGGAAAGACACAGCAGCTGCCTTCAATGAAGTCTGTTCCTAAAGTTTCAGGATATGAGCCTCTTTGACTTGCCCCTTCATAGCTCTTTCTGGCTCCTGGATTCATGTGAGCTCCTCTAAGTCTGTCTGGAACTTACTTATCCTTGCAGCCTTTATTGGATTCCAAATGATAGAGGCAACCCCTGAGATTGGCAGCTGAGACGGGCCCTCATCAATCAGCTGTGGACTCTGATTGTGAAGTAATGCTCTCCGCAGAACATTCCCTGCTGGGGTTCTTTCCTCGGATCTGCCTCTAAAAACCTATGACCCTGAGCAAAGTCCTTCAATCTCTTGGAGTCTAGGTTTACTATCCTTAAAAACAAAAGTAGGAGCATCTGACCACCCCTAAGTTCATGGGGTGGTGGTATTTTTGAGGGCAAGAACTGTGTGCCCTATTTATTCATCACTGCATCCCCAGGGCCCGACATGGTCCCTGGCACCACTGCAATGTCAAGTGGTACAGGTAAAAGGGAACATTATGTCGCGGTGACACTTCTGTATCGGTTGGAACTCTTGGTGGCAAATGACAGAAAACCAACTTCTACTAGCTGAAGCAGACACAGGAAGTTTCCATCTCTCACACCTGGGAAGTCCAGGGGTAGCATTGGCTTCAGGCCTGACTGAGGTCCAAGGACTCTAGGAAGCCAGGAGAGCATAGACGTCAGAGTGAGAACTCATTTTGCTTGTTTGGGCCCATACCTCCGTAGGAGTGGAAAGTGTCGAAAGCTGTCCAGACTTCTCATCCTGCCCTGCCCCTTCCATGTTCACTGACCTTGGGTGAGTCACTTTTCTCCAAGTCCTGGCCTTCAACTCTCTGAGATGGATATAAGAATAACATGCTTTTCAGAAGATGGTTAAAAACTCCAAAAAAAAAAAAAAAGTAAGAATGTAAAATTTTCTCCTAGCCTTAAAATGGAATTTTTAAAAAATTTTTTAAAAATGGAATTTAAATGCAAGGTAGGTGGCGTGTACGTTATGACGGGCTTACGTAAGCATGAAAACCTAACGTCTTTTGCAAGAATTCACTTTAGGGAAGCATGTTCAGAACCCCTCTTTACATAAGCCCATGCCTGTGCTCACTTAGACCTACCAGTCAGTGCTTTACGTGGATTATCTCATTCAATCCTTACCTCGCTCCGTGTGAGGAGGCACCGCTGTTAGTTCCACCCTAAAGATGGGGGTGCACACAAGTAACCCCTCCAAGGACCACAGAGTGTTGGTAGCAGAGGCAGGACACTGATCCTCGGGTCTGACTGAGGCTCCCGCGTGCACCGCGCCTGGGGATGTGCTAGCTCTGCCCTCCGGGTGTCCTTGCCCATCACAGCATGTTGGGGCCGGAAGGGACTCAGGGAGTGGGGGGCCTCCACTCCCCTCTTTCTGGCCCAGCAGAGCCAGGGCTTAGGTCCAGCTTTCTGTCCTCCGTTCTGCATATACCAGAGACTCTAAGAGGAAGGCTCCAGAAATGCAAACCGAAGGAACCCACTAGAAGACAGTCCTAGAGTTGCTGGAGAAGCTGGGGAAGCAGGCCGGGGTGGTGCCCTGGGAGCAGCACCCCCACTGTGCTGCAGAAGCGGCCTGCAGGGCACCCCTCCACCTCTGGCGTCAGCCGGTGAGCAGCTCCCTGCTTCTCCCAGAGGCCATCTGCGGGCTCTGTGCAGGGTCCCACTCATGGGCACGACCCACTCTGGGTCATGTTGTACCACAAATGGTACAACATGGGGTGGCTGCCCATTTGGGTCTCCCTCCTCAGCCCCTCCTCCTCCCCCAGCCCTGACCACCCCCCCCACCGAAAGGCAACCAGGCATGGCTTGGAAAGGAAACCCTGGGGTGTGAGGGGTGACTTTTCTAGGAATCTCAGAGGAGAGCGGTCACCCAGGATGGAGAAAACCCCAGCTGTTGGTTGGTCGAGGGCCCTTCCCACCCCACCAGCCAGTCTTCTGACTCAGTCTGGGACAGACCCTGATGGATACCCTGTGACAGCAGAGAGCTTCCTCCTCCTTTATTTTTTTTTTTTTTTCCTCCTCCTTTAAAAGAGCTGAGTTCTTGGCTTATTTGATTTCAATGTTTTAAATCGATTTGTTTGCAGGGCTATTTATGGCATGTCAGAGGCCGCCCTCCTCTGACACCCCATTTGCTGCCATCACAAGGCGCTGGCCCCATATTATAGATGGGTGACCTCAGAGAGGGAGACAAATGACCCCCCACCCCCACCCTCCACCCCGACAGGAGGCTGGTTCCTGACGGTGCAAAGATGGGAACCCACGTTGCTGGACTCCCAGCTCAGAGGTACTCTAGACCTGAGATTTTTGAGTCTAAATTCCCCTCATTTTTTTAAGCAAGGAAACTGGGGCCCAGACGGGGGCCAAATGCCTTGGCAATGTTCGCACAGGTAGTCAGTCCCCGAACGGGCACCCGAGGTGGCACAGAGCGTGACTCTGAGCATCAAACGAAACCAGGTTCAATGTCTACCTCTGCCTCCTTCCCAACCAGCCGCCCCTGGGAACGGGCGCCCTGAGCTCCGTTTCGGGGCGCCGCTCACACAGTGAAAGGGAATGAAAACCTGAAGACACGAGGGCGGCAGTGGGCACGGGGTAGGGATGTGATCCACGCTAGGTCCTCTCTGCCCGCCCCACGGGGACTCCGAGGCTAGTGCTCCCGCTGCAGGCCGGGCCCCTCATGAGGCACAGCGACTTTGATCCAGCGCCAGCCTGTGATCCTCAAGGGGTCACACCAGGAGGACCTACTAGAATTCCCCGTGGCGATCTCGGAAACCATCGTCCAGAGGCCCAGGTAATGGACATGTCCCTCTCGGGGGGCACGAGCCAAGATTTCGTGAGCGGTGATTTTGTCGTTCCGGGTTTTTTTCCAACTTGTCGTCTTGGAGGATTATTGATGCACAGGCCTCGCAGCTCTGTGTCCCCCACACTCCCAGGGCGGTGCCTGGCACCCCTCGTCCCTCCTGTCTCCTGCCCAGCCCTGACTTTCGGCTCCGGGTTATCTCCTTGTGTTCTAAAGAGCTAGGGACCCACACGGCAGGGCCCCGCGGATGAATCAGACCTGCTTCTGTGCAGCCCTGCTCTTAAGCAAAATATATCGATCGCTGAGGCTTTGGAGCTACTTTAATCAAGTCATCTAAACACGGCTTAAGCCTCAAAAGCCGAGCCATGTGCCCGGCTTCAAAGCGCTTACTTACACTGAATTAATTTATCCGGGATGTACTAATGCTCCCCACAACCCTGCGGATTATAATGTTAGAGGTCGCAATCAGGGCTCCGAGAGTATCCCCAAAGCCCGGCCGCTATTGATTGTCATGGAAAATGACACAGAGGAGTGGGGTGCAGGGGAGGAGGGAACAGAGGGATTGGACTTGATTAAGACTGAAGCATCCCAAGCCCACAGCTGCCCCGGGTCCTGAAGGCTCTGGGCACCCCCCCACACCTTGCTCCCAGGGCTGGTTTTGGGGTGGGATGGAGTGGAAGCAGGGTCAGCAGGAAGGCTTGCTGGGCAATGCTCCAGCTGTGACTCCAAGTGGCAGCCAGAGGGATGGCTCGTGCGAGGGTGTGTGTGTGTGTGTGTGTGTGTGTGTGTTGTAGGGGCTGAAGGAAACTAGACATCTGCCGTCCTGGAGACCAAGCTGCTGGTCCCCACCCTGCTGGTAGTTACCTCTCCCTCCCCTCCCAACACAGTCGGGAACCAGTTCTCCTTGACCTCAATTTGGGCTTTTGAGTGAGACCCTCAACCCAGGTCTGGAGACCATGACTTTGTTACTCCTCCATTCAACAGGTGTTTGAGAGCTTGCTACGTGCCAGACACTCCTGTAGGTCCTGGGGATGCAGTAGTGACCGGGATAGACAAGAATCCCTGGCCGCATGGAATTCGTTTGACACTAGGGGTTCGAATTCCACTAACAACATCCTGTCTTCTGTCCTTGTGACAGCCTGGTGGTGAGATGTACTCCAGAGGAAGGGAGGCAGGGATAGGGAGGGCATCAGGACGTGCAGGTAGGTGGTATCTGTGTGAATTTAAGTCCAGTGGTCCTCACTGGGAAGGTGACATTTCAGCAAAGACCTGAAGGACAGGTGAGGAGCTGCAGTAGACTTTTGTGGGAAACGTGCTCAAGGCAGAAGCATGTACAAAGGCCCTAAGGTAGAGTGTGTCTGCTGTGTTTGCGGGGCAGCGAGGAGGCCAACGTGGCTGGGACAGCATGGGCAGAAGCAAGAGTGTGATGACAGGAAGTCACAGACAATAGATTCAAGGGCCAGAAGGAGGCCAAGGGCAGCCGATGTATTTAGTCCCCTGGGCCACAGCGACTGGCTCAGGGATGGACCAGAGACAGGAACCATGAGGAGTATGTCCGAGGTGGTCAGCAGCATCTGGTCGCCACCCAGAGCCTGAGGACAGAGCCGCAATGGAGGAGACTGGAGCCCAGAGATGGGTGACATGGTCTCAGTCTCCCATCCTCCTGAGCCCAACAAAGTCACAACATTTGGGGTTTTCAGTTTATGGGAGCCAACATATTTTCCTTTCTGCCTAAACCGTTTTTGAATTGGTTCCTGAAGCCGCAAGATCCCTACTCCCTGGCACTAGTGTCAGCATCCCAAGCACCCGTTTTCTCTCCACACCAGGCTGGGGAGGGGGCCCGGCTCACCTTTCTCCTTAGAAGTAGGATGGACTTCAGTGGCTCCCTGCCAGGAGACTATGAGAGCGTGCATCCTCCCCACCAGGCCTTGCCCTGCTCCCTTCCTTTTACTCTCTCTGCTACGAGGGTGCCCTGGGCTGGCAGGGATGAGGATGCCAGAACCCAGAACCCCTCTCCCAATTCTGGCCCCCCCCCACTCCACCTCCCTTGGTTGGACTGTCCTGTTGGCTCTCTTCTACCTGTATTAGCACCAAGGAAGGACCTAACATGTGCCAGATTTTCTCTCTGTCCACTCTCTATATGGGTCATTGCATTTCTGCTGTTTTTGCACCTCTAGGAGCTCCCCCCGGTATCCCCCAGGATGACCCCAGTGGTGGGCAGACTGGCCTCCAATTCTCACGCTCAGTGCCCAAGGGCCATGGGCCACTAAAGCTCACAGCTAGGACTCCTGGGCATTATGGGCTCCTCGTGTCTCCAGTGTCCCGCAGGCCCGGTCCTCACATAGCCACATTGCGTGGCTGCAAATGCTGTTCTGTGTGTGTGTGTGTGTGTGTGTGTGCATGCGTGGGTGTGTGGTCACAGCCAGCCAGGCTCCCTCCAATCTCCCTGGGGCGTTGTGGAGAGTCCAAGAGATGGCTTACATTTTCCCATCCTCCCCTGGCTCCGAGCACCTCTGAGTTGGATTGGACCACAATGCCCAGGTGCTGGCCCCCCTACCCCCCCTCCTCACCCTGCGCCCCGGCGTTAACACAAGGCATTGGTATGAAGACTTTGCTGAAAGTGGAGAGCCATGGAGGCGGGTTACATCACAGTGGCAGGTGATAAAAGAATTCAAGTATCACGCCTCCCTCTGTTTCTTTGGCCATTTCCAACAAGCAGGCCCAGCCTTTTGCCTGTTCTCATCCCGGCCAGGTTGCTGAGCCCTCCCTCTCCTTCTAAACCACTCACGCCTCACCTTTTGGGTTCATTCCCCTTCCTGCCCTTTCTTCCCTTTCTTTCTCTCCCCTGTCCAACCCAATTCCTGGTGACTTTTGCAAAGAAAAGGAACTTGTTCTGTACTTCTGCTGAGCTCTGGCCTTAATGTGTCCGCTTATCAAGGGGACTAGCCCTGCAGGTCCCTCTTGCGAGCAGCACAGAGGAAACAGCTTGGATGTGTGCTCTGTCTCCCCTTTCTCCCAGTTACCCAGTCTCTGCTGGGGGAAGGCATGGATTCGTGATGTGTTCCCTGTTGTTATGTCTGAACGATTCCATCACCTGCAAGAGGCAGAAGCAGCTACCACAGCCAGCCTTGGTTTCAAGAAGTAAACTTTGCTTTATTAAACCCACACCATTTTACCAGCAGTGAATTGAATGCTCTGTGAGGTTAGATGGATAAATAACCTGTCCAATCTAGCACAGCTAGTACCCAGGAGAGAGTGGATTTGAATCCAGGCGTGATGACGGCAAATTTATGCCATTTTTTATGACAGCATTATTGTGAATTCAGTAAAAATTTGCATCGTGGCCTCCACCTAGACCCAGCCAGACACATCCACTGAGTGCATCCTCTGTGAGAGCCCCAGGCTGGGAAGGTTGTGGAGGGGGATCGGAGGATGCACGATGAATGGTCCCTTCCCAAAATGAATTCTTCATCTCACAGGGAGACAGGCCAGATGGCCCATGAATGAAAGTGAAGATTCAGAAAGTTCAAGAAAAACAAAATAAACTACTCCAAAAACTCTTTACCTGTCTGTTAAAGACACAGGATAGCCGTGCTTATGACCTTGGTTATGAACCCATAGCCAGTTACTTACCTCCTCTGTACTTCACAGGCTTTTTTTTTCATATGCAACATGAAGATCATAACAGTACCTCTCAGGGCTCCTGGGTGGCTCAGCGGTGGAGCGTCTCCTTTCAGCTCAGGGCGTGATCCCAGAGTCCCCGGATCGAGTCCTACATCAGGTTCCCCGCAGGGAGCCTGCTTCTCCCTCTGCCTGTGTCTCTGCCTCTCTCTGTGTGTCTCTCATGAATAAATAAATAAATCTTAAAAAAAAAAAAAAGGAAGGTTCATGCAACAAACACTAGTTGTTCACCAAAATCTGCTCTCCTCATTTTCCATGGTGCCGGTGTTGTCATGGACACATGCTGCCAGCTTAGGACTACATTTCCCATCTTGCCTTGAGGCTAGGGGTGGTGACCATGTTGAAAAGTTCTCTCCAGGATAACATGAGTAGGACAAAGGGATCCCCTCCCAGGCTGGCACCTTAAGACCTGGGGTGTACCCCTTCCGTGTTCTTTGCCCCTCTTGTGCCAGCTACAGAACTGGCCAGACAAGAGTAGTGGGCCCTAAGGCACTGCTTCTCACACTACCTGCGTGGAAGAGCTGGATTTCTAGACCACCTTCAGTTCATTGACAACCAAAATTTTGTTCTACAACCTATCCAGTGAGGGGTTTACTAGTTATACACTCAGATGTCCTGGAAATGTCAAATTGCAATTTCTGAAAGCTAATTCTCAACAACGTGACTCAACTCGTGGTATTGCTACCAAGAAGTCTGTGTACTTGAACTTTCTGCAGACCCTACTTTAAGTAGCACTGTTCTTGGGGGATGCAGAAACAAGGTGGAAGGAATCAGGGTTCCTGATGACAGCGTGCAGAAAAGAGTGGCCTGTTGGCCTTGGACGACTTGGATGCTTGTATAAAAGAAGGAATTTACAAATCCATATTCTCAAGCCATGGTACCTTAGGATTGCTTTCTTAGAGAGGTGCATTTTACCCTAATACAGATGGGGCATGCAATGTATTAAAAGGAAGAGTGGAGGGCACTGGGGGAGCTCAGTAGTTGAGTGTTTGCCTTCAGTCCTGGGATTGAGTCCCACATTGGGCTCCCCACAGGGTGCCTGCTTTTCCCTCTGCCTGTGTCTCTGCCTCTCTCTCTGTGTCTCTCATGCATAAATAAATAAAATATTTTTAAAAATAAATAAAAAATAAAAAGAAGAGTGCACTTTCACAAAGTGACCCCCTGATGCCCACATGTGGCTACGCTGGCTCCAGTTGTGGGGACAGTACCACACCTCTACACAACATTCCTGAGCAAACCTGTGTCCCTCTACCAAAGGATGACACAAGAGCCCCTGGTTCCCTGCCACCAGCCCCCTTGCCAGATGTCTTACAATTTGTAGGTTCTTCGCATTCCCTGAAAGGATTTGGATCCAAGTAAATCCATGTTCTGGGGCTCAAGTGAAATCATAGGTTGTTGAAGTGCTTTGAAAAAAAGCACGATAAGGAAAGTTTAGCTCATAAAGCAGCTGGAGACCCAGAAAGGATTGAAGTCAGGATTTAGGGACCCACAGGCAGATCTCCATGAGCTCTGAGAGACCCTCAGGGGCACCGAGCAGGATCTAAACCTGGGCGGTCAGCCAAAATGCTTTCGACGCCTGGAGTCACACTGCTTCCAGCGGAGCAGCCTCTGGCGGGTCGTGTCGCATCCTCTCTGTGAAGGAAGATTGCTACGACAACATCGCAGGATTGGTGTGAAGGTCTGTGAGAAGGCGCCGTAAAGACCTGAGTGCACCTGTGTGCCAGCCGGGGCCCAGCAGGAAACAGATGGCACATCGGAGCGGAGTGATTTGAGATTGTGTATAAAGAGCAACTGGCAGAGGCGTGGCAGCGATGGGGGACGACCGCCAAGGGACCGCGAGGGCGAGGGCCTGGCCGGCTCTGTGCATACAGGACAGGGAAGGGGTCGTGATCTGCCCCGGGCCTGCAGGGGAGGGGACAGGGCCGTGATGAGCATCTAGAACTAGTTCCACCTGGGTGATGGGGCAGAGACAGCCATCCACAAGGAATGGTGGCCTGTGCTCAGACAGATGCCATCAGCCGGGCGGAGGCCCCGGAGGGAGTGAGTTGGGGAACACACACCCTGACCTTGCCCCCTTCTCATCCCCTGAAGTCCTGCTGCAGCCTCCCACTGGCCAGACTCTGAGGGAAGGGGCTGGGGGAAGGGAGTCCTTGATGCTGACAGCCTCCTGGGTGCAGAGGAGGGTGGAGAAGCAGGAGGGAGGACCCACGGGTCCAGTGCCTACAACCAGCCCCCCATATGACACGGCCCATCTTACAATGCCACTTTAAAAGGCAGGGTGATGGGGATCCCTGGGTGGCTCAGCCGTTTAGCGAATGCCTTTGGCCCAGGGCGTGATCCTGGAGTCCTGGGATCGAGTCCCACGTCAGGCTCCCTGCATGGAGCCTGCTTCTCCCTCCTCCTGTGTCTCTGCCTCTCTCTCATAAATAAATAAATAAATAAATAAATAAATAAATAAATAAATAAAGGCGGGGTGATAGTCCGTGGTGGCCGTGACTGCTAATGAGCAGGCCACACGCCTCTTCCAAGGCCCCACTTAGCTGCAGACCCGGCCTCCTGGATGCCAGGCCCACAGGCCTGTTCTCACCCCGAGCAGAGTTGGAGCAAATGGTTCTTTCTGGGCTGGCTTCTTGCCAGATCCTTTTCCACCTCTTTATTCCTTATTCTCTGTCGTCCTTGCCTAAGAAGCCGCCATCTGGCCACAACCTGCCTTAGGAAGGGATGGGTGAGTCGCGGCCCCGCCGTCCATCCCCCGCTGCCTCGAAAGATGACTGGTGGCTTCGTGTCAGCAGATGTAGCTCAGTGGCGCTTTAATATCCGAATGTCCCCCCCTCACCTTGCGGGGAGGGCTGCCGCCTATTGAAGGCGTTTCACACAGAGAGCCGTGATTGCTGTAGCAATAATTTCCTTCAACAGCCATTAAAACACTCCTGAATGTGTTTTCAAAAAGAAAAAGAAGAGGAAAAGAGGGCGGACGGGGTTGGGGGGTCAGGGGGTGGCAGGAGTCCTTCCTATTTCCTGGCAAATATCAATGTTCGCAGGGTGAACTTGAATTAGATGGGATGTTAACAGTGGGGTGTTTGCTCAGGGCCCCCCTGTCACCCCGAGCTCAGCCTGGAGGTGTGGGTGCAGGATATGCATCAGGCCCGCCCTGAGACCTCAAGGTAAAGTGCAGGTAGAGCCCAGCTGGCCTGGGGGTGGCGGGTGCCTGGGCTGCCCGTCCACTCCATCCCATCCGAAGGGATGTTGTCTCAAGTCCCCAATGAGCCAATCCCACTCCTGCTCCCTCACTGGCCCCAGCTGCCAGCTCTTGGCCAGGGCCTGGGCTCAGCCCTGTGGTCCATCCACCAAAAGGTAAGCAAAATAGGGCTGCGGCTTCATTCATCCGCACCATGCCAGGTATCTACAGGGATGTCTAGCAGGTGCCGGGCTCCCTGGAAGGGGAGGTGATAGTGGGAGCGTTTGCAGAATGGGTAACAGCTGGCACAGTGCCGGCCACAACGATGCCCAGCCAGCACAGGTCCTGGACACGGGGCCGGGCCTGACTCTCACCCTCTAGCTGCTGGGTTCTGGAGGCCAGGGCAAGCCGGGGGAGATGAGGGGCGGCCAGGGCAGTGGGGTGGGGGGGGGTCACGCAGGATGCAGAGTGTTAACTGGTCTGGAAGGGCTTCAACATCTTGCCAGTTGTCAGAGTCCTACTGATATTTGGCAGCTGCAAAACACAAACAAGCAAACAACCACCAACGTCTCCCATGTGGAGTCTGCCTCCCTGCAGGTCCCAAGAAGCAGTCGGCTTGCCTTTTCTACCCTTCTAGTAGGGATATTGTTTTAAAATCTTGCCCCAAGTGAAACCAGCCACCAAAGGGTTAAGGGGCTAATCCCAGGAGCTGCAAACTTTTGCCCAAATATTTTTGGTTTGCTGTTAAATTCCCCCCACCTGAGACTCCTAGGGGGAGGTGGGCTTGAGGCTGGCTCTGCTGCCCCTAGAATGGAGCCCCTCTCCTGCTGACCTTTCAGTGACTGGCTTTGCTGAGCATCACACAGAGGAACTTGGGTTTGGTTGCAAAACCGGTGGCAGCTCCATTTTCTGTGCTAGGCCGAGCGAGGCAGGCTCCGTGAAACATCAGGAGACAAGTTCCAGGCCACCAAGGCACAGGGCTTGTGCAGCAGAATGCCTCAGTCTTCATTTATAGCAAGACTGAGCAACATTCCAGCAGGTCTGCGCCCTTTGGACTGGAGACGCGTCTAGACAGCCAGCACCAGCACCAGCACGGAGGTAAGAGAAGAGGAGGTGGCCTACTTACCTGGGTTCACAAGACCGTTGCTTCCAAAGAAACACATGTTTGATCCCTTTCTGTTGCCTCTCTTGGGCCCCATGATGGGCTATTGTGACATCCAACCACAGCTTCCTGACACCGTTTGCCACACCGGAGGGCAGGCCTTCTCTATTGGATCTTTTTCCAGGCAGAAAGCTCTCATCTATGGACAGGAAAGTCATTCTCACAGCTGCCTACGGAGTGGCCTATGGTTCCTCACTTTGGAATGAGGCTCCCTGATGATGAGTTTAGTTTCGTCCCTGGAAAGTAAGAACCGTAACGTGGTTACTGCTGACATCGCTCGTCTGTGAAAGGAAGGGGTTTTGCAAGCACTTGGCAAAACCATTGTTCATGAATCGACCCTGGGTTTCTGGGCACCCTGTGTTCTGAGGGTTACGAATGCTACCCAGAAGGCAGAAGGGCCGAGAATCAACAGGACGGAGGAGAGGATGCAGTTCATGGTTCGCGAGGATAGAAGCTGTGGTAGTATTTCTCTTAAAAATTACCAAAGGGGAGACCAGATGCCACCTCTGCTCTTCCGGCTTGCTCTGAGATCAAGTCTGCAGAAGGTTTCCTTAAAATCAGTGTTGATGTGCTAGTCAAAACCAAGTTACAGAACAAACCTAGGAGGACAAAAAGCATTTGCACAAAAAAGGAAGGTACGTACAAGGAATCTGTATATCTCCGGCTGTATGGAAACTGTTGGAAGAGTACACAGTTTAGTGAATTCCTTCAGGCTTCAGAAAATCTTATCTGTGAGACCACGTGAGTGATGAAACTCACCAGTTTCCGTCTTTGCTTCAGCTGCTGGGAAGCTTAGATTTAAATCTGTATTCTTGTTCTAGTCATGGTAGGTTCCACTTGAGAACAACGGTTCTCAATCTCGGCCTCAAGTTAGAATCACATGGGCAGCTTTAATAAAGCCCAGGGCCCAGGCCACACCCCAGGACGATGAAGTCAGGGTCCCAGAGGGATGGGACTCAGAATTTTACTTTTAAAATCCCGGAGTGATTCCATTGTGTGGCTGTTGGTAGGCTCTGGTCAAAAAGAAAGGAATCCTGCTCACCTTTATTTACATTTTCCTTGGGTTGGATTTTTATTAATGGGTAATTTTTCAATTTGATTTTGTGTATTCTTGTAAATTGCCTCAAGTCCGCTACTGAACAAGATATCACATAGACAAAACTGATAAACTTGTTTTCAGGCCATATGATCACCAGGCGAGAGCCGTGTGATTTCAGTGAGACTATTTTCCGTGTGAGGGCACCTACTAGAGAGGGGATGGGGGCACTAAAATTCCATCATGCCCCTGGGTGTGGGGTGAGTCTGCTCTTAGGAAAAAGCCCGCATCTCTAATTCCAAGAAAGATGCCCTTGGGGGGCACCCGGGTGGCTCAGGGGTTGAGCGGCTGCCTTTGGCTCAGGTCATGACCTCGGGGTCCTGGGATCGAGTTCTGCATTGGGCTCCCACAGGGAGCCTGCTTCTCCCTCTGCCTGTGTCTCTGCCTCTCTCTGTGTGTCTCTCATGAATAAATAGATAAAATCTTTTAAAAAATAAAATAGAAGATGCCCTTGGGACTAGTAGCTGCCCAGACACCCTATTTGTGGGTGGGAGCAAAGAGGTGTGGAGAATTCAAAATTTTTAAGAAATAAGTTCCAGGAATGTGTCAGTATATTTTCCTCCTCATTGCCTGAGGGAAAGTTGGCTACATAAGGCTTATGTGGAGGTCCAGGGGACAAGAGCTCTGACTCCCTCTTGAGGGAAATCTCCGCATCATAACTTGCTAAGGTGGGGCTGATTGGGGTAAGTATCTCCACTGGTCACTGTTGTGGGGGGGAGCCAGGTAGGGCTGGTTCCAGGGTAGGGGAGGAGGGGGCGCCATCATTGTCTCCTCTCACTCAGATTGCCCTCTTTTGAACGTCCCCCTGCAAGTCAGCCCTTGTTCCCCTCAACAAGCTGATTGTGTATAAGTAGGACTGGAGCAGAGTGGCAGGAAGGCTGGCTATTGCCTTGAGCGCCGGTTGCAAGTTGAATGCCCACAGGGCCAGAGAAGCAGAGAAATGTGAGCAAAGTGTTAGGGTGCAAGAGGATCAGGGGTGGCAGGGACTGTGATGGAGTAGCTCAGAGAGTATGTGAGGGACACGCAGTTCTTCATATTGAAGTGGAGGTGGGACAGGGGTGGTTTGAGGGCAGTAGGTAGGTAGGGTGCTGGGGACACAAGAGCCAGGGGAGAAAAGATTTCCAAAGGGGAGGTGAGGCCACCAACTAATGTCATCTACTTTGAAATTTTGCCCAAGGGCACTGGTAGCCACCAGGTGGAACCCTGAAGCTCAAAAGTGTCACACACATGCATCTTTGGTCACAGGCAAGGGAAGGGATGTTGGGAAACTGTCCAACAGCTACTGGGGAAAGTGAAATTGCATCTCTCGTCAGCCTAGGGACTTCATCCACGTGCTCATGGATTTCCTGAGAGCCCCACGTGGGGTTAAGAGGGCCCCTTATCCCTTGGCATCCAGCTCTCCCAGAAGTCCTGGGCAGAGGTGACCAGAGGTACCTGAAGGAAGTCAAGGTTTGCACTGGTGAGAACAGAAACTTCCAGAACCCTTGAGACGGATATTAGCCAGCTTATTGCCCAGGAGACTATACGAGAGAACTTAAAAATAGCATCTTCTATAATTGCTTGAGTCTCTGGATGTTTAGTAACCATGTCTGGCAGTCTATACCCAAGACAGGCTGGCTGTGGGGAAAGCCATTGTTAAAATAAAATCATTAGCTTAATAGGCTTGATGAAAAGGATGGCAAGATGGGAATTTCCTCTTGCAATATGTTCTCCACGCAAAACAGTCCCTGAAACCAGTAGGCCATGTTAATTATTGACTAAAATGCCCCTATAGCTCTCAGTTGTTTTTTTCTTATAGACCTAACACGCATTACCTCTGAAAACAGCTTCAAGTTCCCAGAATTTGCAGCCTCAAATAGGGCTGTATGTTATTTCATTGTTTTCCTTTCCTTATTGTCATTTGTTTTGTTTCCTAGTGAGAATGTGCAGTACTCAACACACAGGCACACACACACACACACACACACACACACACACACACACGTGTGCACACTCACACCTGCACACGTTTTTGCCATTTTCCAAGGGAAAGAAATGTTAGCTAATGAACTGAAAGCATGGAGTGGTGAAGACAGTTAGCAAGGCCAAGTGCCCAGTGATGACAGTAAAGACTAAAGACTATCAAGCCAAGCATGAGAACGCAACCCAAGAAAATTGTGCCCAAGCAAAAAGGACCAGCACTGGGTAAAACCTGCTACAGAAGTGTGTCGAGAAATAAGTCCTTCCAAAGCCCACCTGCTGTAGATGAAGATGGCCACAAATTATTTGTCAATCTCCCTCGCCCTATACCTTGGTCGGGAGAGAGAATTTATCTCCCTTCCACTGACTGGCCCTGGGATCACTTTGGCCAAGTGAAATCACTGTGCCAGGTCAGTGTCTGAGTCTTCTGTTGGTCTTCAGTTTGGAAGCCCAGAACGGCCAGGTGACGAGTGTGAGTACCTTTGCTGGGAAACATGGTGGGACAAGTCTGAGTCCTTTTGCTGGAGAGCATGGTGGGAAGAAGAGGCTCTAAGACTCCACGGAGAGTGAGGGAGGCCCAGTGTCCCAATGCCCAGCATCCAGAAGACTGTAGCTTCAGCTGCCATCTGGCTGCGGTTACATGATCTCTCATACATCCAAGTCGTGGAAGAGCCACCTGGTCAACCCACAGAACTGAGAGAGAGAAAAAAATGATTGTTACTGTTTTGTTTTGTTTTTTAAGATTTTATTTATTTATTCATGAGAGACAGAGAGAGGCAGAGACACAGGCAGAGGGAGAAGCAGGCTCCATGCAGGGAGCCAGATGTGGGACTTAATCCCAGGACTCTCGGATCATGACCTGAGCCAAAGGCAGACAGACACTCAACCACTGAGCCACCCAGATGCCCCAATTGCTACTGTTTTAAGCTGCTAATCTGGGGAGTGGTTCATCACGTAGAAAGAGCTCATCAAAACACTCCCCAAGCAGAGGCAGAGGGCACATTTCCTAGGAGACAATTTCCCGCCGCTGTCTAGCCCACCACTCCCTGATACTGTCTATGCCCTTCCTTGGTTTTCTAGGTGTTGCCTTTTCTCAGATGGTGGAATTAGTCACAGTGAGGCAGGAGTCAAGGCCCAGGAGGAGAGGCCTTTCTTGCAAAATTGACTTCTTTTCAGATTAACTGGGTGCCACATCTCAGGGAGGACTGCAGGCCACAGGCGAGGGCAGCCAGCCAATGCAGGGGTGGGCAGGCAGGCAGGATGCATGAGTCCTAGTAACGAAAGCAAGAGGGGGTCCTCATCAAGCAGGACAAAGAAAGGTGCCAGATTCTAACCAAAAAGGCCCAAAGTGTCTTGGGAAGATAGGTTACTGTTTTCCTGTCCTTATGACACCATTTTTCTGTCCAGTGTCTTAAAATAGAACTCTGACCCAATCCAGTTCCTCCTTGGAGGAAAAGGAGAATGGTTTGAACTCACAGTTACAGAGCTGGGACTTAGTGTTGGGCATCGGGCCAGGTGCTCTCTGCACAGTATCTCCTACATTTCTGTGCAGAGACCTGGTCACGCTGGCTGGCTTTTGGCTGCTTGAAATCCAAAAAAATTTTTTAGAAGATTATTTATTTACTAACTTGAAAAAGAGCACACATGGGAGCAGGGGGAGGAGCAGAGGGAGAGGGAGAAGCAGCCTCCTCACTAAGCAGGGAGCCAGACGCTGAGGAGCTCCATCCCAGGACCCCAAGACCAGGACCCGGGCCAAAGGCAGATGCCTCACCGACTTAGCCACCCAGGCACCCCGAAATCTAAAACTTCCAATTATAGTTAACTTGAACCTTGAATCATGTGTTTTATTTATTTTGCTTTAGCCCCCACTTCAATTCAAGATAGAAAGAAGGTGGCAAAAAATAATCCAAAGGAAACAGTGTGGGATTTGTTACTTTTGGTAGAAGCGGAAATGTAGCAACATCCGTGTTTGAACACGCATGCTTCCGCCCCTGCAAATAGAAATGTGCCAAGAGGCATTTAAAATGTCCTTTCTCCTTGATTTTCTGATTTCACATTTCACCCTGACATCTGAGCAGTTTCAACATAAGATCACAGTAAAGCATTTCCTTCTTGTTTAATAAGCAGGAGTTGAGGCCTTGGTTGTATTTGAATACACCAAAAGCTTACAGAGAGAGAGAGAGAGAGAGAGAGAGAGACTTTTAAGTACTTGGTTATTGTTGCTTCATAGAAGAAATCAGTTCCTGTCACTTGCAAGGCATATAACGGGGATGTAAGGGAAGGGTTCATGGTAGGGATGACCTGTTGTTTTCTGTGTCTACTGCCAAGGGATGAAAGGACTTCTCATCACCAAGAACTGTTAAGCACCAGGAGCAGCTTGAGTGGTGACGAAATGTTCGTGTGAGGTTTTTCTTTTTGTTGTTATTTTCTAGAATGGTTTGGGAATGGTGGCATTTGAAGGCAGGAAGTTGCGGCTTTGTTATTCTTGCTACCCTCATTAGTGAGTCACAATTCATTTATGTTTAAAAGTAGCTATAAATAAAGCCAGGGCATGGTCTCAGCACTGTTCAGATTGAAAGGTTATTGCAGGTGGGGTGAATTGCCATATATATATATATATATTTTTTTTTTTTGCAAGTCTCCCATTTCCCCCTATTCTTACTAAATTCACTGAGCAGACTCTTTCCTTGACTCACATGACCATATTGCTTTGCCTAAAAGAATGCGAACAGTCAAAACAAACCACCCCTGAGTAGAGGTTTTAAATGTGCTTATGTGGGTTGGTTTGACCATTTGCCCAGCTGTCTGGCACTGTGAGAAGAATCCACCCCAGGTAGTGGCTAATCTTTAAGCTCAGGTTTGTCTGTCTTTCTTTTAATATTTTATTTATTTATTTGACAGGGAGAGAGAGAGAACACACAAGCGGGCAGAGCGGCAGGCAAAGAGAGAGGGAGAAGCAGACCCACCACTAAACAGGGAGCCCATGCGGGGCTCGATCCCAGGACCCCGAGATCATGACCTGCGCCGAAGGCAGACGCTGCACCGACTGAGCCACCCAGGCACCCCCTAGGCTCAGGTTTTGAGAAAAGACATATGAGGAGTAGACTTGGATTTCCCCAAAGCCTGAAGCCAAGCCGTGACAGCCAAGTCACGAAACTCAGAAATAAGCATTTGTGGTGGCGAGGCACTGAGATTTTTGGAGTTGTTACACAGCATCAACTCAGCCATCGTTGTCCGATAGAGGACATTTCAGATGAGTTTTAAAATCCATCTTCTTTTTTCTCTACCTGCATTTCCAAACTTTCTACAACGAACAAGTGTCAGTTAATGGGCTCCGTCGGGAGTCCTGTGTTGAGCTGACATATGGGGACTGACTGGGCACTAACCAGGTGAAGTAGTATAACACAACCTGGCTTTGAGGAAAATTAAGTTTGCTTTTATTTATCGGGTACCGCCTGCATGCCACAGCATCACAGGTAACATTTAGCCCGAGGACTAGATTACCATTGATCTTAACATGAGCACGCTAGAGGCTAGACAGCAGGAGCACCTGGCCGTCCATCAAAACCCTCACTCCTCTCCCACCCTATGGGGCTGTGATCGGAAAGCGGCTGCCCAACCGTGAACCAACTCACGTCCCAGAGCCCCTTGTGCTCAGTGCTGTTGTTCTGACCGTCAGGACTGAGCCCCAGGGAGGAGTACTCCTCCTGGGCCGGGCCTGCTAGGAAGCAGGTGTGCCTTCTCCACACCAGAGCGTTGCCCTCTCTTCCAGGAGGGGACACTGACCACAGTGGGATTCTGAGTGACCACGTGGAAAGAAGCTGCCCATTGACCAGAAACACCTGCCTCGGTCCTTCACGAGCAAGAAACAAACTACTCCATCAGACTACTGGAATCTGGAGGCGTATTTGTTGTCACATCGGTGTTACACAGGTTAATAGGGCACCGATTTTAAAAATTGACTTGGTGTTTTCTTGATTCACACGTGTACACAGCCAACCTTTTAACCGGGCGGAATGTTTCCTTTGTGTGAGCTGAACTACAGGCCCGATTTTCTTTCTTCCCCCACCTGGTAGGACCTTTATGGTGTGGGTCCTGTGTGTCACACCTGGCTGAGAACTGCTTGCTTTTATATACTATTAATTTTGCGTGTGCTTCCCCCACTTCCATGAATTCTTACGGGCGATGCTGACATTTCCAGCATGAGGAATGTTTTGCACAAATCAGAGGTGCTCTGCTGGAACCTGAAACACATTACCTTGAAAGAAATACCATATTTACTCACATAAATCTAAAAGGCCACATTTGTGAGGGTGGAAGCCAGACCGAGGAGCTTGATTTGGGAGGCAATGGGGAGCCATTGTAAGTTCTCTAGCAGGGGAATGATATGACTGAAGAGGTGTTTTAGGAAGATGAATCTGATAGCAACACACCAAAGAAACGAGAAAGAAAATAGCTCAGAGGCCTAGGGACCAACTGTTGCAACAACCCAGTTGTGAAATAAAGAGGTCTCGTCTGGGATGACGACGCCAGTGGGAATGGAAACAGGTGATGAGGTGAGGTTGCAGGAGGGAGAGAGCAATGCGTGCCCACTGTTCCCAGCTCATGGCCGGCTCTACCAAACCCCAGGGGTTCCACGGACCAGTTCACTCCTATGGTTCCCTCAGCCCTAGCTTCCCTGTGACAATCACACTACGGACAGGATTATTAAAGTTACGCTCTTGTTTTTTAAAGAATGCTCATAAGAGAAGAAGGACTAATTGCTCCACTAATTAGGAATGAGACAAATGAACTATTTCCTACTCGTAGTTGACTAATCTCTAGAGAAGAAGAAAAGATTGTACGTCTTAGTTGCAGGGGAAGAATTACTTGCACACGTCTTTATGCGGGAATGAGAAAGTCAGCTAAAGGCTAGGAGACCAGCACGAGAGCAAAGCAAATGCCCGAAAATGGTTTTTGGTTTTTTTGAAAGCATTGGCAAGTCACTCCTATGTGTGCTCAGCTGGAGTCAAAGTCACGCTGCCAGGGTTGAATCTGGCTCTGCCTTCCTCCCCGACTTCACCTTCCCCAACTCTCCTCTGCACACAGGGCTGCAGAGACAGGTCTGCTTTCTGGTCCTCAAATGCACACACGCATCCATACCTCAGGGCCTTGAGCCAGCTCTCCGCTCGGCCTGGAATAACCTTGCATTGGCTTCTTCTTGTCCCTTACATTTCACCTTCAGTAGCCCCTTGGGGAGCTTTTCCGAAATCTCAATCTAATGCAGCCACCTCCCCCTCCCACATCATCCCCTACGGTGTCTCCTTGTTTTAATTCTGAGCATTTATTTCATTTTTGACATACTTCCATGTATCTGCTTGTTTGCTTGTTGTCAATTCCTCCTGTTAGAATGTAAGTCCCCTGAGAGAGCACCTAGCCAGCCTGATTCCCCATGGTATCTGCAGCTTCTAGAACAGTCCCCACATACAGTAGGAGTTCAATAAATATGTGTACGTCATTGAACAGCCACTTCAGGGACTAACGATGAAAGTGCTTGATGAATTAACCCTGGGATAAATATTCTCTTCTCAGAAAAGCTTATTCAATGAAAGACTTTTCCCCCTGTGGTTATATTTGATTAAGAAATATATTTTCGTAATTATGACTGAATTTTTCCAATCTGTATTTTATATCAGACAACTAGACTCTAGGAAAACATAAGGTTCCTAATCAAGGGGAGAAAAAAAAACCCCAAACATTTAAAAAATCATCTCTGGGAGAAGTACAACCTTAAATGCAAGTCATGAATTTTATGCATGGTTTCTGTTGCTAATTAGCCTCTTTCCTATTCTTAAAGCTACAGTACCTTCTTGGTAGCACCAATCACAGGGCTGTGCACACATTCAAAAGTCAAAAAATACCAAATCGAGGATGAAGACACAGTGCTCATGATCTGTGGGCTTGGGTATGGCTGAGAAGTCCAAAATATACTATTTATCGCCACCTCCAGGAAGTCTTTCCTGATCCTCCTGGGCAGAATTGAACTTTTTCCTTCTCTGCTCTTACAGCACTATTTATTTGACTCTATAACCACCTGGGTATCTAATGCCAATGTGGCATTTAATATGTACTCAGTTATATGGATGTATAAATGAATAAAACTATATAAGAAAAAGCTGCATGGATAAAAGCTTTAGAAATCACCTAGCCCCTGTTTTCCCAAAACTTAATTATTTGCATCTCCCATCACAATCTTGGGCATACTATTAATGCTTACGGGTTTCTCTAAATCAGTCTTTCTACTTAAATACATTTATATCTTAAGAAAACTACGCATCATAATCAGTAGAAAACTGCTGTGGCTTGCCATAAGTAGAAAGTAATCCCCACCCCTCCAAAAACCAGTGAAAGCTAGATAAAAGCCTTAGCTTGGTCTTATTGGCTGAATTATACCCCCCCCCACACACACACACACACTCCAATTCCTATGTTGAAGTCTGTGATTTGGGGATAAGACCTTAGAGGTATTTAAGTTAAAGTCAGGTTATTTGGGCGGCCCTAATCCAATACGACTGATGTCCTTATAAAAGGAGATTAGGACACAGAGAGAGCAGACCTGGGTACCATAGAGAGATGAGCAATGAACTAAAACAAAAAGACAAGCCAAGGAGTAAGGCCTCAGAAGAATCCAAGCCCACCAACCTTGATCTTGGACTTCCAGCCTCCAAAACCAAGAGGAAATGCCTGTAGTTTAAGGGCCCCCCTCCATCCCCATTTGTGGTACCTTGTTATGGCAGCTGGAGCAGACCAACGCGCTGCATATTACCACCAATGAGGGACACCCAGCCCAAAGTCTGATCTCATTTGGTTGGAAAAGATTATAAAAGAAAGAGAAGTGTAAAAGACCTACTATCACCACCTGAGACTTTCTCCTTGACAAAGAATTACATAGAATTGAAAAGAAAATGATTTTTCCCCCAAGATTTGAATTGGTCAGGCTGGAATATGCTGTGTTAGAAATAACCTCAGTGTCTTAACACATTAAAAGTTTATGTCTCACACCTGTGTGCACGAGTAACTCACCTGCTGTGTGTCCTGCATAGGTTGGCGGGAGGGCCTCCCCCACCAGGTCACGCAGAGCCCTGTGCTGATGAAGGCTCCACCACCTGGAGTACGCAGCACCTTCTGTCACCACGTGTGAGGAGGAAAGTCTGGAGAATTGTGCATGGGCTTCCCACCCTCTGCCACCCGAAGTGATGCCCAACCTCGCTGCTCACAGTTCACTAGCCAGGACTTATCAGAAACCAATGGATTCTTCGGGGGATGTTTCTGTCTCTTCTACAAGATGCTACTTAATATCATATTCCTGTCCTTAAAATCAACTCAAGGGTGCATCCATGATTTGGAAAAAAAAAAAAAAAAAGAAGATCTGGGATGATCTCTTAATTGCGTAGCGGAAATTCACACCGTAGGTGCTTATTTGGTGTCATATACTCTCTTCGTGGTGGATTTGCAGCCAGAGCTCTGATCTCTTCAGGTCTATACTTAAGCTCTTTCCGCTCAGCCCGGTGAGCACAAAATTGTAGCAACTAAAACAATTTGGAGGTCTATTTTTGGTGTAAGAACTCTTCTTCGTTGTTTACAACAGGAAATGGTCCACAGGCTGATCCTGAAGAACGTGAAGGCAACTTGGCCCATTTAACATCTCATCCGGAACATGCAGGGACCTTTCCCACTCATGTTTGAGGCAACTACATCTGCGGAATCAATGTGAACGTATGATTGCTCAGTGTTGTCTGGTTAGCATCCAATTATGTACAGTGTATTTATTTTAAATTTAGAAGATGCACACAAGAGATTTCCAGGAACAAAATGAGAAGAAATTGGCAGAGCACTGAATGGAAAAAATTAATGACTTGAATTATACAGCCTGTGAATCAAAGCCGACAAGAGGGGGAGCGAGGGGGAGACAGGAGGGTGAACTGTTCATGCTGTCGTCAGCCGCTGGTCCTGAGAGGGACCTGAAAAGTGTCACCCTTCATGCAGCTGTCACAGCCTTTATCTTCACGGCAGGGCGGGGCGCTTTGGATCACGAGCGTGGCACAGTTTCAGGAGTACGAAAGGAGTGCCCCCAGACAGACCTCCACGGCAAACCTCTGTTTTCGAGAACAAATTCGAGCTTAAGGTGAATTGAAATCACTCCATCAGCTCCAGGGGCTGGGGGGGGGGGGGGCGAGAGGGAGGTGAGGAGGGCGGAGAGCCGGAGTAAAGCCCACACCCAGGGGGGCTCTGGGCATTTCTGCCGATGGAAGGATTCGATTTTTGCTGAGCCCCACCTATTAGGCGTCAGGGACCTTCACACACGTTGTCCCATTTATCCTTCGGAATTGTCACTGATTTTAGAGGCAAAGACACTGGGCGAGGTCAGGCCGATTGCCTTGCCCTGGCTGGCACTGCATCCCCTCAAACTTCATACATTGAAATCCTGGCTCCTCAGGACTTGGGCATAGGGTCATTGCAGAAGTCATGAGCTGACATGAGTAGGGTGGGCCCCAGCTACAGCAGGAGTGGTGTCCTGGTAACAAGGGGAAATTTGGAGATGCATAGACACACACATAGACACACAAGGAAGATGCCATTGGAAAGAAGGCAGGGACAGGAGGGATGCGTCTAGAAGCCAAGGAGGCCAAAGATTGCCAGTAAAGCCCGTAGAAGCCAGGGGAGAAACACGGAGCAGATTGTCCCCCACAGCCTCCTGAGGAGGAAGCTACCCACCCAACACCTCAGTCTCAGGTTTCTGGCCCCCAGGACTGAGAAACAGTAAATGCTGCTGTTGAGCCCTCCATCTGTGGTCCGCTGTGCTGGCAGCCCCAGCAAATTAATACAACACAGTCACGAAGCTGGCGGCCCTGGGTCCACCTGAGCCAAAACAGGGTCTGCGAGGGCAGGGTCAGTACCTGCCTTGGCCCTCCTGGAAGTTCCTCTTCCTTTTATAAGGAAGAATGGAGGCCCAGAGGCTAGGCTGTCCTGTCCAAGGCTTCACAGCCAGACCATTTAGGACAGGGGCAGATTTTTCTGTTTTTTTTGTTTTTTTTCTATATTGTATCATAATTCTTTTCTGTGTTGCTCAGATTTCAGAATGTTCGAGCCTGCTCCTTGGATTCATAGTAAATCAGGAGGAGAAAGCAAAAAAAAAAAAAAAAAAGAAAAAGAATGTCCCTGAGCTAGATGTGCCTGAAACCTGTTCATGGAGGAAGGAGCCGGGATCCTAGCAGGCTGTCGTGTCACGGCATACGGAGACTGTGTAGGGTCGAGGCCGAAGGCCCAGGGGCTGGTAGCCTCCACGCACACGGAGGGCTGGCTGCTGGGATTGCACTATGTCCCCTTTATCAGTCAGCCAGACTCACAGTCTATTTTGTCATTTGTCCTATGAGTTAGGTCTTACTATTCCTGAATTACACGTGAGAAAAGAGATGCGGGCACCGTGCAGTTGCTGGTGTCGGCCACCCAAACCCCAGCCTTGCAGACTCCACAGGCCCATCTGCGCACACAGACCACGCTGCCCCACTCAGGCCCCCTGGATGTGCTCTCTGACCGGGCCTCCCCTCCCTGAGGCTCAGGCTTTGGCTTCCCAGCCCTCTTGCTACTTCTCCGTCTTTCTGTGGTTCCCTGTGCGTGAATTGTATCATAGACAGTAGAAGCCATGTTCCAGCACAGCCATGGAGAAGCTTGTACAAGGTGAACAGAAGGTCAATTTGGGGCCCTTTGCTGACCGTCACCTCCAAAGGAGGGCTGGGTTTGGGGAAAGGATTCTGGAGAGCACTAACCCCAGGGAGGTGATGGAGGCCGAGGGTTCTACTCTTGTCTCTAATCCAGTGAAAGAGACACCTATGTCCACTTGGAGGCCTTGGGATGTGCCCCTGACCGAGGACCATGGGGACATATGATGCATACCCAAGAGAGCCATGCTCTAGGAAGCAACTGTGTTCTCACCTGGTCAAGGTGCCTGTGTGCCATGGACCACGGGTGGGCCAGGTGAGGCAAGTCCTGCTCTCTACTGTCACTTATGTCCATTCTGCATTCAGGTGAATGGAACGAGTTTGAGTTCACCAAGTACACTGGGCTCCCTCCTACAACACCTTGCCTCGCCCTGACTCGCAGCCAACGTGAATCAGCCCTTCACTCCAGAGCTTAGATGGCACTTGCCCTGCGACCCCAAATTGCCAGGTCAGCTTTCCCTCTGGGGCTCACTGGGATTCCAGATGTCCAGGAACTCCTTAGGTGAAGAGCAGAGTCTAGTTCACACTTTCCTCCCACAAGACCTCTCTCCTTCTACAACATCTACTCAGTGAATGAATGAATGAATGAATGAGAACCTCAAGATGCTCCTGAACAGGCTTATTTGGGGCCATCACACCCTAAGCGAACTGCAGGCTAGTGGTCCTTCTCAGCCCAGTTGACCCCCCGCCATGTGATGCGTGAGCCACAACAGACAGGGAGGAGGGCAGAGGGCCATCCCCCACCAGCCCTGCCACAGACTGGGGGGCAGTCGTTTCATGAGCGTTTCAGGGATTGGGAAGTCATTTAGAAGTGTGATGTAGCCAATAGGGAGGAGACAATAGTTGGTTTGCTCCCACGAACTCATGGAAGAAATTCCATCCCATCCCTGAAATTTCATTTCCTCGGGGGGACACGGGCGTCATCGCATGCCCTTGTCCCTCCCTGATTTATGACCAGGCATAGTCAAATGCATGGAGGTACTCATGAGGCAGTCCAGGCACACGAGGGGGCCAGGACTGTGACAAGGCTGCACCTGGGCTCGGGTATGTTCGAAGGGTGCAGCGTGTGAAGGGCTGGGTGTTGTCAACCGTCCCCCTTAGCGACAGCAAGAGATGGACTTACACCCGACTGGCTCTGGGGTTGGTGGGGGACACCGAGAGACACATTTCTGCCTTCGAGGGACTTACACTGAACTGAGATCGTTGATAGCTCCTTAAGGGGCTGCTGTATGAGCCGGATGCTCGCTGCAACCTCCTAGCCCTTCGGGCCTCAGGAAGCTTTACCCAAAGCTCCAGGAGTCCACACAGGTCCAGAACCATCTGCGGGGTTGGCGAGGGGTCCTGGGAGGATCGCAGCCCCTCAGCAGCAGGTGGGCTCCTGCTCCAGCCCTGCCGGCCGGAGACCGTGGCCCCTTAACTGCCTCAGTGAGCCAGACTCGGGGGATGCTGGATGCCCCCCAGATCCTAACTCTGAGAGCGCCGTGTGTGTGTGTGTGTGTGTGTGTGTGTGTGTGTGTGTGTGTTAGACCATACAGGAGGTTTGGGAGGAAGGGGGCACAAAGGTGTTTCCATGGCAAAGTTGCACGACTTAGAGTTGACCTTTGAATCAAAGAGTCTCCTGGGCCCCCGATGCTGAGGACATCACCCCATGGTCCCTGGCCACGTGCCGACTCACTCACGCTGGAGCCCTTCCTGCGTCTCCTGTGCTTCCCCGGGATTCTCACCTGTGTGCAGAGCATCCACCCTCCTCTTTGCAGAGCAAATCCCATCTCCCACACCCATCTGTCTCCCACACCCGTGTCTCCCTCACCCGTCTGTCTCCACACCCGTCTGTCTCCCTATCCCTCTGTCACCAAACCCATCTGTCTCCAAACCCATCTGTCTTCCACACACGTCTGTCTTCCACACCTGTCTCCACACCCGTCTGTCTCCCTCACCTGTCTGTCTCCCTCACCTGTCTGTCTTCACACCTGTCTGTCTCCACACCTGTCTCCCACAACCATCTGTCTCCCTCACCCGTCTGTCTCCCTCACCCGTCTGTCTCCCTCACCTGTCTGTCTCCCACACCCGTCTGTCTCCCTACCCCTCTGTCACCAAACCCATCTGTCTCCAAACCCATCTGTCTTCCACACATGTCTGTCTTCCACACCCATCTATGTCCCTTGCCCGTCTGTCTCTACACCCATCTGTGTCCCACACCCATCTCTCTCCCACACCTGTCTGTCCCCCACACCCGTCTCCCACAGGTCTCCCAGGCCCACTTCCAGTGTCCCCCCTGCAGATCCAAGCTCTTCTGGCAGGGCAGACCCAAGGGTCTTCACCATGTGTATTTGGTCCCTATACTTAGGGCCTTGGGAGGCAGGACTGAGGCCTGGAAACCTCCCATGAGGTTTCCATGGGAGGAAACCTGGCAGGAGGATCTGAACCTGAGGTCACAGGAGCAGGGACCATATCCTCAGACCACCAGTTAGGTGCCTGTTGAGGGAAGAACCGGCCCCAGGTTGTCCCACAGGAGGGACCAGGGGGAAGCACAGCCTGGTTCTGCCCCAGCACCGCACTGGCCCCTAGCTTGTTTGTTTGCTTTTTATTCAACTAGTAAATATGTATATACACACAGACATTTTTTATATATAATATTTATATTTTATAATATATTTATATGTTATATATTAGTAATATATGTGATTTAATACTCATCTCTGTGTGAGTATGCCATGTATAAAATCTATTCACTGAGAGAAGTAAATGTATATTTGTATTTACATTCACATGCAGCCTGTACCCCTGAACATCACCTGGCACCCAGGCCCTGAAGTAAAACATGCCAGTCCCCCATGTGAAGCATTCCTCTGGTTTTTTTTTTTTTTTTTTTTTTATGTATGTATTTATCCATGAGACCCAAAGAGAGAGAGGCAGAGACACAGGCAGAGGGAGAAGCAGGCTCCATGTGGGGAGCCTGATGTAGGACTCGATCCCAGGACCCCGGGATCACGCCCTGAGCCAAAGCATATGCTTCACTGCTGAGCCACCCAGGGGGCCCGTGACACACTCTTCTGAATATGAAGAGTGCAGATTTGTTTTACCTGGTTTAGTACTTTATATAAATAGAATAGTAAAGTTTATCCTCCTTTCATGTCTGGCACCTTATTTGTGAGATGCATCCCCATTTTTGGATGCAGTCGTATACGGCTCACGTCCCTTTCAGTTGCCACTGCGTGACTCTGTCGTGATATATTTATATATTCCATTGTGATTGTTTCTAACTTGGAGTGACCGTGTGGCCTCTGCTTTTGAATCAGATCTTTGCAAAAGGCCAGACACCTGGAAGGAGACGCTGGACACCAGAGAGAGTCATTCATTCACTCTGCAGACATCAGCGGAGCACCCTCGGAGGTACTGGGCTCGTGGACCCTGGAGCCCAGCAGAGACCAAGGCTGATATGACCTGGCCCTCACAGAGCTGTCCATCTATAAGGGAGGTGGGTGAGGACGCAGATACCTAGAACCGGAGACTTGGAGCTTAGTCAAGGGTGGAGAGGAGCCAGCAGACGGGGGGCTTGGAGGGAATCAAGCAGGGTGGGGGTGGAGGGAGTGTGGTCAAGGAAGAGGATCAGTCTGCAAAGGACACATTTGTAAAACCCAGACCTGCCTATGCCTGAGGTCTAGAAAATGGGGTGGGGTGTGGGGTGAGGTCAGGCTGCCTTGGTCGGCAGGTGCTGGGTCCCCAAGGGCTGAAAGAGGCATTTTAGGGAGCCAGGGCTTATCATGAGGACAGAGGGCCTCCATCTAGATGGATGAGCAGCCTGAACTGCCTTTTGGAAGCCCCTCTTGGTCGCGGTGCAGGGTGGGTGGAAGAAGGCATGCCTAGAGGCAGATAGCCAGGCAGGACATGCTTGGCCAGAGAAGCAGTGGTGGATTTGAGCCTCTTTCCCTCAATCCTGTCCCCTGACACGGACCTCACAGTGCAGCCTCCCAGGCAACTGATTTGCCAGAGGCCAGGAACAGTGTCCTTCACAGGACACATGTACCTGGGGAGTCCCACATGCTTCCTCTAGTCCCCCATGCTGTTCAGTCTGGAAGCCTCCAAATTAAACACCCACCTGACCTTCCTGTGTTTCTGGAGCCCTCTCTTCCCATCCAGAGTTCTGATCCCGGATGGCTGTCCCCCCACCTCCACCCTCACCCCCTGGAGTACCGCTTGGCTTGGTGACTCCGAGGTAAGGAGTCTGGGAACGAGGAGGGTTGGTCTTGCGTCGTTGTCGTGGGGAAAGAGAGGCAGCTGCTAGGCCACATTTCCTCCGCCTTGCTTACTCTGCATTTTTGGGTGAGCTGTTTTTGTTTAATGTAAGCAGAGCAAATCCATCCATAGCAAAATCAGAGAAAATAACTTGTTGATGTGTAAACCGGGATGTCACAAATAACCCTGTTTGTTTAATTATAGCAGGCTGAGTGCTGTGAGCAGGGAAGGGGGTGGTGGTGGCGGTGGTGCTGATAGAAGGGGAATTCAGGATACCACTGCCGGCGTCCCACAGGCCTGGCGCTGAGACCTTGAGGAAAATGTGAGCGCCTGGAGCCACGTGGATAAAGTGGGGCACATATGGTGCATGAGTCAAGCTCATCTGAGTGGGTCGACGGCTTTCGGTGCTAATGGGAGTCTGCTGTAGAGTTGCTAGACAGAAAAATTAAATCATAGGTAAAAGGATAAAAAAGATGCATGGAAATAATTAAGCTATGAGCGCAGGAAACTTCGACTTTATGACTAACTGTTTTACGAAGAAGATGGTTCTTCCTTGAGAAATGCATCAATCTGGTTGAAGGCAGAGGACACTGGGCAGGGGAAGAGGGGTCTCTCCACTGCACCCCATCTATTGTTGGCTCCTTTTCCATTTCAGGAAGAACATGGAAACCAGGACTTTAGAAAAGTCCAGAGGGATGTATTATATCATTTAAGATCATGGCCGTGGGCTTAGGTAGACCTGGGTTCAAGTCTGGGTTCAAGTTTCTCTTCTCTTCTATGTGACCCTGGGAGTTAGCCCAGCATATGTACTTCTGGTCATCAAGTGTTGGGGTGATACAGGTCGAGAGGCATGGACAAGCTCTTGGCACTGCAGGTGGCACAGGGGTGAGTACCTGTGAATGAAATACAGGTATACCCCACTTTTTGAAAGTTCACCTTATGTCATTTTACCTGTTCTCACCGACTAAAGGGAATAAAAAGAGAAAAATTGCTTTGGTGAAAAAAAAGACAGAGCAAAAGTAGTTCAACGTTTGTTTTGCCCTCTGGGGCTGTTACAGGGGCATCGCACGCCCCCGGCGGTGAGAACGGTGCTGCCAAACTCCTTCCCCTGGAGCTACCCTTAGCATCCCAGCATCAAGCCGCCAGAGCTTGGCATCGTGTCTGTGAGCATCCGGGCTTTATCTATTTTGTGCATCTATTAGCAAGATGTGTCCTAAGGTATCAGAAAAGCTTTCCTAGAAATACTCCACTTTTGGAGAGTGGGGGAACCCAGGATCGATACTCAGATGGGAAATGAAAGCGGTGCACAAAGCTGTGTTGGGTAATTCCCTCCCCGCACACGCCACACATCCCTCCCTCCTGCGTCACCTCCCAGGAGCTGCCCCCAAGGCCTACACTGCGCCTTGTAAGGGAGCAGTCATTCTAAGTGGCTTAAGACTGTTCTTCCTCCAAGAAGGGAACACATTGGCTGGTCAATGCAGGTGCAGGTTTGCCTTTTGGGAGATGACTGAACATGACAATTACCCTCAGAAACTTGGGAAAGGGCTTTGAGGGAAAAAGGTGAGGGTAGCACCACATTATAACTTTCCCAGGCTCATGGCACATTTGAATTCACGGGCCTTTTTCCTGCACTGAAAAAAAATAATGAATAAATAAAAATAAAAACTCATATTGTATGGCTGCATTGACATAAATAAAAGATCAGTGTGATGTAGCTTGTCTTCATTATTATATATTCGTATAATCATTTTATTCTGATTTTAAAAGAAATGAAAATATTCTTGTGGCCTCTAGGCCCAGTGCCTCTGTTGGTGGGCAGGAGTGGTGGTGGAAAGTAAACGCATCTTCTATCTAGTTTTTATAAAATTAAGGTTAGGGTTGGGCGTTAAAACCTAACGCCCTAGGGTTGGGCGCTAAAATGCAATTTTTATAAAAACGGGAATGGATTGAGTTTTCCATAAAACTACCTTTCTTTAAAAAAAAAAAGAGCTTTTTATTGCACACTTTGTTTTCTGTTTTGTTTTCTTTCATGGCTACACTCAGGCTTTCCCTTAGGAAATGATCACAAAAGTGCATAGCAATTTCATTTTATTTATCTTTTTTTTTTTTTTTTTTTAATGTACTGTTAATCTGACAAGATAAAAACAGCCCTGGGTTCCCAGACTGCTTTTGCCTGCTTCTCCTGGCTGGCTTCTGTATGGAACGACATTCCTTTGTTGAGCACCCCCTCCCCAGCTGTCAGTGATTCTGATTCAGGTAGGGTCCTTGAAGTGACCAGGGCCCAGCTGAGTAGTCCCCCTGGGCCATGATTGGTTCAATGATTATAGGCACCTGATTGCAGAGAGGCCAATGGGAGCCGAACCTGGAATTTTTGCTGACCATTGTGGAAAGGAGGAGCTCTCTTCCTCCCAGGGGGCTGCGGATGGTAAATACCCACCAAAGAGTGAAACCATCACAGAGGAAAACAAAGCAAAGAGGCAGAGAGACCTGAAACTCCGATAGCATCAGTTGAACACCTGGATTTACTTATGCCTGAAGCTAGTTAACCCTCGGGATTGGAATTATAAGAACCAATAACTTGTTGTTGCTGTTGTTAAATCCGTTTAAATCGAATTTTCTTTTAAGAAAAATCAAAACAAAACACTAATACAATTGACAACTTCAGACTTCTAAAAAAAATTTTAAAGCCTTATGAAATGCACATATGAATGTCAGAGAATGTTTGTTTTATGCCTACCTAGAATAAGAGATAGATGTTCCCAGTCATGTTCAACTAGTATTTCCACTTAGGGGAACTGGCTTCTGCAACTACCCCCCCTCTTCCCTTTCTCTTACTTAGAAAAATATTACTTTTAAGGGTTCCTTCATCAGCAACAGGCTTCCTTGAAAGACAGTCTTCTGAATTAAAAAAATGATCTCTTTTTGTTTATGAGGAACAGGTGGAACAGGCCTTCCCTCCACTGTATCCCAGAAGTGTGCTGTTTGAGAACTTCCTCCTAAGAGGAAAATCAGCAAACAGTGACAATCAATGCGTGTGATTCATTCACTACCAGCACTGTTTCTCAAAGTGTGGTCCCTGGACCACGGCATCAGCATCGTCCAGGAACTTCTTAGAAATGCAAATTCTTAGGCCCCATTCTCGATTTACTGAGTCAGAAACTCTGAGGTTGGGGCCCAGCAATCTCTATTTTTATAACGCTGAGAACCACTGGCTTAGGAATTTCCTCTTTCAGTTACTATAGACACAGCTGCCGGGTGATTAAAATCAAACCTGAGTAACTGTTGTAGAATCACTCTGGATTGGAGCATTTGCTTCGCACTTGGAGGATAGGAGGGGGTCAAACTATAATCAATTGGCTATTTTCTCTCTCTCTCTCTCTCTCTTTTTTGTCCTTTTTATTCATTAGTAGTTGCTAAATATACATTCGGTTTTTATTCTTTCTTCAAGCGTTTATTTTTCTACACTTGACTCAGCATATTTGCTATATATTTCCATCGGTGTTGAGGGCCAATCAGTATCTATGACCTACCCTCATGTAGAAGGTTAGACCTTGTGGGGTGCCAGGTGGCTCAGTTGGTTAAGTGCCTGACTTGTGATTTTGGCTCAGGCCATGAACTCAGGGTTGTGAAATGGATCCTTGTGCTGGGTTCTACACTTAGTGGGGAGTCTACTTGGGATTCTCTCTCTCCTCCTCTGCTCCTTCCTGCATGCTCTTTCTCTGTCTCTCACAAGAAGAAAGAAAGAAAGAAAGAAAGAAAGAAAGAAAGAAAGAAAGAAAGAAAGAAAGAAAGAAGGAAGGAAGGAAGGAAGGAAGGAAGGAAGGAAGGAATGAATGAATGACAGAAGTCACAAGAAAGAAGAAAGAAAGAAATAACAGACAAACAGAACTAAACCCCTAAGAAAGCCAGAAAGCCCTCCGCCCCAGAAACGAACCCCTAACTCCAGAACAGACACGAACGCCAGAACAACGATACCTCCCACTACCGCCCATCCAGGAAGGACGGAAGGAGGAAGGAAGGAAGGAAGGAAGGAAGAAGATAAAAACGGTTAGATCTTGATATTTCATTGCCTTCTCAACTCCCCATCCCCACCTCCATTTACTCTCCTTTCGCCCATTCTCAAGTTTTGTTGAAATATTTTGGAATTTAACAGGTGGAATTATGTTCTTAACAATTTATTAAGCTTCATGGCCATGTCTTTGATGGTCATTTGGGACTTTACTGGTTTTACTAATTTCTTTGCATACTTCTTTTGCCTCATAACCTAACTTCCTCTTTCTTGGATTCATTTTTCCTATTGTTGGAGTCCATTCCCTAGAGAATCTTTCAGAAAGCACTCCTGGAAAGAAACTGAGTCCTCATTCTTCTAAAATTGTTTTCATTTTGCACTTATATGTTAATTTTTTGCCTGGGTATAGAAGTCTAGATTCAAAACCATCTTTTTCTACAGAACTTTGTGGTACTACATCTTATGGAATTTTATACTTATTGCACTTGAAAAGTCTGATGTCCCTCTGTTCTTCCTTTGAAGTTAAACTTTTGGAATTTTTTTCTTCTCTGGAATTGGTGGAAATTTTACCAATATGCCCAGGGCCAAATCCTCTGTACTCCTCTCTTGTGCTTCTTTTCAGTACTTTGTGGGTTCTTTTAGTATGAAGTCTTGAGAATCTCTTTAGGTTTGAATTTTTTGTGTGTAATCTATTTGATAATTTTCTCTATCCATTTTCTTTCTAAATATTCTTTGAGACGGAGGTAGGCACTCTTGGTTCCGTTTTTTTTTTTTTTCTCTTCAAGATTTTTTATTTTCAAGTAATCTCGACACAAAACGTGGGGCCTGAACTCACAACCCTGAGATCAAGACTTACATGCTCCACTGACTGAGCAAGCCAGGTGCCCTCTGGTTCTGTTTTTTGTTTTTTGTTTTTTAATATTCACTTTTACATCTCCCACATTTCAGTGGTTGGAATCTTGCACTATGTTCTGGGTAGACTACTTACTTCAATATTTCAGTTTGTTAATGCACTCTTCAGTTGTATGCATTTTATTTATCAGTCCATCATTTGTGGGGATTTTTTCATTTGAAAAGTTGTAAGCCATAGAAAATTGCAGAAGATAACATAACATGCACCCATCACTCAGAAACAATAAACACTAACATTTTTGTCATATGTGCTCTGGTTCCTTTCTAATAAAATATTACTGATAAAATTGCAATTTATTCCTCTCCCTACTAAATTTACTCTTCTCTCTACTCCTTTTCTTAATCTTCCTCAGAACAATTACTATCATCAGCATTATGTGTTTACATGTGTATTCCATCATCACCCCTGTCTTTCCTAGCTTTTGGTTTTGGCTTGTTTTATTTTGTTTGTTTGTTTGTTTTGGCATCTTAAATAGTATCACACTGGACTTACTTCTCTGTAACTAGTTTTTTTTTTTTAGCTCAACAATAAGTTTTGGAAAATTTATTTAAGTTGTTGGGTATCTAGTTCATTCATTTTAACCACCGTGTAATAGATCCTTGTAGGAATATGTGCAATGCTTTTATTCATTCCTCTAGTGATAGATATTTGAGTGGTTTCTAAGTATTTTTGCTATGAGAAACAACACTTCAGAAAACCCATGTGCTCGTCTGCTGGTGCATGTGTGAGAGTTCCTCTAAGGTTTATATTCAGACAAGGAACTGCTGAGTCAAATGATATGCACATTTTTTATTTATTAGGAAAACTGTTAAATTATTCTCCAAAGATGATCTACAAGATGGTAAGATTGTTATATATTCCTGGCAATAGCCTTTGAGAATTTGTGGCTCTGTATGTCTTCACCAACCCTAGATATTGTCAAACTTTTCCATTTAGGACAACTGATGGGTGAATAAAAAAAAGAAAGAAAGAAAGAAAGAAAGAAGGAAAGAAAGAAAGAAAGAAAGAAAGAAAGAAAGAAAGAAAGAAAGAAAGGAAGGAAGGAAGGAAGGAAGGAAGGAAGGAAAGAAAGAAAGAAAGAAAGAAAGAAAGAAAGAAAGAAAGAAAGAAAGAAAGAAAGAAAGGAACTCAACAAGTGGAAATTGTATCTTCTATTGGACCTTCATTTTTTTTTTTTTTTTAAAGAACATCTTTTTATTTTTATTTTATTTTATTTTATTTTATTTTTTTTTTATTTATGATAGTCACAGAGAGAGAGAGAGGCACAGAGACACAGGCAGAGGGAGAAGCAGGCTCCATGCACCGGGAGCCCAATGTGGGATTCGATCCCGGGTCTCCAGGATCGCGCCCTGGGCCAAAGGCAGGCACCAAACCGCTGCGCCACCCAGGGATCCCTGGACCTTCATTTTTATTAATAAAGAGTTTAGTCTCCAAGAATCCTTTTAGTTTCTAAGGACTACTTTTCATAGAAGTTTTGTCTGTCTACCTGTCTGTTTATCTATCTATACAGCTATCTATCTGGATTTGCAGCTGTCTCAACTGTCTCTGAGAACATTAATTATATTTATTAAAAGGCACTTCTTTCTTTTTAGGTTCTTCATTGTATGAATACTGTTTCTTTGGGTGTAAATTCTGGAGGTGAGTTGGTGCTTCACTTTCATTCTGTTAGTTTTTCTAGAAGTATTAGCAGTTTTTAACATCTGCTCATCCATATTGCTCTGGCTAGAGTGGATTTCTCAGCCCACACAAGAATCCCTGAATTCCTGTTTACCTGGCCATGTCTGCAGGTACTTAGGAGAGAAACCTGGCTACTCTGTGTGTGGGGCAAGGGAGAAGCATGTGCAAGGGTTTGTTTGAGAGCATGAGGTCTCCTGTGCACCATCATGGCCATAGATGGCTGAGGCACTGCTCAGCTACCCTGGCCAAAGTTTTCTCAGAGTCTTCTTCCTCTCAGCACCAGACTAGTCTGGTCACCCTCCTGTGGCCCAAGTCTTCCATCTGCTGCTTCTAGTCTTGGTGTTTGTACTGGCTTGCTAGAGTGTGGAGCAAATACCACACACTGGATGTGTTCTCTCACAACAGAAATTCATTTTCTCACAGTTCTACAGGCTAGAGATATATCCAAGATGATGGCGTCGGCAAGGTTGTTTCTTCTGTGGCCTCTTTCTGTGACTTGCAGATAACCTCCTTCTCCTGTGTCTTCACTTGGTCTTCCCGCTCTGCCTGTTTGTGTCCTAGTCTTTTCTTATAAGGACACCAATCATATTGGGCTAGGGCCACCCTAACAGCTTCATCTTAATTTAATCACCTCTTTAAATGCACTACCTCTAAATAGTGTCACATTCTGAGATACTGGGGTTAGGACTTGGACATAGGAATTTGGGGAGGAAGGAACACAACTCAGCCCGTAACAGTACTATTCTAGGGTTCTGCTGGGAAAAACAAATTCTTTCGTGGAAGGCCTCTCTTTATTCTATCTTATGTATGCTATAGTATACAAACTGGACTGTTTCATATGAAGGTTAGCTAATTTGTTCAAGTGAATCCTGTGATTAGATATTTACTTGTATTTTTCTCTATGGCCCTTTCTAGTATAAACAATCTGGGCAGTAAACTTCTTATGGCTAAATACTTGTTCATAGGTATTTCCTCCTATATAGTTTTCATAATTTGAATTAGTTAGAATGTGATAGATGAATTAAGGAAATTTATTTGCATCATAGGGATCTGTAATGATTACAACTCTAATGCCTAGTGGGAACTAATATCAAACATGTAAGGGAAAAAGCTGTGGAACACTCTGGAATGAACAAGGGAACTTCTAGAGTGCTGCTAATGTTCTGTTTCTTGATTTTGGTGCCGGTGATATGGATATTATCCAGCTGGTAAAAATGCATTGAGGGACACCTGGGTGGTTCAGTATGTTGGGCATCTGACTCTTGATTTCGGCTCAGGTCATGATCTTGGGGTCCTGAGATCAGACTCTGAGTTGGGCTCCGCAATAGGCACGAAGCCTGCTTGGGATTCTCTCTCTCTCCCTCTCCCTTTGCACCTCCCTACCCCACGCATTCTCTCTCTCTCTCTCTCTAGAAGAAAAATGCATTGAGCTATCTTCTTATGATCATGTGATACATGCATATTCCTGTACAGATAGTATATTCTGATAAAAATTAAAAGAGAGAGAATCTGGTGAGTGGGCAGGCTAGGAACACAGTAACTCTAAGTACTGCTTGCTTCGTTGGCATTGCATTTTTTAAAGACAGTAATGAATTATATGCTGTGTGGCAATTTATTTTAATGGTCTGGTGGTTCTCAACTCTGGCTGTACGTTAAAATTGCCTGAGGATGTGTTTTAAAAATACTGCTGTCCAGCCCAGCTCCAGATCAGCTCAGTCAGAACCTCTTGAGGGTGGGGCTCTGACATCAGTACTTTTACAAAGCTCCCCAGTGATTCTAGTGTGCAACCTGGCTTGAGCAAAAGTGGTCTAGAAACAAAATTATTTTGATCACCTGTGGTCTGTTCAGATTTGCTCAGTGATTTCAGATTTTTTTGGTAAAGATTTTATTTATTTATTCATGAGAGACACAAAGAGAGAGAGGCAGAGACACAAACAGAGGGAGAAGCAGGCTCCCTGGGGAGCCCGATGTGAGACTCAATCCCAGAACCCTGGGATCATGCCATGAACCAAAGGCAGACACTCAACCGTTGAACCACCCAGGCATCCCGATTTCAGATATTTTTGTCAGTTTAGATCAAGCACTCCTTTTGCAATAGTAAAAAATGCACATAGAGTTAAAATGTACTTTATTACCAAAACTCCTGCAGGCCAAAACCTTTTTACCATGAATGTGAGTTTAGTACCTACTCATCTCCTTTTTCTTTGAAATCACAGAAACAATTTCTTTAATAAACCAATTTTTGTAAGCTCGGGAATGTGGTTATTGTGTTACAGTATGATGAAGAGTGTTTCCTCCGATGCATTCTTCAAAGTAAAATTGTTGGTTCAAATGAGTGTTTTCTCTTCCAGCTTCTCGTATTGCTCAATTGCCTGCCAGGATTACCATGGATAGAAAAGCAAGCTTGCTGATACCCAGTCTCACTGCCTCCCCGTCTCCCTTACTTTTTTTTTTTTTTTTTTTTAGGAAGAATGTGTTCATTAGAAAAGTCCTAATTGTATATAAAATATTAAGGAGAACATTAAAACCACCTGAGGTTCTATCAACCAGGTAGCCGTTCTTAACACATTCTTGTCTCACCATCTCAGGGATGTACAGATGTAAGTAATGTGCAGGTGGTGAGACAAACAGCAGCCTCTCTTCCTTCCTGCCCACCACCTCCCCCTGATGCTCTGTGGTCAGGACAGGTGGTTTGAGCCTGGCACCAGGATTATTATTATTTTAAAGAACTGAAAATATAATCATTTCAGAAGAATCATTTCAATCTTCTGAAATACAATTCAGAAGAAATGTATATATATGTGTGTGTGTGTGTGTGTGTATTTTTTTCAATGCACACGCACATCTTTTTTCTTCTTCTAGATTCAACTGAGTGGTCTCTGAAAATAAATTTTGGGTTTATTTTAGATGCTTTAGGAGAGAAACAGCCCCAACCCATTTCTTTCTTCTCCCCCTCACCATGTCCAATCCACACTCACCCCCACCTGACTAAGTGAAGGATACGATTGACTTTTCACTGGCCCCTGAAGCTGCAGAATCTTAAGAAATAAGAGGAGTCTAGGGCACTGGGGACCTCCTCAATGGATTCTCTCTGCAGGTAATTTACATGGGGCACAGACATCTAAATCATCTGCAGTTGAACTCATTACCCCATCCTGACTTCTTAGTCCAGGTCACGGTGAGTGGTGTTTCTCAGGCTTCTAAATGGGAGCTCAAGGTCACACTTGACCATGCCTCATCCCTAAGCAGAATCTGGCCATTGTGCCCTGACTGATTCCACCTTTCTTTGGAAAGGTTGTAGGGTCAGGCCTCACTTCTCATCTGTCATCCTCTAGCCTATTCTCAGAGTTACCTTCTACTACATATCTGATCCTGCCCCTTCCCTGCTTTCAAGCCACTCTGGACTTCCTTTGGTCCCCGGGACCAAGTCCAAGTCCCTAGCTCAATGGTCAAGGCCCTTTACCATTAAGAGCCCTTTACGCCTTCATTCTGACCCCAGCTGCCCTCCATGCCACCACCAACATGCCAGCCACTCTTCAAATACCCAAGCTTCTGTGTCTTTGCAGGGCTGACCTTTGTCCTTGAACATCCTTCCTCAGCTGGAGAAGGCGTCCTGATCTCTCAAGACCCAGTTTAGATGCCTTCAGTTTGAGGGCATTTTCCTTAACTCCCCTATCCCTCCTAGAGCTATTCCTAGAGGGGTGAGGGGTAGGAGGGTCATTCGACCTGGGCCACACATTCAGAAATAATCTCAAATTCAGACTTTTGATGCTGTCTTCAAAAAGATGCATGTATACACACATACACCCACAGGATAATATACTGACCGCATTGAAAAGCAAGATTTATCGTGTGCCTCTAAATATGTCTCATTACCCAACCACATTTGCCAATGTGTGCTATAAATTCATGGTTATTTTCAAATAACAAACTGATTATATAATGACAGACACAATCATACTGCCCTGTACTTTTTGTGAAAGTTATTAATTTGTAAAATGCAATATTTGAAACATCCCACAGGTTTTGTTACTCATTTTGGCATTTTCTTCTTCTTCTTCTTCTTCTTCTTCTTCTTCTTCTTCTTCTTCTTCTTCTTCTTCTTCTTCTTCTTCTTCTTTTTCTTCTTCTTCTTTTTTTCTAAATACACTGAGAGCAGTGAAGTCTGGGTAACTTTCTGCTTGGTCTCCTGCAGAAGTCAAGATACATCCGTTATGACTCCTGTTATGTTAGGTTGCAGCAAAACCAGGTTATCCAACAGGCCGAGTTCAGTGGGTATAAAAGAAGACAGCTCTACTCTCTTCCTGTACTGCCATCCCCTTGCTTTGTGGTCTCTCCCTGCCCCACAGCTTTTCAGTCACTTGTAGCTATGGGAACAGTTCTATGTGGGTCCTGAAAAGCTGGTCTAGCATAGATCAAGATTTCAATCACATCTAGTTCCATGGAACTCTCTCCCAGCTCAGGCCAGTGGTTGGAGGATAGGGTGGGGACAGGAATAAGACAGAGGTCACCCTTCCAGGTTGCTTTGTACTCCTTCCTTGCCTCTTACTGGTTCTTCCCGAATTGGGAAGGGGAGAGGTCACTTGAGGGACAGAGTTGGTGCTCTTGAGATGTGCATGGCCGGCGCCCTCCCTCAAAAGGCTCATTTGTGAATGCCTTAGAGAGTTTCCCAACTATCTGACTCATACACCCTCTCTCTGATCTCCAGCAAGCCCTTGTAGTTCTTACACTCACCTCCCGTGCACTCACAGGATATTGAGAATGAGGACCCTTCAGCTGGCAGGAGCCTTTAGGAAGGTCCTTCCATGAGGCTCTCTGGGCCCTGCTTCCACTGTGGCCTTCCGTCTTCTCTCTCTCCATGCAGGAAACTTGGGCAAGCCTCCTGCCTTCTGTGCCCTGTACCCAGTTAGGAGACATCTGACTCCACGTTCATGTCACCTGGACTCCCGGGAATACATCACATTCTCTGTGGAACCGTCTTCCTGTACCTCATGCCAGTGGCCTCTGTGGGACAGGCCTTCGAGTCTCTGCAGTTTGGCAAGTGCCTCCAGCTGAGGGGTAAGGGCTCAGCTCCTTTCTCAAAGCCCCCCTAGTCTCCAGGATCTGTTCTCTTAGGGACCCCATTTGGGGGGTTCTCTCCAAATTGAGTGTTTTTTTCTCCTACAAATGACCCATATTTGTTTCTATTGCTGTTATAATAAATTACAATGACTTAGTAGCTTAGAACAACATGCATTTGTTCTCTCACAGTTTCTGTGGGGTAGGAGCCTGACACGGGTCTCACTGTGCTAACATCAGGTGTCAGCAGGGCCCCTTCCCTTTCTGGATCTTGAAGGGAGAGTCCACATCCTTGGCTCTTCCAGCTTCTAGAGGCCTCCACTTTTCTTGGCTATGGACCCAGCCACTCATCTATCATGGAGGCCGGCGACATTGCACCTCCCTGACCGCTCTTCCAGAGTCACATTTTCCTTTCTGACAACAGTCCGGCAAGGGAATTAGATTTGCCAACCCCCTACACCCTCTTCCCCTGCACAGCCCCCCTGCCCAAAATATCCAGGATGATCTCCTCTTGCTATGGTCTTTAAACTTAATCATTTCTGCCAAGTGCGTTTTTTTGGGGGGAGAGGAAGTGGCCAGATAAGGTAACATATACACAGGTCCTGGGGATTAGGACATGGCCTCTTTGGGGGAGTAAGACTGTGCCACATCCTATTGTTTCTATGACCCTTCCCTCAAATGTCTGACCTTGTTTTTATATAGGCTGGAGGAGGGCAGTGGGATTGCCAGCTCTAGGACAGGCTATGCCACATTTCAATACCTCCTGCAGGGGCGGCTCTCTCTAGAATATAGGGCACATATTGCCTATTGCCCTCAGCCTGAAGAAGGCTGCAACTGGAATTCTACGCATCTGGAAGAGTCACACGCCGTACACCAGTCTTCTCTCCCTCCAGGCTATGAGAGCCTTGAGGGCAGGATCTGTTTCTTATTTGTCAAATATTGGTGCCAGGCACAATGCCTAGAGCCAGCGAGCCTTCTGGAAAACTCTGTTGTGTGTATGGACAGAAAAGAAGAACCAAAGGTTGTCGGCTTTATCGCCCAGAGGAATTCAGGATATATGGCAGTTACTGTAGCTGCTGGATAAAATTACATAATACATATATTTTTTAAAAGTAGGTGGACTTTAGACAAATATCAGGCCATATTAACTTGCCAAGAAGGGAAAAAGATTTGTGACTCTCTGGATTGATGATGATGATCTCTTGGCCACTACGGGAGACTATCCAGTGGAGTTCTAGCCACCCTTTGCACAAACAGTTTGCTGCACTGTCCAGGTCCGTCTACACGGGCTCCTGGTACTGCCTCAGAGCTATGGCTCTAAATCGCATTTCTTCTCTTAAACAGCTGCAAAGTTTACTGCGGGTAGATTATCTTCGGTGCTGCTTTAGGGGCCCTAGAAAGGTGGGGAACACTTGGAATACTAATAATTTTCAATGGATCTGGGCATTAGCGCATTAGGACAAACAGACAAACTGGCTTTCACCTCCGTATTGACAGGAGTGGGCACCCTTGCTTATAGAGCAGCTCAAACAGCTCTGTGTTCCCTCCTATTTTTGTTTGGTCCCCAGGCAACCTGAAATTCCTCCTGTGACTTTTGAACAAAGCACTGTGTGTGTATGGCAAGGGTGGGGAGGAAACGTGGGCCAGGCAGCTGGAGTTGGAGATAGTCTTTCACACTCTGGCTTCCTTATTTGAAATACCATGAATACTGGAAACTGAGTCACACCCGGATTCAAAACACAGTGAAAATTCCCAGATAACTTCTCTGTGTGTGTGTGTGTTCTCATTTATGCCCTCGTTCTTCTCTGTTTGGTGAAATAAGCTGAATAATGGTCTCCTTCATGGGTAATAAGAATGAATATTAGGTACTAACTCATGGAACCTGTACATCTTACATTACATGGTTTAAAAAAAAGGTGGGGGAGGACTTTGCAGAAGTGATCACGGAGGATTTTGAGACAAGGTGAGTGTCACCCTACATTTTTAGGGTGAACCCTAAGTACTATGACATGTATTCTTGTCAGACAGGGTGGGGGCAGGAGGAGATTTGACTACCACCGAGTAGAGAAGGCTATGTGGCCAAGGAGGCCTAATTGGGGTGATGCAGCCACAAACCAAAGGATGCCAGAAGCCCCTAGAACCTGGAAGAGGCAAGGAATGGATTCTCCCCAGGACCTCCAGAGGGAGTACCTCCTGATGGCACCTTGATATCAACCCAGGGATACTGATTTCGGACTTCCACCCTACAGAGTCGCCAGAGAAGAAACTCCTGTGTTTTAAGCCACCAGATTTGTGGCAATTTGTTCCAGCCTTAGGAAACAAATACATTTGGCATATAGCTGAGAACAGATAACATACATTATTCACACTTTCAACAAATATTCACTATGGTACAGGCACACTTGAGCCAGGGAGGCAGGGAGGAGAGGGCTGAGGGTCACTCATGATGCCGTCCCACCTACTCAGTGATATAACAATTGCTCCAAATGGGCACATTTTTCTGAAGAGAAATTTTATCATTTGCATCAGGCTGTGAAAGGTTCAGCATCTTAGAAGTTAAGAACCTTTAATGTAAATATGGATGGCCAAAGTTCTTCCTTGGCTGACATCGAGGACAAAAAAAAAAAAAAAAGAAAGAAAGAAAAAGAAAAAGGGCATTCTTTGCCTCCCTTGAAAGAACAGATAAAGAAATGAAATTTAAGTATTTTTTAAAAAGATTTTATTTATTTATGTATTTATTTAGAGCACATGCAAGCAGGGGGAGGGGCAGAGGGAGAAGGAGAAAGAGAATTCCAAGCAGACTTTGTGCAGAGCATGGAGCATGACGTGGGGCTCAATCCCAGGATCCTGAGATCATGATCTGAGCCAAAATCAAGAGTCAAACACTTAACCAACTAAGCCACCAAGGCGCCCCAGAAATTTAAATATTAAATTGCATTGTTTATATGAAAATTTAGAGATCATTTGTTTATGCAAATATTTACCAAGCACTTGCTGTGTGCCAGCTGCTGCTCTAAGCCACCAAGGGGTACAGAGGGAACAAGACAGACCCAAAAGGCCCTGCTCTCATAAAGCTAACATTCTAGTGGAGAGGAGCAAACAAAACAAACCAGATCACTATGTAATGAATGAGTCTGGTGACGTTAAGCACGAGGCCGAGGGATAGAGGCTGGTGGTGGCCACTGAGGCATGCTTCACTTAGACAATGGTAAGCAAACTGATTAAAACTAGTCGCTAGTTTCCTTTAGCTGGTAAACAACCTAGCAGTAAACAGAAGGAAACCATTCAAATAAAAGAGAATTTTTTCCCCTGGTGAGATCAGATCTCAGGGTCACTCCTTACCTGGTGAATTGTCACCCAGAGGAAAAGAGGGAAGCTCTGTTGGGTTGCTGAGAATTCATTTCAGAGGAAAAAATATACACACGCTGACAGGCAAAGTGGCCAAAACAATCCAGAAGACAAATGGGACTTGGGTTTTTAGGTAAATGTGAAGGAGTAATGGACTGGCCTGAGAGAAGAAGCAGGAGGGACTTGGTTGGGTGTTTTGTTGGGTTTTTGTGTGTGTTGGTTTTCAGTATTTTGTAACTGAGCCTTTTAGGGATGATGTTTCTAACTTCCCTACTAAACATCAATGGTAAGCAGTTGTTCACGTTCAGGGGCGTCAGACGGCAGGCCTCGGCTCCAACCCAGCGAGTTGGCCTTTGCAAGACAGTCCCAAGGATCCGGAGGGGAATGTGAAAACACATTGCTCCCTTGAGGGCCTGGGCCAGCAGAAATGAGATTTCCAGGGCCCTGGGCCCTGAAATGCAGTTAGGATGCTTGTGCCCAGCAATTTGAAGGCAATAAAACTCTGATTCAATTCCACAGATGGAGACAACTGAGAGGCAGTAGAGGGTAGTGACAGAGCGGATGGGATTGGACACAGAGCCAGCTGGGGCTGGAAACCCAGACCCTCTCCTCACTCCATGACCTTGAAAAGTTACATCTCCCACCTTAGTGTCTATAGTGGGGTAGTGGATAGTGTTCTCCCCAATTCCTGACCACCCAAAGATAAAGGTCAGTACAGGTGAGTTGTCCTGGACTGTGGTGGGCCCTAAATCCAAGGACCAGTGTCTTTACAAGATAAAGGAGAGGAAAATCCAGGAGAAGGAGGCTGCCTGACTGTGGAGGCAGATTGGAGGAAACTGCTCGAGGCCAAGAAGGATTGCTGGCAACCACCGGAACCTAAAAGCGAGGGAAGGATTCTCCCCTAGAAACTTCAGAGGGAGCAGAGCCCTGCCAGCATTTTGATTTCAACTTCTAGCCCCCCAAACTGTGAGAGAATAAACTTCCTTTGTCTGATATCATGTATGTGGGGTAACTTGTTGCTGCAGCCCTGGGAAACAAATCCAGCATCTTTGTCTATAAATTGAGATTATTTGAATGGTTTCCCTCTGCTTGTGGCTAGTCTGTTTACCAGCTAAATGAAACTAGTAACTAGCTTTAACCATGTTGCCTGGGAGCTTTCTCAGGATGCTGAACTGGGAAAGCCCCAGGCTCATGAGGAACAGTAGGTCATCCTGTTCCCCCATGAGGCTACTGAAGGGTGGATGAGATGAACTCCACCTCCCACCTCCCACTGCCCCCGGGGGCACACAGTAGGTGCTCAAGGAATGCTCAGTGGAGGCTTCCTGTAGGCGAGGTGGGGAATTTGCCACTATGCATCTGTTGGGTCCATCTACCCATCCTCTGACCATAGGCCAACAGAAGGGCCCTACACTTTGGTTTGCAAATGGCAGCACCAGGAAGTGGCCTCCCAGAAAGAATCTGTGGGTACCTCCTTTCTGCTCAGCCTGTCACTCCTGGAGAGAGTCACCAGTTGGCTGATCCTGGGGTGCTTACCAAACTTCCCTGGGCCTCACTCACTTTATTCATCTGTAAACAGAGATGGTAAAACTCACCTTTTTTGAGATTTTTTGGGGATTGGATGAAATAAATCATTTACTTAACAAATATTTATAACAGCCTTAATACACCAGGGATTAATTATACAAGCCGATACACAAGTGGAACAAAATACACATAGCTCCTGACCTCCGGGATGATACAGTTTAGCGGGAGGAGGAGGAGAATCATACAAGTAAATTACAACCCAGGGTAAGTGTGGCCAAGAATATAGAGGGAAGGCCTGCAGGGTCTGTGTTGGGTTGAATGCAGAAAAAAGCCTCTGGGAACTGAAAGGTGCAGAGCCAGCTTTTGATATTTTTAATGAGAACCCATTACATATATAAACTAAGTGAGGGACAAGTGACATTTTTATAATGTTGACTTTTCCTGTCCAAGAATAGGACAAACTTTTCCATTAATTCAGACTTCTTTCACGCTAAAGGGAAGTGGTATTTTCTGGGTTGTGTTTTCAGTGTTTTAATTTTTGTTGTTAGTGATGAACTGGCTCATCGAGAATAAGTAAGATAAACAATCAAGCACCCCCAGCATCCATGGGCACCTCCTGCAGGCTCCTCCTACATATCAGAGACCCTGCTTCCTGCCTCTAGGTAAGGGGCACACACTCCCCAAAACTATGTATGATTTCTTGTCTTCATTTTTAACTTTATACATTTCTGTGTATATCTGAATAATACATTGTCCATTTTACTTATTTTTTGAGCATTCTATCAATGGAATCATACTGTCTGCCTTCTCCTGAAATTTGCTTATTTATTTATTTATTTTTTTTTTAGAGAGAGAGAGAGAGAGAAGGAGAGGGAAATGGGGCAGAGGGAGAGGGTGGGAGAGAGAGAGAATCTAAGGTCTGTGGGACCTAGGTAATGAATCTCTATATAGTATTTTCTAAAAATTGCAGCATTTTATCTTTCTGTTTTTGTCTTATCAATCAGAATTTGTTTCTTTACATGGTATATAACATTTCCTTTTTCCCCTTTTATTGATTAATCTATTCCTTTCCCCTTTGATCTACAATGTCTGTGCTGGCTTAAATCATGGTTCTTTTTAATGGTCCATCTGTTTCAGGGATCCTTATTCTACTCTACTTATGTAGTTAATGATCTGTGTAAACCCACATTGTCTTAGTTACTATAATTTTAAAGTCTGATGTCTAGTAAGGCAAATCTCCCTACCTGTGTGTTGGTTTCTCTTGGTCCTTTGCTTTTCTATGTAAATTTTAGAAGCAGCTTCACAAATTTTATGAGAAAGCCCACTGGGTTGTTGATTGGAACCTCAGCGAGTCTATAGACCATTTATTTATACCTTTCAATAAAATTTTATATTTTTTCGATTAAAGACGTGTATATCTTTTGTTAGAGCTGCTTCTAAGGCTCTCTCTCTCAGTCTCCCCCTATTTACCTATCTATTTTATATTGCACTTGGAAATTATGTTCTTAAATTGTAGGTTTTTTTTGTGGCTGAAATATAGAAAATCAATTGCTTTTGAATATTGCTCTTTTATCCCTCAACCTTTCTAAACCTGCTTACTAAGTTTGATTGTTTGTAGAATTTTAGGGAATTTTCTATGAAAATAATTATATCGCCTTCAATTAATGTCTGTTTTGTTCCTTTGATTCTAAACCTCATATCTTCTATTTTTTTTTCTGTTTTATTGCATCACTAATACCTTCAGTACAATATTGAATAAAAGCCACAATTTTTTTACACTTTTAATCTCCTTTTTTAAGGTTTTATTTATGTATTCATGAGAGACACAGAGCGAGGGGCAGAGACACAGGCAGAGGGAGAAGCAGGCTCCCTGCAGGGAGCCCAATGTGGGACTCAATCCCAGAGCCCCATGATCACACCCTGAGCCAAAGGCAGATGCTCAACCACTGAGCCACCCAGGGGCCCCCACTTTTAACCTTTAAATATGATGTTTGCTGTGGGCTTTTGGTAGCTGTTCTATTAGGTTACAGAAATTGCTTTTTATTTATAGTTCATCAATTTTGTTTTATGTTTTTTAAAGCCTTTTTTTTTTTTTAAAGACTTTATATATTTATTTGGAGAGAGAGAGCATGAGCAGGGTCAGGGAGAAGTAGGAGAGATGGAAAATCTCAAGCAGATGCTGCAGTGAGCATGGAACCTGACTTGGGACTCTGTTTCATGACCCTGAGATCATTACCTGAGCCAAAATCAAGAGTCAGATGCTTAATCGACTGAGCCACCAAGGTGCCTCTCCATTTTGTTTTAAAATCATAAGTAGATATTGTTTGTTTTTATTTGCCAACATATAGTATAACACCCACTGCTCATTCCATCAAGTGCCCTCCTTAGTGCCTGTCACCCAGTCACCCCATCCCGCCACCCACCTTCCCTTCCACAACCCTTTGTTTGTTTCCCAGAGTTAGGAGTCTCTCATGGTTTGTCTCCCTCTCTAATTTCTCCCCACTCAGTTCACCTCCTTTCCCTTTCACTATTTCTCATATTCTGCGTATGAGAGAAACCATATGATGATTGTCCTTCTCTGTGTTTGTTTTTATTTCTTAAGGATAGATACCAGAAAGTGTATGCATGTCAATGGAAAAGGTTCACTGAGGAAAAAGAAATTGAGGATGGAAAACAGGGAGGAGACAATCTAAACACTCGAGTCCTTGAGAAGGCTTGAGGGTGGATTTTTATGCATTTCTTTATGTATGTAAAGTACTTAACATAATGCTTATGCGTGGCCTGTTAACTTCCTATCGCTGCTGTAACAACCACAAACTTGGTGGCTTAAAACAACACACGTTCAATCTCTTATAGCTGTGGAGATGAGAAATCTGGAATCGTCATTCTCTCTCTGTCTCTCTCTGTCTATTTCTCTGTGTGTGTGTGTGTGTGTGTGTGTGTGTGTGTGTGTGTGATGATTAAATAAATTAAATCTTTAAAAATAAAAAAAGGGATGCCTGGGTGGCTCAGTGGTTAAGTGTCTGCCTTCAGCTCAGGGCCTGATCCTGGAGGCCCCGGGATCGAGTCCCACATCGGGCTCCCTACGTGGAGCCTGCTTCTCCCTCTGCCTATGTCTCTGCCTCTCTCTCACTCTCTCTCTCTCTCTCTCTTTCTCTGTGTCTCTCATGAATAAATAAATAAAATCTTAAAAAAAAAAAGAAATTTAGAATCACTTGGTTAAAGTCAAGGTGGCAGCAGGGCTGCATTCCTTCTGGAGGTTCCATGAGAGAATCTATTTCTTAAGTCCTCTACCTATTATTTATTTTTAATTAAAAAAAATTTTTTTAAAGATTTTATTTATTCATAAGAGACAGAGAGAGAGAAGAGAAGCAGAGTCGCAGGCAGAGGGAGAAACAGGGTCCACACAGGGAGCCCAATGTTAGATTCGATCCTGGGACTCTAGGATCATGCCCTGAGCCGAAGGCAGACACTTAACCACCACTGAGCCACCCAGGCATCCCTTACGTCTTCTACCTTTTAGAAGCAGCCAACAATCCTTGGCTGGTGCCCTCTCCCTTTATCTTTGAAGCCAGTAGAATAGCATCTTTAAGTTGCTCTCTGCTTTCATTGCCACATCGCCTCCTTCTATATAAGGATCTTTATCAGTGATTGGGCCCACCTTGATAATCCAGGATTGTCTTCCTATCTTAAAACCCTTAATGACTTCTGCAAAGGCTCTTTTGTCATATGTGGTAACATGCCATATAAGGTCACAAGCTCAAGGGATTAGGATGGGGACATATTTGAGGTCCATTATTCAGCTTACCATTCTTGGATGCATTTGATTAAACCACGTATGTTTGAGGTTAAAAATAAAAGTTGAATACTGACAATTCTACGTGTTTCAACCTGAGGGTCCTCGCTATATAGGAGTTGCTATTAACACAAAACACACAAGAGGAGATTATTTTACCATAAACTGCCAGTTCCAGGCCTGTCTCTGTTGTCTCTGGCAACTTGAAGGAGGGTCCTGGATCTTTGGTATTTTCTTTGTCACTGCCCCAGAAGCCTGGGTATGTCCCCACCCCAAGGCCACTTGCCTCCCCACTGTCTTGGAAGAGGCTGGCGGAAGGACTGCGGAAAGGTCCTCTGCCTACAGGGCAGGAGAGTTCCTCGGCCAGCTACAACACCCTCAACCCAACAGCCCAAATATTGTTGAGGAAAAAGCAACTTTGAGACTTCCATGTTGGAAATGTGTGTGAGGCCAGTGCCAAGACGTGCCATATTGGGACCTGAGGACAAAAGGGAAAAACAATCAGTGATACTGATCCTATCGGAATTTAAAATGATATTTTATTCACCAGGGACCTTTTTTGCATTAATTTGGATTTAAAACAAAATATTAAAAAAATATTGCTTCCAAGTATTATTTATCTTGATTACTGATTTTTTGGTACCCCCCCCCCCTTAAATTTGCACCCTAGATTTCACTGTCCTTGCGTTCATTCCCACTCTGGTCTGTGGATCTACATTTATAGCTGTTTTCTCTAATGATAGTTTTGGATGGACACTCCTGCCAAAAGTTCAACTTTATCTATAGAGAAAACCCACGATGGTTAGGATTTACTGAGATAACAGGAAAGGAGGGCCATCTCCCAACCTCTAAACTGTCCATTGTCCAAGTGACTCTCTTTCTGCCAATTGCCTTCTCCAAGCGGGAAAGAATAAACTAATTTCATACCTATTCAGTCCAATAAAGCTCATTGTCCTACCTCTACCTCCAGTGATAAGAGACAGGAACACTTCATTTTCCATTGCTAAGCAACAGCAAAAACAGAGCCCGGCATCTGTGCTGGGCCTGACCGGCTGATAGGGATCAGTGTCTAAAGTTCTTGTTTGCATTTTGAAGTCAACAATAATTGCAGTTCTCTATTAGTGTTCATTAAGTTGGTTTATGGCTGGACCAACTCCAATCTCCATTCGGCGCTTTGAATGTGTTGTCCTCCCAGGGAGAAATATTTGGCAATAAAAACCCTGTGCTGATTTCCTCAACTCATTTCCCCTTGATAGGCTGAGAAACTATGGTCACCGTCCACAGTTCTCTAGCTGCGGAGAACAAGGCCTCTGGTGAAGGCTCTGGAAGAGTGGGTGGTGAGCAGGGCAGGGAGGATGGCTTTCTTCCACTCCAAGCTAAAAGTAGGCCAGTGGAGCAGGCATCTACTATGTGAACCAAGCCGGGGTGGAGAGTACTGCCCCATTTCCCCAACGCCAGCACTAAAGTTTGGAAAGAGCCCTCTTGAGCTTCTTTCCATGGTCTAGTGCCAGGAATAGGCACCACCCAGGGACGTGATCGGCTCCTGCCTCCCTGGCCCCGGGAATGGGTCAAACGGTGGCCTCAGCGTAATGGTAGAAGGTTCCAGCCAGCTTGAAAGAGCCGCCCTTGGATGCCATTTCCCAGGTGTTGACTCACCCCAGGCGGCTGGGAGTCTGCCATCCTGGCGGAGGAGCAGGTCTGCCACCTTATGTAACCTTCCCTTTATCCCCAGTTCTCGGGAGCTAGGTCTGCTCTGAAAATAAAACCAGAAAACAGCTTAAAGCAATTAATGAGGATATTGTTCTCCTTCCTAGACTCTAGTCCAAGACACCCTCCACTCTCAGCACTCTCCAAAGCAAAAGAGTGACTCCTGGTAGTCATCATCTTGTCTCCCCTACACGGGGGAGAATTTCTTAGGGCCAAGATGGATAACAAGCCTGCTTGCACCCCCTAGTGTACACAGGAGCCCAACACCATTCAAAGTTGTGTCGGGGTGAGGTGAGACCAGGCAAGTAGGGTTGTAGAAGTTTATCCCCGTGATTGGGGCTTGGGGTGGGAGGTTGTAATTCCTCAAGGCTGGAGTTAAATAAGAAGAAGCCAACTTTACACTTCCGATTCAGTTCATGACCTAGGAAATTGGGTCACTTTCTTCTTACTCTTGTCTCTCTTCTTCTGCTTGCTCTAAAGCAAGAGACTCTCTTTGTGTCTTCATTACTGAAAACCAATTAGTCAAAATACTTGAATCTCATTGAGAAGCTACAGAGTAGCCCTGTCTTGTGGTTGATATGTGCAGAAGTCTCACTGTTGTCAACCGAGAAACTCTGCAAGTTCAGGGTCATTTGATTTGCTGCCATAGTTAGAATGTGTACATACTTCTTTGGAGTCAGAGGTATCATAGGACAGTGATTCCCAAACAATAGGCCATCAGTGGAAGGTTGAGAAGATCTGAACAGTAGCAAGTTCCTTGTATCCTCATAATTCTGTAAATCATTCTTGGAAAATATATGCAGAAGAGAGTTTAGGTAAATGTGAAAAAGAATCTGTTTTCAGGATAAGCCAAGGATGGGCCCTGGAGTATGATCTGGGTGTCAGGCACCATGGAGATCTTTAGAAGAAGAATTGACAACCACACACTTAGGATAAAGTAGGAGGCTTCCCTACCTAGAAGCCTTCCAGGCCAACTATTTTGATCAAAAAGTCAAGAACAGGGATGGCAAATAGGTTTCATATTAGATACCAGCTTTGGTCACCTGAAGAGCTTGACACACTGGGAGTATTCTTGAAGGTTCATTTCAAGTAAAAGTATCACAAATGATAAGTGATGTCTGCCATGAGCACAGGACAAAAGTATGTGTGGTATACCTGCCAACAAGGCCGGAAAAAAAGAGAGGGTGTTACAGGAATTCTAATTATAAGAAATTATTAAGAAAGCTAAGCCACCTCATCTTTTGATGCTGTCTTTTCATCATTCTTGCAATCATGGATTGTGCTGATGTGGTTTTCCAACTTCCTCTCCTAGGGTGTGAGGAACTTACCACTCCCACCTTCTTCCTGAGTTCGTATAATTCCTCTGCTGACTTGAAGGCTGATGTGGAGTAACAACAGGGTTGAGGTGGGAATGCACGTGATTCTTGCCTATTTTGAGACTATACAGGGATGGCTCAATCCCCATGTACCAGTGAGATGTTGACTATATATTCAGTAGGCTGGTAAGTACTATGGGTGTGCAGAGAAAGAGAAAGAGAGGAGAGGGAAAAAACCTCCGTTGACGCTTTCCTTAGTTCCTCAACCTATTAGAGGCCATCAGAGAACAGGGTCCTGCCTGGCAGACCACAGTCTCAGGAGACTCACAGGAAGAGGAGACAAACAAAGGTAAAGCATCCACGGTCCCCTCCTTCTGACCCTGTAGACGCTCATGCAGCCATGGGTTGGAAGGAGGAGAGCTGCTGAGGGTCTGGCTCGACTCTGAAGCTATGCCCTGTCCAGGTCGCTGTAGAACCCTGGGGAGTCCTACTGTTCTTCTTCCAAAGTGCAGCTTGACCTTCCTCTTCTCTTCATCTTTACTGCTCCCCTTCCAGTCCCGGCCATGGCCACCTCTCCGTAGACAACACACTGGCCTTCAAGCAGCCGCCCCTGGATCTGTCCCCAGCCCCTCAATCCCTCTGCCTGCCCAGTGCCCTGGGGTCTACTCTCCAAACAACAGTTAGTGGCATGACCTTGTCAAACACAAAATCTGACTCTGTCATCATGTGCTTCATACTCCCTTGTGGCTCCTCATCTTCTCCCATATCCTGCACTGGGAAGCCAAAGCTTCTTTCTCTAGCCCATTATGTCTGACGCCTCCTCCCCTGTGCTCTGACCAGGTAGCCACATGGGCCTTCAGATGGCTCCTTGCAGTAATACCTCTGTCTGGGGGGCCCTTATGCAAATTCTCCCACCTGAATCCCTTGCCTTCTTTCTCCTTCTCCTCTTTGTTAACATCTACCTCCTGCTCTGTCTCCCAGCTTGAATGTCTCCTCCTTGGGGCTAGGTCAGGCCTTCTTGTTATAGGCTCACAGAGTACCTCAAATCTTCCCTAGGGACATCGATCACAATTTTAACTAGTTATTTGCAAAACTATCTGCATAATATCCATTCCCAGCTAGACCATAAGCCCCATGAAATGAGGTCTGATTCTCTTATTTGCTACAGTGTCTCAAGGTCTTAGCATAGCCCTTCACAAAGCTCCTGACAGGTAGTAGGTGCTTAATATTTATTGAATTAATTAATAAATAGAATAAGGAGAGAAAGATGTGCAGATGGATTGATGGATAGGTGGTGACTTTCTAAGATTCCAGTAGATTTCTTTTTTTTTTTTAAGATTTTATTTATTTATTCATGAGGGACACACAGAGAGAGGCAGAGACACAGGCAGAGGGAGAAGCAGGCTCCCTGCAGGGAGCCCAATGCAATACTCGATCCCAGGACTCCAGGATCACAACCAGAGCCAAAGGCAGATACTCAACCACTGAGCCACCCAGGTGTCCCAAATTCCAGTATATTTCTACCCTTTGCCTATCACAGTGAAAGAGATAGGTCTAGTACTTTTGGCATCATCACTAAAGGAGGGAGGGAAGGAGGGGTAGTTCTGGATTGTAGCTTCATGTCCCACACATCTGAGCTTTGCCTTTCCAAGACTTCCAGAGTTGAATGTCCCGAATCCTGTTCCTCAAAATGTTATTTAAGAAAAGGAGAAATCCAAAAGAAACCAAACTTGGAGCATTCATTCATGCTGCAAGGAAGGTTCGATGAAAATAAGTCACTTCGGTGGCTGCCTTTGAACCATTCCAGCCCCAGCAGTAGCTTAACTCTCACAAAGTGTGCTGCTTTGCCTTGGGACCTTCTGAAAGCTAAGAAAGCAGACAAGTCTAGCAGTTTCATGACCTTTTTTTTTTTTTTTTTTTTACTATTATTATAAGGCAGACTCCAAAGATGTCTACTACTAATTGGCCATATAAATTAAACCCCATATATGTAACACGAGGGAAAATGGACTATGATATGGATTTTGGCTCCATAGGATCTATTCAGGCATCTTAGGCCTGTGCCGCCAACTTTTTTGGTGGAAGGAGAGCTGAGGAGTGGGACATGAATGACTTAGCAGCAAGAGAAGTCCAACGGGGTCTTCTGAATGCTAAATTTGGGGACAGGTTCAGAGATTCAGCCCTAGTTTCCATACTCCCTGCTGAGGTCTCTTCTCTCGTTGTGGGAGTTCACATTGCATTGGGTTTTTGTTTATGTGGACTCCTTTCTGCTATCCAGGCCCATCCAAACTTGGGCTGATGACCATGAGCAACAAAAATCTCAAAGGATGTGATGTCTGCAATCCTGACCTGCAGGCTGTTGTGTAGATCAGGAAGCATTTTTTGAAGATGCTATAGAGGGCAGTTGTGCTGGGTGAGGTGTTCACACCATGCTCCCATAGCACGCAGCAAGCACCACTCCTGGTAAAGTGTTCATCAGTCACAGACAGGAAGCAGTGTGAGCAAAGGGACCAGGTCTCCCTCTTTAGAGCTGTGACCCTGGTGAATATATGCTTGCTGATGAGAGATAAACACATGGATGTGTGGATGGATGGATGGATGGATGGATGGATGGATGGAGAAATGGAGAAATGGGCTGAACATCACTTCAAGCTTTCTAACCATTAGAACTGCCCAATGATGGAATGTCTGCTTTGAAAAAGACCACCAGTATAAATTCTAGTTGCAATGGGGTAGCACTAAGGCATCTGGTGGTGGGAGACACATCTGGAATCCATGCACTCTAGGGTCAGACAAGTCTGGTGTGAGCCCTGGCACTGCTACTTATGGCCGTGAGACTATCAGGCAGTTTGCCTCACCATCTGTATCTGTAAAATGAGAATAATAATCCAGTTTGAGTTTCCCTAAAGAAGAGCCTGAGACAAGGATGTGAGTAGAGGTAGTTTATTTGGGAGGTCATCCAGGAAGCAGGAGGGAAGCAGCAGTGAGTGGAGGCCAGAGAAAGAGGAAAAATACCTATCAATGGGGCCTTATTAAGCCCTGCCAAACCAGTGGCACTCACTCCTATTGGCAGTCTTAAAGGAATTAGATGTCAAGTGTTTCTTTTAAGGGTGAAAGGTCTGACATCTCTCCACCACCTCCCATCTCCATCCTTTGAGGCAACCCCCCCAGCCTTCTCTCATCCCTCAAATGACAGGCCACTGGAGATAAGGAGCTGTCCATCCCAGCTGCAGCTGAAGTTAGAGGTAGGCGGAGGGGATGTGGCACAGGGCACTGTTCTGGGTCCACCTCAAAGCTCTCCATGGTGATAGAATGGAATAGGAGCTTCATAAAGGGGGGACAATTGTCAAGACCACATTCATTTAATAAGTATACTTCAGGGGTGCTTGGCTGGCTCAGTTGGTAGAGCACGAGACTCTCAATCTTAAGGATGTGAGTTCGAACTCCATATTGGGCGTAGAGTTCCCTTAGAATAAACAGATAGATAGATGATAGAGAGATAGATGACAGATAGATAGCTATACTTTAATATAAATTACACACACAAGATAAAGTAAAACTCTAAAATGTAACACAGTACCTGAAAATAAAGTGCTACACACAGCCATTAATTGTTATTAATTTATTTTTATTAAGAAGCAATGCTACTTTTCAAGAGGAACAGGAATCATTTGGGGTAACTGTAGCATTTGGGCCTGTGTAGTTGCTTAGAGGAGCCATTGTTTTGGAGATAGAAATAGTTTTGGCCTTGACCTACAGAACGAAAACTGTAGATGAATTAGGACAGCCTTTCAGACATTTGGGCACATTGGACTTTCTCATTTGGATTTTAGTGAAGCCTCTGCCTTTAACACCCTCTGACATGTAGTCTGAGAGTTTTCTGAGGTGAACTGACAGCTTGAAAGTAGGAACAATAGGATCGTGTCAGGGAGAATTACCTGGAGACCCCAGATGTCCTAAAATGGTCATTTGACTGAAGGACTTATGAAAGAAAAAAAAGTGCAAAAAGCTGTGCAGACATGCCCGTGGCGGTTGAGCTCAAACCCTACCCCATGGTGCAAAAGGAACGAGTGGCCAAAACGGTTTTCATCACATACATCCACACTCTTGCACGTTCTGGACCAGGATTAGCTCTGTCAACCGTCACACGCCTCCTGAAGGAAGACGGAACCCCATGGGAGAAATGGAGGGAGAGTGACCAGCAGGCGGTACAGCTTTTTTGCTGGAGAACTGCTTTTTGAAATCTTTGGTTTTGGCCTGGGTATGCTCTCTAAAGGAAATCTCTTCTCCTCCCTGAACAGACTTGGCTTCAGGAAGGAAGGCAGGTGATGGGGGATGGGGGAGGGGGAAGAGGTAGTGCCAAGGATACAAGGGAGAGAGAAAACAAATAAGATGGTTTAGAAGGAATTCAATGGGACCACCCCTAGGCACCTTGGCCTGGCTTTCTGCAGCATTAGAATTCCCGCAGCAGATCCCCTCTTTCAGGGACGTTGGTGTGGCTATGACCTGGCCCCCTGGCTACACTGTGGTTTCTACCATTGCCCAACCAGCTACCGAATGGCCACCTTAAAGACTTAAGGTTCTCATTTTCAGGCGTTTGATGTTCTCCTGGCCTGCAGAGATGGGTACCCAAGGCCCGCTGTCCTGTTCTGTGGCACAGTGTACTGCCCCCCTACTGCCCCAAGCAAAGGTACTTGGGTTAAACCCCGGAGTGCTGCAGAAGAAAGTCTTCTTGAGACACACTGCTTGAGCTGCCCTGTCGATACTAATGCATTCAGGAAGCTGAAGGGGGTTCCCAGGACACCATGTCAGGTCTGGCATTCAAATATTTAGTGGCCGAGTAATTACTGTAATAATTAATTTCCGTTGCTTAATCCAGCAATCAGGCATGTTGCTTTCCACATGGGAAAATGTTGGTCCCCATAGGGATATCTGTGTGTGTGTTGTGTGCGTGTGTGCACGTGTCGTATAAAATACAGAGCGGCAATTGCTATGTAGTTAAGATTTGGAGATCAGTCTGTGATAGCAATAAGATGCTCTTAGTTTGGTTTTTAGTTACAGGTTTGGGAGAAAAGCCAAAAGGTAAATAAAAACAAATACCCCAAACTTCAAATGCCATCCTTGTGAGAACTTCTCCAAAGTAAAGTCTGATCAACTGTTACAATTTTTAGCTTTGGAAATGGCACTTTGGAAGAGGATCATCTTACCCAAATCCTGTCTTAGGCTTTCCAAAGCCGTGTTGCTCAGTAGGTATATAAGCAGAAAGCCACAATATGCAAGGTTAAATTTTCTAGTAGCCACATTTTTATTTTTTTATTTTTTAAAGGTTTATTTATTTATTTATTTATTTATTTATTTATTTATGAGAGAGAGAGAGAGAGAGAGAGAGGCAGAGACACAGGCAGAGGGAGAAGCAGGCTCCATGCCGGGAGCCTGACGTGGGACTCAATTCCGGGACTCCAGGATCGCACCCTGGGCCAAAGGCAGGTGCCAAACCGCTGAGCCACCCAGGGATCCCCGTAGCCACATTTTTAAAAAGCAAAACGAGTTAGCGAAATTATTTTTAATAATCAATTTCACTTCGTGTGATAGGTCTGAAATTCTGTCATTGGAAAATGTAATCAATAGAGAAAATATTGGGGCGACTGGTTGGCTCAGCTGGTTGAGTGTCTGCCTTCAGCTCAGGTCATGAGATCAAGCCCTGCATCCAGCTCTCTGCTCAGTGGGGAGTCTGCTTCTCCCTCTCCCTCTGTCCCTCCCCCTGCTTGTGCTCTCTCTGTGTTGAATAAATAAAATATTTTAAAAATTTTTTTAAAAATAGAGAAAATAGGGACGCCTGGGTGGCTCATCGGTTCAGCGCCTGCCTTTGGCCCAGGGCATGATCCTGGAGTCCCGGGATCGAGTCCCGTGTTGGGCTCCCTGCATGGAGCCTGCTTCTCCCTCTGCCTGTGTCTATGCTTCTCTCAGTCTCTCTCTCTCTCTCTCTCATGAATAAATAAATAAAAATTAAAAAAAATAAAAATAGAGAAAATATTAACAGGATAGCTTCCATTCTCTTTTTCATACAAAGACTTTGAAACCTGATGTCTTTTTTAAATAAAATATTTAATTTAATTTATTTATTAGAGAGAGAGAGAGAGAGCAGGGGGAGGGGTAGAAGAAGAGATTCTCAAGCAGACTCCAAGCTGAGGGCAGAGCCTGATTCCAGGGCTCCATCTCACGACCCTGAGGTCATCATGACCTGAGCCAAAATTAAGAGTTTGACACTTAACTAACAGAGCCACCCAGATGTCCCTGAAATCTGAGGTAGTTTTTACAATTACAAGATATCTCAATTCACTTAAAAGTGCAGTTCCTCAGTCTCACTGGCCACATTTCAAATACCCAATAGCCACACGTTCCTAGAGACCTCTATCTCGGCAGCACAGAAGCGTGGAATGCTGGACAGATCCACCTCTACGAAACCATCACTTAAACAGAAATGATAACCTTGTCATAAAAGAAAAAGGCAATGGTGTTTTGTGTGTCAAAGGATGATCTGATTCAGTTTGGGCAGTTCCTAGTCACCTTGATCGATTGGGAGATGGAAGATCATGTCTTTCTCATTGTAAGCCCCTCTTTGAATTTATTTTTGTGTTGGTTTTCCTTTTCCCAAGGTGGGACAGGTGATGAGGACCTAGGACACACAAAAGTGAATGAAAGCCTAGCCCTACCTGATGCGTGGGGTTGGGGGGGGGTGGATAGGATACAGAACAAGAATTGAGATGGATTCTGAACTTGGGGAGTTTGCCATCAGGGAGAAGAAGCTGTATCAAAACAGAATGATCCCGAAAGTATGGGATCGAGTTAAATGTGATTAAATGCCACAGTGAAAGGTGGATGGGAACAAGAAGTCAAAGCTGGCTGGATTTACCAGGGATAATTTCTAGGGAATGGCAGGCCCTCTGAGGCAATCAGATTTGCCAGCTTCTCTGAAAACCTCCATTTCCCCTTTTTGCTCTCGATTTTGACTCTCCTTTCCTCATCCCCTCTGGTGGTCTTTAGTGCACCACTAAAGGATTTCTAGTTCCCATCTTCAGGGAGGGTTGTATTTCCTGGCCCCTATGTGGTTGGGCAAGGCCACATGACCAACTCTAGCTGGTGAGTTATGATCAGAAGTGAAGTGAGTCACTCCCAGGCCAGAACATTTAGGTACCAGTGTGGGACCCCCTTTGAAGGACTCTCTTTAAAGAGATGGCTTGAGATGAGAGATGGGATGGCTTGGCTCTCCATCACTACAGTGCTTTGAACCCTTCTGCTGAAGGGTTCCTTAAGAAAGGACACAATTTCCTTGAGGTGGGTGGGTTGGAAGAGGGGCCAGGAGACTAATATCTCTACATAGATGTTCAACGCCCCTGGAATCCCCTGCATCCTCTGCTTAGGACACCCCCATCCATGGTCACTTAGGTCATCAGGGGCCCCCTTCTGGGAAACCCACCTGCAGCGCCCATTCCATGGAAGAGAGGCATAGTCAGCACTCAGTGCTGAGAGTCGGAGGGGTGTGTGGTGGGGAACACCTGGCTCTGTCCCAGAGAAGGAGAAAGAAGAGAACAAAGGTCCCACCCACTAGTGTTGAAGAAAACTAAAGGCTGAGAGCCAATGAGTATCTCGGGTGACCCTGGACCTGCTGCCCAGAATGCCCCTCTTCCTCTATAGCCTTCCCACTGCATGCTGCTTCCCAAGGCCTCCTTTTCCTTTTCCTACCCCTTCCAGACAGTCCTTTAGTCAGATTTTACCTTGCCAGGTAAGCAGCAGGCCTCACACGTTCACTCAGTTATTCAACAAGTGGTCATTGAAGGGCACCTATGTACTCATCTTGAGGATACTGTGCCGCATGTACTCTTGCCCTTAAGGAGTTCAAATAGGGGGAGAGTGACAACTAGGGCTACCATTCCTGAGGTGCATTTAGTAGTGCTAGGACTGGCAGTCCAGACACAGTTGCCAGCGGAAAGAATCCCTTTCCCCAGCCTGAGAAGTCAAGGAGGACTTCCCAGCAGAGGTGAGGCAGGAGCCACCAGCCAGGGGTCAGGGAGAGGGAGTCCGGGCATAGGTAGTAAGGGGTACAAAAGAGCAAGTGAGCAAAGGCAAGATCGCTGGGCTGTGTCTATACAGAGAACACTAAGTGGCTGGGCAGCAGTGGCTCAGGGGGGACTGTGCCAAGCAGTTCAAGGCTGAATTGGAGGGGGCAGGACCCAGCCACAAAGGGCTCCATAGCCATACCCATGACGATGAGCACAGGCTCACCAAGAGCTACAAAAGAGATTTAAGCAAAGGCATAGCTTGATCAGGTTTACATGTCTTTGGGAGAGGGAAGAAGTGGTTTTTTTGGTTTGGTTTTGTTTTTGTGAGCTGGCCAGGCCAGAAGAGATCTGTTTTGTGGATTTATATGTGTGTTTGTGTGTTTATTTGTATTAAACAAAACTCCCTCTGAGACAGGGGATATGAAAAGATAAACCAGTAGTTCAACAAATTGAGAGCATTTGCTTTTTTTCTGAATAAGTGGCCCAGAAACAGTGGGAGAATGGTGGACAGAGAAAAACCATAAGATATAAGGAGGCTGAGGCAGAGAGAAGGTAGTGAGGAGGCCAAAGAGGGAGGCTGGGGGAGGCCCAGAAGTGAGGAATATTCTAAAGCAAAGAGGGTGTCCAACATCAAATTTTAAGTGCACAGGAGCACCACACTTCAGGGTAACCCCACCCCAACCCCGTCCCCCACCAATCCTCAGCAAAAGTGATCTCTGTGTTGATGTGGGTCAGAGAGAAGGAACAACTCATGAGGCTCAGAGAGGACCCAAGAGGGTTGGGACAAGCAAGAAATAGAGTGGGGTGATAAGGATGAAGGTTGTTCCTCCCCAGGGGACTACTGTGGGTATTGGGTGCAGGGAGATGTTGAAACAGGGCTTGAGCCAGATTTCTTTACTGTAAGAAACGCAATGATGAGAGAGGGGTGAATAGCCACGTGGGCTGTAACCATACTCCGAAGGAGAATTTACAAGGTTAAATTCTGTCTATGTTTCCTTGAAAATCCCTCAGGCTGGACAGAGGAGGAATATGTGTATGTAAGTTAACTTTAAGTGGTGACCAAGGTGGAAGAGGGCTAATTAGTAAATATGTGAAGGATCCCAAGTTTCAAATATTGCTTTCTAATACTTCCCCCAGAGAGTTTAATTAAGAATGATTAGAGGGGGACCTGGCTCAGTGGAGCATCTGTCTTTGGCTCAGGTCATGATCTGGGGTCCGGGGATCAGGTCCCACATCGGGCTCCCTGCATGGAGCCTGCTTCTCCCTCTGCCTGTGTCTCTGCCTCTCTCTCTCTGTGTCTCGCAAGAATAAATAAATAAAAATCTTTTTTTAAAAAGAAAAAAGAACAATTGGATGTTTTTTGTTGGCTAAATGAGCCGCGTTAATGGCATGTGGATAGCGAGAAAGATATATAGGTATCTCTCCACGTGTACAAGAAAGCACACGAATCTAAAGCTTTGGGTCTGGAACTTTGGTTCTGTCCTTCCTCTTCTGTTCCACCTTCCCATCCACACACATATACAGAGGACTCTGTCGCCTAATTTGTTGGAAAAGTCCGTTGGTTCTGCCAGAAGGATTTTACCGCATGTGCCTCAGATGAACCCACGTCAGTTAGGGTATGCTGTTGTTACAAAGAGTTCTCCACCTCCTCCCCCCAAATAGAGTGGCTTAAAGCAGTTGATTAATCTCTCTAATAACCATCTCTAGGTGAGAGATCCAGGCTGATGAGACAGCTCTGCTCCAGGTAGTGATTCAGAGATCTAGGCTCTAACATCTTGGTGCTCTAACAGCCCATAGGGCATTGCCTTCCAGGGTCAGAGCTGAGTTATGGGATCTCCATCTTCCTACTTGTGGGAAGGGAAACAAAGGTAGCCCAGGTACACACAGCTTGACTCTCAACTTGGAGTATGAGTCTTTTTTTTTTTAAGATTTTATTTATTTAGTCATGAGAGAGAGAGAGAGAGAGAGAGGCAGAGACACAGGCAGAGGGAGAAGCAGGTCTCATGTAGGGAGCCTGATGTGGGATTCAATCCCAGGACTCCAGGATCATGCCCTGGGCCAAAGGCAGATGCTAAACTGTCACCCAGGGATACCCTGGAGTATGAGCATTAGTTGCCTTTTTTTTTTTTTTTTTCATTAGTTGCCTTTTAAGTTGGGTAAGTTGGGTCATCCCAGGAGATTCACTTGAGCGTTGCCTATGTCCCCTCTGCTCCCTTCCAATTGGCTCAGACTTGCTCACAGATCCACCCAGGATGAAAGACTAGGAAGTGAGGTATCTGGTCTCTGCCTATCTTCAATCCAAGCACCGTGAAAGAAGGGGACAGTGGAGTTTTACCACTCTGCCACAGAACCCTTCCTTAAGGTTCTTGTTAAAAGGACAGAGAATTGGCACTTCCCTACAGCAGGCCTAATCTAGTTTTTGTGCCTACTTATTAATCAGTGTTTGTAGGTAGGACACAATGCGGTGTCAGATTTCCTCTCAGGCAACATACTGATGGTGAGGTAGTGGAGGAGACCTGGCCACAGTGGAGGAGACCTGGCCACTCGGCTGCCGCGCACTCAGCACCTCCTGGGAGCTTGTTAGAAATGCTGAGTCAGGATTCAGCCTTTAACAACACCTGTAGGGGATTCTTGGCCAAGCATCCTCCTCCAGGAACTTGGTCTTGACTTTGGCCTCCCACCTAGACAGCTTTCTATAGGTTTTCACAGCTGGGAGAGCCCAGCCAGCGCCTATGACAGTGATTTTCAAACTGTAACTAAGGACCCACGAGTGGGTAGTGATATTATTTTAGCAGGTCATACCCAGCGTTGAAAGAAAAGTAGAAAAGATACAGTATAGAATAAAAAAGAAAAAGAAGACCGAGCGTATCACCCTGAGGATGAGCGTCGTGTGTAGTTAGGGAGCCGTGTGTAGGGTGTGGGTCATTCTCAAAAACCAAGACGGTGTTTGAAAGCCACGGATGCAGGCGGCTGGGCTCGGTGGCAGGAAGTTCACGCACCACAGTCACAGTCACATTCCTGGGGCCGAATCCCACTTCTGAACAGCAGCGGGGCTTGGGCCAACACTGAGCTACAACAGGTGCACCTGGACCTCCGGGGTGGAGGCGCCGTCGCCAGGCCAGGCCCCGGGAACCCATCTCCCGGGCGCCCTTCCTTGGCCCTCAAGCCATGCGCACCCCCTTTCTTTTCAGGACCGGAGAGCCCTGCGCCCGGACTTCTCAGCTCAGACCAAAGCCGGGAGTCCCACTGCTTTGGGCTCCACTTTCTCTGTTTGCAAAGGAAGGCACTTTCACCTAGGAGACCTTCCAGGAGCTCAGGCCGGGGGTCAGGGTCCCTGAGCGTGCCCAGGAGGCGCGCAATTGCCTCCTACCCCTTGCACGCGCGGGCTCCGGAGCAGCCCGCAGGGAGGAGCGGGAGGGAGGAGCGGGAGCAGCCTCCGCGGCGGGGCGGGCACCTCCCCTCCCTCCGCCCCCCCCCGCCCCGCCTCTGCCTCCGGAGCGGGCGGTGCGGCGGCGCCACCGTGTGGCCGCACGTGAGAGCGCCGCCGAGCATCCCGCTACCTGCCTGGGCCGTCTCGTCCAGAGCCACCCCGTCCCCGCCCCCTGCACATCCTCCCATCCCCCAGGGCACAGTGGCCGTCGCAGGGGCGGCGTCCCCTCCCTGCTCTCGCGGGGCCGGGGGCCGGGGGGAGCCTGCGGCCGGCGGCTCCAGACCTCACCGGCCTTGTCAACCGGGTCCCGGGTTCGAGGGTCCCTCGGCCCAGCCTCACGTTTTCCGGGCGTCCTCCCTGGCGAGCGGATCGCCGGTCGCGGGTCAGGTTCTGGGTTTACTTTGGGATCCTGCAGGGGAAGGAGGTATCCGGGCAGGCCCCCCGGGGAGGGTGCCCACCTGGACAGGGTTACAGGTGGAGGGCAGCCGGGCCCCTGCCCCGTCCACTCTCTAGCTGGTGGCGCGAGCCGCTGGGCAACAAGGGCCCCCCAGGTTCCGGGGGCACCTGGTCCCCCTGTCGGATTGGGGGAGGGGGGATGGCTCTGCCCAGCTCAGACCCTCCAGACCTGAGAGGTCTCCCTGCGAGCTCGGGCAGGTGGAAGAGGAAGATGCTCTCGCTTGCCCCCACCCCCACTTTAAGTTCCTTTAAAAAAATTTTTTTTTTTAAGATTTTATTTATTCATGAGACACAGAGAGAGGCAGAGACACAGGCAGAGGGAGAAGCAGGCTTCCTGCGGGGAGCCCAATGTGGGACTTGATCCCAGGACCCTGGGATCACGACCTGAGCCAAGGTAGACGCTCAACCACTGAGCCACCCAGGGGCCCCCAAGTTATTCCCTGAAGGTTCACCCTGGGTCCACCTTGGTGCCAGATACCCCTTGGAAAGGAACCCTGTGGGCGTGTGACAATGTAGAGCTAAGTCATTTGCCCTCTTGCTTCCCTGCCCCCAGCCTTGGAGGGGGGGTGTAAGAGGAGCGCATTATTGAGCTGGATCCGGGAAACCTGGGGATTTGGGAAGAAAACTCCAATCCGAAGGGTCAGCCTCTCCCTTGGTCACCACGCCCCCTGGGGAGCCTGACCGCAGCTTCCTGGTCTGTGAAATGGGAACACACTCACCCGTGTCTTGACTACTTCGAAGCTCACACGTGAATGAATGAAGTCAGAGAAGAACCTTGAGGTGAGAACCCCAGGTTAATCATCCGGCCTGCTGGGGGGATTCTGGGCGTTACTCTTGGGGATAGTGATGATGTTTAAATCTGAATTTGGGGCAAGTGCTCATGCTTTTTAAAACACTCATCAGATCTAAAGCAGAATCGCCGAATTAACCATCGCAGCGTTTGCAAAGCCATTATTAAGTGGCATTATTCACCTCACTAGTCCATGGAAGGGAGCTGAGGGACAGAGAAGGTCAATGTCTTGCCTTGGGTCGCACAGAGCAACTAGCGGAGTCGGGGTTCGACACCAAGGCTCCCAGCTCTCGAAGCCTCTCCCACCGCTGTGCTGCTGTGGAGAAGGTACTCAGAGTTTCTCTTCGGGGTTCTCTGGAGCCAGAGATCACAGAGATGTGCCTTCCAGGAAATACGGATTTTGCAACTGTTCTGTCAGAGTCCTCAGTTTTTAGAAGCAGGAGATTTTGTTCACACCATTCATGGGGGAAAAAAGAAAACCACCTTAACAATGAATTTTCCCTCATGCCTGTTCCTAAGAGCTCTCTTGGGGAGCAAGATGTTCTCTGTGTCTGGCAGCAATATCTTTTCATCCTACATAGAGACCAATGCAAAGTCCCTATTATACACCCCCTGCAATACTTCATTCTTTTTTATTCTTCACTGAGTTACAGTGATGTCTACATCACTTTTGTAGCTTTTAAAACAACAGCAAATAAACTAGTGTGTGTGTGTGTGTGTGTGTGTGTGTGTGTGCGCGCGCGTCCCAGACTATGGAGAGTTGGGTTTGGCGCAAATTGTATTTTCCAAAAGTGGTCACCACAAGACATCCCATCCCACCTGCTCTTAAAATGTACCCATGACACTCCTCTTGAACTTGTGTGGGCTGCAATTAATGGTGGCACAAGCCATGGTATAGGATTTCAGAGGCTGTATGGTAAAAATGCCATGCATGTCCACCTTGCTCTCTTGGGACACTTGTTCCCGGAACTCACCTGCCATGCTGTGGGGAAGCCAATCAGCCACTTGGAGAGGCCATGTGTAGGAACTCTGGCTGACAGCACCCACCTGACTTCCCAGTTTGCCAAACAGCCAGCATCAGTCCTCAGATATGTAAGCTAAAGGACTGAATCTTTAGATATTTCCAGTACCCCCACCTCAGCCCCAGCTGATGCCATATGAAGCAAAGATGAGCTTTTCCTGCCAAGCTCTGCCCAAATGGAAGATTCAAGACCAGAGTAAGTGATCATTGTTTTAAATCACGACATTGAGGAGGTTTGTTACACCACAATAGATGATTGGGATTATTTCTTCACACTTTTTCCACTAGGATGAACTGCTCTGCAGTGAACTTCCTTAGGCCTATTGTCTTCTGCACACACCTGAAGGTTTCCCTAGGGAGACAATCTAGACACCACATTGCTGGGCCCAAGTATAAAACTGAAAGGGAATCCTGTAGAGCAGTTAAAATGAATTAACCGTATCTACATCTACCGAAATGGGGCCATCTTGAAAACAATGTCAAGGGAAACATGCAAGTTTGGAAAATGATACAGTATGGTATTACATATGTAAAATGCTAAGAACACTGAGAACAATGTTATATGTTGTTTATCTTCTGTACATGTGGTAAAAGTGAAAACATACAGGGAAACAATACACATAACTGAGTGAATGTGATGAAGCTGTAGTAGTACCCATAACATTTCATTTCTTAAAACAAAACAAAACCCACAACTGAAGATCTAAAGTAAATACTACAATACTGACATCTGTTAAATCTGGGTGTGGAGGTATATGGGTATTGTTCTTTTAAATTTATCTCTATATTTTGTATATGTGTTATGTATTGATGTTATGTCATTAAGAGTCATTTGAATATTCCATTATTTTTAAAAAGTTTTAAAACTCTCAACTCATCCTGAATTGTGGTCATGGTAATTTTGTCCCCTTGTGGTTTTCTGTGATTTTTCTGTTGGATCACAAAACTGATTGATTAAAGCCCGACCTTTGGATTTTGATTGACAGATCATTCAAGTCAAATACCACCCCTTTCCCACCATGCATTCTTTATCCTGACCACGCTTAAGGACTCTTCCTTTAAATAACAAAGGCTCCTTTGGTTTCCCCAACTTTACATGAGATAGTCCTTCTGTCTGGAATATTGATCTCAGAGATTTAGTTTCAGTAATCATTCTCACACCCTATGTCTCATTCGATCCTCACCAGCCAACCGGCGACAGTTATAATAGCCTACCATTTACTAACATTACTTATATGAGCCAAGCATCATGTCAAGTGCCTCACATATGTTTTCTTTTTTTAAGTAGGTCTGTTATTGTCTTTTTTTTTTTTTCAGACAAAAAAAAAAAGACTTTGGCTTAAATATTAGTTGCTCTCATGGTGGTGGTGGTTGTGATCATTATTTTCCCAAAACCTTGGTGGCAGAGCAAGAGTCAACCCCAGGCCCCGTTCAGAGTCCACATCCTTGGCCATTGGACCCTCCTGCCTCTTGTGAGAAAGTAATTCTTTTTTTTTTTTTTTTTTGAAAGCAATTCTTTTACTTCTCAAATTACAAATAAAGAACCAGATTCTCAGAGTTTCTCTCCTGGTCTACCGGATGAGCTCTTCATTCTTCCAGATGCACTGAGATGTCACCACATTTGTGAAGCCCTCCTGTGGCCAATTCCTCCATCAGAGCAGTTACTCTGGTAACTCATTTTACCTGTCTGCACAAGGCACACCTTATGCAAAATGGCTCACAGACATCTCAACCATCTCCCTAGAACAAAAACCAGAAATCCCTTCTCATCTTTACCAAAGAAAGTTGAAGGACTGCCTGACTTGAGAACTGGGAGTCAAAGATAGATACCCGGAAAGCCCTGGAAGAGCAATACCAGTAGAACCAGAATGACGGTGCATTGGGCATTTGACACACACCAGGAACTGGGTCAAGTTGTATACATGGATTTAATTTTCACAAAATAGAATGAACCATTGTTTTTCTCTTTTCAGCAAGCAGTGTGTCCTGGTTTCTATGTCAGTGATGGCCCAAATCAAAATTTGTCGGGAAGATTTTGAGGAGACAATAGGAGGTCTTAGTTCAAAAGTTTGCCATGTTATCATCACCCAGTGAGAAGATTCCCAGCAATGTGGCTCCTCCAAGCCTGGGGTGGCATTTGTCATATCCTGGGGGGCAGGTGTAGCAGTGCCATTTAATGATACCATCATCCCATGCTTTGTCAATCTCTCTTTTCAGGAGTGACAGGCAATACTGTGTGGACTGATCTGCATTGTGCCATTAGATACTGACCAAGTCTCTTTTATCAGACTTGCTTTTCGTGGGAAGTTTTGAAAGAATGTTGGCACGGCTCTCTTCTCTTTCGACACCCCATTCAATTCACTCATTTAAACCTTCCTGTGATGTTGTGCATAGGAAGCTGTAAAGCCACATGAGGACAGCTGAAACCAGTGACTCAGGTGACCCCAGGGCTCTGTGTCTCAGTTTCTTGTCTGAGGATCCATCTGCTCAGCATCCACTGTACACTAGGTGGTGGATAGGTCAACCCTCACATCTGAAAATTTTGCTGAAAGGCGGAGATTCTTAGTGTATATCAAGTTCTGTGCTGTCTGACAGATATTTTACCTGGTTCTGTGAAAGCTTCAAGGGAAATGAAAAGGTTTGGTCTCCATCCTCAAAGAGCTTACTGCCTGACTGCAGGGACAAAAGAAAGTCCTGTGAAAAACGTACAAAACAGTGAGAGTATGTCTTATACCCAGGTTCAAAGGCCCATGAGTAAAATAAAGAGATTGGCCAAGACGGGGAGAAAAAGCAACTTCCGTTTCTAACCCCATCTCTTCTTCCAAAGGGCAAAGGAAGGATCTGATCTGATTTTATGAAACTCAATCTTGATCTTCCAGGCCCCAGTCATCCAGTGACAGGAGCCTTTAACTCTCATTCCAACCACCAGAAGACAGTTCAAGTAGGGCCCAAGTGGAGGACCACCCAGAGTTAAAGGTATAATGAGAAAGAGTTTCTCATCTCCTTCTCAGATGATGGTCAGTAATTAAGGAGAACTTAGATATTCCTTGCTTGGACCTTGTGCTGAAGTTATTAAGTGGCCCAAACACCTATCCCCAAGCAAAACACTGGAGAGAGCACTAGGAAACTATGTCATTATGTCTATAGAAAAAGCATTGACAAAATCCAACACCCTTTCACGATAGAAGTGCTAAAAAAAATAAAAAGAAAAGAAACCAACCAACCAACCTCCAAACTACTAGGTATAAAAAGGAAAGTCCTCAATCTGAAAAGGACATCCATAAAAGACCCACAACTAACATCATACATAATGGTGAAAGGCTGATTGCTTTCCCCTTAAGATCAAGAACAAGAGAAGGATGTCTTCCTCCTGCCACTTCTATTCAACATTGTCCTGGAGGTTCTAGTGAGGGCAATTAGGTAAGAAAAAGAAATAAATGTATCCAGATAGCAAAGGAACACTTTCATCTTGCATACAGAAAATCCTAAGGAATCCACTAAAAAACTATTAGGAACTAAGAAATTCAGCAGAGTTGTAGAGTATAAGATCAATATACAAAAATCAACTGTATTTATATATACTAGCAATGAACAATCTAAAAGTGAAATTAAGGGCAGCCTGGGTGGCTCAGCGGTTTAGTGCCGCCTTCAGCCCAGGGTGTGATCCTGGAGACCGGGGATCGAGTCCCGCGTAGGGCTCCCTGCAAAGAGCTTGCTTATCACTCTGTGTCTCTGCCTCTCTCTCTCTCTCTCTCTCTCTGTGTGTATCTCTCATGAATGAATAAATAATATCTTTAAAAAAATAAATAAAAGTGAAATTAAGATAATCACTACATTTACAATGGCATAAAAGTAATAAATACTTTGGAATAAGTTTCACATAAGAAGTGCAAAATTTATACTCTCAAAGTAAAATTGAAGAACATTATTGATAGAAATTAAAGAAGATTTAATAAATGGAAAGACATCCCGTGCTCATGCATGGGAAGACTTAATACTGTTAAGGGGGCAATAGTCCTTATATTATCTACAAATTCAAAACAATCACTATCACAATCTGCAGCCATTTTTGTGGATTTCAAGAAGCTGATCCTAAAATTCATATGGAAAAACAAGGAACCTAGAATAGCCAAAATAATCTTGAAAAAGAAGAACAAAGCTGGAGGACTCATATTTCCTGATTTTAAAATTTATTACAAAGCAGTGATTATCAAGACAGTGTGGTACTGGCATGAGGACAGACATAAAGAGCAATGAAACAGGATTGAGGAGCTACAAATAAATGCTCATATGTATGGTCAGTTGATTTTCAAACATAGTCCCAAAATAATTCAATGGGAAAAGAGTAGGGGTTTTTTTGTTTGTTTTTTGTTTTTAACAAACAGTGTTGGAACAACCAGATATCCCAATGCAAAATAATGGATTTGAATCTCACATCATATAAAAGAATTAATTCAAAATGAATAGGAGACCTAAATGTAAGAACTAAAACTATGAAACTCTTAGGGAAAAAACTGATATGAATTGTGATCTTGGGTGAGGGAATGGTTTCTTAGCTATGGCACCAAAATGCAAGTGACAATTAGAAAAAGAAGTAAATCAGACATCAAAATTAAAAACTTTTTTTTTTAATCCAAGGGCAGCATCAACAAAGTGAAAAGATCCACAGAATGGGAAAATATTTTATAATTATATATCTGGTAAGGAACTTGTATCTTGAATATATGAAGAACTCCAGCAACTCAATAATAAAAAGACAACCCGATTTAAAAATGGGCAAAAGATATGCCTATTTATTTCTCCAAGGAAGTTATACAACTGATCAATAAGCGAAGATGCTTACTGCTATTAGTCAGCAGGAATATTCAAATCAAAACTGTAGTGAGATACCACTTCACACCCAATGGGTTGGCTATAATTAACACACACACACACACACACACACACACACAGAAAATAAAAAATGTTGGCAAAGATGTGGAGAAACTGAAATGTTCACACATGACTGGCAGAAATAAAAAAACAGTGTAGCCTTTTTGAAAAATCATCTGGCAGTGTCTCAGAAAGCTAAACATAGAGTTACTGTATGACCCAGCCCAGCAATGCCATGTCCAGCTGTATATCCAAAAGAAATGAAAACACATGTCCACAAAAAGTTATATATGAATGTACATGGCGGCAATTATTCATATAATATGAATTTTTTATTTTATTCATCTTATATTACATTTATATATTTTTTTATATTATTGTGCGTGCCGTTATGCCCACTCACGTAAAAACCAAAAAGTGGAAATAACCAACTGATGAGTGGATGAATAAAATGTAGCATATTCTTATAAGGGAATGTTATTGGACAATAAAAAAAGGAGCCAAGTACTGACACATACTACTACAACATGGATGAACTTTGAACACATATGGAGGAAAAAAAGTTAGATCAGCGATCCCCGGGTGGCTCAGCAGTTGAGCGCCTGCCTTTGGCTGGGGCCTAATCCTGGAGTCCTGGGATCGAGTCCCACATCGGGCTCCCTGCATGGAGCCTGCTTCTCCCTCTGCCTGTGTCTCTGCTTCTCTCTCTCTCTCTCTCTCTCTCTCTCTCTGTGTGTCTCTCATGAATAAATAAATAAAATCTTAAAAAAAAAAAATCAGTTGTAGGACACCATGTAGATGAAATATCCAGAACAGGCGAATCTGTAGAGACAGAAAGAGTGGGAAATGACAGCTAAAAAGTACAGGTGTTCTTTTTGGGGTGATATGATTGATTTTGGTGATGCTTGCATAACTCTGTGAATATACTAAAACGGCTCAATTTAAAATGGTAAATTGTACGGTATGTGAATAAAGTTGCTAATGTTAATGAAGCTGTGGAAAAAAGTTATCAGTGCTGTTGCAGGAGACTTTGGGAATGAAAGAAGCATTAGCAAATTCAATACATACTTTCATCAGAAGATGCAACATGATTTCAGAAATGTTGCAAGATGCCATCTGGGAATTGAGAAAGCTTGGTAATATACCCATTTTGTAGATGAGGAAATTAGGTCCTAGAGAGTTTAATAATTTGTTCAAGGTTATCTCGTTAGTAAGTGTCAAGGTCAGCCCTTGGTGGCAGGGCAATCACTGTAATGTCAACTCCAGGGGTAGTGATTTCGTCACCTTAAATTTAGTCTAAGGAAACTTGAGCAGTGTTGATTCTATTAAAAGCTTGGCGGAGTGCCATTTGGATATGAACACTGGACTCTGGGAGCTTCTAAGAGATGGAGCCCAGGCAGACACCTCTTCCTGCTTTGACATCGGGTCCAGGATGTATGCAATGTATCATCGTGGGGAGGCATGCACCCCAGCCAGACCTGTGCTCAGGGGATCCAAGGACAGCAGGCCTGGGAAGCTCTGAACCTACCCATGGGCCTGGGGCGGAGCTTGTTTGCCCCATGTGGTTGTGGCTTTATCTCCAATTCACTCACCCAATCCCTGGGACCATCAGTCAGATTGGTTTACATACCTCATGAGTGTCTTTTGTATTTATTTTCCCTCTGATCCCAGGGACACAATTTTGCAGTGGTTTCAGTGTGTGAGCCGAGGAGGACTGGTTGTGTTTCGGTGGAGCAGTTCTGTTCATTCAGTATCAGTAGCCAAGAGGCCATGGGTTCCTAGTAGACTTTTTTTTTTTTTTTTTAATTTAAAGAGGTTCCTGGTGTACTGCAAAGTTAATTAAACCATGTGCTGCCTTGTCTGTTTACTTTATGGTTTGTGAATTCTCTATTTTTATGGGCGAGAAACCCAAGTGCAGAGGCCATGTGTCTCATTCTGGGTAACCCAGCAGCCACAGCTCTCAAGATCCTATACTATTAACCCTGTGAGGGGTCCTCTACTCACATCTAGGTCATCCACCTACCAGGGTGGTCTGAGTGTGGGGTCAGGACTATCCCCGAGGAGGGCATGAACTTGGAGGGTGCTGTAGAGTTTCCAAAGCACCACTTTCTCACTTTTCATTTTGATTCTCTTTATGTTCCTGAATTTATAGTGATACTCCTATTTTTCAGATGAGCAACTGAGGCTCAGAGTGGCTTGGTGACTTACTCAAGGTCACAGACCTAACCAGGATGTGAACCTTGGAATGTTAGGCTGAGATTCTTTTCCTACCCACTCCTTTTTCCCCTTGGTTTGTGACAGGAGAAAATCACTTATGGTCCACCCCCCATCTTCACCTTCCCTCACATCTCCATTTATAACCTAGTGAAATGAATTTGGCTTCAAAGGACACCCATAAGGGCCTTGAGGAAGAAAGGAGACATGAGTGGCCAATATGAGACTGTGGGGGTGTGTGGGGAAGAGAGAGGCAGTACCTTGTTCTTGGTGATAGGGGTGGGGGATCTGGGGAGACAAGACCCAAAAGCGTAGGTGCCTTGAACAGGCTAATAACTCGTCAACTCTTTCAAACCAGTGTCCTCTACTCTCTCTCTTTGCATTAACTGCTTTCTTCCAAATTGAAGAAGTAGTAAATGTCCATGATAAAAAAAAAAAAAGTTAAACTACTTCTTCCCATACCTTCGCCCTCCCAGAAGCTCTCGAGAGAGGACAGCCTGTCCTGTGTCTCCCTCAGGAACATTCTGGATATATACAAACACACACTTCCTCCCTTTTATTTTTACAAATGGAAACGTACTCTGTGCCCTGTCTTATACCACATTTTATTCCCTTATTTGAAGGTTCTTCCCTACTAGCTCACATAGATCTCATTTTCTTTTCTTTTTACAGATTTTATTTATTTATTTGAGACAGAAAGCACGAGCACGAGTGAGGGTGGGGGGAGGCAGAGAGGGAGAGGCAGAAGCAGACTTCCCACTGTGTAGGGAGCCTGACATGGGACTCAATCCTGGGACCCTGAGTCATGACCTGAGCCAAAGGCAGATGCTTACCTGACTGAGCCACCTGGGTGCCCAGATCTATCTCATTTTCTTCATTCTGTTACAATGGCACAGTATGCCATCCTATGGATGTTCCTTAATTTATCCAACCAGTCCCCAGTGCTGGGGTCATTTGGTTGTTTTTTTGTTTTGTTTTGTTTTGTTTTACAAATGTAGGCTGTTACAAACAGTGCTGGAAAAAAATCCTTATATGTTCATTTTCAGGTTTATCTCTGTAATGAATTCCTAGAAGCTGAATTGCTGAAGAAACTGCTGAATGCAAGAGAAAGGATATTTTACTCCCGATAGAGATTGCCAGATTGTCTGTTGTGCATCAGTCTGAACTCCTACCACCAGTCTCTGAGAATACCTGCCTCCCCTCAGTGTGACATAATTTTTCCATCTAGTGTTAGAAAAAGTGTTGTGGGCTGTATCATGACCCCTAAAGATATCAGGTCCTCATTCCTGGATCCTGTAAAAAGTTACATAATATGGAATAAGGCATCTTTACAGGTGTGATGAATTAGGAACTTTAACAGGGGGGAAATTATACAGGAAATTAGCCAGGTGGACCCAATGTCATCGCTGGCCTTTTAAGAGGGAGCTGGAAATTCGATTACCGGTAAAAGAGATTATGTGATGGAAGCAAAAGGAGGCAGAGGGAGAAAATGCCACATTGCTTCCTCTGGAGATTGAGGAAGGGGGCCGTGAACCAAGGGAAGCAGCTGGAGAACTTGGACAGGGTATAGAAATAGCATTTCCCCTGGAAGCTCCAGGAGGAGCTCTGCCAATACCTTGATTTTAGCCCAATAAAACCATTTTGGACTTCTTGATTCTAGAACTGTAAAAGGAAAAAGATTTCTGCTCTTTTGTTTGTTATAACAACAAGAAGGAGCCGATACAGGAGGGAAAGCTTAGTGCTATGGGGTGAGGGGCAAAAGGGCAACACATACACCTTAGCTCCCTGCTCAAGGGACGAAGTGATTCCCCTCTGGCCCCAGGCCTGTAACCCTTCCCCAGCAGAGCATGCCCAAAGCCTTGATGCTTCTTAGCCCCACTCCAGGGAAGGTGGCTTAAGCTAACGTCTGTTGCAAACAGCTTATTACCATCTTTCCTCCGAACACCCACACATCTCCCTGAGAACATGTGAACAAATCCCATTTTCTTTACCTTCCTTCGTTCCCAGGAATCCCTACAGATTTGCCCTTGGGACTTCACCTGCACGTGAACTTGGGATTTTTGCAGCACAAGATTTGCAACTCCCTGCCACAAAGCATTGGCGGGGAGGGGCCCTAACTGGATGTAATTTTGGGACTGCAAGGCTGCTTGGTCTCTGGAAGCTGTAAGTCCTCTTTGAGTTGAGGCTCTCCTGGTCCTTGGGGTGAGGTAAGCCATCAGTGTTCACAAGGATTTCTGTGACCTGGCTGGGAGGAACCAGATCTGAAGTTTGATCCATGCATTCAAAGGCTCAAATCTGGCTATGAGAGCTCCCCGAGGAAAGGGCAAATAAATCCTGTCTCAGACACGGCCTTCTGGTGCCTGTGGTTTGCAAGCAGATGTTTGATATAAAGTCCACCTGGTCCTTTTTTTATTTTTTAATTTTTTGATTTTAAATAGGCTCCATGCCCAGTGCGGAGCTCCATGCAGGGCTTGAAGTCATGACCCTGAGATCAGGACCTCAGCTGAAATCCAGAATTGGTCACTTAAATGACTAAGTCACCTGGGTGCCCCCTCTTGTCCATTTTTAGTTGTCAGGAAGATCCTGCCCCTTCCCCCGCCCACCTACTCATTCCCTGGTCTGGCTTGCCAAGTCCTGCTCTGGGCCAAGCAGGTGAGACTTATAGGGAAGTCTGTTCCCTAGGCCACCTGTTAGAATAATCCTGGGCTCCTGCACATCTCCCTCCCAGGCAGGTGGATCATGCCATGCAGCAAGATGACAGTCTAATTATCCCAACCATCAGAAACTTCTCCTGTATCTTTAATCTACCTTGACAATCCAGTGGCTTGTCACTTCGAGGCCTCTTAATTGGCTGCATGATTGACAAGGAGTGTGGGGGCTTTTTATTTTAAGAATTGAGGAGAGCCTGGGCCTTCAAAATTAGCTCACTTAGATGATGCCAGAGACCTAGTTTGCACCCAACATGGGCTAGAATCTGATTTTTTTTTTTTTTTTTCAGTCACTCTGATCCCAGGTAACTAGTGAAAATGATGAGAGAAAACCAGGCAACTTTCTGTGTTTATTATTTACCTTCACCAAAAGTCTCCGCAGCCCTCGGTTAACCTGACATTCTCTTTCAACAGCATTATGAAAAAGACTTCTACGGTCTGAACATTTGCGTCCTCTCGAAATTCATATGCTTTGGTTGCAGGTGATAGGAATGCAATTCCTTTTGTCTTGTTCATATACCTTCTAAGTCTGAGCTTTGACCTGCTTGGAGTCCTAGCCGAATTCAAGGGCTTCAACAGTATGGACAGGGCTCTGTCGCTTTTTCCAGCCCTCCATACTGCCTTCCTTCTGGGAAGTTCTTCCCCCCACAGGATGGTAAAGATGACCCCCTAGTGGGGCCAGTCTTTCCCTAGAGGTCCACTCTTCCAGAGAATGAGCAGATCTCTCTCTTGGGAATCCTATTACCCTTGCATTCATGGAAGGCTCAGATTGGTCCTCTCTGGGTCATGCACTGTCCTCTTGGATCAAGCACTGGTGGCAGGAAAGCAGAGTTCTGTGATTGGCCAGCCCTTCCCCCACCCTGTCATGTGACCAGGAGGCTAAGGGAGGTGCTGTGGTTGGTAAGTCTCATCAGAATCACCCGAACTAGTTGATTGAGCCGGGGGCCAGCCAGAAAAAGGCAACAAATGTCCCCTACAGACATGAGAATTGAAATTATTCCACATGCAATCACCCTGGCAGGTTCTGTGTCTCCACTTTTCTTTTAAATAGTCTCTCTTTGTCGACGATGTAGCCCATTATGACTAATGGCATATGACTCCCCGAGTTGTCAGAAGGGAAGGTTCTGAACATGTGGGAAACTGCTTCCATTTCCCCATTCTTGAGGCTTGGTGCTGCTGAGGGGGAATAGAGGGTTCTGCGTCCGGTCACAGAGACCTCACTGATCAACAGTGATTCTTGCCTTTCTGGAGGATGTCAGTGCCCGGGGTTCCGTGGGCAGGAGCTGATAAACATGGGGAGGAAGGGGCAGGCCCATTGCCCATGGCCTGGTCCACCTGACAGCCCTGCCAGGCCTGCCTTTCCTTTTCCTGGTCTTCCTCACAGTTTGGCTGGCATTGGCTTGGGCTCCTCTAGAATGTCTAATCAGAGGCTTGAAAACTTGCTGTTTTCTCTTTTCAGACCTTTTGTAAGCTTCAAAAAGAACCTTTCTTGATTTTCTCCCCCTTTCTCTGTCTGTGTATTTCTGGGAGGAGGGAGGCAAAGCCTTTGGAAGGAAGCTTTCTGGCAGAAAAATACTTGGAATTTACCTGGCCCATTTACCCATTTGAGACCAGAGTCCCTGCTACAGCTTCAGGAGATCCTCAGGATCTCAGCACAAATACTTCAAGGGACGGGGAGCTCACTCTCTGGCTGGCTGGTTGCATTGCTAAACATCTCTAGTAATTGGTTGTAATGTGCTTTATTGGAAGGGTAAATCTGCTTGTTAGTCTTAGTTCTGGCACATGAAATTTGACTCACCTTCTTCTATAGCCATTTAAATATTGGAAGACTGCTTTTGTGTTCTCTGTTAGCTAATATTTATTGAACCCACTCTTGATCTGGTGCTGTGCTAACAGCTTGGTGTGTTGATGCTCACTTAATCTTCCCAACAAATTGTGACATAGGTGGTCTTTTTATGCCCATTTTGTAAGTGAGGAAGCTAGGGCATGAGGAGTCACCAAGCTGATCTGTCAGACTGGTCTGATCCAGATCCAGTGTGATCCAGAGCTCACACTTGCAACCCCAGGAGCACCCCAATTTTTTTAAACAAAATAAATCATATAAATTCAATGTACTAAGTAATCTAATATCCTTCATGATGGCCTTTTAAATCTCCAGAAGGGCCCAAGGAAGAGGACAAGCTTTATTTATAAGCGGGGGAGAGGAGGTGTGGAGATTCAACCCAGAGAGGATAAGGAGGCAGAAGCCAAATCGGAGCCCCGTGGCACCTGAGTATCCACCACTGAGGGCAAAGCTGAATTGTTATGGGCTAGGAAAAAGGTACTGTGGTGTAATTGTTACAGTCAGAGGTTCAGGAGACCTGGATTTTATTCTAGGCCATGTCAAAGAATCAGGTTAAGTACCATGTGTTAAGTACCCACTGAGAAATGGGGATACCCTTTAGCTCCACCCACTTTCCAGAAAGGTTATAAGAAACCAATGCCCTATTAGGGGTGGATTTTGGGACACCTGGGTGGCTCAGTGGTTGAGCATCTGCCTTTGGCTCAGGTCGTGATCCCAGGGTCCTGGGATCGAGTCCCACATGGGGCTCCCCGCAGGGAGCCTGCTTCTCCCTCTGCCTGTGTCTCTGCCTCTCTCTTTGTCTCTCATGAATAAATAAATAACATCTTAAAAAAAATAAAAAGATGGGTTTTGAAGCCCTTGAAAAAAAGAACGGTAATAGAAAAACCCAGCTATACTTTTATATAATCAGTGTACATGGGCCAGTTTCTGACTGTAACATGGATTCCTTCTGAGACCATCAAAGAGTCAGCCAGAAACCTATGATGTGATGAGTGTGTTCTAGGAGAGAGGGTAAAGCATTTGTCTCCCATGAGGCAGCGATGGGGATGTGCTGAGGAGGGAGATCATTTTGTTTAAAGAAAACACCCGCATCTCTCTGCATTTGTGTAAATGAATGCATCTTGCTCTTCTTGGCCTCATTGAGCATTCTTAGAGTCAGCTTGAGGACAGTTTGTTTGTGACTTAATTTCTGTAGCTGGAACAGTTAATGTCTGAGCTCATTATTGTATTTGTTCTCTCTTCTCCCACTGGGCAAATTTAGCTTGCCTTAACCACTCTGCACAGTGTATGTACAGATCCATCTTCCCCAAGCATTCCTTTCATCCTGGTGGATTTCATGGCTTTTTCCCTGCAGAAGAAGGTATAACCTCCTCAAATGAACACCCAGCTCACCTCTCCCATCTCATCTTCCCCCCTTCGCTTCTGGAGGAGCTTCTTTATTTCAGGCAATCTTGCCTTCCGAACTGTTGCATAGTTGTGCATCCATCCCCATGATCAGTTTTAGAACATTTCCGTGACTCACCAAAAGGAAACCCCAATGACTGTTACCCATTGCTCTCAGTCTTCCAGCCCCTTAAGCCCTGAACAACCACCTATCTACTATCTTTTTTTTTTGCAGATGGGCCTATTCTGAACATTTCATGTAAGTGGAATCCTGCAATGTGAGGTCCTTTGTGACTGGCTTCTTCCACTTAGTATGGTCTCTTCCAAATTCATCCATGTCGTAGCATGTATCAGTACTTTGTTCCTTTTCATTGTCCAATACTATTCTGTTGTCTGGGTGTACCATATTGGTTTATTCACTCATGGATATTTGGGCTATTTCCACTTTGGGGATATTATGAATAATGCTATGAAAATTTGTATATACATGTTTATGTGGATGTATTTTCATTTCTCTTGGGTGTATACCTAGGAGCGGAATTGCTGGGTTGTTGGTAACTCTCTGTTTAACCTTTTCAGGCTGTTTTCTAAAGGAGCTGCATCATTTTCCATTCCTACTAGCGGTGTATGAGGGTTCTAATTTCCTCCACATCCTCGCCAATGCTTGTTATTTTCCGTCCTTTTTATTCTAGCCATGCTAGTGGAGGTATTGTTTGATTTGCATCCCTAATGATGCTGATGAACGTCTTGGCGTATTAGTCATTTGTTTATCTTCTCTGGAGTAATGTCTATTTGGATCTTTTGCCCATTTTTTAATTGGGTCATTTGTCTTTTCATTGTTGAGTTGCAAATGTTCTTTGTATATTCTAGAAATGAGTCTGTTATCAGATATATGATTTGGCAATACTTTCTCCCATTTTTCGTGGATCTTCACTTTCTTGATGGTTGTCCTTCCAAACCTAAAAGTTTTTAATTTTGATGAAGTCCAGGAGATGTATTTTTCCTCTTGTTTCTTGTGCTTTTGATATATAGAAGAAACCATTGTCTAATCCAAGGTCACAAATAATTATGCCTTTGTTTTCATTTAAGAGATTTTTAGTTTCCACTCTTACATTTAGGTCTCTTATCCATTTTCCATAAATTTTTGTATAAGGTGTGAGGTATGGATCAAACTTAACTCTTTTGCATGTGGATATCCAGTTGTTCCAGCACTATTTTTTGAAAATTTATTGGGTAAAGAATAATGTTACCTGGCAACTAGCCATTTCTGCCATAGTACATATTAGCTATTCTCTATACCATCCTGGCCTAGCCAGAGCCCTGACAGAGCACTGATTCATGTACTTATTGGATTTTTGCGTATCTTCTTTGGAAAAATGTCTTTTCAAGTCCTTTGCCTATTTTAAAAATGGAATTGTTTAGTTTTTGTTGTTGTTGAGTTATGAGAGTTCTTTATATACTCAGGATAGTATCCCCTTATCAAATATGACTTGCAAATATTTTCTCCCATTCCATGGGTTGCCTTTTCATTCTGTTCATTGTGCCTTTTGATGGCAGAAGTTTGAAATTTTGATGTAATCCAGTTTTTCCATTTCTTGTTGCCTCTCCTCTTGGTGTTATATGCAAGAAATTATTGACAAAGAGCTATATTGTCTTTTGAATGACCTTCCAATTTCCAAATTCCGTCCCAGTCCCTATGGGGCCTGCCCCTCTGAGATTTTTGACTTCCTTACTTCCATGTTTATCCTATTAATAAATCATCCTCTCCTAAAGTGACCTGGATGTATGTCTCTACGCTTGGAAAATAAAAGATGCAACCAAAACATCATTCTTCTACCAAATAGACATGATATTCTGTGTAATACGGCAGCATTTCCTCAAAGCTTCACCAAACCATCTCCACTCATGCAGTAAAAACAGCATGTGATGAGATGAACACGGGAAATGCTATGAAATCTACCTCTTGTAGGTCCAAAATGCATATTAGCATATTAAAGTTTTTGAGAAGTCCTGTGATAAAGAAGCCAGTTTTATTTTGTTTAAATGATCAAGCTCATTTCCTCAGGGGAAGACATTTGTTCCCCAACACACCATTAACATGCCAAGAGGGGTTTCTCCTAAACACCTCTGGGAAGCTCTTTCCTAAAGAAAAGTGAGGACCAAATGAGCTAACGGACATCCACCTGGAATGTTGAATAAGCATTACGACCAGTCTAACAAAACACCCCTTTATTTTCTTTTGTCTCCCACATCCCTTGTACTTTTTTCGCTAGAGGTAACTTGCCCTACCTAGTCTAGCAAGTCACTTGAATTTTCTGCTCACTTTTGAATAATCAAGTGCTATGAGGATGTTAAATCTCAGAGTCTAAGTTTGGGAATTAGAATGCTCTAAGTTATTCAACTTAGCTCAGGTGTGCCTCAAGCTGTCCCCTGCAGTGAGGAAGGGATCACCACTGATTCCGCCCCCACCAGCTCGCTGTTCATCTCCTCATCCACTTTTTACTGAAGTCTGGACTTTTCCTGGGGGAAGGAAGAGAGCTATGGGAGAAGATAGCCTGTACCCTTTGGGGTGACTCTGCTCCCTCTGCTTGGTGATGGTCAAGGCTGGCTCTTACTGGTAGATACCTTTCTAGTCTCTTCTGAGAGGTCCTGCTGAACCCCATCTCCTGCAGTAGTCCCCTTGGCTAGGCTGGTACATCAGTGTTCTGAGGGATCCCTCCTAGCCCACAGATGTGCAGCAGGCAGCTCCATCCACTGTGCCTTCTGTTCAGAAGACAGTGAAACTTTAAATTTATCCACTGTTGTCCTTGACTTTGTGCTCTGCTATCATGATGACTCTCTAGCATGGCTCCTTCTGGTGTGGGGAAGCACTGTCTCACCCCTGCTCTGCCATTCCTGTGGAGGTAGCAAATCCAACATGGTAGCCTTGTCCTGCAGCCCCACCAGAGCATTTCATCAGAATTCACCATGAGTGGGGAGAACACCATCCTCCACATAGGTCCATGTAAGATTTATTGGGTGTGAGCCAGGCCCCAGTCCTCTGGGGCTCCAACATTTCAAAGCCCTGGTCTTAGGATCAGAAGGCAATACCTGTATCCCTCCTCCTTAGTTGCCAGTGAGGCAACTAAGAAATCCTCTCATCTTTTCCCTCATTTTAATTTAAATATCTTGCCTGTGGAGGGGTCCAGGAACAGAGTACCATGATAGGTCACCACATGGGTGGTATCATTCTCACTTCCCTTTGAATTCTTGACATCCATTGTATGGACTCATTGCTTAAAACTCATGCTGGAATAATATTGTTTTAACATCTGATCACATGTATCAAATCTCTAGCATTGCCTAACATTTGACAGATGCTCAGATCATGATCTTTGTTTTGCATCCTCTTTCCCTCAAAATGAGAACTTCTCCATTTTTTTTCCCCCAAATCGGCTTCAATAATTTTTCCCTCTGGCAAGTCCTTCCAGATCAGTCAACCAAGAGTGAGAGCCCTTTTAGTGGCACTTGCAGATTCCTTTTTCTGGGACCTGCTGGGACTTGGGGACCCCAGACTGGGAACAGCTACTATGTAAACCCACTAAGGTCCAGAAAGGAGAACCGAATTCAGTAAGATCACACAGCTAGTTAGTTTGAAAGCTTAAAATAGACCAGGTGTCCCCATTCCCAAGTGAGCCTTCAAATTAAGAGCAAACTGAGAAAACAAATACCAAGAGAGTGCCTCAGTCCCCCTCCTGATAGTTACTGAGCACTCTTCCCTATCCCTATTTACAAGTGAAGCTGCCTTGTAGAGTTTGTGATTCACACTCACTACAGTTCACTCACTTACTTGGCTGTAACCACACATTCATCTCCAGATCCTTAGAGATGCAGAGCAGATCCTATGGCAAATATCATCTAATATAATTTCGAGTCCCTGCCACCAACAGGCAGGTGTTGGTTAACCTCTGGAGCACCACATTTGTAAATTGCCCCATTTAGGAATGGTCTCCCCCCCCACCCCCGCTATTGAGATCTAACTGAGATATGGTATTGTATAAATTGAAGATGTGCAATGTGTTAAGTTGACCCACTTATATATTGCAACGTTATAACCAACCATAGCCTTAGCGGGCACATCCATCTCATCACATAATTACCATTTAATCTTGTGGTAAGAACATTCAAGATCTATTTTCTTAGCAGCTTTAAGTGTATAATATAGAGTTATTAGCTCTAATCACCATGCTATGACTTAGATCCCCAGAACTTATTAATCTTACAACTGGAAGCTTGTCCCCTCCGACCAACGTTTCCGCATTTCTCCCACTCCTGTCCCCCAGCCCCTGGCAGCCACTACTAGACTCTCTGTTTCTGAGTTCAGGTTCTTTTAGATTCTAAATATAAGTGAGATTATACAGTATTTGTTTTTCTCTGATTTACTTCATTTAGGATCATGTAGAGCTGGTCTTTATAGTTCATTCTGGAAAATTATTTTTTGTTTGCCTATGAGGTCCCCTCAGCAGCTGATGAAGAGTTGTTTCTCATCTTCCTATGGCCTTACTTGCCATCAATGTCTTGTTTTTCTATATATGGCCTTGAAAGGGATCTCTGAGCTTTGGGCTCCAAAGTGGGAATGGGATTTTGGTGACATGGAAAGGAATACCCCCTCCCCACCCAAGGAGAATAATGTCACTTCATAGCCCCTTATAATAACCAGCCCCTCCAGGGAAGGTTTTTTTTTCTCTCTCTCTCTCTCTTCCAGAGAGTGGAGAAAGTTTCCATGGAGAAGCATGTGATTTGGGGGGATCTCTGGCTAAAGACTAAATTTCCAAATCTGAGCAGAGCCAAATTGTATATATGCTGTAATAGAGTGGATTCCTGACAAGCAAGCATCACAGTCCTCTCTGTCCCACTGTGGGGGAGGGATGTATCGCTGCCCCATTGACATTAGACTTGGCCATAAGACTTGTCTGATGAAATGTTAGCAGATGTGACATGACCAGAGGCCTTAAGTGTGCCTGTGTTATTGTGTGTCTGCTACCTGTCATAAGGAAATATGTCTTGGTTAACCATTCATCCCAAGACAATGGGAATTAATGAGGTGCCTCTTCTCAGTGTTTCTCAGTTTGTTCTTAGGTTGAAGGGTCATTTGAAAGTGAGAACTGGTTCTATCACAGGTGCTCATACCAACCAGCTACATGATTTCACCAACAGCATGTCTCTCTGGGTCTTTGTGGATTTTGACTGTAGAGTAGCAGATTTGAAACTAGCCTTAGTCAAAACCTCAAAAATCTCTGGCAAGCCCAGCAAAGCCACAGCTAACCTGCAGAGCAATAAAGCAAGAAAACAAACACCTGTAGCAAGCCACCCAGTTTTGGGTGATTTGTAACACAGCATATTTGTAGAAATAATGGATAGTTAGGCTGAGGTTTAAAAAAAAAACTCAGAGGCCTCTGAATGGGATAGAGCAGGTCTCTGTGACTCAACATAGGTTGGAAATTTTCCAACTGAAAATAGAAACTTTTTTCTTGGGCCATCGCAGCTATTGTAAGAAAGATGGAGGGTCACCCAGTGGGCAGTACAGGCGATGCCCCCGAAAATTCTGGGCAAGTCCAGACCCTCCTGTGCTCTAAAGTGCTGCACAGCTGGAAGGAGGTATCGGTATCAAGCATGAGAGACTCATCCTGTCCGATGAATTCACTTTATCATCAGCAACACTGAGCACCTGCTACATGCAGGACACTGTGAGGGTATCCAAAGGTTCTTGTCTTTTCAAAAACCACTTTTATTCCTGCCTCAGGGCTTTTGCTCCTACTGTTCCCTCTGCGTGGAATGGTCTTTGCTGAGATCCTCACCTGATATGTTGTATATTTGTCTGTAGTCTTTTCTTCTTCCACTGAAATGTAAGCTCCCCAAGAATGGGATAGAATCTTATTCACCATGGCATCCCCAACTCCTGAAACCGTGCCTCGTACATTCTAGATACTAAGGACATATTCCTTTAACCAAGGAGCAAGGTGCTTACAAGACAAAGATAGAGTGGGGGAGAGGAAGAAAGGGTGTGCATCTGGGGACCAAAGTGACCTGTGATAAATGTGTGCAATGTCAACTACCAAAAAGAGCACAGGTTCCAGAGTCATACTCATTCTACCGTTAACTACCCAACGAGCTTCGGCAAGTTATTTGTATGTGCTAACATCACTTTAGCTGCTATACCAATCGGCTGCAATTATCACAGCGTAGACAATACAGTCATTTCTTTCTCTCACAAGTCCCAAGAAAGGGCTGCTTGGGTGGCTTGGTTGGTGAGGCATCTGACGCTTGATTTCAGCTCAGGATTGTGGGATCAAGCCCCATGTCAGGCTCCTCACTCAGCAGGGAGCCTTCTCTCCCTCTCCTTCTGCCCTTCACCCACCTTGCATGTGAGCACATGCATTCGTTCTCTCTCTCTCTCTCTAAAATAAATAAATCTTAAAAAAGAAAAAAAAGAAAACCTCCTAAGAGGTAGTCTTGGGCTGGTGTGGTGGCTCCACAATCATGAGGGACCCAGGTTCCTTCTGTCTTACTGCTCTGCCATCCTTACACGAGGCCTCTAGCTTGCCCAGATCAGGTGCTCTGGTTCCCCTTCTGTCTACATCCCAGCCTGCAGAGAGGAAGAATGAGGGAAGGGAAGTCTTGCCTTCAAGGGCTGGCCTGTGAAGTTCTATTAGTCGCATCCCATTCGCATCCTTTTGAGTAGAACTTAGTCTTATGGACACTTGACTGCAAAGAAGTCTGAGAAGTTAGTTTTACCTTAGTGGTCATGTTCCCCACCTAACACATTCTATCATATCAAGAAGGAAAAATATATCAGTGGCAGCCTCTGGCACATTTTTTTTGTATATTTTTTTTATTGGAGTTTGATTCACCAACATATAGTATAACAGCCAGTGCTCATACCGTCCAGTGTCTCTGGCACATTCTTATCACCAAACCTAACTCCCAGCCCTCAGCCTCTGTTCAGTTTCTTATTTGTCTCACTGCGTTACAATGAAATAAGATGAGTTATTTGGAAGTGTCCAGTAAGCTGCAAAGTTCTATTCATACTTAAGTTGCCGATTGTAAATGAATAAAGAATACCAAGAGAGGGCTTTTGGAATCCCAAAACAAGGGCAGATTCATTCTAGTTGAAATGAGAAGAGTTTGTGTAGCAGGTGGTTTTAAAGCTGGAAATCGCAAGATGGATTGGTATTAATCAAGGAGGGAAATAAAGGCCATGGTATGGAGTGGAGGGCCATGGAGAACATCCTGGGTGATAAAAGGCAATAAAGGGGGGATTTAACTGCATGTTTGAGACCCTCTGTGTGGCACAGTTAGAGGAAAGACAGAGTCTGAAGAAGGACATTGAACCAGAACAAGCAGAACCTTCATACCAGGAGCAGGAGATGGGGGTGTTGAGATGGGGCGAGGGGGGTAAGACATGATCTTCTCTACCATGCCATCTATGCCTAGAAGAAGATAGCTTTGGGGATTGATTGGGAAGTCGTTTACGAGATTTACGAGAGCCCCAGTGAGATGGCACAGGCCTGAACCAGGGCTGTGAGGATGGAAAGGTAGGGCTGGATATGGGGGCTATTTTACCGAGATCAGAGCTCGGTGCTCCCCAGCAGGTTGGCTGGAGTGGAGAATAAAATGACTGGGGGATTTTCCAGGTACCATTGACCAGGAGGGAGGCCCCAGAAAGAAGGGCTAAGTCTGGAGGAAGAATGTAAATTCACAGCATCCAGTGTGAGTCTAAGCAGCTCCCAATAGTGAGAAACTTGGAGTCCATGTATAAAATTAATGACAAAGAACTAAAGAAGTTACCAAAATGGTAAAGATGCTTAATCAAAATACTGTTGCCTCTCGGAGTGTGATCTAATGTCTAACAGCTCAGACAGCACAATTAAAATTCAGTCTTGGGAAATAACTTCTTTCCCTTTCTGGAGCTCTGGCTTCTGTAGCTCACTTTTTATGCCCAAGTGAGGCTGGGTTGTGTCCTTACTTGACACATAGAAGACAGTGACAGAAGCCCTGTAGGTTAGGAGTGCCTCTCACTGAGGCTGGGGAAACATTTGGCTATTTCTTTTCTTTTCCCCCAGGGCATACACCTTTGGTCTGGAAATGTCCAGACCTCAGTCCTCAGTCCAGCTGTGAGGAAACCTTTCCAGTTTGTGCTCACGGTGGCAAGAAGAGGTTAAAAATATCCCCTTGAGCTGAATCACAGATGAAAAATGAAAACTGGTCAGGAGGATCGTGAGGGTTTTTTTCCCCTTCAGAATTTTCCGTCATTGCCATAAAATTGATTATGCAAAAAAGTGCACACTGGTTTTGTTTGAGCATGACCTTGAGAGTTGTCAGGGACAGCAGAAGGTCCTGGATGGAGGTAGAGACTGGAGGTTTCTCCTCAGCCATGCACAGTCATGGGCCCCGCCGTTCCACTCTGCAAAACTCCCACTGACTGTCACTTGGTTCTGGGTAATTCATCTCCTTTTGTTGTAGATTTGACCTTGAACATCCTGAGCTGGGAGACAGAACTTACCAACCATCCTTGGCTATTGTGATCATTTTCCCTATACGTTTGGAGATCCATGTGGTCCAGGCTAGGAACAGTGTTACATTCATAATCTGACAAACAAGAGTAAATTAAAATATAACTAAAATTCCATATTTGCATCTATTAGAGAACATGAAGGGCTTAACTTCATCACAATACTTTGTAAACTTCTCTTCTTCCATGTGCCCAGTACTCCTATGTGGCAATTTTTCTCTCTTTCTATCCCCCAGCATCTCTTTCCATCTCCTTAATATGAAATTAGAGTGGCCTCTCTCCTATCATGAAATAGTACTTCCTCTTTAGGAAGGTAACAAGCAAATGCAGGGCTTACTAGGCAAATGGAGGAGAAGAAATCTGGGAACAATCACACGTTAGTTGTGTTGCCTACCACTTAATTAGCTACTATAATTCGTAATTTATATTATTAATGAAAAATGAATAATAATGGCCAACTTTTATGTAGTGCTTTACCATATCCAAAGTGCTTTTATATCCAAAACCCTTTTAGTGCTCATGACAAGAACAGCATTCTAGTCACCGCCCCAGCTTTACAGATGAGGAAACCAAGAAGAAGGCGGAATAAATGTCCCCAAGTCCCAGAGCTGGGAAAGAGAATCTGGATTCCAGACCAGGTTCTGTGGCTCCAATGACCTCAGTAACGCAATCAGGGTTCACAGTCCCCACTTGGGACCTGGCTTCAGAGGCTCGGCTTCTTGGGGACCTAGGAGTTCTATCAATGGGTCTGCAGCAAACTTCCAGCTGGGCTGCAGGGACTGGGACTAGGGTGGGCAGTGGAGGTGCCTGTGGCACAGAATTGAAGGAGGCACTTGCTTACTCTCAGGACTGTGCAGGTGCAGGGTCCTTGACTTTTGCACCATTGGCTCCTCACTACTCACTCGCCTCACCCTAGTAGCACCCATCCTGGGCTCATCCAGGAAAGAGGAAAGGAATCCCAGTCCCTCTGCCCTCCTTTCCGCAACCAGCACAACCTGTCTCTGAAAGCAGAGAGAAGAGCAGCACCGCACCAACCTTCACAACCAGGCAGGAGGCTTTCGCGTGGCTCACATGGGCCTTCAGCAGCTGCAGGAAGCTTGGGAAGGAAAAGTGGGTCTGGCTGACTGGAGTGAACAAAGAGTAGATGTTTATGGTGCCATTTAAAATATTTAACACGGGATGGGTAATTTAATGTTTTGTTGGTGGCTGTGATTTCATTGTCTCCATACTTTGCCAAAGGTAAATGACTCATGTTCCTAATCTCCCTAGAGCAGGACACTGATTTCAGGCTCATTGTTCAAAAAGTAAGACAGACAGTGCTACTGCTAATGTATTTTAAAGAAATTAAGGCTCCTTGGTTTTCCTTTGTCTTTTTTGGGGGGAATGTGAGTGAAGATGACCTAGCCATGGCGGCTTCTCCCTGCAATCCTCTCCCTAACTGATGGTCAAGAAGGTGGAGAGATACTCCCCTGAGCAGAAACAAGGAAGCCAAGGGTAGGAATGTCTTTGACTCTGGGTGAGGGGTGGGTCTCAAATTTTTCATCCCAAGGGGTGAGAGCTGTACCTGAAGCCAGGTGACAGACCTATTATCCAGAAACATACCTTGCATATGAAGTGGAAAAAAAAAAAAAAAAAGCCTGGGTTCTAGGCTGATTCTGTCACTTTTGGGCAAGCTTAAGGAAGTCTCTGGGCCTCCATACCTCAGGTGTAAAAATGAGAGCCATGGTTGGGACTAGAGATGGCCAATAGACATTGTTAATAGCTTTGGAATTCTTCCCAGGCCATGGATGGGATGTTGTCAGGTGACCCCCGTGTGAGGCTGGCCACTGTCTCTGAAGAGCTAGTCCTCTCAGTGGTGGTTGGAGTGAGACCGCTGAGCATGAGGGATCTGAGGTAGAGTACCTAAAAAATGTCTGGAAGTACCTGTATGGAAAGATATTCAGTGGCTTTTTAGCTTCTTCAACTTGTCTCTGTAACTCTGACCTTTATGAAGGTGCTTTTGCTTTATAGCTTGGATTCAAATGCTAGCTCTGTGGCTAACTACCTCCAAAACCTTGGGCAAAGCTCTTAATCCTTCTTAACTTCAATTTTCTTACCCGTGAATTTCACATAAAACTAGCACCCAACTCAATGGGTTGTTGGGAGGATTAAATGAGTCACTACCAGTAAAGTGCTTAACACAATTCTTGGCATATAATAAGCTCTCAACTAAAGTTAGCTTTTATTAGAGTGTTTCACCAAATTTGAGGAAATTTGTGTGAGACCTGTATATTAATACCTGTGACCTATTGTATTTTCCCAGAATGGTCACCACAGCCATTTCTGGACTTCCATCCTTTTTAGACCATGCCACTCTGATCACTGAGACTCTGTGTCTCTCCTCTTGAATCTGGGTGGACACTTGAAACTGTTCTAACCAATGCAGTGTGGGAGAAATTATGCCATATGACATCTCAGCTAGGTTAGAAAAAAGAATACAGCTTTTGACTTGCATTATTTCCTCCGTCTGTCCATCTGTCTGTCTCTATCAGGATACTTGCCCTAGAATCCTAACCACCATATTGTGAGGAAGCTCAAGCGACTTGAAGAAGTCCTATCAGGTACTCCAGCCAATTGCCCCAGCTAAAGATACTGCCAACAGCCAGCATCGACTGCCAGCCATGTGAGTAGACAAGCCTTTAGATGATTCTAGCCATCATCTTTGGAGTTTTCTAGCTGAGACTCCACACATGATGAATTAGAGACAGACTGTCCCTTTGTACCTTGTCCCAGTTCATAAACTCAACCCCAAATAAGAGATAATAAATATTGTTGTTCTAAACTATTAATTTCTGGGGTAGTTTCACAGCGGAGATAACTACTCACCCACCAAACTTTATGCAAATCCCATTTTAGCCTTTGTTTATCAGATTAAAGAGCAGGTGAGTACCCTCCCTGGAATTCCTGTGTCATGTGTCCTGACTTGCAGGCCACTCCTTCCAGCATAGCTCTGAGGAAAGAGAGCACCTCTGCGTTTGTGGCAGAAGCATGGAGCAGGGTCAGGGGGGTCTTGGAAAGGAGAAAGAAGAAATTGAGGAAGGAAAAGGAGTCAGAAAGAAAAAGAGAGGGCAGATAATGGAGGAGGGGCGCATATGGCTGAGGAGGCTGGTGGTCTACACCAGGTGGCCTTGGATCATCTATCATGTTGCTGACTCACTTCCAGGTAGGCCCTGGATGACCTTCTCTGCTGGAACTTGATGAGTCATGCACACCACCAGACAGGGCATGGAAGGGTGTCTGCCTTTCTGCCTCAAGGCTGGGGATGCCAGCTGGACATTCTTAGATCTAACTCATTGAACCACCACTTCCTGTCAGGCTCTGTGTTGGGCTCTGGGAATATGAGATGCTCCAAGTCCTGCCCTCAAGGAGTCAGAGTCCATTTGCAAAACAGAGTTATGAAACAGTTCAGTCACTCAGCAGTTTTTCCAAGGGACACCTCAGCTACTAAGTATGTAGGTGGAAGTTCTAAAATATTAAGTGTGGGGTGGGAGGTAGATAGGAGGCAGAACCTGACTGCTTCGTGGGTTTAATTAAAATAAAAATTCTGCTTTTAATTTTTTTTTAAGATTTTATTTATTTATTCATGAGAGACAGAGGCAGAGACACAGGCAAAGGGAGAAGCAGGCTCCATGCTGGGAGCCTGATGTGGGACTCAATCCTGGGTCTCCAAGATCATACCATGGGCTAAAGGAGGTGCTAAACAGCAGAGCCACCTGGGCTGCCCCTGCTTTTAGTTTTGAAAGCACTTGGTTGATGTTAATTAACCATTTGGGACTGATTGGATGGTTGAATCTAGAGATCTTGGTAAATAAAATGAAAATATTTCCAAATTGAGTATACTTTGAGTCTGATGATTGGACTTTAGTTAGGACACTTTTGATGGAACTGAAACCAACTCACATTGGTTTGAGTAAAAAAAGGAGTTTATTAGCAGATATTCAGACATATTCATTGAGACTTGGTTTTTCTCCATCTCTAGACTCCTTCTTCCGCCATGCTGGCTTTGGCTTCACACTCCCCAAGATGGTTCTAACTTCTCCTGGGGAGTGTGAGGCTGTTCAAGCTCTCCCCTCATCATGGCCACATGGCTGCCCTTCATCCTCTCAGTGTCTCCTTCCTCTAGCCTAGCACGCCTAGCAGAAGTCTCTGGTTAGGTCTTGTGTCCAACCCTGAAAACTTTATGGTCGCCAGATTAGGCCTGATTGACTGGCTCAGGCCTATAGCATGTGCCTAACTATGGAGCTGGGGTAGTGGAGTTAAGGAGACCCAACTAAACCACATGGACTAAGAATTAGAGAGCTTTGGATCTCCACACACAAAAAATTGAGATTTTCAGCAGATAAAATGGAATGAGTGCTGGGGAGTAAAACTAAAGAGCCCCACGATGGCCCAGAGACAATGAGGCATTGGTTCATCTTGGGAGCCGTGGAAGGAAGCTGAACACATGAGAGGAATTAGGTCAACATGTTTCTGGACTCCAATGCAAACTGGCCTATGCTACTTGTGACAGAGAGGCTTACTGGTCACCAAATATGTACACATATATATGTTTTCCTTTCCATTGTAGAGTGTGACAGTCATGGAGGTATATTACTCTCGTCTTAAAGCAAAAACTATCATTTAGCTGCAAGGAGTACTCTTAGCTTTGGAGCTCAAGCCATGTTCTTCCAGGGCATTCCCCTAGCCAATGAGCATGGCCAGTTCTGCCCATACAGGATGCTTCTGATGGGCAGTCATTGCTCTGGGCCTCCCTGTCAAGTTGGCAGAGACTTTTTCAGATCTGCTGGTGCAGTCCAAGGCTTGTCCCTGAATCACTACATAGAAAGTCTCCTGCTGACCAGAAGCACCCACGTTGGACTATTTGGGAAGCAAAAAAAAAAAAAAAAAAAGTATCTTTGATGGTACCTTTCTGCATTGCCGGCATACTTCCTCATGATTCCTACTCTGGTAAATATAGACCATAAGAGTGGAAATTTTGGAAGTGGTTTTAAAAAGAGCATGGCTGTTGTCTTAGTTCCTGCTGCTATAACAGAATACAGTAGACGGAGTGTCTGTATAAACAACAGAAATTTACCTCTCACCGTGTTGGAGTCTGGAAACCCAAGATCTAAGATCTAGGGATCAGAAGAGGTGGTGTCTGGTGAGGGCCTACCACTGAGTTCATAGATAGCTGTCAAGTTGTGTCCTCATACGGGAGAGGGCATGGGGGGAATCTCTCTGGAGTCTCTTTTATTTTATTTTTAATTTTTTAATTTTCATTTTTTATTTGGGGTCTCTTTTATTAGGGCACAAATCCCAGTGATGAGGGCTCTACCTTCATGACGCAATCACATCCCAAAGACCTCACCTAAAAATACCATCACAGTGGGGATTAGGTTTCAACATATGAATTTTTGGAGGGCACATTCAGTGTATGGCAACTGTCTTCAAGTGGTTGCCCTTCACAAAAGCTCAGAACAACCCTAAAAACCTGGCCATGTTCAGTGTTTTCAATAACCTTTCATAAAAATGTGACACCTATGTGGAAAGGTGCACAGAATATAAATGCATAAGACCAACGCATTACTACAAAGCAAAACATTGTACTCACCATCCAAGTCAGAAAAATAAAAGTGTTCTCACCCTTCTCGCCCTAGATGTCCCCTGCCTTGCCCGGCACCATGCATCCCTTCTCAAAACGCTTGACAAGTTTCACATTCTAAATTTAATACAGGAAGTAGATTTGTCCAACCCCCTTAGTCAATGGGCTGACAGAATGGAAAAGGTAGAGAGAAACTTTCTCTTAACGGTTTTGTTTGTTGGCTTTAAACTTAAAGAATAAATTTTATCTTTAAGATGTTGTCAAATCCCAGAACATTTCTCAGGCACTGGACAAGGAAAGAGGAGGGGGAGGGGGGGAGGCAGAAGTTACATTCTGTTCTATCCTTGTTCAGGAGTCTAATCTTGATAAGCAAAGAATGTAATTAAAATGGATTACAGACTATTAAACGCAAACAAGAACAAAATGATTGCAGTGTGTGCAAGCCAGTAATTAAAGCTTTAAAAGAGGAAAAAGTCACCATCACTTAAAATGTTTATTTGTCAAGGTTAGTAACAAATATTGACAGGAGAGCTTTTTTCTTTTATTTTCTTCCTAGCAGCAGGCTCTCAGCAATTAGTGGCGCATATTCCAGAATCAATATGGCCTCAGGTCTGAAGCAGTAAGCTCCATACATTTTAAAATTAGTTGGTGTAATAGCAGACTGGCTCCATAAAGCAGACCTGCTGGCAGCATCATTCAATTACTGCTCATTACAAGACAAAGAGAAGCATGTCAGGAACAACATCTCTTTAAATTGGTTTCATCTCAAATATATATTCTTAAGATGACCGTTAGGGAGAGACTTCTTAATGGCAAAGGGTTTTGTGTTTTACCTTTGCTGTTGAAAAACTGGACTCCATAAGATGGAATGTTTCTTAAGAGTATAGTTGAGTGATTAAAAAGCCTGGGCTCTGGGTCAGACTACCTGGATTCAAATCACAGCTCGCTTGCTTGCTTGCTTGCTTTCAAAGATTTTATTTATTTGAGAGAGAGAGAGAGCAAGAGAGAGCACACACACGAGCAGAGGGGAGAAGGAGAAGCAGACTCCCCACTGAGTGGGGAGCCCAACACTGGGCTTCCTCCAAGGATCCTGGAATCATGAGCCAAAGACAGATGCTTAACCAACTGAGCCACCCAGGCACCCTTCTATCACTTTCTAACTGGATGACTTTGGGCAAGTTGTCCCACATCTTTGTCTCTTAGTTTCCTTGTCCGTAAAATGACAACAATAATCATATCTACCTTATAAGGTACTTTGGAGAGTAAGCGAGATAATGTACATAGGTCCTGGTGCGCAGCATGGGCTCCTGCTATGTTAGCTGTCAAAGCCTGATGGCTTTACTCCATGAACTTCATTTCTCATTCAAGCCAAGCCCCCACCATGGGTCAGTGGAGGAGGGAGGAAGAGAGGGCCATGTTGCTCATAGCCATTCAGGGACCCACCACTTAGCAGCTACACCAAGAGAGACATGCAGCAGTGGAAGAAGAGATGGTAGAGACCCACTAAGAGATGCCACACATGATTTCTAGCGTGTCTCATTATTTAGAATCTGTCCACTGAGTGCCAAGGAGCCTGAGGAATGTCAGGGGTGGAATGTTTAACGAGTCTCTGCCGTGTGTATTATCATCATCATCGTTATTAATGTTATAGGTTCCATATGAGTTTTATTGCATGACATTTAGAGAATACATTTTGACCATCAATATGACCAAATCCCCAGATAATTCACTCGTCCAATAGCTATTTGTTAAATGCTAATGATAAGCTGATACTGTTCTAGGTGTGGGAGACAGAGGATAAAGTTGATCAGATAAGGACCCTCGCCCCATAGAGCTTGTAGTACAAAAATGATACAACCAAGTAGAAAACTAGATAAGATCTGATGGCATTAGGTTCTAGCAATGTGTGTCAGGGGTTGATGGGGTGGGGGAAGTGGTGTTTGTGTTGACACCTGAATGACAAGATGGAGCCAGCCAGAGGGAAATCTGGAGGAAGAGTTGTCCGGGCTAGAGGAAAACCAGTAGGTTTTAAGAGTCTAAACAAGGATGGTGTGGCTGGAAGACAGAGAGCTTCAGAGAGGTGACAGGGAAGGTGACAGAAGGTAGCAGGAGCCAGCTCATGCTTGGCCTGATAGGCCATGGGAAGTGGTTTTGAATTCAACTGAAAGGAGGTAGGAAGCTGTGTGAGGCAAGAATGGGAGGACGGTGAGGATGGGAGAAGCTAGACCACTGACAAGACTCATAAAGTCATCCAGGTGAGAGGTAGTGGTGGTTTGGATGAGGTTGAAGACAATAGAGAGAAGTGGTCAGATTTGGGGCACAGTATGGCGGCAAAGCTGGATGATAATGGAGTTGGATTCTTAAAGGGCCCTCCCTCATCTCCTCCTGCCTGGATCAGCCATGCTAAGGATCTACTGAAATACTCCAACCTTGGATGGCCATGGAAAAAGATGATACCTCTAAGCCCTTTTACCTCTCAGACACCTCCCATAGGTCCCTGGACAAAAATTTTAACAAGGTCTTTGCAAATCCCACCTCACAGTGAGAAACAATTTAGGTCAATGCTTTTTGAATGAAAAAAGACACCTAGTGCCAATCTCTCATCCTGTCAGGTTTACAGCCTAAGGCCACTGTGCCAGTTAGGGCTGCATGCAGATTAGAGTCATTTTTGGAATCGAATGCCTCTTGAAGTTTTCTATCCTGTCCGACAGCACTGATGTTATCAGAGGAGACCAGCATCTCAGGCAGGGCCCTGACCTGGTGGCCAGGAGTCCTGGTGATGGTTGTCACCCACTCTCACGTGTAGTGGGAATTGGACAATGTACCTGGCTTCCCTGGGACAGCTCAGGGCCCAGGTATTTTTCAGTGTTAAGCACAGGGTCTGTGGAGACACATAAAACAAAAGTTCTTGGCCTTAATTCATCTACAGGGAGTTAGTGTAAATGAACTTTAACATTCCTTCTAGTTCTGACCCCTGTGATTTTCCCAATAATGTGAAATCTCCCCTACGCGGCTTCCTAAGAGGTAATCAGTGGAACCCAAAATGCCTGCCTGTTTTTACAGACCTGGAGGCAGGTTCTTACAATAGCAATGTGCCCATCCAAGCAGTAAAATACCTGTGGGACCCATGTGTCTGAGTTCGTACCTGTGTGAGGTTATAAATAACCTCCCTTCTCTGGGGATATAATGAGAATTAATGAGTTTAATATCTGTGAAGTCTTGCCAAGCAGGGGTCAGGAAATCAGGTGTTTCTATGAATCACAAGACAGACCCTGTTTATCAGGAGTGGTCTTTTTGAATCACCAAGGCAAAGGACAGCAGCTTGGTTCTGTCATGAGCCAACAATGCTGAGATGGTGGTGGCCAAAGCCAGTCACTGGATGTGCAGAGAAGTGTGCTGACCAGAGGCTACCCTTGAGTGCTGGTCAGGCCAAGGCAAGGTCCAGAAGGTGGGCTCAGGCCAAGGGAGAAGTGAGCTGTGTTCCAGACTTCTGCAGGGGGTTCTGGTGCACACCAACAAAGAACGTACACTCAGTGGGTGGAGGAGGGCAGAGGAGCAGATTAGGTACAAGATGGGGTCTGAAGTGCCTGAGAATGAGAGATTTGTACCACCTGCAACATGGGGGAAATTACACAATCAACAAAAGGTTCTTATGAAGATCAAAGGAATGCAGAATGCTACAAGTCACAGAATACCCAAGTAGAAAGGATCTATTTAACATGGCTAGAATTGTGGGCAAGGCCGTTCCAGCACTGGTTCATTAGCTCAACAATAGCATTAAGGGCTCCGGCTCTCTTTCCATTTCTGTTCTGACATCATTGGGGTCTTTTTTTTTTTTTTTCATTGGGGTCTTACGTTTGCTCCCTCCTGCTCACCAGAATGGCTGCCACAGTTCCGGTAGACATGGCCACATTTGATGAAATAAATACTCTCTCCTATTTGCCATATTTGATTGGGGAGGAAAATCTTTCTAGAAGCCCTCAGCAGTCTTCTCTTTGGCTTCATTGGCCAAATTGAGGGTCACATGTTCTAGCTGCAGGGGAGCCTGAGGAATCAGGCATTTCTGGCATTTTCAGCCTTTCTATGGCAGGTGGCTGTGTGGCCAGGAAGGAGAGGATGGTAAGGGCTGTTGGGAAGGCTACAAAGAGGTCTATCAAAAGACACTGCAGTGTGCTTGCCACACACAGAGCTTAATACGTGCTAGTTGCTCTCGCTCTTCATCATCTTATCCCACCATTACCAACCCACCACATCATCTATTTACCTTCAGTAATTCTAACTTCCATCTCCAACTAGTCCCTCTCCCAAGAGCACAGATACAGTATGACTGCTCAGCTACTTAACACCAGTGGATGTGTGCCTCTTTAGGCCCCGAGAGGCCATTATGCTGGGCTATACATATCCCCAGGTGTTTGGCTTCCTCTTTCCCTTTGGGTGAATTTAAGAAATAGGCAATAATGCCCATAGCTTAACCTCAATAAAAAATATCCGGACCTCCCTGGTCTTCCAGCATTGAGCTATAGGACATCTAAGTAATGAATATCCCCAGGGCAGGCTCGCCATCTGGAGAATTCCCACCTGCCAAGATGACTATTGTGCTCATTATTGAAACCCTGCAGAGTAGTAATGAACCATTATCCAGGGAGGTCACACCCTCCAATTAACAACATATATGTCAAGTCCTGTTAGGGGCAACTCCAGGGCATCTTTCAGAATGTTTTGCTACAAGGAAATCAGCTCTTTTGGAATAATATATCCTAAAACAAGCCAACTTCAGGCTGAGATTTTAAATGTCATGCTATGTGTCCTTTTAAACTATGCCTTTTAAAGTTCTAAAGTAATATAATCGCGTTACAGAACACTTGGGAAGTAGGGAAAAGACAAACCTACCAATAATTCCACCATACAGACACAGCCACTATTGTCATTGTGGTACAACTCCTTCACATTTTTCCTTTGTGCAAGTGTTTTTACATAATTTTTTATAATAACTTTTAAAATTATAGTATGCATGCTATTTTTAAAATTTTTTAAAGATTTTAAAATTTATTTATTAGAGAGAGAGAGAGCATGCACAGGTGAAGAGGCAGAGGGAGAGGATCTCCAGCAGACTCCCTGTGAGCATGGAGCCCCACGTGGGGCTTGATCTCACGACCCTGAGACCATGACCTGAGCCTAAACCAAGAGTCGTCGGGTGCTTAACAGACTAAGCCACCCTGGGTGCTCCATAAGCATTGCTATTTTTACTCTACTTTTTCAATGTAAATTTAAGACATATTCACTGTGTCTGTATTATAGCAGCAGACCGAGTATTAGATGGGAGGGTTTCAATGCAGTACAAGACGGGAAGTGACAGGCAGTGAAGGCAATACACTGATATTGATAACTGAATAGAAGTATATGGCAGGGAGTTGGGGGGAATGGGAAGACATGGTCTCTGTACAAGGAAGGGTTTTTCATGGCATTGGCAAGACCCAAGTTGAGCAAGTGCATGGTGTTTGAAGAACATGATATGAGAGTAGTCCAGTAGAACATGGGAGCTTAGATGCTCTTACAGGCTAAATTGTGTCCCTTGCCCCCAATTCACACACTGGAAGTCCTAACCCCTGATATCACTGTATCTGAAGTCGAGACTTTAAGGAGCTAACTCAAGTGAACTGTGGTAATAAGAGCATGATTCTAATCCAGTAAGTCTGGAAGAAAGGAAAAAAGAAAGAAATTTTTTTGTAAGGAAATGACTTATGTAATTATGAAGACCATTAAGTCCAGAATCTGCCAAGGCCAATGTCCTGATTTGAGTTCAAAGGCTGCAGGCTGCTAGAACCAGGAAGAGCTGGTGTCCCAGGTCAGAGATCATCAGGCAGAAAAATTATCTCTTACTCTGAGGAGGGTCAGCTTTTTATTTTATTCAGGCCTTCAACTGATTGGATGAAGTCCAATCCATGTTATAGGGCGTCCATCTGCTTTATTTCGCCCACTGATCTACACGTTAATCTGATCCAAAAAGCACCATCACAGAATCACCCAGAATGCTGTCTGACTAACTACATGGGGACTCCCTGGCCCAGTCAAGTTGACACGTAATATTAACCATCACAGACTCCATGATGAGGAAGGGTAAGAGGAGAGGCCAGAGAGTTTGGCAGTGGCTAGAGATCATCATGAGCTTCCCTGTTAGCCAGAATAAGGAATTTGTACTTGATTTTGAGGTTAAAAGGGAGTTACCGAATAGTTTTAATCAAAGAACATCATGTACAGTGTATCTATTTTTTAAAAAGATTTTATTTATGTATTCATGAGACACACAGAGATTGAGAGAGAGAGAGAGAGAGAGGCAGAGACACAGGCAGAGGGAGAAGCAGGCTCCATGCAAGAAACCCTACGTGGGACTTGATCCTGGGTCTCCAGGATCAGGCCCTGGGCTGAAGGTGGCACCAACCACTGAGCCACTCAGGCTGCCCTACAGTGTATCCATTTTAAGAACTAGCATTGAGGCTGCAGAGTAGGAGTCACATCCAGGACTGCCCTGTACAATTGGGCAGGTTGGACAGCATACAACTCTAGTGTAGTCATTACCTCCATCCTGTTCTGCAAGAATAGTCCCTTTTGGATTTGTGCAGTGTACAAATGTACGCAGTAGAAGGGGCAGTACTGGAAGCAAGGAATTCAGTTAGGAGGCCATGGCAATACTGGGGGTCTAAAGTTTTCAACCATTGCCCAGACTTATGATTTGATGGTTTTCTGCTTAATGATAAACCATGATTTATTTAACCATTTTCCTGATGTTGTTTTTGAGTGTAGTTTTACCATGCTGGTGTTTGAAGTAAATAGATTTACCCTGTATTCAAATGTACCCATGTGACCATATGATTTATCATCCGGCTGGGACACTTTTGAGAGCATAGGGGTTCTAAGTGATTACAAGGGGAGAATTAAGGCATAATCTACAGCTGTCCTAGGCATACCAGAATGAATGGCCACCTTCCCTCTCCCCTTTCTCTCTGGATTTCAAGCCTTTTCTCAGGGGAGTTTCATTCCTAGGAGAATCAGTAGTCAACTGCGCACAGTGTACTTACCTAGTGTCAAAAAGCTTCATTCTCTTTCTGCAGATTGAAACCCTATAATTTTTGTGCTTCAGCAAAGTAAATTGTACTGTCTATGTTTATTTATATTCCTTTCACATCTTTAGGAGCAAGAGATAGCTGAGAACATTTCATTCTCCTCCCACTAAGTTGCTATGATTTCACTAGGGCTTTTTATTTTTGTTTTGTTTTCATCTTGGGGTGAACATAGTCCCCCCCGCCCCGAAGTGTTTTTTTTTTTAAGATTTTATTTATTCATTTGAAAGAGAGAGAGAGAGCATGAACAGGGGTGGCAGGGGCAGAGGGACAGGGAGAAGCAGACTCTCCAATGAGCAGGGAGCCCCACATGAGGCTCAATCCCAGGAACCTGGGATCATGATCTGAGCTGAAGGCAGATGTTTAACCCTCTGAGCCATCCCAGGCGCCCCCCGCCTCCTGAAGTTTTGAAGGCAAGACTTCTGGGCATAAAAGAGCAAAGAGGAAAGAAAAATGACTTTCTCTCCTGTGTTTGGAGGAAAACTGGAAGGAATAAGATGCCAAATTATCAAAATTCTCAGTGGCCTTCCTTCTAACATTGGGAGACTTCAGGGGGCTTCAGTTGTATGGCCATTCATGAATCAATTAGAGGAGCCAGAGTTTCTTCTGAAATTTTTTTTTTAATTTTTTTTATTTATTTATGATAGGCACACAGTGAGAGAGAGAGAGAGGCAGAGACACAGGCAGAGAGAGAGGCAGGCTCCATGCACCTGGAGCCCGACGTGGGATTCGATTCCGGGTCTCCAGGATCGCGCCCTGGGCCAAAGGCAGGCGCCAAACCGCTGCGCCACCCAGGGATCCCTCTTCTGAAATTTGAATGGACCACTAAAGGAGCTCCCACTTGGAGTAGAAGGATGCTACCCCTAAAAGGAGAGTGTCAGGGACTGCTAGAGCCCATTAACATCCATGTCTAACCCTCTTTCTGGACAGCTACACTGCATTTCCCACCTTCCCTTGGAGTTAGGGTGACCATGTAACCAAATTCTGGCAAAAGGTATGTAAGCTAAAACGATGTCCACCAGTTTCAGACAACACCCATATCAACCTCTCCCAGGCAATCCTTGCTCCTCTTCCCCATCTACCTGCTGAATGGAGAGGACTCTGAGACCCCAGAGGTGGATGGAGCCACAAGATGGAAGGAACTGGTTCCCTGGATGACTGTATGGAGCATCATGCCCCCTCCCCGCTCTATGCTGGATCTATATGTTAGTGAGAAGTAACTTAACTACATTAACTGACATAGGGAGAGCTCTTTGTTAGTAGATAGACACACAAGTACCTCTGCTGTTACTCAGCCAGAGAGATCTGGGAACAATGATAGCAAGGAGGTTCACGTGAATGAATATTTACTGGGGATAGCCCTGTGCACCCATTCCACTACCTGTCAGGAAAGATAGTACAGTCATTAGTACAGAAGTCTCCAACCACATTTGCCTGTGGCCAAAGCTGCTTCTTTAAGGGAGATTTTCCTCTGGACTAGAAGGGCTTTTATCCAGCAAATTTCTTGGTGAACTTTTGGTGGTGAAAAGACAAAGACAATTCTCAGCATGCAACCTCGAAAGGCATGGAATAAAGAGAACTAAAATTCCTCTTCATACTAAAAAAAAAAGTTTTGGGAGAGCACTGGAGAAGAAAAGAATGGGTTAGGAGGGCCACAACATTGATTGAGACAGCAGGGCCAGGCAGAGATAGGACAGAAGGGTTCCCAGGGGGGAGGGGATGCAAAGGGCCTTTTGGGAAAAATTCCAATAGGTCATGTTTTAGGTATCTGCTCTGTCTGCTACAGCAGAAGCCCCTATGATGCTCCCCAAGTGGTCAGGAAAGCAGGTGCTCACTCAGCCTTGAGTCTATGTGTCACCAGAAAGGGACAGATGTCAGCTCCAGTCAGACAAGCAGAGGCCCACAGTGAGACACAGTGTTGGGGAGAAGTAATGGAGCTACAGCCCTGACTTGGGAGTGGATGTGAGCCAGAACCCTTCCCCTCAGTATACCAGAGAAAGAGTAACTCTTGGGACAGTTGGGGACCTCGGGGTTCCGTGAAGAAGGTGAAATAGGTTATATAAGGAAGGATCAAGTTACTTACCAACTAGGTAGGAAGTCCCTTCTCCCTGCAAAACCATTCCAAATAGAAGTGTTTACCGGCGTACCAGCTGGGCTTACATGTGGGGAGGGCCACTGAAAGGCACAGTGGTTGATGGAGTGGACTCCATCAGCAAAGGTCACTGTTGGCCAGGGGTCGGGAAGCCCCATTAGGTTGGGAACTAGCTGCATCTGTACTGCATGCATGGGTGTTCCTTGGCCAATATGGACTGTCCTTGAGAGCAAGTAATGGCCTTCTGGATAGGAGGGAGGAAGGATTGGGGCTCAGGTTGTCTGCTGGTCTTATCACAAGGAGGTAGAAGGCATCATCTTGATTGAAATTCAGTCAGGCCTTTTAATTCTTGGCCCTCCACACAAGCGGGGCGTGAACTGGGCCAAGGTGTTAATGCACTTAGGGCAGCAAGCTGGTGCCCAGCCACCCACCTCCTCTCTGACTCACCGGCTGCAGTGCCCTCCAGATGACCCCTTAGCACTCTCCCTGAATGTCCGTAGCTCACCTTTGGCACTTTGCCTGCTTGAGAGGAAAATTCCTTTGATAATCAGTTGAAGACGATCACAACTCATAAAGAAAAAGAACCAGTGAACTCAGTACTTTTCCTGCTCCATTTGGGACATCCCAGGTGCCCCTAACTTCCTGAACGAGCTGTCTGGCCAGTGAATGTCCACCGAGCCCCAACACAGAAGCTGGCACTTGATGTGTGTTCCACAAATTACATCTGCTCCTCCTCCCTCTTCCCGCCATTGCTGTTGCCATCCCTACCACCATTATTATTGCTAAACCCAACTCTTCCTAGGACCAGGCCTACAGCCAATGTTGTGGTTAATGTTATTCCCTCCTGCCAGGATGTCAGTGTATCTTAGCCCTGAGGAAAGCCAGATGCCCTAAGAATGGTCATAATGCCCAAGTGAAGCCTAATACAATAACAGGTCTCTGACAACTCGGAAAACAGCCAGCCTATACTGTCCTAGTTAAATAAAGATAGCTACAGGGCTCTGCCTAAACACAGAGTGGCCGTGCAATCAAGCATCCATGTTGTTTGTTATAATCTCACTTTTTGCTCCATAATTTCTTCCTCATTTGTCTCACACGAGCATTCTCCCCAAGGGAGGCCACACGGCCATCTGCCCAGGCTCAGAGCAACAGCACCTGCTGCTTTAAAAAGTGGTGTGAAGGGGCAGGAGCTTTAGCATCTCTGGCTGCGTTGGCCTTGGTAGAGTCTCCTGGCCCAGGGTCTTATCCTGAAGCTTGCATTTTCAGAGAATCCAAGTTACTTAAAGTGCCTGAGCTTCACTTTACTAATCTGTAAATGGGGTTAGCAATTCGTACCTGGTAAGACTGTCATAAGGAAAAACTGAGATCATATATCAAGCTGAGTGCTTGCCCAGTGCCTGGTACTACCTGTGTAGAGAAATGCTGAGCTAAAAGGAGAAGTCATAGTGGTAGTTTAATCCAGAGCGTATCAAACTCCAGCAGAACTGATTCCACCTAACTCATGAGATGCCGACCAATTGACAAACTGGAGTGCTGAAGGTAGGAAATATGTCTGCCAGATAGTATAGAATATTCAAATTCTGTGGCATCTCTACCACACAGGGAATCCTGTACATCTGTGTGGGAGCTCAGTGGGTGTGCAATCCAAGAGGAATGATGAAAGCCACTTTATAGCCCAAAGCTACCAACTCCATTACAGGAATATAAGGGTATGTGTGCTGACCAGCCAGGGGTGGCCAGACTGGCTAAGGCCCTTTCCTTGCTGCTTAGTTCTAGACCTTACAGAGACACTGTTCTTCCATAAAGCATCCCTCCTTCAGCTTTGCCCAGCTGCCATCTACCTGTTAAGTGTCATCCTGCTCTGATGACATGTAGGTCCTGAGAACCCTCCCAGGCCACCCCACTTGGACGGTTTCTAGGCCTTCTGGGCAGTACGTTTACAGACTGTACCTTGAGGTGGAGCATCTTCCACAGGTGGCTGTTACCATGTTTGATATTGGCTTTTAGAATATTCATTCTCATTGAGTATGTTATTTTTTCCCCCATGAACCCACTTTTGACTCTGGAGCTCTGCATACTGAATGTAGGATCTCATGCAGCTATTCTCATTCTTTTGATGTGAAGGTTATTTTTTGTCCCAGGAAGGTGAAGGGAAGTACTGGATACTATGGGATTGGGACTTTGACTTTCCTCATCTTTTATGCCATGCATTATCCACTTTATATACTTCAGGGTTTTGTCTTCCATCTTTGTCTCTTAAGATCTCTATCTCTAATCTCAACTTCCTATGGTAGGTTGGAGCTAGCTTGGATGTACTCACAAGGATTGATTATTAAATATTTAGGAAATTTGCAAGCTGGCTTTCAAACCATTGGTAACTTGAAGTCAACCATGGTAGCTGAATTTACAGCATAGAAATTGGCAAATGCTACATATTGTGGGGTTTTCTCTCCTTCAGAGAGAAGGTTTACCAGAAGACTGCTGTATGACCTCCCTTCTAAGCTCCAGGATAGCCAACACTCTACATAGTTGACCCACAAACACCTCAAACTCAAGGACTCCAAATTGAACTCCATTTTCCTCCCCACTCTCAGCCTCTTATATTTTCTATCTTCATTGATGAAGACAGAAACCAAGGGTTTAGAATACAAAGGGAATGAGTCATGAATTTAAGCAGAGGGGTGAATTCAAGGACAAAAGAACCCTCCTGTCTCTGTAACCAGAGGCAAGAAGGACAGTAAGGCTGGGTCCTTATGTAAGCGAGCATGAGTACATATCTAAGTGCTCTCATGTTTAAGGGCAGAAGTTCCCTTTATCAATAGGAAAGTAAAGGCAGAGAGAATTTCATCTCTGAGGGGAAAGGGTAAAATAATGCTTCAGCAATCACTCAAATAGGGGCAGGGAGCATCTGAAAAGGATTAATTCACCCGTGCAATAGATATCTAGCTAAATCTCTACTATGAGTATTTTCTCTTTCTTTCCTTTAAGATTCAAGTTGCTATTTTAGTCCAACCTAGTTGTGCTAAGAGAAGACAGGGAGAGGTTTAAGAATCTGTTACAAGTGTCCCTGAGATAGGACACAGTGCTCCCCTGGAGTGAGGGACAGGGGCAGAAGTTACAAGAAACAGAGGATGTGGAGGGTGGGGGAGATCTCAGGGGGTGCCTCTAAGACCAAGAGGTATGGCCATTCTTCCGACATTCTGCTTGCTTGCTTTCAAGAGCTTGCTCATCTTTGTGTCTTCCATTGTTTCACTCTCCCTGTTTATGTGCAAAACAGACACTGTTAATCAACTGCTGTACTTGCCTCACAGAACCTGCAAGTGCCCTAGAGTCATTTTCAGCAGCCACTACTACCCTGGACAGCTTTGAGAGTCCACCGGGAACTGAGGCATCCAGTCCAGCCGTGCATTCTGTCTCCTCTCAGCTGTCTCAGCTCCTTAGTGCTGTTCCCCCATGCCCTCTGTATTCCCTGTGTCCCCACCATCATCATCACCAGTCTTTACACTTTGCCATCTCCCACGGTAGACGTCACACTTGTCCGGCATCCTCAGCTTCTTTGTCTTGTGCCTTAGTTACAACAAGCTTTTTCCAACAACGCTTCTTCCCCATAGCCATCTATAATACAGGAGTCATTTCTTGCACAACTCACATCCTGGAGGTAGGCTCAACATTCCATTAGGTGTGGGTCCCATAAGGCATTGTTGCTTCTGCTCTTGTGGAAGCTTCTGCCTCCTTCCCCTGAAACTCACACCTCTCCCACCTACTTCTACAGGCTTCCTGGCTGCTCTCCCAATTCTTCAGTCTCTTGGCACCCAGATCTTGCTCTTCCTTTCTACTAAATTCCATCATCCTGAGGAGTGCCATTAACCACTAAATATTCTGGTCTCAATCTGAATAACCTCCACCTCTCTCTACTTAAACCACTCTCCTCTTTTCCTCCCCTGGACCTTGTTATTCCTTGAGCTGCTTCCAAAGTCTAAAACTCTAGAATCTCTCACTCTGAACACATTCTCTTGTCCTTCCCCTTCTTAGAACCTCCTCTACATAGGTGTACTCTTTGACCTCCAAGAGATCCCTAGTAGCTTGATTACTCTCTCAGACCCATCCCTAGTCCTACGTTGGAGTCTCAATGCTGCATTGACCTTCAATTCTGCTTCCTGCTGGGATTCTACGGAATTCAAATCTATTCCTTGCCCTACAGAATTCAAATCTATTCCTTGCCGTCAAAACTCCGTGTCTGCATCAGGGCTGCCATCTGGCCTCTGCCAAAGCTGTACTGACACAGATAAGTACCCCCACATGGCACTATACCAGCCAAGTGGAATGTTAGAACCACTCAATAGTCTGCTAGTTGTCTTTCTATTTCCCTCACTGGTTGTGCCTTACCTTCACTACTCTTTTGAAGTCACCTGTCCATCCCCATTCTCCACTGTCGTCCCCCTAGATCTGTTTTCCATGTTTTCCTGGGCATTTGGCTGTGCAGCTAGGTACTATATTTCCCAGCCTCCTTGTAGGTAATGGTGGCCCTGTGACTAAGCTCTCTGCAATAGGTGATGAGCAAAATAAATGTACATCCATCATTTTCCTAAAGATCTCACCCTAGACTTTCTCATGCATTTTCTTCCCATGGGCTGGGAATAGCCTTGGGAACTATATGTTGAGGATGGCAGTGTTGGCTTGCTGGCCTGGGTCTCCAGGTGATTTTGTGATGCAGAGCCTGCCTACTCTTCCTGAACCATCACATGAGAGAAAAATAAAGTGCTGTCTTATTTGAGCCACTAAATTCTGTGGTCTCTCTGTTATAGCAGCCTTTATAGGGTAGCTTTTACCCTAATAACCTACTCTCCTACTCATTTGTCTGTACCCTTGGTTACCTCCTCACCATTGTCAGAGGTTCAGATGCACCTCTATTTTCCAAGGTTCATTCCCATTCCCTCCCTAATGTGCTTCTCCATTTACCCCATGACTTTGCTTCCACAGGTCTCTCCTCTCTCTTCTAAATCTCTACACTTTCTCTTTCTATCAGCTATGTTCCCTCAAGTTGCACATACTATCCATCACATTGCTCAGACCTCATAGAAAACCTTCTATGACCTTCCTATCCCTTCTCTCCACAGCCTTCTCTCTCTCTCCATTGCTTCTTGACACAAAGAGTCTTACAAAGACAAAGAAGCAGCTGATGCTTACTGTTTCTATTTCTTTACTTCTTATTTCCTCCATAGCCCCCTGAAATCTGGCTTTCATGGTCCTCATTATGCTAGAACTGCTTTTGCTAGTTACCCATGGCCTCCATGGTTTTAAACCCAATGAGGGGTTTTCAACTCAGTTCCTGCTTGTCCTCTCAGCTATTGCTAATACTTAGGACCACACATCATTGGGGTGGCCCACCTCTCCAGCTTATATTCTGGTTCCTTCCTTGGCTCCAGTACCCACTTCTTAAACATGAGTCTTGTTCTCAAGAATTCTGTTCTTGTCCTTCTCCCTCTACATGCTTGATTTGGACAAGCCAGTGGTCCTCTTTTAATCTTGACTAGCAGGATGACATACCAAAGCATACTTTCATCCTAATCTTTCTCCTGAACTCTGACTTATGTGTCCAACTGCTGACTTGACATCTTGGTCATCCTATGGAGATCTCCCACTAAATCTGTCCAAAATTGAGTCTATTTCCCGATTTGAAATTGCCTCTTATTCCTCTACTTCTTTTCTCTGTTGGCTAGTGAAAACACCACTTTCCCAGTCACCTACCCTGGACTTAACAGTTATCGTGGATCTTCCTTCACCCTCCACAACTACTCAAAAATTAATTCTTGTTCCTTTGGCTTCACAGATATTTCCTGAACCTACACAGTCCTTTCCACTCTAACTCAGGCCTTTATTACCCTTCACTTAGCAATTGCAGCAGCATTCTATTGACCTTCCTGCCTTGAGGTTTGCTTGCCTCAACCCCCTTTCCATGTTGCTGCCAAAATTGTCCTTCTAGAGTATAATTTTTTACCATATCTTTAAACCCCCACCATGGCATGCAAGGTCCTCCCTGCACTCCTTTGCAAAGGCTACAGCTCATCTATCTCCACCCCCATCCTCTCTACTGCGGAAACTCAACTGTCTGTGCTCTTCTCTGTTTACAGCATCTGTTCTTCTGTATTCATTGGGTTACTATTACTTCTCCTCCAGACTCTGCATCATTCCCTCCAGTACCAGTTGGCCAAGTTCCCGTCCTCCCTACTTAGTGCTCCTAAAACTCCCTGTGTGTGCCACTATTGAGCACATCTCATAATGTGTGAAATACATGTTTTATTGATCTGCAGTGGACATTTGTATTTCTTTTTGAACCTAGCATCTGGACCCTCTACTGATATTTGGTGCATCCTTCAGTAAGCTGAAGTCCCACTGCAGAATCAGAAAATGCCAGATGCACATTCACTCAATCTTTCTTTCATTCAAGCAAGGGCTCCTGACTTGTTTTCTCCAGTCATATACCCCTCTCCAGGCTTGACCCAGAAATTTATGCCACAGAGAGGTGAGGACCCCATGCTGATGAGGGTGGCTGTAGCAGTGGCAGCCATTCCAGTGGCCAAACTGGGGTCCTGTGTTGGTGGTACCAGCAGTGCAAGCTGGGGCATGCTTTCAAGATTTGGTCCTATTCTCAGCCCCAGTCACCCCAGTCTGTAAGCCTTAAAAGCCAATATTCTTTTAATAAATCCCTTTTCTGCTTAACTTGGCCAGAACTGAGTTCTATTGACACCAAGAGCCTTGACTTATGTTTTTCCCTGTTGAGCCTGTGAGCTCCTCAACAGTAGGAGTATCTTCATTGCCTTTGTATCCACAGTCCTAGCAAGCAGTGGGCATTCAGTAATTGTTGTGTTTGTGCATAGACTGCCAACAATGTCTAGGCCCAACTCTGGGAGACATTATACACTTGAACACTTTCATCCTTTTGCTTCCAATGAGGCAGCACTCAGGGCAGATAATAATTATCTGTCTCTTGCATGCACCGATTCTCCCCTGCTCAGGGGAATGTCTATCTCTATTATCTCCATTCTCCTACCCCTGCTTCCTCCACAAGGGTGAAGACTTTTTCTCTGCATGATGCAAACTCTTTGGAAGTTAACAGGTGATTTCTTGCCTTGGCCATACCATCTTCCCCTTCCTCATTTTACCTGGGCCCTGGTTAATGTATCCCATGTAATATTTATGCTCTGCACGTACCTGAACTTCCCAAGCTGTGCCCTATTTATGCATTCATGAGCAAGTGCTCAAGATAATGTCATTTCATCAAATGGAGCTGAACCATGGCTCCACTTTATGAGGGATTACAGGCTGTTTTTTCTTTATTTGTAAATGTGCCAGCCTAAAAAATGCCATGTTTTGTCAGAGACAGCTGATTAAACACCTCTGAGTATCTGTCAGTGCAAACCGTGAGATCATTAATTTATGCTGTAAAAAGAATAGCTAGGGAAGTGTGATTTGGACTGGTGTTGTTCTATTCCTCGTTTGAAACAAATAACATTTACATCTTTGGAGAGAATGTTGTGAAAAATCACCCTAATGGATCAGTGTTTCCCAGAATGACATCAGTGGTGTCACTTTGGTGCTCATCTATTTAAAGCCTCAAAATGGATATTTTAGTCTTAACAGCAGGTGTCCTGATATGGAAAAGCTTCTAAATTTGCTTGGGCTTGGGGAGCATTTGGTCATTTCCCTGTCTCTCTCCCTTTCTTCCTCCCATCTCCCTCACTCTCTTAGCACCCACCATAGTCTTACCAATACTACATAGTTTTGAAATAATTTCTGCAACTTGTTAATGTCTTGGTCTGGATTTTGATCTCCAAATCAGGGAGTTGCATCTCCTGGTGGAGATTGCCTGCTGGGTTTGTTTTGAATTCTGGACTTTGTAGAAGTGTCAAATAATGACTTTTCAAACCAATAAAGAAACTAGAAGGAGAAAACATCCTTTCAGAAGCCATAGAGATTGCATTTACTAGGTTGCACAAAGGTTTTTTGAAGTGGAATGTGTTTACACCATTTTAATAATGAAAATACTTCATTTCTCTTTTATATATAGAATTCTCTTCTATATATAAAAGATTATCTTCTCTTTTAATATAGAATTCTGATTTTCACACAGCATTTGTAGTGGCAGCCTTTGAAATCTACTACTATTTCCCCAAACTCTTTCCAATAGATTCCACGTTATATTCTACTCTGCATAAATAGAAACAGGGACCCGTCAATTTGCACTGTTAAAACTATACAACGACTATTTCATTTGATGTTCACAATAACTCTATGAGTAAACAGGACCCTATTTTGTAGATGAGGAGACAGTCTCAGACATTTATAGAAGGATTGGCTTAAGACTGCATAGAATTTGTAGGTAGTTTGGTTTAATACACAAGCACCTCGCACGTCATGCCCAGAACTAAAGACACAAAAATGAATTAAATGCAACTTCTTCCTTCAAGTTCAAAGTCTAATGATCAGAATTTAACCCATCTTTTTTTATTTTTTGTAAATGCCCTTTATCAGATTAAGGAAGTTAATCTTCTTTTCCTAGATTGCTGAGATTTTTTAAAAAAGATTAATAATCACTTATTAAGAAAAAAGTGTGCAATTCACCAGTCTTGTCTCCCTTTGCTGTCTCAAAGCTCAAGTTGGGGCCAGCCACATCTAAAGAGTTTGTTTCCCTAAGCAACCTCCTCTCTTCTTTATTCTTTCTCCTTAAACATCTAACATCCTCATGCTTTCCAAGGCTGTCTCTCTCTCTCTTTTTTTTTCTCTCTCTCTTTTCTTAAAAGATTTATTTATTTATGATAGAGAGAGAGAGAGAGAGAGAGGCAGAGACACAGGAGGGAGAAGCAGGCTCCATACTGGGAGCCCGATGTGGGACTCGATCCTGGGACTCAATCCTGGGACTCCAGGATCGCGCCCTGGGTCAAAGGCAGGTGCTAAACCACTGAGCCACCAGGGATCCCTTCCAAGGCTGTCTCTTAATCAGAGCCCATACTCATCCCCTTAGCAAGGCACTCCTATGCAAGATACAACCTACAGAGTGATACAGGGCAGTCTGCAAACAAGAAATGTGTTTGGATGGGCATGGCCATATGGGGGGAAAAAAACAAAAGAACACCCCCCCCAAAAAAAAAACCCACCACAGCTACTGTCCATGGTTCTGAACAATCACCACTGGCGATGACATCGTGTCTTCTGGCTCTGAGTCCCCAGTGATCCTTGTCAAATGCCTTCACTGCTTGTAGGTTTTCTTTGTTGTTGTTGTTGTTGTTGTTGTTGTTGTTTTTATCTTGAGGAGGAGTTTGCCCTTTTTATAGTGTCACAACATAAATAGGATCTATGAGTCACGTGGCAGCCTGGGTTTGAATCCCCCACCCACCATTTGCTAGTGGGATCTTGGTGTGGGCTACCTGACCTCTTTGAACTTCAATTTCTCCACCTTTAGAGTGAAGATAAGAGTAATAAATAGCTTGTAGGTTTGAGTATGAAAAACTCAGCAAAGGCTTTCCAGAAGTAGTAACATGAACAGTTCTGAATGTAATAATTACTTATAGGAGTCATCAGGTTTTTAATAGGACATTTCTTTATTACCAGGAAATGGAGGAAATATATGTTCCTTCTCTCTCTGTAACACGGTTGGGTCAGGAAACCAGAAACCATACTAATTTTAACAGAGAAAATTGTGAATTTATTAAGTAGAGGATAAAAGAAAGATAAAGGTAAAAGGGAACACTGAGGTAGTAATAGCTGGAATAAGCTACTAACTCATGGGGCTGGAGCAACAAAGGGGAGAAGTTGGGATCTTCAGAGCCTCGAAGGTTGGAAGAAGGATACACCTCTCTGCCTCATAATGCTATTAATACATAATAAGAAGTTAATGACTGCCAATGGCTTGGTAAGCTATCAGTCCAGTTGATCAAGAAAGAAGGGCTTCATATGTGGCTCAGTATAATACGAAATGTATCTCAAAGACCATATTTTATATTAGAAAACTTAAAAATTATTCAAAACATGGAAAAAGGCAAAGAATGTTATATGTCCTTTTTTTTTTTTTTTAAAAAAAAGACTTTATTAGATAGAGAAAGAGCATAAGCAGAGGCAAAAGGAGAGGGAGAAGCAGACTCCCCACTGAGCAGGGAGCCCCACTTGGTGCTTGATCCCAGGACCCCAGGATCATAACCCAAGCCGAAGGCAGATAGCCAACTCACTGAGCCACCCATTGTGCCCCTGTTACATGTCCTTTAATATCATGTTGGGGCATTGTCTAGCAGCTATTCCTATGGATTATCTAACTCTAGGAAAATGTATCTTTGTTTCATTTACTATTTACTATTAATTAGAGTCTGTACTGTCCAAAGTTCTATCTTAGCTTGAGAAAGATTGATAAGCTGCAAATATTTTGTTCAGTAGAGATGCAAATTATTTCTGTATTTCTTATCCCTGTAGAAAAGATAGCCCCAAAGATTACAGATATATTCTCCCATAGAATATGTGACACTTTTACATCTAACATAGCAGTTTTATTTCAACATTCCTTTCCTGACAGACTAAATATGTGTTTCCAAATGTCTTGAATAAATATCTGTTTTGAATGCACTTTGAGCCAGCTTCACTATCCTGCAGATTCCCTCCTTAATGAATGTATTAGTCATAGTTCTCTAGAGAAACAGAACCAATAGGGGGGAGAGAGAGAAAAATAAAATTTATTAAAAGGAAATGGCTCATGTGACAATGGAGATTGAGGAGCCCTACAGTCTGTCATCTGCAAGCTGGAGATTCAATGAAGCTGATGGTGTATTTTGAAGGCCTGAAAACCAGGAGTCCTGAGGGCAGAAGATCCATGTGACATCTCAGACAGGCAGAAAAAGGGCAAATCTCTTCCTCTACCTTTCTGTTCTATTCGAGCCAATGGATTGAAAGAGGCCCACCCGTATTGGGGAGACCAGTCTGCTTTACTCGGTCTACTGATTCAAACGGTGATCTTTCCCAGAAACATTCTCACAGACACACCCAAAAATAATGTTTAACCAGATATTTGGGTATCCCGTGATCCAGTTGAGTCAATGCATAAAATTAACTATCACAATGGATTAAATAAATCTTGTACATATGTTCACTGTATACTTGTACAAGAATCATGCTTTTAAAAATTACATTTTGCCAAGAACTGAAATGAGAGAGGACAATGTATTTGGCCAAACTTACACAGTTAGAAAACAGTGGAGTCAGGATTCCCACTCAAGTCTGACTGACACCAACATCTACATCGTTATCCCTTGGAGCCTCTAATCCAAAAAAACTATCTGTTTAATAGAGAAATTGTACAAGGAATTGCTGCCAAGCTCTTGCCTGAAGTTTGACAGAATTGGGAGTCAGCTGGAGTGATAAGCCAGTCTACAATGTTCAGGGTAGATCTGCAGACTGAGATAGGTCAGAAAAGGTCAAATGTTGATACAGAGCAGGGAAGATCATGAAAATGGTAATGAGAGCCTGAGAAAGATGGCAGCAGTGTTGACCCGGGCATAAATTTTAAGACAAACACCCGGGCTGCAGCTGTGTGAGGCCTGGACTGATAGCCAGCAACCAGTGCTAAGTCCAGGTAGACAGCCCACCTTCCTCAGCCCCCACCCAGGAGCTCGCAGGCAGGCAGGAATGCAGGGCAGCTCAGCCAGGCTCTCTGATAAGTTCTTAAGGCACTTTATGCAGAATCAAGAGGATACTATTTGGGAATTCAAAAATAAATAAATAAAACCCAGCAAAAACCATGCAGTAGTCTTAAACAAACTTACACATTAAAAAAAAAAATTTAGTGCCCAGAATTTAGCCTTCAGTCAACTTTAGAAATGTATGAAGACCTCCTGGGTGCAAAGCACTGGGGGGAAGAATGAAAAAATAAAAATAAATAAAAAGACTCTTGAAAGTAGTCTTAGAAACCACCATCTCCAAGAGGTCAATCTTTGCTCTCACTTGTCAGTCAACAATTTTATTGAGCTCCTTTTGTGTACTAGATGCTGTTGCAGCCCTGGAAATACTGTAGAGGATAGGAGTTGTGAAATCCTTGTTCTCATGGGGGCTTATAAACTAGTGCAGTGACATAATAAAAGATATTAATATATTATCAATACATAATATATTGTATTAATATATAGAATATATAGTACACATAATATAGGTAATGTATAATATATATATAATTTATAACATGTTAATTGTGGTTAATATATAATTAATATAAGACATAGTCTCCAGAGTGCTTAGTGCTATGGATAAAATAGAGCATTTAACATAGGGGATAGGGTTGTGGCAGGTTTAAGGAGCTATGTTGGAGCCAGGAAAGGCCTCTCTAAAGAACATAATTAAGTGAAGGAGCAGTTTGCTCCTGTTTCAAACAGTTTGCTCCTGTTTGAAAATATTAAGGGAAGGATATACCTGGCAGAGGGAACAGTGATTTCAAAGGCTTTGACAAGGAAGTGCATTTGGTGGTTGAAGAAGAGCAAGAGACTGGCTGGGATGTATTCACCAAGGGAGGGTGGCAGTAGGAGATGTAGGGCATGATGTTAGCAAGGTAGGCCGGGGCAAGATCATGTGTAGCCTTGATGGCACAAGCAACAGTTTATTTCAGCTGTGTCATCCTGGTCCATTTGTTCTTCCTCTATGCAAAGGAGGATGCCATGGCCCATCATTTATTAAGCAAATTCTACACACCAGCTCTGTATGTGAGTCCTGCCTTGGCTTATGCGGAAGATCTACAAAGATGAGGAAAGAATGGTACTTCATGGAACTCATCGTCTAGGAGGCTCCCTTAGTGGCCAAGAGAGGCAAAAGGTCAGTAGAGAACCAGAGCTCTGGAGCCTCTGCTAATGGAGCCACCATTCACTTATTACTATCAGAAACCCCATTTCAAGTCGTTCACCAAGTTCTGCTGATTGTCCATTTTAACAGGCTCCCTGTATGTCCCAGCCTGTTCCCCTCCATTAGCAACGCCTTAGTTAAACAGTATTACCATTTCAGCCCTAGACCATTACGATGGCCTTCCAACCACTCTCCTTACCCCTGGGCTCCCCCCACCTCCAATCCAGCTTCCATAGTGGGGCCTGGCTAATCTTTCTAAAATACAAATCCAGTTATGTCTTCTATACTTGGGGGGGAAAAAAAACAATTAGTGACTTCAAGTCACCCATATCACCCAAGTTTGCTAAACCCCAGATTCCTTCAAGTTTCTCAACTCTTGACCTCAGATTTTCTTTCTCATCTCCCAGACTCTTATTCTGAAGTCACACTGGACTCTCATCATTTCCAATGCACTATGCTCTTGCACATGCCCCCTCTTCCTAAAATGCTCACCCTGGTGGCTAGCTGGTTGAACTCCTTCATCCTTTAGGACCCAATGACAAATGGCCTTTCTTCCTTGAGACCTCTTGTTTTCCCTCCAGGGAAATTGATCTCCAGTTAGTCAATCTCTAGAATCTTGTCCATAGTGCATACTTCTATTTTAACAATATTACGTTGTATAGTCTCCATGTATTTTCCTCTGACTCTTCTAGTACATGGCAAATCTTTGAATAGGAACAAACATCCTATCTGTTTTCACCCATCTAGCATGGAGTAGATGTTGTTTGTTTAATAAATAAGTTTGGTGCTTTCCAAACTGCTTTTTAGGATGTCAATAGAGATGTTAATAAAAATTTTCCATGTAGATAAGTTTGGCAAACAATGGCTTAAACATAGTTATATTGGGGCTAATATATATGTAGTATGATCCCATTTGTATTTTTTTAAAAAATAGATATACGTTTATTTGTAGAAAATTTCCTGACAAGGTAAGTGGGAAACTGTTAACAGTGTCATCTCTAGGGAGTGAAGATGGAGAATTAAAGGACAAGGAGAAGAAGATTTTCATTTTTCTCTTATATCATCTTATACTTTTTGATTCTTTAAAAAAATCAGTACATGCAATACAAGTAATTGATTTTTTAAAGACTTTATTTATTTGTGAGAGAGGGAGTGGGAGAGAGCACAAAGTGGGGGCCAAGGGAGAGGGAGAAGCAGATTTCCCACTGAGCAAAGAGCCTGATGAGGGGCTCGATCCCAGGACCCTGGGATCATGACCTGAGCCAAAGGCAGACACTTGACCAGCTGAGCCACCCAGGCACCCCCTTTTATGTGATTGATTTTAGAAACAGTGAAATACATGGCCATATTTTTAAAAATAACACTAGCAACCCTATGCTAAAAATGTGGAAAATAGTAATTTGATGTATAGGCTCTCCTGCTTGTACCATCACCCTCCTCCATCCCAGGATCCTCTTGGGAAGCACAACCTCCCCAGGCCTCTTGGGACACTGGTCTCCTCAGGTGAAGAGGCCTCCAGGAGGAGCTATCTCTGAGTCATTCCTCAAACAAAGAGCTCTGAGGAAAGGTTCAATTTAAGGCAGGAGAGGATGAGGCCTGCATACAAAGAGGAAGAGACAGAGTGATAGAAATTTGGAACATGACTTGAACTCCTGGATCCCATTGTGCCTGAAGCCAATTTCACCTAGGAATTCACTTTTGTAAATTTCACCTAGGAATTTACATTTGTAAAGAAGCCTAAAGAGTTGTGATGGAATACAGCCCTGCCTTGGGAAATTAGTGACACAATGTCTCCTAGTAACCTGTTGGATCCTTGTTTTTTCTCTACAAGGTGTGAGCTGGAAAATGGATTTACAGGCTCTTTCCACCTCAGTTTTGTGATGCTATGTCCTTGTTTGATTCCTAGGTCCATTTTCTTTGCCTAACCAGATGCTGCTTCTCCTTCAGTAGATGGGAGTATCCCCAGGGACTTATACCTTCATGGTTTCTGACCCCAGAAGTCAGAGGCAGCTGATGTGGCTGAGTGTGCTCAAGGATAGGTAGGGACTGAAATGGATGCTCAGGCCGACTCTGGGATGCTAGGGCCCAACATCAAAATACCAGTCACTTTAGGGAGGCTGTCCCTCTTCTCCCTATTGCTTCAAGAGACATTTTCAACAAAAGCAAACCAGCAAGTGCACGTACTTGGGAAGTGAGCCTGAGGGGCTAGAAGACCCCTAGGTCTGGGGCTCACCTAGGTTGGGGCCTTAGAATGTAATACTGTTCCCCATATCATGGAAACCGTTTGGTTCCAGGCCTCCTGTGATGCCTGGGTCCTGGAGGACTAACAGAAGACTGTAGTTGGACTGGATAGGTGACTGGGGCAGGTGGGGAAGATGAGAGTCATCAGGAATGACCACAATGGAAAGAGAGTCCTTGCGGAGGAGCAGAGCCCAGCATCAGGAAAAGGGGAAGGAACTGATACCCTGGTTCAGCTCTTCTGCTCAGGTTCTGTTCTCAGCATCTATTCTAGTTGCTTTCCTTCTGTTTTCTTATTTAATCCACATAAAATATTTTATGTCCCCATTACACAGATGAAGGAACCAAGGCTCAGGAGGGTAAAACTCTTTGGTCACATATCTTGTAAGTGACAAAGCCGTGACCCACACCAGGCTGGTATGACTGCAAAGCCTCTTAGGAGTGTGGCCCCAGCCACAGAATTAGGATGTGGTCCTTGGAAAGCCTTGGGGTTATAGGGGAGGAGAGGCAGACATGACTTCAATCTGGAAGGATTGGGTGCATATGGAACCAAAGTTTGAAGAAACACAAGGAAAGTGCAATGGCCAGAGCTGGAGCCTTGGGCTTTGCTGCCCCATCAGTGAGGCTGGCCACAGCCCCCCACTTCTCTTGATGGAGCAAGGGCTTTTGCTCTGGACACTCAATGGTGCACACACCACTGGGGCCCTTGCTTCCTAGAGTTCTCAGTCTAGTGGGGTTAAAAGATACCACACAAAAATCACTGGAGGAATCCCTACAAACTGCAGTGAGCGATGGCTGTGTGGGAGGGGTGTCTGATTGGGCAGTAGGGGCAAGAGTCAGGGTCAGAAAAGATTTCCTCAACTGTGTTAATGTCCTGTTGCTGCTATAACAAATCAACACCAATTTAGTGACATAAAACAACACAAATTTATTCTCTTACAGTTCTGGAAGTCAGAGGTCCCAAATGGGCCTCACCGGGTTAAAATCAAGATGCCAGCATGAGTGTGTTCCTTCTAGAAGCCCTAGGGGAGGATCTGCTGTGTCTTTCCAGCTTCTAGAGGCCATCTCTACTCCTTGGCTCATGACCGCCTTCCATCTTCAAAGCCAGCAGTTACATTGCTCTGACCTGTGCTTCTTCCATGGTCACATCTTCCCTGTCTCTGACTCTCCTAGCTGCGTTTTAAAAGGACCTTTGTGATTACCTTGGGCCTACCCAGATAATCCAGGATAATTTCCCCATCAAAAGGTCTTTATCTCAGTCAGATCTGCAAAGTCCTTTTTGTTATGGAAGGTGACATAGACATGAGTTCAGGAGATTAGGACATGGACATCTGCGGGGGGAGGGGAGGGGGGGCGGTGAAAGGGCATTATTCTGCTTACCACATTGAGGAATTGACCTCTGACCTATAAATGGAAGAAGAGGGAATTAATTGAGTGAAGTGAGTAAAGGAGAGTAAGAGAGCATTCCCCAAGAGGACATAGTGTGAGCAAGGGTCCTAAGGCAGGAAGGAGGGTGATGAGCTGAAGATTTTTTTTAAAAGCTGGTGTGGCTAGAGTACAGAAGGCAGGAGAGGGAGGGGAGACAGCAAGCTGGAGAGCAGGGAAAGACAGGGCTTCCGCAGCCATGGAGATGACTTTGGCTTTGGTCTTTCCTAGGTGAAGAATAGGAGGACAATTGGATGTGTCATTTGAAGATCCCACTCCAGCTTCCTATGGAGAATGGGTTTGAAGGACCCAGAGTGGACACAGGGGATCCTTTAGATAAGTGGGGGGCCATCCCACTTTGGCCATCACTTAAAGAGTCCTAGCCCTTCCAGGTGACACATGTGGACTATGCACACCTTGCTTGGAAGCTCTGATGTTAATTTTAACATGGAAAATTGCAAACAAATCCACAAGTAGTTTACTAAAGGCCCATATACCCTTCTCCTGGCTATACTAACTAGTCATTTCATGGTAAATCTTATAGTGTCTATATTCCCCTATCCCAGGATTATTTTGAAGCAAATCTCAAGTAGCATATCATTTAATTCAAACTTATTTCAGCTTGTATCTATATCTGTATAAGGAATCCTAATAATTAATAATAATAATAATAATAATAATAAATAATAATTGGCTTGGGAGCCAGTATTGGCTCAGTACATATCTATGGAAGGAAGGAAGGAATAATTATGCATTTTGACAACCTCATAGGAAGCTTATTCCTTTGTCATATATTTGCCCAGGATTCCAGAGCACCTTATACATCAAAATCCACATCCTCTCAGGGCAGAGGATTTCTCTTCTTGTGTATGACAAGCTTTGTCCAGTTCTCCCAGAGCCTTCCCTCACCAGTCCCTAAGCATCCTTGCTGCAGGTTACAGCAGCTCCAGGGCATATACATGCTATTTTTCAGATGGGACAATTAAAGGCCCTGCTCCAGATCAGCCCACAGGATGGCAAAAGCCTCAGCATGGTGCCCCGCCAGCCACTCTTTTGGCACTGGAGAAGAAGAAGGCCTTTTCAAACTGACAAAAAAAAGTTCATGCAACCCACGTGCTGACATGCTCATTTCCAGGACACCTGCAGTTAGGCTTCCTGCTCTCCAAATTACCCTGTATTGCTGGGTGGGAGGTAGAGAGGCCTCTAATTACATCTTTCTTGCAGTCTTTTGGTTCCGTGACTATTTCAAGGAGGAATGGAACCATGTTGACAACTTCCTCTCAAACGAGGACCCTCCTCAGAAGCCCCCTCTCCGCTCCTCTCTCCATGAAAGCCTTCATTGTCTGGTGACGTTCTCTTCTGGTTATCAACTGCTATGTAGCAAAATCACCAAATGGCTTACATAGCAATTATTTAATCATTTTGTTATTTTTGCGATTTACGGGGGGAAATCTGAGTGGGCCTCAGCTGGGCAGTGCTGCTCCACTGGTATTGAGAGTCCCAGAAGTCTTTGCTCACATGTCTAGGGGCCTGGTGGGTAAGCTGGATCCCTGTCTTCCCATGTAGTCTTAGAACCTCTCCCATGCCTCTCTAGTAGAAGTCAGACATCTTACATCATGGCACAGGGCTCCAAAAGTACTTGTTCCCAGAGACAGGATGTTGGAGATGTCATCCCTAAAGGCCTTGAAGCTGCTACAAAAACACTTATTTTGCTTATCCTGTTGGTAAAGGGAAAAGGACACAGACCCGCCTCTCAATGGAAGGAATGTGAAAGAATGTGTGGCAACCTTTAATTCTTGTCTTAGTCTGTTTGAGCTTCTATAACGGAATAGCATGGACTGGATGGTGTACAATCAATAGAAATTTATTCCTTATAGATCTGGACCCTGGGAAGTCTAAGATCAAGGCACCAGCAGATTTTGATGTCAGGTGAGAGCCTGCTTCATAGTTCATAGATGGCTGTCTTTTTGTTGTGTCCTCCCCTGGGGGAAGTGGCAAGGGCACTCTCTTTCCAAGGGCATTAGTATCATTCATGGGGGCTTCACTCACTTTCCCTCCATAAAGTCCCAACTTCTGAATACCATCACCTTGGAGGTTTCCATAAATGAATTTTGGGGAGACACAATCAGCTGATAACAGTCCTCCATAGATAAGGAGAAGTGAGCATAGATCCTTTGTGATCCCAAGAAAATGCAGTGGTCCAGCTTGCAAGAGCTGTCCCAGGACAGCTTCAAATGGAAACACAGTTTTCAGCATTCTGAGACCAAACTGCCATCCTGTTACAAGGAAGTCCCTTATCAGCCAATGTATCCACTCCTTGGAAGGTAAGAGCATCAGTTTCTATAGGCAGAGGGACAGTGGCTCCTGTGTTAAAGTAATAAATTATGGATGCTCCAGAAACTAAAAGCAGTGACTTTGCTGGTTTCTAAGAAGGGCAAATCTGGTGAATCAAGTTGATTTAAGTCACTAACCTGGGCTAACTCTGTTCACAGTGCTTCTGTCCTTGTAGAATTGACTGAGATGCCATTTCTCTTTCCTTGCCCTGGGCTCTGTGGCTAAAGAATCCAGTGACCCCAGTGGGGGTCTTGTGAGCAGGGAGTCTGGGTTGGAATTTTGGCCTTCTATTATGGGCTTCTACATAACAACTCACCATTAGTAAAATGGGAAGAGAAATACTCCTTTAAAGTATGAGAATTGAAAGCCAAACATAAAGCACTTGATGTAGTTTCTGGAACATGTAATAGGTTCATAAATATAATTTAGTTCTCTTGTTTCTCTCACTTTGCCTTATTTCTTTTTCCTTTTTTATTTCCCTCTCCCTTTTTGTTCTCTCTCACTCTTTTCCATTAGAGACAATAAACTCCTCCCTTCCATAAACTCTGATCCAGGATAACTGGCATTCACTCCTCCCTAAATATTCTTTCAGCTTTTTCATCTCCACACATGTCCTCACATCATCCCCTTCTCCTAGTGTGCCTTCCCCTTTTCCCACTGACCTAAAACTTCAGGAGCCTTTCTACTGTCCATACTCTTTCCTCTGTGAAATGTTTCCTGCTCATCTCAAATAGAAATCATCTCTTCCTCCTGTGAATTCCCATAGTTTTGGCCCATTTGCTAATTGGTGTCAGGAAAAGAGCTCATGGTCCATGAATAAAGAAGCATGGATCCTATTCCGAACTCTGCCACTACATAGCTATGTGACCTCAGTCAAGTCATTTACCCTGCATAAGTTTTATACTTTTATACCCCCCATCTAAAAAATAAGGCAGTGAAACTAGATAATTCTTTAATTTAGGGTACTTTTTGCTACAAATGACAAAAAAAACTGCTCTGATGATCTTAGACCAAAAAAGGAGTTTGTTGCATTGTATAATTGAAAAGTCCAGGGTTAGAATCAAGGTCAGCTGGATCCAGGAGTTCAGATGATCATCACTAATAATTGACAGTAAAATAACTACCTCTTTTCCTAGTAATGTCAGCAGAACTTTCCATGCTGACTCTCATTAGGCTGCACTGAAGCATGAGCTCATCCATGAAGCAGTCACAGTGGCCGAAAGAATAAATATTCTGATTTGTCTAGATTTTATCACATGCCCACCCTTGGAGCTGGGGATCTGGCCAGCCCCACTAAAATGCCCTGATGGAAAGTCGAGGGATAGTTCTCTAAAGAAAAGTTGGTGCTGCTTTCAGAGGAAAGGGGAATGCATTCTGAGAATGCAAATTACTGGCTCCTAGTACAGTCCACCCCTTAGCTGATAATCTCCCTTACAACAGTCTTCCTATAAACCCAGCTTCAGAGTGCCCACCAAACATAACGCAGCTGCTCTGTGTGCAACACTAAACACAGTCATCTCATTCTCTAAAAAGACATAGCCCAAAGTTTTGTCTGGTTACTGTATCTATATCCATGTAATTCTAGACTTTCTTTCCTTTTAAAGGTTTTATTTTTAAGTGATCTCTACACTTGGTGTGGGGCTTAAACTCACAACCTCGGGATCAAAAGTCACATGCTCTTCCAACAGAGCCAACCAGGTGCCCCTCCAGGCTTCTGGGATGATGCATGTTCTCCATCAGATTGAGTGTGGCTCTTCAAGTTCTATAGCTTTGAATAAATGACATTTTTTCCCACCCACCCAATAACACTAGTGAAGAAAAAACAGGGTAACTGCTTTTAAAACATTCATTTGAAAAGGGGAAACAGAAAACAGTGGTTATCAGTCCCTGGGCTATACCAGATCCTGTTGGAGGGGAATAGGAAAGCTCCCTGCAATGGCAGTGGAATGAGTGCCTTGATTAGTCAATCCAGCTGCCCTGGGTTTTGTTTTCCTTGATGCTTTCCATTAACATAGGGGAGATGGACTTTGGGGTGAATTGCCCTTCTGGGAATGCAGTGCTTTAGCAACTGGCTTCCTGTTAGCATAAGTTCAAGTGTATCAGAAAATGCAGTCCTCTGCAAGGAACAGAATGCCTGGCTAACAGTGGCTTAAACAAGCGTGAATTTATTTTTCTCATATAATAATATATCCAGAGGCAAGCAGTCACCAGCATGAAATTAAATCAAGGGCCAATGAACTGTGATTTTATTGGCTTTTTCCAATAGATGGAATGCTGCAGCTCACATCTGCATTCAAAGGAAGAAGAACGTGAAGGAGCTGCTCTAGTGTACCTGCCCCCTTCTCTCACAAAAGACAAAAGCCTTCCCAGGAGCCCTTCTCAAGCTTCTGCTTAGATCTCACTGGTCAGAATTGTGTCTCACAGTCACCGCTAGCTGGAAGGGAAGTGGAATTCTAGAATTCCACCTAGAATTCTAGGTGGAAGCTAGAATTTTGCCCTTTGTTCCCCAAACAGAGGTGAGATTTATTAGCAAGGAAGGCCTGAAAATTGCCTTAGGAATGGAGAGTGAGGGTGTGGGGGTGGGTGGTTGTTTGATTTTTCCAGTAGAAAATTAGGGACCGATTACTAGAAAAGACAGGGAGGTGTGCCAAAGTAGGAAAACACAGACTGCCATTGCAATCCCAGATAGACTGTTCCTAACTCTAAAAATCCTTGGTCCAAAGGGCATAAATTAAAAAAAAAAATGTTTCTGGGTTTAAATAAAAGAATAATAATATTGCAGAGGAGTTTTGGAAAGTTAAGTCAATGGCAACTTATTTTTAAAATAACACCTTCCTGAGATAACAGACAATGACAACTTCTGATTTTATCAGAAATTTCAGGAAGGATGAAGGAGGCTTTAAGCATGCTGACATGTGCCTTGTCATCTGTAGCATAAGGTGATGTTTCTCATGCGGATGTCAAGGAACCAGGGCTGCCAGCCACCCACCTTTCCCCTGTCCCCGTATCTCTTCCCCCAGCAATGGAATGTGCTAGGATTCACTTTCTGATTTACATAACCACTGAGGCTAGATTGCCCAGAGCTTCTGATGCCCCCTACCCCACCCTGCAGTTAATATCTATGGGTTCAGGGCTAAGAAGGATTAAGAGAGATTTTTAGATGAGTTTCATTATTTCCAGGCCGGATTAGTTGGCTCACCCAATGTGAGCCTAAAGGCCCACTTAGAGCACTGCCCCCTCCCCAGCCAGGGGCTCCTGGTGGTCATCCTGTGGGTGCTTCTGGCAGGGTGGGGTCCCCAGCAGCACAAAGTGGGTTGCAATTCTGGGACACAGGAGCATTTGAGAGAGTGGAAAGAAGATACTGCTGTTCTGGGCACGCCCCAAGGGAATGAAGCTAATAGACTAGACATCTTCATTGGAAACCAAGTTAATTTTTGAAGCAAAGGCTAAAATAGGCTTCCCTCTTCTCCTCTCTCATTACCCATCCCCCCTCCCCCCACCTAACCTGAAATAAGAATAGAAGTGATTAGGAGCAGGTCTGCTCTGCAGAACAGTAGAAACCTGTTTCACAACGATGACCAATTCTGTACAAGAGCACAAGGCCAGGTCTTTGACTGTTGGCTCTACTATAAAAAGAATGCATCAAGCAAAAGTGTCTCTCAGGTAGTTTCCAGATCCTGTGGCCCTTTAAATTTATCACCCCACAGGGAGGGAGTAGAAATCCTTTTTAGGATTCATACTCAGGATTTTAATCTGTTTTCTATTTTTAACCTTTAGAAGAGGAGACGAAACCCTGTAAACTAAAAGAAGCCATTATCTTTGCTAAAGTAATTTCAGAGAGCAAGAGTCCAATTTAGCTTTCTAGGTTGGGGTTTTGGTGTTGTTTTTGCGTGTGTGTGTGTGTGTGTGTGTGTGTGTGTGTGTTTTAAATCCCTTGCAAACTAGAACAGGTGCTAGAAGAGCTGCAAATCTGGGGAAGTGGGTCCTGTGGGTGCCAGGAAAGAGGGCTGGATATGTCAGCGGGGCTCCCCCAAATCATACGTCACTTCTGCCCCTGACTACTCCAGCCTGGGCTACCACATTTGTCCAGTCCTCTTCCATCCATTCTCTACAGTTCTTCATGTGCTCTTCTTCTACATGAAGTTCTCCTGCTGCCATTTGTCTGCTTAAAAACCACACTGTCTTCAGGACTACAAACTCCAGAGCGAGGGCACAAGGCCTTCCAGCCATCTCCTGGCTCCAACCTGCCTTTCCACGTCATCTCTGTTCTTTGCAGCCAGTGGCCTTTGCCGAGCACAACACCTGCTATGCATTCAATTACATTTGTCCAGCAGATGCTAACCCATCATCCCAGTCCCCATCTCCTGTATTTGGCCTACATTTGCGCTTCTCAAGGCTTTGTACATTCAAGCCCTTCCCTTTGCCGGGAATAGCCTTTCCCATCCCATCTGCCTGGGAAACAGGTACTTATTCCTAAGCCTCCGACTCAAATGTCAGCTCTTTTCCATAGCCTCCCTTGACACTCCCTTCAGCCACCCACACACCCCAAGGCAGACTTATTTTGGGTTACCCTCCTCTTTTATGCATTCCACTGCCATTGCAGTTCCCACATTGCCTATTTATACAGTCTGATATGCTATAAAAAGATAATTGGGTTCCTAAGAAAATTGACTTTATCAAAATTGAATTAAAAACCAATTGATTTGGTGAGAGATAAAAGGGGTTGCAGTTAGTGTGTTCAAGGCTTACAATAACAAAGTTAGCTCGTCTGTAGGATTTTCTGTAATAAAGGTGCTTTATAGCAATCACGGCATTTAATTGCAAGCTAAAATATCAAATTGCTGATCAGGAAAGACAAAAATGAACCAAACATCTCATTTGACTCATAAGCCACACACCTAAGAGCCCTTCAAACCTCAGTCATCTTGGCCTTGACCTTGCAACTTTGCTGGCATCGCAATCCGTAACACAGAAAACAAAAGAAATGACATGAACTGACAAAAGAGGAAGCACACACACTGCTGTGTGTCCTCATGCTTTGTTCCTATTACCTGTCATCCTGCTTATCAAGGACTGATCCCCAAGGACAAGCCTGTTGTTACCAATGGCAATCAGGGTAATGTAAATTGTGTTTCTTAATTCACTGACCTTATGGTCAATATCTAATTCAATTATGAAAACTCCCTCTGTAGGGAAAGACCTATTACCTTCCTTCTACATGGGAGGACACCGAAAGCACAGATGATGCCCTACTCTGTCATCCCAGCATCACTGAACTGATGACAGCTGTCCTCCATTGTCCAGATAATTAGCTTTAGTCTCAATTTTGTCTAGAGCTTGCTTAGTGCCTTGGCTATTTTAGCATGACCTGGATATGTTCCCAACCCTCACCTCAAGCTTCTGTAGGCTGATGACAGGATTTTATTGTCATGAATAAAGATTGACCTTAATATAGCCCATTCATAATACAATGTTAACATTTATTGAAAGCTATGCTATACCTTTTATATGAATTATCTCATCTGTCCCAACAACCTGGAACATTAAGTAATATTACTGGCCAACTGTACAGAGAGAGTAAACTGAGACTTAGATAGGTCAATTAGTTGTCCCACAGACAAATAAGTGGAAGATAATGACATTAAATTAACCACTCCAAAATAAAAAAATTCATTTGAAGTAGATATCTCTCAACCTTTAGTTGTTTTATAACTCTCCACTTCAAATGGAAAGTCAATGGATTGATTTACACATTTACATATTTTGCAATTAGTTTATCTCACATGATTTAACTGCATAATAGTGGATATTCAATGGATACTTTGTTTTTATGGCCAAGTTGACACTAATTTGACCATTCTTTTTTTTCTTTTTTAAAGGTTTTATTTATTTTAGAGAGAGATTGAGCACGAGCTGGGGCAAAGGGGCAGAGGGAGAGGGAGAAGCAGGCTCCCCCCTGAGCAGAGAGCCCTGATGCAAGGCTCCATCCCAGGACCTTGAGATCATGACCTGAGCCAGAGGCAGTCACTTAACCAACTGGGCCACCCGGGTGCCCCTGAACACCCTTAAATTAAAATGACCATAGCTGTTTTCTCTAGCAGAAAACTGAGACCCTCAATCATTTATTTGTCCAGTGTAGTGTAGGACCAGATATGTTTTCTAAGGGAAATCTTGGTCATACCCAGGGGCACGTACTTACAGTGAGGTACGAGGAGGTGGCATGGCTGTATCTTTACAGAAGGGTATAGACTCTTCCGAGGGTTGGCATATGTCTCAGCCTTAATCTATTCCATAGTACACATTCCCCAGTGCTCATCAGACATATCCTTGTACCTTGCTACCTGATTCTTATCAAAAACCCCATTTGTACAAATAATGTTTGTGATGATGTCTTTTTTTTTTTTTTTTTTATGATAGAGAGAGAGAGAGAGAGAGAGAGGCAGAGACACAGGCAGAGGGAGAAGCAGGCTCCATGCACCGGGAGCCTGATGTGGGATTCGATCCCGGGTCTCCAGGATCGCGCCCTGGGCCAAAGGCAGGCGCCAAACCGCTGCGCCACCCAGGGATCCCTGTGATGATGTCTTGAAGAAGTACTGTGCCTATAGTCTTTTAAATCATGGATATCTTAAATCTGTTTGGAATAAGACATTACATATATACTTAATTAATTATGGTGATTTAGGATAAGCCATTTAACTTCCTTGCACCTTATCAGTACCAGGAGGTAGTTGGTTTGGGTGACTTCAAAATGATTTCCAGTACTAACATTTCATCACATAGTCTCAATTCTGGCCATACTTGTGCTCATGAGAGTCTCATCACAAGTTGTCAAATGCATTGGAAGATCCATGCATTATTTCTGTTTGCTCTAGGAGTACCTTAGAATTTGTGGCTTCCTAGGGTCAGTAATGAGCGTGTAATGGCAGCCTTCCTGGTTGCCATCCTCCCCTCTCCTATCACAGTCAATTTCCCTTTGGAGATTCATGTGATTCCAAGGAAGCTGACTCTTCTCCAGATAAGTGGAGAAGGTATTGCCACACACCATGTAAGAGGGGCTATCAGGCCAGCGTGATGTCAATGGGAATGGACTCAAGAAGCAATTTTGATGGATTGTAAATGGGAAGTGAGAGAGAGATGAATAAAGGACTCTGAGCTTTTCTGGCTTGAGCAACCTGGTAGATGGAACTATTTGCTGAGAAAGAAGAGTAAGGAGGAACAGGCTGGCAGTAGGCACAATTACCCATATGCATTGATATTGCCCTTATGCATTTGTGCCCACTCCCCAGCCCACCCTTAACTGAAAACTGCCTGAGGGGAGCAAGCATGCCCTGCTTCTCTTTGAACCCCCCACAATACCGAGCACCAGGCTGTCAGCAGAGACTTACTGACTGACCCTTCTCAAGTCAAGATCTTGGCATCAAAGAGTGGGTAAGGAGTGCGTAGTAGAGACTGAGCTGGCTTTAGCCCCAAAGGGGAATTTATTGGCTCATGATCTAAAAACCCAGGAAGAATAGGGGTGAAACTGGCCCTAAGAGACAGCAAAGGCCAATGCTTGAGCAATCCTGGGGCCTCCTTCACCTCCAGTTTCTACTTTTCTTTGGGTGTTAGCCCCATTCACTATCATTCATGCTTTTTACATCCTTCCTAATGTAATACTTTCACAAGTCATCTTGTTCATATACTTGTTTATGGTTTTCCTCCATGCCCTATCGTGTAAGCCCCATAAAGAAAGGAATTACATCGGTCTTGTTTATTACCACTTCCCCAGCACCCCAAATAATGCCTCTCTTTGAGTAAAGGCTTTGTAAAAATTTTATGAATGAATAGATGGCTTTTTCACGCAAAAGGCAAGGACTCTGTCTCAATTTGCCCACCTCTGAGTCTAATCACTGTGTCCAGGGGGTTGAGGTACTATGATTATCACATCTTGAGTCATGCCCCTGTGTCTAGGGGTGGGAGGAGATACAGAACCAAAAGTAAGACAAAAAAGCTATGGCAAAGAGAAGACCTTTGACCAAAATTAAGGGCAAATGGCACTAAGAAGTAGTCTCTTAGGCCTTACTGAATGTAAATTATCCTGAGCCCTGACCTCTCCTTGGATATGTGTGGGCATTGTCCCTTTCAATCTCCTGGGTTCTGAGTTACCATGATTTGGACATATTTATAAGACTCACACTCTGGGCAATCAATTTAAACCTCGAATGCAGTGATAATATTCTCCAAACCAAAATTCAAGTGCACGGTCTGATAAATGTGGGGACAACAGGATGCAACATTTAAATTAGGCTTGTTCCCAAAATGTCACAATGGTTGCTGGTTTCTCCTGTAGGTGTCCACTGCAGGTTAGCTGGGAAGTCATTAGCCATTTGAGCCTTGATTCTACAAATGACATTTACATGGGGGAAGTGCTGGCATTAGCTCATCCACATCACTTGCAGTATCCAGCAGTGAGTCCAATTTCCCTTAACCATTTGGAAAAGTGGCAAATTATAGGGAACAAATGTCCCTTCCAGCAGCAGGAGAGACACCTGCCTAATGAATCAGCAGTTATGCAGATGGTGAGATGGAGAAACCAAGCAAGAAAGGTCTGGAGTCGGCTTCTCCTGATAAGCAATCAGTGCCAGAGCACCTTCTCCCGTCTCAAATCCTGCTGGGCTGGACCACATGGCTTTCCACACAAATGTAGGTCATTTAAAATGCTGTCAGCAAGCTGGTGTTTCTTAACTGCCAAGACACTGGAAAACCTATAGTGACTAGGAGAAATTATTTCCAAGCTGGTGCTTCTCACTTAAAACAGAGAATCCAGAATTTTAAAGCTGCATTCTATAATCAGTCATGATTATCCTTCAGTGTTGCCCAGATAGCCACCAACTTTGTATGCATAAGTGTTGGGGGGGTGGAAATGGAGGAAGGGGGAAAAGGAAGGGAAGGAAAGAGTGCAAAGCCATATTTTTAAAGGCACTAATTGCAGTTTTTCAATTTACTCTTGAAGGTATTTAAAAGCATTACACTCACTTATAGGAAGAATCAAAATGTCATCATTTATGCCAAGATCTGGAGGCACATTTGGCTCTCAGTTTGGCTGAGAAAGAAAAGTATCTGTTCTACTGATTGAATTTACCATTTTGCAAAATTACCTCTGTTTAATTCATGAAATTTAATCATGATCATGCTGGGATTTATAGCTTCTCATTAATGCTTCCTTTGAAGATGAGTGGGAAGACCTAGGGTTGAGAGGAAAGAAAGATTCTTCCAAAGCACTATAAGACTTAATTTGGATTTTATTAAATCTCATTAGTTCACTAATATAAAATTTATAACACTTTGGACAGACAGTAGGCTGGTATTTATCTTGGTTTAATCTATGAAAAAGTGACTTTGCTCTGCAGGTGAATGATATCAATAAGTCTTAAGGGGATATTCTATATCCTTGATAGAATATTCATTAGACACTTTCTTTTACATACAAGTACTATGCTAATTTCAAAATGTTTCATATATTCATTAAAAAAGATGGATGTAGGCTACCTCTTGAAATACTTTCCTATTTATTACTACTGTTGTTTATTTATTTACACTCTTCCCTCTTCCAAAGTGTCTGAACCAGTCTGCAGCAGAGGGCACATCTATATAGATAAAATTAAATGTTTGTCTGATTACCACTTGCACAAAAATATTGAACTAGGTTTTCATTAAATTTGGAGAATATTTTTGGAGCGGTCTCTCTTCAAATGGAGTGAATCTGAAATTAATTTTTGAAAGAGTTCTGGGAAGTGCTATAAAAAAAAACCAGTGTAGCAGTTTCACTGGAAAACCCAAAATAAGAGTGACTTCAAAAAAATAAGTTCATTTGTGATTCATCTAAGACAAGCCTCTAGCTAGGTGGCCAGAGCTGATAGAATGACTTTCCAGGTGTCAGTACCCATCTTTTTGTTCTATCATCCTAGTGCTGGCTTCTATCCTTTGGGATACCTTATGGTCCAGGATAGCTACAGGTGTGCCAGGGATACTACTAAGTCAACAGGTAGGAAAGACAAAAAACTCCCTCTCTAATGGCTCAGCATCCTTTAAGCAGCCTTCCTGGAAATCTTACACAAAACTTACACTTAATGCTCACTGGCCAAAACTTAGTCATATGGCCACACCTCACTAAAAGAGAGCTTCTGTTAATAAGGAAGAACAGGAGAAGGGATGTGGGTAGAACCAACCAGTCCCTGCCATGAATAGATAGCCAGCCAACCATTTCAGGAGCTAAAATTGTGGTATAATTTTAGGAGGAGAACTAGAAAATTAAGAGCAAAGAAAATAAAACAATTCATGAAGTTATGATGATTAACAGCTTTAACATTGAATTTCTTGATAGCCATGGAAAAGAAAGCATTATTTTTACTGAAGAAGCAAATATATCAATTCTTTAGTAGAAGCAAAATGTACACTGGAATTGAATTCTGTTTCTCTCATTAGCACCATATATACACACAATGGCTACCTGTTTTGCATTTTCAAAATTACTTTCATTATTAAGTATTCTATCCCATTGTTCTCCATACATATACTCACCAATGCGTGTCCAATCTCTGTCTTAGAAAACAGGGTCACCATAGGTGTTGAAAACAGTGAAAGGCACAATTGAATGTTCTTGATGAGTTTTGCAGGGAGTGTGAAAAGTGGTTCTGTGGGAATCAGAGGAAGGGATGGACCAGAAGTGTCAGAGTGGTGTGATCCATGCCAGGCCTTTTGTTTTATAGGTCCCAGGGCCTCACTGATGCCAGGCATGATCAAATCCTGGAAGACTAACTCAGCCTAACTGAAATGCATGTGAAATGGAGACAAGAACCAACAGTAAGTAAAATAATTGTCACAAAGACTAAGCAGGCCTTTGCTGGCACCATCTGTGCCTTCTCTCCAGTTAAGATACTTGGCAAGCCAAATCTTCATCCAAAGCCACACTTTGGATCTGTCATGAGAAACCTCTATCAGGGGTCAGCAGATCTACATGGAAATCCAAAGGTTGCTTTGAAATATTTAATATTTAAATATTTAATGTCATCAAGACCGTCTGTTACCACATAGATAGGATAGGTTTGCCTAGAGATTGGAAATCATAGAAACCAAAAAAAAAAAAAAAAAAAGAAATCATAGAATCCTTTTGGCTGAGATCCTTCTCTCTTAAACACAATCTGAACATGAATGGCCAACCTCTGCCCCTTTGCTCTTCTTTTTTTAGGTTCTCATAGCATTCTTTAATGATAATCCTGCTTACTTGAGAAAGCTTTGTCTCTTTGGGGTGACCTTTCACTTCTTTGCCCTTCTTCATCAAGTTTCCCTCCCAGGTTAACTTTGATAGGGCAATCCAGAGTCTTGTGGGGGCACTGTAGTGAAATCCCCAAGTATGGTCTTCAGATGAGCTTCCATAAATGCCAAGAGCATATGAATCTAGTGGCTACCATTTCTTTTTTTTTTTTTTTTAATTTTATTTATTTATGATAGTCACATAGAGAGAGAGAGAGAGAGAGGCAGAGACATAGGCAGAGGGAGAAGCAGGCTCCATGCACCGGGAGCCTGACGTGGGATTCGATCCGGGGGTCTCCAGGATCGCGCCCTGGGCCAAAGGCAGGCGCCAAACCGCTGCGCCACCCAGGGATCCCTAGTGGCTACCATTTCTTGAGGGCCTGTTATATGGGGCACTGATATGGGCAGTTTCCCATTAAATCCATGTAATAAATCTGGTGGGAAGGATTATTTCATCTTACAGCTAAGGAAACTGAAATGTGCAAAGTGTATTTATTTGCTAGGGCTGCCATAACAAATTACCGCAAACTTAGTGGCTTGAAACAATAGAAATGCGTTCCCTCAGGGTTCTAGAGGCCATAAATAAAAAATTAAGGAGTTGGCAAGGCTATAATCCTTCCAAAAGCTCGAGGGGAGAATTCATTCCTTGCCTCATCCAGCTTCTAGAGTGGCTACTTCCATTCTCTGCCTCCATCTTTATGTCACTTTCTCCTCTGTGTGTCTTTTCTCCTTCTCTTCCAAGGACACTTGTCATTGGATTTAGAGTCCATCCAATGTGTGATCCCATGATCCATAACTGAACTTCATCTGCGAAGACCCATTTTTCAAATATAGTTACCCAGGTTCTTGGGATTAGGACATGGACATGTCTTTTTGGGGTACTAGCTTTCAGTCCAATATGGAGAGGTTGGGTTCTGATCCAGTACACTTAAAAGTAATTTGAGGGCTAGATGGAATAAATGTGGATGGAGATGTGAAGGATAGCATCTATTCTTTAGAGAATGAGTCTAGAGCCTATGCACCTTAAAAATAGGACATACTCAGCCTCACACAAATCAAACTGCTAAGAGCCCCTGTCTCCAGACTTCTAGCATTCTTCCACTGATAACATATAGGAGAAGGCAATAACAAGTGAACTTCGAATTTCTATAGTCTTCTGGTAGCCAGGTTGACTCCCCTCCAGGACGGCCTTTTTGGAGGGACTGTGTAGGAACCAGAATTGAGAATCACATCACAGTGATCTAAATAAAGATAGATACAAAGCAGCTCTCAGAATAATGGAATCTTGTTCTTCTTCATTAGCTCTCAATACTTTGATCTCTACAATACTGAATGATACTATCAGAGGCCATGTCACAGTTTGAGTTAGGTGGGTCACTAACAGTGTTACCTATTAGATGTAACAGTTTCTGCAGAGCATCAGCTGTAGGTGTGCTTCCTAACACCTCTACCATGTACCAGGGTCTGTGCAGTGTCTTGGGGATACAGGTACAGTGCAGCCATGCTCCCCAAAGCCAAGGTGCTAGGAGAAGACAAACCAGTGATCAAATAAACAGGATGGTGAGATGCAAGTGTTACAGTAATATAAGTTTGTATTATGGAGTACAGAGGGGATGATTCATTTACAGCAGAGACAGGACTCAGGGATGCTTTTATAAGAAGGTATGTATTCTTTACCCAAGATTATACAGCCATTAGGCAAAGCAGCTTGAATGGGAACTCCAGTCTGTCCACCTCCAAAAACATTCCTAATGTTCTTTCTATGCCAGGAAGACATTTGTGCAAGGGCAAAATTAATGAGATAGAAGTATGCACCCCAGGTGGTCTGACCTGGTCCAAATTAGCACTTACAATGTCTCAAGGGGGTGAACATAGCACTTGTCTGCATCTCCTGTCCTGAAATATCACCTGTCTCAGCTGACTGCTGAAGATGGGAGAAGAAATAGCAAAATATTCTAGGTTTCTCTCTCAGAAGGCATCCTAGAGTGCTGGGTTATTGCCTCCCTGATTGGGAGAAGCAGACAACCAGATGGTCTTACTCTGTTTATTTTCTCCAAAAAGTATTTTAATTGCATATTTCATCTAAAAACTTAATCATTTAACATGCAGTATTTAAATTAACTTTTCTCAATCTGATTAGTAAGATAAATATGCATACTCTTTAGGATAAAAGCAGTATACTCTCCATTTCCTTGGCCCCCACCAGGTCTAGCCCAGATCCCTGCACACAGTAGGTGAGCAGTACAATTCTGTTGGACCAAATTAAGTTCTTCTTGTACACTGTTGGTGGGAATGTAAAATGGTATAGCTGCTGTGGAAAACAGTATGGAACTTCCTCAAAAAAAATTATGAGTAGAGTTACCATATGACCCAGCAATTCCACTTCTGGGTGTATACCCAAAAGAATTGAAAGCAGAGTCTCAAAGAGATACTCATACATCCATGGTCCTAGCAGCATTATTCACAGCAGCCAAAATGTAGAAGCAACCCAAGTGTCCATCTATGGATAAATCAATAAATAAAATATGGTATATACACACAATGGAATGTTATTGAGCCTTAAAAGGGAGGGGATATACTACAACATGGATTAACTTCAAGAACAATATGCTAAATGAAATAAGCTGATCACGATAGGACAAGGGATGCCTGGATTGCTCAGTGGCTGAGTGTCAGCCTTTGGTTCAGGTTGTGGGATCGAGTCCCGCATCAGGCTTCCCACAGGAGCCTGTTTCTCCATCTGCCTATATCTCTGCCTTTCTCTGTGTGTCTTTCATGAATTAAAAAAAAAAAATCTTTAAAAAAATAGGACAGATAAGGATTCCATTCGTCTGAAGTACCTAGAGTAGTTAAGATCATAAAGACAAAAAGTAGAGTAAGGGTTGCCAGGGGCTGTGGGAGCAGGGAGTCTGGGGTGTTAGTGTTTAATAGGTACAGTTTCAGTTTCACAAAATGAGAGAGTTTTGGGGATTGATGGTGGTGATGGTGGTGATGGTGGCACATCAGTAGGAATGTACCTAATGCCACCAAACTATACACTTAAAAATGGCTAAGATGGTCAATTTCATTTTATGTGTATTTTAATCCAATTAAAAACAGGAAGCCGTAGAAAATTCAGAGGTTTGTTACGTTTTGGTACACATTTCAATTTTCATAATAAATACAATGATGTTCAAAAATTTTTTGAGTTCTATTCTGTATCCCTATACAATGTGGGAAACCAGTAAGAATTCAAGTCATGTTAATTTTATCATAAACTCAAAACAGTTAAGCCTGTAGCTAAAATAATTTGGAAATTATTATCTGAATGAAAGATTGCTTGAGGGGCGCCTGGGTGGCTTAGTCGGTAAAACCTCCGACTCTTGATTTTGACTCAGGTCATGATCTTAGGATCATGGGATTGAGTCCTGTGTCAGGCTCATCTGAGGCATTTGCTTGGGATTCTAAGTACTAAGGGATTTGCTTGTGTTCTCATGAATAAATAAATAAAATATTAAAAAAAACTTTGTTTATCCTGCTATTTTCTTTCACTGTCCTTCTCCTCATTCAAGCAGCCAGGTCTTCTCAGTGAGAATGACCCAGGAGCCTCCTCCTGACTTTGGTTTCCAAAAGCCTGAGGCTCTGGCTAGGTGGTCAGTTGACCACTATGAGAGAACCACTGTGAATCTTGGTGTGCCCTGACAGTTCATGTGTTGAAACCCTATGCAGGGCTTGTTAGGAGGAGGGGTCTTTGGGAAGTAAATGGGATTAGATGAGGTCATGAGGGTAGAGCCCTCTCTAGGGGATCTATGCCCTTGTAAGCCTGGGGAGAGGGCTTGCTTCCTTCTTCTCTCACCATATGAAAATACAATGAGAAGTCAGCAGCCTGCAGCCTGGAGGAGGATCCTCACCAGAACCTGGCCATGCTGGCATCTGATCCCAGACTTACACCTCCAGAACTGTGAGAAGTAGATCCCTGTGGTTCATAATACCCAGTCTGTGGTGTTTTTGTTACAGCCACCTGGGCTGATTAAGACAAGAACTCCACCAAATCTTGGATGAAGGGGGGCTTTTCTTGAAGATCAAGCAAATGTTCAACTGTAGGAAGAGGAAATGAAGGATAATTGATGAAGATACAGATACCAGTGGGTTCCTAAACAGGGGACCCTGCAATCTGCTTTCTGCTAGAGCCAGCAGGACCCAAAGAGGAGATAGCTGGTTTGGGAGGCTAGGCAGGCAGCTGACTGCGACCTGGTGGTAGTGGGGAGAGCCCCTAGACGTGAAGGACCTTTGTGGACAGGAACAGGGACACCTCTGTGGCAGGTGCATGGATTGATTGCTGTAGCACCTCTCGGGAAATCTCCTTTTCAATAATACTGCCATTCCAGCAAGGTTAGAGCAGCAGCTGAACTCTCGGCTTGTCCTGAAAATGGTTTGTATGTTTGTGGAAGATTTGCTGCACACATAGAATTGAATTTCAAAGTAAATATGTATATGATCCAATTCCCCTGTGCTATGCAGAGTTGAGAGAGAGTAGAAAAGACTCATCCTCTGAGCTGTGGCCACTATTTGCAGGACGGTTTGGCAAATCTTATCACAAGCTTTAAAAGCACGTAGACTGTTGGATCCTGAACCTCTACTTCTACAAATTTATCCTAAATCATTCATTTTGTACCAAATACTAAATCAAAGATTTAAGAACAAGCACATTCAGTGAGGCATTCTTTATAATAGAAAAATACAGTAGGAAACCACCAAAATGTCCAATGACATGGTTGGATCAGTCATGGGAAAGTAAAAGCCCTCTTAACTGACCTGGGACTACCTGCTCAGGTGTGTGTTCACTAAGAGCCTGCAGGAATCATCCCAAAGTAGTTCATGGTATTTGTGCTTATTATATTCATCCCATAATACAATAAAGCATCATTGCAGTGGTGCAATATGGGTGCAGAAAGAGTTGTGTCTATGAAGACTACCCTGAGCATGTAAGAAAGGCTTTGTAAATCAGAGTTCCCAAGGAATTGCTGTGGAATGAGATCTAAGTGAGATCACTATAAGTATGTGGGGAAAATTAGGAGGATTTTTCACCATGAATGTGTGGCTGTGTGTTTAAGTGTCCACCCAGAAACTGAAGATGAAGATGACACATTATGGGTATGGCTTGTAGGCAAGACACAGGACTGAAATCCCAGTTGCCTGAAGGTTCTATGCCCCTGTCCTCGCAAGGAGTGAACTATGGGCTGGGTCCCTCAGTGGAAAGCTCTGGGAGGAAGGGGGCTGATTGCTCATCGATATACCACCACCAGGACTGGTTTCATGATTTGCAGGACCCAGTGCAAAATGAAAATACATGCCCTTCTTCAAAAAATGATGAGGTATTTGAAGACAGCATGCGCAAGCAAGGCAATAAACCAAGCATGGGGCCCTTTTTGAGAGCTTGGGCCACTACACAGGTCATATACTCATAAAGTTGCTCTTGGTACCCTCCTGGGATCAGCAGAAGTGAAAAAAGAAATACAATCACAGAATAAAACAAATGTAATTTTTAAAAAAGGTTTTACTTTTTAGAGAGAGAGCACAAGCACGGGGAGCAGCAAAGGGAGAGGGAGAAGAAGACTCCTTAATGAGCAGGGATTCTGACGTGGAGCTCAATCTCAGGAACTTGAGGTCGTGACCTGAACCGAAAGCAAATCCTTAACCAACTGAGCCACCCAGGTGCTCCTGTACTCTCTCGCTGGTTAAAGGTGGGCCAATTTTTTACCTTTATTTTACAGATGAGGAAACTGTAGCAGGCAGAGTTGCAATAATTTGCCCTAGGTCTCTCAGCTATAGGGCTGGAAAGTTGGGCTAGAACATATACCTCCTGACTGCTGGACAAGGACAGGTGCAGCCGAGTCAACCTTTTTATGTCACCAGACCTGCTGCCAGTTCAGCCAGCAGAGAAAGCCTGAGAGGACCTGGTTTATGAGGAAGCAAGGCAAGGCCCTTCTGTCTCAACCTGGGGGTTTGACAGGAGGCCAGATCTCTGTCCTGTCCCAATTCACTCTCTGCAAGGCTGGAACCTCTAGAATTCCCAGAAGGATGATCACAAGGACACATAATGCAATAGCCCCAAAGCAATGCCTAGCACCTGCTTGTTCCTTCCTGCAAGGACATCATGTCCTGCAGGCTGCCATCGGGAGTGGGTAGCTTGTAGCTCTGTTACCGTCCTATGGCAAAGCTCTGCGTCTCTGGTCAGGTTGGTGGGAGGCAAAGGGATGACAATGTCTCTCTTTGATGGCTGCATTTCCCCAGAAATGAAGGGAAGAGTGGCTCAAGGTGGCCACACTTGTGCAACTGCATTTCAAGCTTCACCAAAAGAGCTTGCATTTGGCAAAAGCTTCTGTTTTGAGAGCAGATTCAGGGAAACAGGACTGCCACTTGGATGGTTGACCTCTGAGGTTGTCCTCAGAATTCTTGTCCATACATTGGAGGCTCTCAACCCCTTGAAGAGTCTCATTCTGTGAAAGTAGGGATGGGTTTGCCCTGCTAAGGAGTTTGGTTTGCCCTGCTAAGGAGTTTGGTATTGAAGGCCAAGTATAAGCTTCAGCTCACAGATGCCTCATTCCCATGCAGTATGTAGCAGTGCAATCTGACACAGCCTTCCCCTGAGGTTCAGAGTCGAACTTCTAGTGAACTGGAAAATTCTAGGTCTCCAGAATTCTTTTCCATTCCTAGCTCATTCAGATTGGGTGGCTAGAATTTGGAGGACATAGTTTTTCAAAAAAAAAGAGAGAGGAAAGGAATGAGGGATTGAGAGAGAAAAAGAGAGGGGGAAGAAGGGAGAAAGGAAAAAAGAAAAGAAAGAAGTAGAAAGGAAGGAAGGAAAAAAGAAGTCTTTGAGATCTGAAAGAAGAAAAAGGCTAATTAGGTAGAAGGGTAGAGGAAGAATGTTCTGGCAGGGATGGAGGAGGACCCACATACAGTCCAAAAAATATATACAATATTCTCAGTAATTCAGGTTGATACTAAATTGCTATGAAAAAGACCCCCAAAACACAACTCAAAAGTTAACAATTTCTTCATTTCTCTCATAAGAACGATCTAGAATGAATAGGCAGTACTGCTCCATAGGTCATTGAGAGACCCACATGTCTTCCATCTCATTGCTTAGCCATCCCCCTTGGGACACAGACTGTTTTCCTTATCCACAGAATCAAAGCTTGAAAACTCTATCAGCATTTCAGCACACAGGGGAAAAAAGGTAGTTCTCACCATTGGAAGGACCCCAATGACCAACTCAGATCCAGCTGCAGGGGAGGCTGGCAAATGCGTCCTTGGGCAAGATGGCCATGTGCTCTGACAAAAATTATATGGGAGTGACAACAAGCTCTATTCTAAAAGGGAGAAGGGAAAGAATGGGCATTGGGTTATATAGCCTCTGCCACAAAGCAAAAGCACTCCCAGCACATAATGATATTGTCATCGCACTAAAAATAGAGATGAATGTCAGCTCTTGCCTTCCTTCCATTGCAATGGCTCCACCACAGAGATCTTTTTGTAGTTTTGTGAGATTCCTGGATAAGTCCTTATTGGGGCTTCAGTACACTGGAGAAGAAGCTCCCAAATATTTTCACCATGTGTGGAGTGCTATGTCAGGCACTGTGTTCTGGGCTTTTGTTTTGTTTTGTTTTGTTTTGTTTTGTTTTTGTTTTGCATACCTGTCTCATGCAAACATTATAACAATCCATTTTACAGGTGATGAAACTGAGAGAGAGAGAAATTTAGATCACATTACAGGTGATCTGATTCTAAATTCCATGCTTGTACCAAGTTCACCATATGACTACTCCTAGAAATTATGACTCTAATGAAAGGGATTTAAGAACTATGGCATGGCATTTGACTAAAGGAAATGAGATCATGACCTTAAAGAGATATTTGCCCCCCCACCCCGTTCTTACTGCAGCATTATTTACGCTAGCCAAGACATGAACACAACCTAAGTCCATCAGTGGATAAATGGATAAAGAAGATGTGCTATATATATAAGAGGAATAGTTTGGTCATAATAAAAGGAAATCCTGCCACTTGCAACAACATAAATGGACTTTAAGGGCACTGTGCTAAGTGAAATCAGACAGAAAAAGACAAATACTGTATGACCTTACTTATATGTGGAATCTAAAAAAAAAAAAAAAAAATGAGCTCACGGAAACAGGATGGGTAAGTGGTTGCCAGAGTAGGAATCTGGGGCTGGGGGAAATGGGTGAAGATGGTTAAAAGGTACAAACTTTCAGTTACAAGATTAAAATGTTCTGACGATATAATATACAGCTTGGTGACTGTACTTAACAATACCGTATTAGATATTGGAAGCTGCTAAATAGATTTTTAAAATTCTCATCACAAGAAAAAAATTTGTAACTATGTTAGGTGATGGATGTTAACTAGACTTAGTGTGGTAGTCATTTCCCAGTATATACATATACCAAATCTTTATACTGTACTCCTTAAACTACTACCATGTTCTATGTCAATTATATCTCAATACAACTGGGGGGTGGGGATGACAAATTGAGGTAGGACTTGGCACACAACAAGGAAAAAAAACCTAATTCATATATAATTAGATACTTTCTATTTTATATCCTCAGGAATACTCTGGTTTAAACACACTATTTTTTGCTTCTTTCCTTCCTTCCCTTTTATCATCTAAGTGACTGGTTTGCAAGTTAACCTTATACACCTAAACACTGGGTTATATTGCATATTGGTCACAAAATACTGATTTTTCAAAGAATGAGGCTCCCAGAACAGATTGCTTTTTTTTTTTTTTTTACAGATTGCTTTTAATTCACCAAAGGGAATCTAGCCTTTTTATTTGTAGCTATGCAGAAGTTCTCTACTCACTGGACAAACATTTACTGATTGTCTACATTTAGTACAGTATTAGGCACAGGTTTCACAGGCATGACAATATTTAGGAGGAGTCTTGAAAGGTGAGAAAGACTTGAATAATAAACAAGGAAGAGGAAGGCCCATCAGGCAAAGGGAAAAGAGCATGTAGCAAAAGCACAGAGGTGTGGCATATATGGATACCTGATTTACAGCAAAAGCTCTATGGCAATTCAGTAGAGAAGTGTTGGTCTTTTCAGTAGTTGATGCTGCATCATTGGGATGTCCATATGGGGAAAAATGAATTTCAATCTCTACTTTCCACCATACACAAAAATTAATTTATGATAGATCATAGAACTAAATGTGAAAGTAAAATTCATCAAGTATGTAGAAATAAGATAGGAAAATATCTTCATGATCTTGGGATAAGCAAAGATTCCTTAAACAAAACACAAAAAAACACTAACTTTAAAAATGATTAATTAAATTTAATTAAAATTTAAAACTTAGGCAGAAACAGAACATTGGAAGAGAGAAAAGGCGAGCCATTGGCTAGAAAGTACATAACATATAACCAACAAGGAACTTGTGTCCAGAATGTATTAAGAACTCCAGAAAATCAGTAAGAAATAGACAAAATGCCCATTTGCAATGACTGGGATGAACCTAGACGGTATTATGCTAAGTGAAATAAGTCAGAGAAAGACAAATACCATATGATTTCACCCATATGTGGAATTTAAGAAGCAAAACAGATGAACACAGGGGAAGAGAGGGAAAAATAATGTAAAAATAGAGAGAGAGGCAAACCATAAGAGTCTCTTAACTCTGGGAAACACACTGAAGGTTGCAGGGTGGGGGAGGAAGGATGGGGGTCACTGGGTGATGGACATTGAGGGCACGTGATGTGTTGAGCACTGGGCATTATATGCAACTGATGAATCACTAAATTCTACCCCTGAAACTAATCACTATATGTTAACTAAGTTGAATTTAAATAAAAAATTTTAACAAGGGGATCCCTGGGTGGTTCAGTGGTTTGGCACCTGCCTTTGGCCCAGGTCGTGATCCTGGAGTCCTCGGATTGAGTCCCACGTTGGGCTCCTTGCATGGAGCCTGCTTCTCACTCTGTGTCTCTGCTTCTCTCTGTGTCTCTCATGAATAAATAAATAAAATCTTTTAAAAAATTGAGAATAAAAGAAATAGACAAAGTGGACAGAAGAATTGAACACCCCCCCCCCAAAAAAAAAAATCCAAATGGCCAATACAAGTCTCTCCCAGACCTATTTTAGTAAGGACCTGGGGTTTCATTTTGCATGTAAGGGACCCCCAGGGTGGTGATGGTGGTGGTTGCGGAGGGAGTCTGAGCAGGGAGGGTGACATGATCCGGTTTAGGCTGTCCAAAACATGGGGAAGCACGAACACATGTTAACACACGTCTAGAAATGTCAGCAGAGCTGTGGTCCTAAAAGACCTTATCGGAGAACAATTAAAGGTAGATGTGAGTTGCTCAGTTTCATATGCTAGAGAGATCACATGGGCTGCTGTGGAGGGTGACCTTGAAGAGAGTGGGGTGGGAGGGATGCAGGTGAGGACTGTTAGAACACTGCAAACTTGTCCTCAGGCTCAGCATTCCAAGCATCTCTACCTACCTACTTTATCCTAGGGGAGCAGGGATGCTGATTCGCTGGGAGTTCTGGTTAACAGGATGCCCAATGCCAGAGAGCTCTCCCCACGGAAACCCCATGGCAAAATGACAGTGTTGCCCTCAGTTCTGTCATACAGTGTTTTCACACATAAGGAAAGAAGAACAGCTGCCCCTCTACATGGACTCATTCTCCTCCTTCGAACAAAATGGCAGCCAGAGATGAGGGCAGCAGAGCCCGCAGGGTTTGGCTGCTATTTTGGGTCTAGCTCAGTTTCCCAGTTCATAGTCAATCCCATGCTGCAAAGAGGCACTGGTTTATGGGCACATAAATTAAGCCCAGCTGTGAGAGAGGCTAAGGAAAGAAGGGCCATTATCATAGCATCTCATTTGAATTTCATTCCTGCATGTCCACAACTGAGGAAAATTGAGAGACTAAATTCATGGTGAGCCAAGTGGAACTTTCTTACTTGCAAAGCAAATCTATGTTCTGCTGGAACTGCTCCCTGGGAAAAAAAAAACAAAAATCACAGAACATTCGGCCATTTTCAAATACCGTCATTACGGAGAAGGCCTCTTCAGGTTTAGGCTCAGGAATGCAGCATTATTGTTCAAAGGGTTGTAGTACAAATTCTTATTTTATGCTTTTCTTGGAGCTGGGGGATAGGTTTTAAACATTGAACAAATGTAAGTCAACCAGAATAGCGCTTGTCACATGCAAAAGCTGTAGAAATAAGAAAGGCAATCCCTTTCAGAGAAGCAGAGAGCAGTGGGGTGGTTATAATAAGAAAACAATAGAGAATTTGGAGTTGGACAGATCTGGGTTCAAATCCCACCCCCACCACTTACCAGCTGAATGACCTTTGGACATTTACTAAACCTCTCTGAGCATAGTTTTCTGTCTGTAAAATAGAAGTAAAATGCTTACCTCTCTGGGTTGTTGTAAATATTAAATGAGAAAGTGCACATAAAGCACTTGACACATAGTAGATGGTCAGTAAAGGAGGGGTATGCGACTAACATGTTATTATGTAATGCTTTCATATAGGTAATTGTATATACTCAATAAGACCAAAACATGTTGGAGATATCAAGTAAAATAGTCATTCGTCCTGGTACCAGGCCTTCACTGTGGTGCTCCAAGGGCCCATCATCACAGGATCTCCCTCTACGTTAGACCCCACAATGGCCCAGGAGGTATCCCTGGGCCTCCCCAGGCCCCTAAAGGTCTGCAAAGAAAATAATGGATTTGGGACACCTGGGTGGGTCAGGGGTTGAGCTTCTGCCTTTGGCTCAGGTCATGATCCCAGGGTCCTGGGATCGAGTCCTGCATCGGGTTCCCCGCAGGGAGCCTGCTTCTCCTTCTGCCTGTGTCTCTGCCTCTCTCTGTGTGTGTGTCTCATGAATAAATAGATAAAATCTTAAAAAATAAAAAAAAAATTTAAAAAAAGAGAAAAGAATGGATTTCTGAAGAGCTGATATTGGAATTTAAAGGAAAGACCAACACAGAGTATTCCCTCTATAAACCTGCACAACCTGCCTAAAAGTTCAAGAGTTGCAGCTTTTGTTTGAAATTAAGTCAGCCCAGGTGTTAATTCGCGTTGAGCAGAAGCTCGGATTCTTTGCCAGACATCTTTTTGATGATTAAAAATGGGGCAAAATGAATTATACATTTTTACTCAGAACGTCTTCATAAATTCAGATGACTATAATAACAATGCCATGGATTGGGTTGTTTATGAGCAACAAACATTTATTGCTCATAGTTCTGGAGGCTGGGAAATCCAAGATCATGGTGCTGGCAGATTATGGTGTCTGGGAGAACCATTTCCTAGACAGACATCATTTCTCTGTAATCTCACTTGACCAAAGGGGCAAGGGATCTCTGTGGGCTTGCTTATACAGTGGCACAAATCCTATCCGTGGGGGCTCTGCCCTCAGAACTTCATCACCTCCAAAGGCCTCACCTCCTAATACCATCACCTAGGAGGTTAGGATTTCAGCATACAGATTGGGGGTAAGGTGGGAGATGCAAACATTCAGACCATAGCACAGATGAAATCTTTCTTATGGAATCCAGAGGTCAACTGGGGGCTCTGAGATCTGAGGAATCCTCCACCAAGTCTCTTAATTCCATAGTTTGAGGAAGTCCAAAGACTTCCTGAGGCATCTGCAGACCTCTGGGGATTTGGTTCCTGGGATGACCTTACCCTCTGGCTCCGATGCTGTCCCCTCTTGGACTCCACTTCAGTCTGACCTTTGTTGCCATTTACACACATAGACACACATACAATCCACTCACATATGCATTTTGTGGGTTTAATTAGTTTTGCTGAGGTTTGGAGGTCACAGGACAGAGGTGTCACTGGCAAGGACCCTTCCTCTCACTGACTTCACATTTTTAAAAACTCCTTATCTTCTCTGGAAGATAAGAACCCCTTCTCTGGAAGGGGTTCTGTCTCCCTTTTTTCCTTCTTCCTTTCTCATTTCTTGCTTTGTCTCCATAAAGCAGTCCCGCCATCACCTTTTGTAGCGTGAGCATGGTGTTTCTTCTCTGTCCTCTCACTATGACTGTCTCCTTCTGATGAATGGCAAGGAAGAAAGGATTTCCCCCCTTATTAAACTTAATATAAATTTATTTGAGGAAAATCATTTCCCCATAAAGGATACTTTACTAACAAGAGTATAAGAACCATTAATCTAGGGCAGTGGTTCTCAAAGTGTGTCCCTGGACTAGGCGCAAGGGCATCCTCTGGGGACTTGTTAGAAACACAGATTCTTAGGCTTCACCCCAAAACCACAGAAACAGAAACTCTGGGGGTGGGATCCAGCAAATTATGTTTTCACAAGTCCTCCAGGTAATTCAGATGTGTACTAAAGTTTGAGAAGCGTTGAAGGTGGGGGGGGGGGCACTTTGGCTGTAACTACATAGGGGTTCCAGACCAAATGCATGCAGAGACCAGGCAGTGATATCAAGGGTAATAGGCAGAAGGGAATGTGATCAAGGCATGAATGAGCTGTGGCTGGTTTTCACTATGTGAAAAAGGAAGATTCAGGAGGGTCAGCTTTTCTAAATCTTCGAGAAAGGACTGCTGTCCTTTCATAAAAATGTTAGCAACCAATTCGTGTTGTCCGTCTGGGTTAATTCAGAGGCTCACAGATGCTGCCCACATCATCTCCCCATTTAGATTGAGAATCACTGGTTACCAAGCCCGGCTCACGTTCAATTCTGAAAGCACAATTAGGAACACAGAACAGAAAGGAGCTGAAGATGTTCATTGACCATGAATTTTGTGCCAAACATTAAAATGGGTTTTTAAGTCAACACAGGGCTGCAGAGTACAGAGCTTATAAGGTGGCAGGGAAATGGCACTTGAAGTAACGGGAGAGATTGTTTCTGCGCGGCCTTTTTATTGTCATCTATATTTTCTCAGGAAGTCCCCAGGGAAGCCGTTTTGTTCTCTGCGTCGTATTTAAAGCCAAGCCTATAGAATATTTTCCGTGGGTGCTCTGCTGTTGCCATGGCAACCATTAATCTCCTAATTCCTTTTCTTTTCTAAAAATAAAGTGCCCTTTCTCCAAGTGTCTATTTCCGCTTTTTATTTAAATCGCACCTTCTGCAGAAAGCTCCATCTCTCTCTTTGACCTGAATGGTACTCTTTGTTTTGCTTCAGAAGAGATGGTGGCAACACATCCTCTGGACCTGTCCAGGTGTTCAAGGAGAGGGCTAATCAGTGCTACAGACACCAGGGCCATAAAACAACCCCAATGATTTCACAGGGAGGGGTTCATGGTCGCCTTCTTATAGCACAGGTGCCACCTGGAGCAGTGTTTCTCCAGCCCATTATTTCATCTGCTGGTTCCAAAGAACTGTATTTCCACCACATAAAGAAGAGTCAGAGAGACAAAGAGCCAAGCAGAGGGTCCAAAGCCAAAGCCCTGATGCAGGATGGAGCCTTGCACCCTTACACCTGCTCCGTAACTAGGCAATCCCCCATCCCTGGTTCCTTGTCCTTGTCATGTGCTTTTCTTCACCTGCAGAGGTCTTGATGATCCACACTTCTAAAGCATTTGAAGAGCCAGAGGGAAAAGAAATATAGAGTATGAGCCAAAATTCTGCAGCCTTTGTCCATCAAAGACCAGGCTTCGGTTAAGATGTCTGCTAACGGATTGGTTGGGACTTCTGACCCTAAATGTCCTTTCAGAGGCCACTTGACATGTTGAGATGCTACCAAGACGGGTCTGGTCGTGAGACAAGATGGAAAAAAATCTGCCCAAGATGAAATAAGACAAATGGGTGTGAGCCCTGCCTTTTATGAGCCCATACCCAAACTAGCCCACACTCAGGTGTCCAAGGGAGTGAGTAGGAGGCATTTATAAGGTCACAGGGGCATCCCTGGTTTTCAGGGGAATGTGTGATTGGAGTTTTCTGCATGTGTGGGCAAGCCATCCACACTCCTCCCTCGCTGTCCACACTGTGGCCAGCCTGGTCCTCAAAGATCCCAGCTTGTCTCTTAACTCTGTAGTGATGGAAAAGGCATGTTCTTCCCTGCCAAGCTAGGGGCTGAGGCGGAACTGGGAAGTGTGACTTTGGCTCATTTACACCACAAACAGCTTGTGTTTGAAACACAGTGTGTCTAATGGGAGCCCTAAAGTTTGCCCATTATAGATAATACAGAGTTAGGTGAAATCATTATTTTCTTTCTCTTCCTCTTGGAATTTTAAGAGCTAGTTTTATCCAACATTCTCTCCTATGGTAATGTTGTTCACTTGGACGGTGGCCCTTTGGCACTGCCAGTGTGAGCCTGAGCTGCAGGGTATCTTTATTGAGGGAACGTCAGCTGCCATGATCTCAGCTGTACACTGTGGCTGGCGGTCAGGCTGGAGGGGATTTTATAGCCCCTGGGGACTGAAAAACACGATCGAGAGTTGGTCCTCTGAGAAGTCCAGGGCCGCATGTGGGGTCCTGGACCCTATCTCCAAATGGACAGGTTGCTCACAGCAGAGAGCACTGAACTAGGGGTCAGAGGCACCAACCAGTCCTACCATAAGGAGGAGAGAGTCCGGGGGTTGGGGGGACTGCACCGCTAGAAAATGAGGACCCCACCACAGAAAACAGGAATCCCCTTTACTCTAACCACTTCCCTGGGGGTCTCAGTCACATACTCCTCAGATTGACATTGGCTTTCCCAGAGCCTTTTCTAAGATCTCATCATGGTCTTGATGATCTTCATGTGAATACTTGATCTTAGAAACACTTGTCCTTTCATAGCAGCATTAGTCCCAACAGCCAAAATGTAAAACAATCCAAATGCCCATTGACGGAGAAAAGGACAAGCAAAATGTGCTACATACATACAATGGAATGTCATTCAGCCTTAACAAGAAGGAAATTCTGGCACAGGTGACTACACAATGAACCTTGAGGACATGATGCTTAGTGAAAGAAGCCAATCACGGAACAAAAAATACTGTATGATTCCATCTCTGTGAGGTCCTTGGAGTAGTCAGATTCCGAGAAACAGAAGTGGGATGGTGGTTTCCAGGGGAATGGGAAGTTGTTCAGTGGGTATGGAGTTGCAGTTTTGCAAGATCAAAAGAGTTCTGCAGATTGGTTGCCTGACAGTGTAAAGGTACAAACACTACTGACTGTCTACTCAAACATGAACGGATGGTAAATTTTATTTTATGTATATTTTGCCACAAAACAAACAAGCAAAGCCAAAAAACCGCCCATCGTTAAATGGTTTCCCTTCTCCTTCCCCAGCTACTCGCCTGAGATGAGTCAAAGACCTGGGTCCTCATCCCAGAGTTGCTGTTCAGAAACCAAGAGACCCTGGGAAACTCACACAAACCTTGTGAACCTAACTTTCTTCTCAGATAATTGGGAATAATGACAAGTACCGTGGAGGATCACATGAGAAAGTGTTTTGTGAATTAAGTAGGCAGCACATAAGGGATAATGAGAGTTGTAAAGCTGCTATGTCACATGTGACACCTAGGAGGAGATCTTGCATCTATATAAGGACGCAAGCACAGGGAATGAGTAGATGGATGAAGAAATGGGCATTAGCTAGCCACTGACCCACTTCACTGAGACAGAATAGTGAGGCCCAGCCACCAATTTGGGTATCTTCTTAGCCTGCTGGGCCTTCAGGGTTCTCTTTCACCCCTTCCCGAAAACTAGGTAAAGTTGGGCACTCAGAGGTTCATTCACAGACATTTTGCAGGGCTATCTGCATCTTTATAAGGAACACTAGGCAATAGAGCACTCACCCAAAAGAATAAACATCAGTGATGGAAGTCCAGGTGTTGGCCATAGTACAACATGGAAGATATGCTAGGGGAGGGGACAGAAGTAGGGGGGGTAGTCTTCTCAGCAATCTTTCATCACGGCATATAGGCAGATGACAGGTCCACCACCAGAGTCCTCCAGGGGGGAAGTCGGCAAGAAAAACCAAGGTCCTGGTTTTTCTCATGGAGGAAAGATGAGTCATGAGAAAAGATGAAAAGCAGAGCCATGCTGCCATCTTGGTGGGATAAGCCACAGGCCTCAAAGTTAAAAACAAGGGCACAGGGATCTAATTAACTGGGTTTGGATTCTGGTTCTGCCACTTAGCAGCTATGTGGCCTCATGCATGTCCTTCAACCTCTCCATGTTGAACCTCACCCTCTCCATGAGGAGGCCATGAGGTCCCACCTCATAGGTTTGTTGTAAGGATGAAATGACTCTTCATTTATAGAGTCAGTACTTAGCTCTTGGCACATAGAAACCACTCTACAAATATTTGTTAAGTAAAACCCAGAAAGATTATCAACTCCTAGGTTTATTCCTTGGCTTCTCCATGTGAACTTCTCCTTCTCATTGCTCTTATCCTGATTCCTTGCATGGAAAATGTATTCCCCGCCCATGCCCAGCCACAAACAGATAAGCCTCTCGGCCCAGATTCCCGGCTGCTAATAAAGTTGGCTTTCAGACCTCATTTTCTAGTTAGTTGCCTAATTTAGAGACCTTGTCAATTTGCATTACATAGAAATAATGCAATAGGACTTCAAAGCTACTTGGAATCATGCCCTGCAGCCCATAGCTCTGAACCTTCCAGAGTAGTTTGGAACATTTGTAAATTATTTGACTACATGAAACTTCTCCCTTGCTGATTCACTTATGATCACTGGGCTATGACACTTTTTGGGGGTAACTGAATAGAAACAGATGGCTGAAAAGATGCAATTTTCTACCCAGAGACCACAATGGAGTGCAATTTAATGTTTTCATCGTAATGATTTGGGTTTTTCTGTCTGTTATCCTTGCCACTCTTGTTCATTTCTTTTCTCCTACTTATTTTTAATCTAATAAACTCCTTGTTGGAGTTTTAGATAAAATAGCAACCTGCACTCAAAAATTTTCAAAAGAACATTACAAGCCCCCTAGGAGCCCTGTCATGACCCCTTCTGGGCACCCCCTACCACCAAACAATGACCTTACTTCCAAGGGCCTAGGATAGTTCTGACTGTTGTGATATCCTACATGAATGGAATCTTACAGAATATATATTTTGGGTCTGTTTTCACTGAACGTTATATTTGTGAGATTCATCTGTTTTATTAGTGCATGTGGTTGTGGTTTGTTCACACCCATTGCTGTGTAGTATTCCACTGTGTGATTATATCACCATTTGTTTAGGCATCCTATCGGATGGATCTCTGAATAGTTTCTGATTTGGGGCTATTTTGAATGATGTCTCTAGAAACATTCTGGTGCATGTCTTCCGGTAAATGTGTATAATCAGTCTTATTTTGTGCAGCTGGTTTGTCTCCCCTCTTTTCTGACAAGGGTCCTTCCCCTTGTCACAGTGAGGCAGGGTAACCTAGAGTGGGTGGTGGGTAGGACAAAGGAAGGAAAGGGAATTCTGATGGCCTGACTTCTAGCTCCCACCTTCCTTCCTTCCCAACCATCCTCCTCCACCAGCTCCCTCATACCTAGCATTCTGATCTGTCCCAAACAGTGGCTGCCTTCCTGCTGATGCACTTGCCCCCTGGGGCTCCAGCTCCTGTGCTAGGGTGCTGCCATGGTCCTTCCATCGACCTATAGGTCAGAGTCCTTGGGCCCTCCAGAGAGACCCTTGAATCAGACCCCTAACCTCACTGACAGCTCTTTAGCATGCCCCTGCCTGCAGTGGATGCCATAATGCACTTGCTCTGCTGGACTTCTCCCATCCCTGGTAGCTGTGTCCCCTGGGCTTTTGTCACCCTAGCAAATTTGTCTTAACGTCTTTTAGCAGTGATGAGTGTGGGATTTAAGGGCAGGAAATCTAGATTTGAACTTCAGTTCTGGGTTCTGGTTGTGTGCCCCTGGCAAGTGACTTAATCTCTCTACACTTCACTTCAGTTCTTCATCTACAGTAACAGTAAATAACATACACTGAGCTCATAAATGTGGCTGCTGAGTTAAATGAGATAATACACTTATTATCTAGTTACAGTAGTTATTACTGTATTATGCTCTGCATTGCATATGCTACTTTTTGCCTTCTAAAGAGAAATAACTTTGTGTAGTTCTTTGAAGTTAATCAGTTCTCATCACAAAGATTACTTTGAGGAATGTTATCTGCAAGTAACCACAATCAGCCTGATTCACATTTTTAAAAAAGAGGCCAGATATTAATTTCGTAGTTTTTCATTTTAAAAGAATTAAGATCATAGAGAAAGAGCTTGCAAAGAAAGATAGCAAGAGGATAACAGTATTTCCCTCTGGATAGTGGTGTCCTTGGTGGCTTTAAGGTGTACCTTATATTTTTCTAAACCCTCTGAGATATAGACATTACACATATACCTTTATAGATGCCTACAGAGAATTATGAGAACTTTAAAATAAGCCTCGTTTGAACAATGGAGAGGAAATCAAAATAATGGACTGGTTACCTGAGGGTGGAGTTAGGGAAATGGTTTAGTATGAGTTTCCTGGATTTTACTCGCTTTTTTGTGTGTAAATTCTGCTTGGGTTGCCACCATGCAACAGGGGCAAGGAGGAATATGTTTGGCACCCAGGTGATCCACTTGAGCACCTCTTGGTATGTGCACCATTTTGACAGTGAGTGCATGAGTGTAGAAAGCCCAAACTGAGAATGGCATGGTGACCAGGGGGCACAGACCCCGCAGGGATGCAAATCTGGGTCACATCACTGAGTAAGCCCTCAAGATCAGCAGAGGTGCTAGCTGGAGGTGTGAGGAGAGGGGTGGGGGAGGAACAGAATAGATGGTAGAGGAGAGACATGATGAGTATCAGTTGTGGTTCTAAGACCAGATGTAGAGCAGGGACTCAAGCTCATCTTACAGACCTTCTTCTTCTGAGTTTTCCCCTGGACCCTAGAAGGGATTGCTTCCAGAATACATATGAAGAGTGGACTCAGCTGCACAAAGGGTGGACTGTGGTGGTCGCTGTGAGGATCACCTAGATCCCCTTTCAAGAAAGGCTTGTTGCCCCACTGCTGGGAGTGTTGTTGGTAACTGCCTTCAGCTATCATCCTTCATGGCAGAGAACTGAGAACAAAATTTGTGATTTGGAAAGATTTCTCTGATAGCTGCTAAAGGGAATGATCTAGATCCATATATTTCCGTGTGGAGAGCTATCCAAAACAAATCTTGAATATAAAAATCAAGATGTAGAAAAATATAGGGGTGCCTGGATTGCTCAGTCTGTTAAGCAAGCATCTGACTCTTGATATGCTCAAGTCACGATCTCAGGGTCGTAGGATTGAGCCCCCTGCCAGACTCCTCACTCAGCAGAGAGTCTGCTGGAGAACCTCTCTTCCTTTTCCAGCTCCTTCCTCCTCCCTCTCTTAAAAAAAAAAAAAAAAGATGCAGAAAAATAGACAGAGAATGTAACCATTTATGTAAAACTTGTAAAACATACCAAGGAGAACCATATATTGCTTGCAAATACATATGTATGTATATCAAAGATATACAAAACGATCACAATAGATACATTTGTATTCATTTCATAAACCTTCACATACATAAATGTTTTGAATTAGTTAGCTTTTTCTGGGTAACAAATAAGCTCAATATCTTAGCAGATTATAATAGCACATATTTATTTATATTCACATTACATGAAGGCGGTAGGTTGGCCATGGCTCTGCTCAGCTCTCCCAGGCCCTGTTAGACTATGGAGGATTTGTGCTCCACCTCCAGGGAAAACAACAGGATGAGGAGGCAACAAATTATTGTGAAAAAAGTAATCCAATCTACCATCCACACCAAACTTATAATGGTAATTGCCTCTGGAGGAGCAAGAAAAGGAATGGAAACAGGAGTTAGTGAATAAAGGGGATGTTATCTAGACCATTATATCGTTTTGTAAATGACTTAATGCAATATGACATCCATCCCATGGGTGATGGAAATATAGAGGATTGTTTAATTATCCTTGGTACTTAGCTTTCAGTCTTTGCAGAAATGATGGATTGTTGAGGGATGAGATTAAAGATGGAGTTGGGAAGGATTAGTTAGGAGGCGGAATTCCCGGTAAAATAATAAAGACCTGAACTATGACCTTAAGAATAGAAATGATGTACTAGAGTTATTTAAAAGCTAGAGCTGGGGACCCCTGGGTGGCTCAGTGGTTTAGCGCCTGCCTCCGGCTCAGGGTGTGATCCTGGAGTCCCAGGATCGAGTCCCACATCCGGCTCCCTGCAGGGAGCCTGCTTCTCCTTCTGCCTGTGTCTCTGCCTCTCTCTCTCTCTCTCTTTGTCCCTCATGAATAAATAAATAAAATCTTTAAAAAATAAAAAAATAAATAAAAGCTAGAGCTGACCAGACTTGATGATTGGTTACACGTGAAAAGTGCAAGAGAGATGAGTCAGGATTGCATACGAAGATGAATCCATAGTGACCACAGGGCTCTGAGCTCAGATACTACTCTCCATGTTGGGGGAACAGAGGAGGAGCAAGCAGGCCATGGGGTAGATGGGTCACAAGGAAGTGATGCCCATCATTTGTTTTCCTTTTTTCCTCTTTGTTTATTTATCTTTTCTCTTACTTGCTCTCTCACTACTTGTTTGCAAACCAGGAATACATACACCAACTTTAGCTATTGTTATTTGTGACCAGGCTCTTAACGTAAGGGTGTGCGTTCTTTAAAGCTAGGGTTGATGAAATAGTGTGAGGCTGATCAGGGAATGTGCTGCTCTGAAGAGGAACACGCAATGAAAACTGAGTGACTGACCAACACATACATATTGCAGACATCTTCATTTTGCGTGGGAGACTCACTTATCATCATTAATTACATTTATGTATTTATTTAATATGAACCTGGAGCTTCCTTCAGAGTGATGCCTCTGTGAGAACCAGCAAAACAAGTCTTATAATTTAGAGTCTCAGTCTTTATGACCTTTGATTTGGGGTCTATATTTGGAGGGTTTTTTTGAGGGAGTGATTGTGGGGTTTTTAAAATCTATTTACAATCTTTATTCCCAATGTGGGGCTCAAACTCATGACCCCAAGATCAAGAGTTGCATGTTGTACCAACAGGGCCAGCTGGGCATGGGGTTCATATTTGAAACCACTCTTCATTCTTCTCTATCATTTTATCTCACCTTCAGCCATTCTGGAAGAAGCACTTTCACCCTTCATTCCTGAGACTTCTCAGGGGAAATTTTTAACCAAGCCAATCAATATTTAATCTCTAAATTGTCAAAAAAAAATCTCTGCAACTCTTTCACATAATGAAATAACAAAAGGAAAACAGAACTGCAGCTTAGCTTATGCATATAAATAGATCCTGGGCAGCAAACTGACCTCCTTTTCTGGTTAAAAGGCAGCCTGACATTACATCTAGCCCTGTCTTCACTCCTCCTCCCTTGATGTATTTGAGGAAGAGACTGGACTTCATGGCTAATCCCCTACCTACCCCACCATTTCTATCCCATTCCACAATCCATCTCCGCTATCACAGCTGCAGCTCGTGTTTCCGGCAGCAAAGTGCTGTGATCATCTTCCATTGAAGACGGTACTGGAAGAGGGGCACCTAAGTGTTCAACTCTTAGTTTCAGCTCAGGTCACGATCTCAGTGTCTTGGGATGAAGCCTCGAGACAGGCACCACATTCCACTGGGACTCTGCTTGAGATTCTTTCCCTCTGCCCTTGCCCCCCCCCCTCAAGTCAATAAATAAAATCTTTAAAACAGTACTGAAGGAAACAATGTTGATGAAATTGCCTGGGACTGGACTGTTCTACTATGTGTGATAGCCCAAGAAGTGCTGGGTGTGGAGAGTCAGTCTCTCCTTTCCCTTTAGTGGTTTTGAGCAAATCATATAACCTTCCAGAGGCTTAATGAGTTCATGTCTAATATGGGAAGCATCATAACCACAATGTGGATTTTTTTTTTTATTGAGGATCAGGTGAAATAAAGTTTATGAAAGTGCTACCAATTTTTAGAGCAGAGCTTCTCTGGTGCTGATAGGTACACAAACACACGAGAATGGAATACAGATTCTGATTCTGTAGGTCAGAGATAGAGCCTGAGATTCTGAATTTCTCACAGGCTCCCCAGGTACCAGCATGCCCTGTTTTATTGCATTTTGCATTATTGTGCTCTGCAGACACTAATGCCAGAGCTGCTGGTCCGTAGATCATAATTTGACTTGCAGGCTGTTTGCTGTGCCATCCGTTATGGTAGCCACTGGTCATGTGGCTACATAAATGATTAAAATTAAATAAAACTTAAAATCCACTTTGTTCTTTGCAGTAGCCACATCAAGTGTCCAGTAGCCATCTGTGACTGGTGGCTACCATTGTCAGCACATATATGAAACATTTCCATCATTACAGAACATTCAGTTGGGCTGTGCTGGGTTAGAGCCCTATAGAGATGTTAGCCACTCAACAACACTCAAACAGTGTGTACTGAGCGCCAGTCCTAGGAGCTCTACACCCTTCCCCATACCTTGCCCCATGAAGCTCTTCCTTCTGGCTGCTCCTGAGTTATATCATTTTATAATTAACCAGTAAATCTAGTGAGTAAATGGGTCTCCTGAGTTCTGGCAACTGCTCTAGCAAATTAATCAAACCCAAGGAGTGGGTTGTTGCAACTTCTGGTTTATAGTCATTTGGTCAGACATACAGGTGACAACCATACAGGCTTGCAACTGACATCTGAAGTTGGGGCAGATGACAGTTTTGAGACTGAGCCCTTAATCTGTGGAATCTGATGGTATCTCTGGGTAGATAGAGAGTGTGTCAGAATTGAGTTCTGGGCAGCCTGGGTGGCTCAGCGGTTTAGCACCACCTTAGCCCCAGGGTGTGATCCTGGAGACCCGGGATCGAGTCCCACGTCGGGCTCCTTGTATGGAGCCTGCTTCTCCCTCTGCCTGTGTCTCTGTCTCTGTCTCTCTCTCTCTGTGTCTCTATGAATAAATAAATATAATATTTTTTTAAAAAATTAGAGGATACCCTATATGCTGGTGACCGGATCATGCCATGTTAGAATTGGGTTCAGAATCACGTTATTGCCCAACTCCTTTTCCGGGCTTACCTCCCTATACCATTTATTTCTCTGGGTCCTACCACAGCTTTAATGACTGTCACACTGTTAATAAAACACTGACGGTATGCGAGAGCCAGCTCACAATGGCTCTCAGAAGCCAACAGTACACATCTCTTCCCAACTTTGCATTCAGGGATCTCACACTGGAAAGCCTGGAATTGGCCATGGTGGGAGTATTTATACCACAACAATTGGCACTGACTATAAATCCGCCCCCCTCAACTGCCCATAGAACCACTTGTTAAACATTTACTAGCATACCATTGGGTATAGGAATTGTGGGGAGAAGACATGGTACCCAGTGTAATTTAGAATTTATTTGGAGGACTCTTATTTTGCAGCTCCAGAATGCTTCTTCCTCTCTGTTTTCTACTATGAGGTCTGACCTGGGGAACTTGCTTCATTCCTCCAAGGGGACCTTCCCTGCCAATATACAGGAGGAGTGGCCACTGGGCCATTCAGACATCATTCCATGGCTTAAGACAGAGTGGTGGAGAAACATCAGAGAGACAATGAGACATGAACCAACCCCCCCCCCCAACACATACACCCCCACACACTTGTTGGTAGGCTGTATCTGACACTTGCCTGCCTACAGGTGTGCTTCCTTCGGTCTGGTGATCAAACCAGCTGAATTCGTTTTCCTCTGTGAATATTAAATTAAGAACTAAAGATGTGCAGAGGGGATAAAGGAGAAGTGGGCTTGCTCTTAGTATCTCACAACCATCCTTACGGGCTGTAACTGCTCTAGAAGTTAGGGAGCACCAAGAGCTAGGTGATAGTCACCTTTGCTTGGTGCCGAGGCTGGGAGGGGGAGGGTGAACTTAAGTACAGTGATGTGGAAATCATTTGGGGGACTTGAAAGAAGCTCCAAGTAAGGCAACCCCTGGGCACGTTTCTCTTAAGCTCCTGTTTTCTCTTTCCTGAGTCAGGGACTGTGGCTGGAGCCAGCTCTACAGGACTGCAGTGGGCAGTGCCTGGTAAAAAACTCCTACCTCTACCCCTGGCAGGTTTTGCACTTCCTGCGTCTCTTGCCTCTGAAGGTTGACCCTGACGTTCAATGAGCCCTCTTTTGTTTTGGATCAAAGTCCTGGAAGGGGAGAGGAAGAGAGAGTAGGAGAGGCTCCCTTACCAGAGAGGTATCCTGTGGTTTTGGCAGGGCCCCAGGCTTACTCTGCTCACTGGAGTGACTCCTCTCATCCAGCACTGGATGTTAGGTTCTGCTCTCACCACCCCCTGCTGCCTCAGGCTTTGGTGGAGGAGCTACAAGGATGGAGGCAGCTCCTGAGGAGGAGGGACTGCTGCTGGCTGAGATGATGAGGAGAGAAGGAAAAGAAGCACCTCCGAGAGGGGTAGCATCCAGAGAGGACACTTCCCTGTGCCCTGGGCCTGCAGTTCCCTCTCCTGCTCCTTTATTCCACTTGGATCAATTGCGGGCTCTTTCTCTCCTAATTATAGTCTATAAGGGCCAATTTTTCAATGAGTTGGCACCTAAATTGAGCCTGTACTTTTTCACACTGCAGTTTGGTTTTTAATAGCTTGATTAAATAAGACAGCCAACTCAGGTGAATCACCTTGCTTGGAAGGAAGTATTTAGGGCCACGGGGGGGGGGGGGCGGGGGAGATGTCTCTATAAGTGGCCCACATAAAGGTAGATCCAGAAATAGCATGTCAACCAGAAATCCCAAGTTGGATATACAGAGTTCAAAATATGGAGCAGAGAGCCCAGATGTGCCTCATATATGGTGGGTAAGGAATGTCAGAATCCTGTTTATAGGAGGGGGCTCCATCTCTAGGAGAAAATAACTCATTCTGTGAATAACAACAAAAACCTGGATCATAAGGTTGGTCCAATAGCCTGACTCCCTTAACGGCTGGAGGATGATTTAAATGCTGTTATACCCTCGCTTCAAACTCACTGGCACGCGCAACCCATTGGGCCTACCTCTCTTCCACTGTTCCTCACCCCCTACCTATTGTCACTCCACCCTTTCCAGGCTGAAATCCAGCAGTACATCGTTGTTGCTGCCTTGCCCTGGCCACTGTCTCTTTCTCTTTCCTCTCAAAAGCCCAGCCCTCTACCTGCTTGGCACCTGCACCCAAACCAGTGCATGTGGCGGGAGAGAAGCCCATGGCCCTGCTGTCTGTTCTCACGATCCAGTCCTCATCTGTCCCCAAGGGGGGCTCTTACCGCCAATCCCATCTTGCATTCACCTGAGTGATCACACATTCTCTTTCCTCACACCTCCAGCATCTCCTCTGTCTCCTTACTCTTAGCTGAGGACCCTAACCTGGGAAACAAACATTTCCCTGAAACAATAAGAGCGATTGAAAGAGAAAGTCACACGCTCTCACCAATGTGCTTGGTCTTCCCTCTGGTTACTATGGCTAGAACTCTCAGCACTTCATCTAAAGCTAAGCCCTTCCCTAGAACACTTCCCCCCTCACCTCCTGCAGTGGCCCCTCTCTTTCCTGCCTCACTAGGCTCCCCCTTTCTGCTGGACCGGTCCTGTTAGTGTGCAAACATGAAATGGAAATGTAAGGAAAGCAAAACAAAACATAAAACTGAAAACCTCCCCTGACCTCCTGTCTCCAATCCTGCTACTGCCCCTTTCTTCCATCCTTTTACAGAAAAATATCTCAAAACAGGTTATTTGCTCTTGCTGGCTCTCCTTCCTCTCCTTCCTGTCTTTCATGAATCCCCTGGTCGGATTTTCATCACTACCCTCCAGTGAGAGAGTCGTAAGCCCAATGGTCAATATCTGCTCTCCTCCATCAGTAGACTCACTATTCCCTGCAGAGCATCTCCCGTGCTGAGACACACTTCATTAGGCTCCACCCTTCACTCTCTTGTTTTCTTCTTACTGGCAACTCCTCAGCCTCTTTTGCTGCATCCCTGTGGCTTTCCCATCCCCAGAGTTTGGAAGGGACAGTTACTAAATATCTTCTCATCCCTACCTACATGTATTTCCTAGATGATCTCTAGGAAATCTCAGTCTGACTATGTGAAGGTACACCTACCCACTAAGGATCTCCATGTGTTCCAGCCTGAACCCCAACTCTTGTATCCAATGCCTCCTCAACATCTCCGTTTGGATGACTAATAGTTCGCACTTGATTTCTCCTCTCCATCAGATGTCTCATATTGCTGAGACCAAAGATCCACAGATGTGTCTGTAATTCCTTTCTCTCACTCTCTACATATGATCTGCCAGCAAACATGCCAATAGCTCCTTCTGAAAATATATCCAGAATCTGCTCACCTCTCCCTCATTCCGAGGCTACAACCCTGTTCCCAGCCACCACCATCTCTCACCTGATCGCTGTCCTCCACCCTCTGATTCCCACCCCCGTGACCTCTGACAGCCAGGATGAGGCTTAGATCCTCTCCAAGGTCTTTACCATGGCCAACAAGACTTGTAGGTCTGCACTGGGGTCTCCCTGTCCTCACCCCATTCCACTCTCCCTCTCCTGCCTCAGTCTTCTTGTGCTGCTTTAACAAAATACCATAGACTGGGCGGCTAAAGCAACAGACATTTATTTTCTCACAGTGTGGAGGCTCCAAGTCCAGCATCAAGGTGTCACAAAGGTTGATTTCTTCTGAGGACTCTCTCTTTGGCTTGTAAATGATGCTTTCTCCCTGTATCTTCACATGGTTGTTTCTCTGTGGGCATGTCTGTGTCCAAATGTCCTCTTCCTACAAAAATACTAGTCATATTAGATCAGAGCCCACTCTATAGACCTCATTTGAACTTAACTCCCTCTTTAAAGACTTTATCTCCAAATACAGTTACATTCTGAGGTGCTGGGGGTTAGAGCTTCAACATGGATTTGGGGGATCACAACTCAGCCTAAAACATCTGTCACTCCACTCCAGCCACCCCAGTATCCAGTTGTTTCTCCAGTATGCCAAGGCTTACCTCCCAGAGTTTTTGCCATTCTCTTTATCTGAACCTCCTTCACCTGGATATTCCCATAGCTCCTTCTGTCTACCTTCATGTCATACAGGATAACTCCTAAAATCATAGACTCAGGAGCCAGACTGTGTGTGTGTGCGCGCGATGTGATTTTGAGTGAGGAACTATCTATGTTTCCACGTTCCTATCATGAAATGGAAATAACGGTGGTACTTTCTTCATAGAATGGAGATAAGCATCAAATTAGATCATATGTGCAAAGAGCACATGCATAGAGCAGTGTCTGGCACATAAGAGATGCTTAAAATATATTAGCCACTGGAGTTGTGGTTGTGGTGGTTATGGTTGTCTAATATTCTATTTGACTAGCAGATGTTGTGCCCTGAGTATTCTGGAGGATTGGCTGCTGGAGAATCGCTGAGATGGTTGGAGGTCGACAGAAACAGCATAAATGTTGATAGCCAATAGATAGAAGGCTCTCTCAGTCAACTTTGGCTGCTATCATAAAAATCCTACAGACCGGTAGCTTCCACCACAAACATTTATTTCTTATAGTTCTACAGACTGGGAAGTCCAAGATCAAGATTCAGTGTCTGATGAGAGCCCCTTCCCTGGTTCTGCAGATGGCTGTTTTCTTGCTGTGTCCTCATATGGTTAAGAGGTCATCTCTCTGGGGTCTCTTTTCTAAGAGGGATCATTTCTACTCATGACAGATGACAAGATGACATCTCCATCTTTACGACCTGCTCACCTCCCAAAGTCCAACCTCGCAACACCATCATGTTGGTGATTAGGGATTCAGTTTCAATGTATGTATTTGTCAGGGAGGGGGACATAGAAATTTAGTCCATAGCAAAAGTGGAGCTCACATGTCATCTTCTCATGGAGGTCTTCTCTAACCACTGCTAAAACCTCTCTCTCACTCACTCTCTCTCTAGCTTCCCCATTGGGATACATGACATTCATCATCCCCTGACATACTCTAAAATTGTTTGTGATCTGCCTTTATTGTCAGCCTCCAGCCTGACTATAAGCTCCACAAAAGCCGAAATTTGTTCTCTTCACTGCTTTACCTCCAGAGCTCAGAATGGAGCTGATGAGGCTGGGTCTCAACAAATATTTGTTGACCCAAGGAATGGGTGTACTGATTTGAGCCTAGGCCCCCACGGTCACATTCTTAGAGAAAAATGATCAATGAACTTAAAAAACAGAGAATACCAAAAGATCACTTTTTAAAAAAAAGATTTTATTTATTTATTAATGAGAGATACACAGAGAGAGAGAGAGAGAGGCAGAGACACGGACAGAGGGAGAGGCAGGCTCCATGCAGGGAGCCTGACGTGGGACTCGATCCTGGGGCTCCAGGATCAGACCCTGGACTGAAGGCAGCGCTAAACCACTGAGCCACCCGGGCTGCCCCAAGATCACTTTTTCAAACAAAGACTGTGACATAAGGGCAGCAGAGTCACATGTGACAATAAATTTGGGGCAATGAAAGCAGCCATCCCCAGAACAAAGCAGCAGGATGTGGAATGGGTACCAGGCCAATCCAGGAACATCCAGAGGGTGTGCTGCTAGAGAAGCAACAAGTGGTGAGGCTGGGTGGTGGCCTGGCCCCATGACAAGGCACAGACCAACAGACAGCAGCAACAGTGCCTTCTGGGGGCAGAGTGGTGGCTTGGCCGCCTTAGCCTCCGATGCTGTCTTGTTCAGCTGGCGAATCGTGGTGGAACTCACAGCCCCACGGATGGTGGCAGCGGCACCCCAAGTGGCAGGTGCAACCACAGACGGCAGCTCCTGAGCTGCGGTGGGTGCAGACCCTGTAGTAGCAGGGCAGGTGGGAAAGTCACAGAGACACCAGGATTGAAACCCACCGCAGCCGATTCCCACCAATTGGAGCTCCAGAGGCCACCGTGTCAGCAACACATGGTACCCAAGCGTGGTGTACTCACTGGCACTCAGAGGCACTCCAGGAGCCCCACGGGAATAGCAGGAGGCTCTCTTTGTGAGAGCTGAAGTCCCCTGTAACTGTGAAGGGGACAGAGCCAGAGGAATACTGGTTTTGGGGTTTTTTTGTTTTATATTAAGAGGCCCTAGTGCAAGTGGAGAAAATTTGGATTAAACATTATGTTGGGCATCATCTGTGGTCCTTAACCACATTCTTAAGGGAGGTATCCTCTCCCCTCCTCCAAAAAGCAGAAAAATTCTGCTAGGTTCAGCTGACCGGAAGCACCAAGGTTAGAAAGGAGGAGGAAAGCAGAAACCATTCCTTCTGCCTCTGTGGCGCTTACCCGGTGAATGCCGAGGCCCTGGGCATTTTGGGCTCCAGATACCATCCTCCTTCCTCTGTTCCCCCAGCCCTTCCAGTAACTCAGTGAGCTAAGTCCTGTGTTACATTCCTCTCGGCCTGAAGACCTGGAACAGTTTCTGTCTCTGGACTGGTAACCATGACTGATACAGATTGGACCTTGCATTTGTTTAATGGTTTATGGGTTTTTTTTTTTTTTAAGAAAGATCTTTTGAATTATCTTATTTAAATCATGCAACAATTCTGTAAGGTTGAAAAGACAGGGATTATAGTGACCATTTTTATATGGGGATAGAGACACGGTCTAGCAGGAGTCTCATTGCTGGGTCTGTCTTTTCTTCTCCACAGCTGAGTTATTTTGGCCAATTTATCTCATCTTCTCTGCCTCAGTTCCTTTCCCCATAACCTGAAGGCTCGAGACTACCACCATTAGCTTTCAGTTTTTGCCACAACGCAAAATAAGAAATAGATTTTTACATCACGGGACTCACATCTGCGTGCATATAAAAAAACTAAGACTAGAGCTTCATGAGAGAAGGCCCTGAGAAGCACAATGTACCCTATTGTTGTTTTGTTTATTCTTTGTTTTTAATGCTCTTGGTAAGTATTATAGACTAAATGTGTGTGTTCCCCTAAAGTTCATGTGTTGAAATCCTCAATCCTAATGTGATGGTATTTGGAGGTGGAGTCTTGAGAAGGTGATTGGGTCACATGGATGGAGCCCTCAGGAACAGGGTCAGTGCCCTTATAAAGAGACCCCAGAGAGGTCTCCCTGTCTCTTGGCACCATGTGAGGGCATAATGAGAAGTCAGTAGTGTGCAACACAGTGGAAGAGTCTCACCAGAACCTAACTGTGTGGGCACCCTGATCTCAGACTTCCAGCCTCCAGAAATGTGAGAGCTAAATTTCTGTTGTTTACATCACCCCAGAGTTTGCTAATCTGTCCTTGCAGCCCCAACAGACTATGACAGTGACCTACTGCTACCCTGACTACACGACCCAAGTACGTGGGGAAGAAACACACCAGCTTCCTGAGTCTCCCCTTCCCATCTGGAAAGCAGGAGAAATCATGCCTCCTTTATAGGGTTATTGATAGACTTACATAAGGATTGATTCTAACTCAGGGGTTAGCCCCAGATTGAGGTGGCTTTCATCTTTGGAACCCAACCAGCAGAACTAATCATACCTACTACTAGGATTACATTGAAAATGAAGAACAAGCTATGAAAACAGTCCAGAGTGGGAGGGGGGGGACCCTGAACTGTTTTTACAATACCAGAATACCAGTTCTGCCAAAGAGTTCAAAACCTCCCCTCCAAGTACCAGGAATTCAATGTAGAAACACTCACATAGCCTTCCTTGTACATGCTGGAGTCTGCAGGAGAGGAGAAACAGCTCATGTTGGAAAAGGAGGTAAACTATCGAGCAGAGAGCTGCTGTAAGTGTAAGTGAGAGAGCAGCCTTGTTTCAACCGTCTATACATCCGTCTCACTGGGGTGCTTTACAATCAAAATGTCTTTACGTGTTACCAGTTGCCACATACCTGCCTTCTGTTTGAAAACAATGTGATTTCAATAGTTATGCTCCCTAAGAGGCAGTGAACAAATTGAATTTTTATAAATCAGCTACAAGGCCCCCACTGACTTAAATTATAACTTGCAGAGGTTTTTGGTTTTTTTAGTTTTGGGATTTTTAAAAAAGATTTTATTCATTTTTTTGAATATTTTATTTATTCATGAGAGAGAGATTCATTCAGAGAGAGAGAGAGAGAGAGAGGCAGAGACATAGGCGGAGGGAGAGGCAGGCTCCAAGCAGGGAGCCCGACTTGGGACTCAATCCCGGGTCTCCAGGATCAGGCCCTGGGCTGAAGGCGGTGCTAAACCGCTGAGCCACCCGGGCTGCCCTAGATTCTATTATTTATTCATGAGAGACACACACACACAGAGGCAGAGACACAGGCAGAGAGAAGCAGGCTCCCTGAGGGCAGCCCAATGCAGGACTTGATCCTGGGACTCTGGGATCACGCCCTGAGCCGAAGGCAGACGCTCAACCACTGAGCCACCCAGGCACCCCCAGGGTTTGTTTTTAATTCCTGATACATTTGTGACCCTAACACTGAACTAAAAGCCTCCCTGCTATATACCCTGCCTGCCCCAGAGTTCTTAGTGGAGGAACACAGAAGGCATACCAGCGGTTTACACAGGAAAGGGACTTATTAAAGGATATGAGATTACTTGCAGAAATTACTGGAAGGCTAGCATCAGGCTAAGAGTCAAGGAATATGTGAACCAGGCTGCAGGGCAGCTCAGGAAAGGTCATGGTCCCTAGCACTGAATGCAGACACACCGGCAGCCGCGTCCTACCCCTAGTTCTGAATGCCAGACCCCTCCCACCTCCTCCCTCCAGCTGAGTGAAAGCTGCATCCCTTCATTGCTCTGTCATCTGAAAATTGGACTCTGGGAAACAGCTGTTCCCTCCCATTGCTCTCTTCCAAATTAAAGTGTCACGTGGGTGCATCTGATTGGAGAAGTCAAGGTCATGGGTCTGCAACCTAACTGCAAGGGCAATTGGAGAAGGAAGGATGGCTTCCACCTTGGTTAGTGAGGGGGAGAGATTTGCATCTGGGGACATTCTCCCCCAGATGCTGGATGGTCATCAATCCCCACCATCATTTGCCATGCACTATCTTTGCACCATCCCTCTTTCGGTGTAAGCAATGATTTCTGAGGTAGAATTACTGACAGACTTCACAACCATCTACAGTGAAACCAGAAGTGTGTTTGGCACTGTGTGGAAGTGTCTGTGTGTTGTCATTTCAGACACAGAGCCTATCTTTGAAGGATTTTGTAATTTCGTTGAACAAATAGACCATCGGAAGGTTGGTAAGTCATGGCACAGTAGACCTTTGGATATTCAAGGGGACAGTTGTCGAGATGCCAGAGCCCTCAAATTTGCAGATATGGATAATGTGTTCACTGAGAACCCAGTTTCGACATGTTTCCCACGCATGTCCTCATTGCCTTTTCAATTTTTCATTTATATTTTCTCTTGATCTAGTGCCATTTTAAAACAAAGAAACAGTTTGTGTCGTCGTCTAAGAATACATGAAACAGTGACCAGAGATCCACAAAGAAAGTTAAGATGAGAGTACTGGGTGGCCAACTAGGTGTTCTCAGTAGTAGAGTCACTTAGGATTAAAAATTTTTCTTCAGTTAGTGAAAGGTCAGGGAAGGTTCATTGGAGAAAGTAAAAAAATCTAAACTCCTTTAATGCATTATAAGACATTTTATGATCTGGCCCTTACCAATCCTCTGGTCTCATCTCTGTTATTCTCCCCTTCGTTCACTGTATCTCAGCCCCCTGGTCTTCTCTCTCTGTTCCTCCAGTGTAGCAAGTTTTTCTGCCTCAGGGCCTTAGCACTTGCTAGTCCCTCTACCCGGAATGATCTTCTCCCCTGAACTTTGCATGTTAGTTCCTTCTCTCCTTCAGGTCTCAGATAAAATGGCACCTTCTCCAAGAGAGCCTTCTTCAAACACAAGGGTAAATGGCCAGCCCCCTCCCTCTGCTCCTCAAGCACATTTTCTTTTATTCCTTTAAGCAGTCTTCCCATTATCATCAGTTACTTCATTTACTTGTTTCCAATTAATTGTTGGTCTTCTGAAACCTAAGATCCATGAGCAGGAATCCTGTTGGACCCCCGCTCACTGTGCCCAGGACGCTATGTGACATATGTTAGGTATTCAGTAATTATGGACTAGATGAATCAGTTAAATCTTTAAGGATAAATAAGAGTTTGTAAAGAAGAAAAATATGGGCAGGCATTGTAGTCTGAGAGAACAGAGGAGCATCCGTCATCAGCACTGAGGAATAAAATAGCTCTAGGCTGTGTGCAAGAGGCCAACCGAGGCAGGCCCAGGTAAGGAGAGCCTTGCGTGCTGTGCTACAGAGGGGAGCTCGTTCCTGTGGGGAGTGAGGGGTGATGGGAAGGTCCTGACCACAGGTGAAAATGTCCTGAGTCTATACCCAGACCGTGTATAGACTAAGCTGCCTGGATGACGATGAGGGAAACAGAGGCACTTGACATCAGGCCAAAGACCTCATGTGGGATCTGCTGCAGACATTTTAAGAAAGCTAGGTCATTATCTGGGTTTGGCAAACGCTGTGTGGGACACGTGGGTGCCCTGGGGCAGGGAGACACTAGAGTCAAGGAGAATACTTCGGAGTGTTACAGGTCTTGGGCACTTCGTCCCTAGGGTGTGGCTATAGTGTAAACAATGACGGTGTGGTTAACAATGACCAATAAGGAGCCAAGAGATGTTTTAAAGGATCAGTAGGACTTGGTGATAGGTTGGCTATGAGGGTCAGAGGAAGTGGTGGGGTTCCTGTGGGGGCCCTTTTCTCGACTGCACACAGCCACCTCCCGGCTGTATCCTCACACAGCGGGAAGAGAGCTACAGAGCTCTGGGGGGGCCTCCTTGATGAGGGCACTGATGTGATTCATGGGGGCCCCATTCTCATGAACTAATCACCTCCTACATACCTCGCATCCTAATACCATCCCACTGGGATTCAACATATGAATTTGAAGGGAACACAAACATCTGATGCGTTGCCGAGGCCTTAACTGTCCCCTTCCTTCCCTGGCCCCTGCCTGTCCTTCAAGGTTGGTTCTCCATCTCAGCATTTCCAGGCTGTGTCTCACATCCCTGTGACTCAGTCTATGTTCGGGTTAACCAGACTTGATTTCTGTTGTCCACGACCAGGACCCCTGAATGGCTCAGCACCTAACAAACTGAAGAAACTTAGAATAGGAGACCCAAATCCAAAAGAAACAAATGAAACCAACATATTTGATCATTACTTGAGAATTTTGAAGTAGTGAAAATAGACACATAGGCTTTCTTCCGAGTACTTGCAACTCGCTACTACTACTACTACTACTACTACTACTACTACTACTACTTATTATTATTATTATTATTATTATTATTATTATTATTATTATTTAGAGAGAAAGAGAGTGCGGGGTGGGGGTACAGAGGCAGAGGGAGACAGAAAATCTCAAGTAGACTCCTTGCCGAGCATGGAACCCGACTCAGGGTCAGAACCTGAGCCAAAATCAAGAGTCAGATGCTCAACCGACTGAGCCACCCAGGCATCCAGCAACTACATTTTAACCAGCTTCCAAGCAGAAACCACTACATTCAGGATGAATGTTAATAGAAAGTAGCTGAAATAATAGTAATATGCCAGCCCCTCCTGCTCCAGGGCCCCCGATATTCATATGGTTGAAACCAGAACCTCAATCTCCAAGTCATGCATAGAATGGGTACCAACAGGTGCCAACATAGGGCTGTGATTTACTTTGAAGGTCACAGGAGGCCTTCAGAGATGATAGCTGGGCTGTTGCTCGGCAGTGAAGGGTGACAAATTGTGACAGAATGTGGAAGCAAAACTACTTTTTTTCAAGAAGTGCTATGGCACAGAGGACCACCTGCCTTATCCCTGAAAGGAGTTCCACTTGTCAGGAAGCAGAGCTCCTGGAAAACCAATCCCGTGTTATATATAAAACACGGCTCTGTGCCTACCACCTCTAGCAGGGGAGGAAGAGACGAAACTTCAAGACCATGATAAAAAATAAAATAAAATAAAAATAAAAATAAAAAATAGTAAAAAATTTAAAAATCTAGTGGAGGTGCCGGAGGAGGGTTGTAACCCCATTATCCGAACACTTCTCATCTCCTCCTGCTCCATCTCACACCTGGGGCTCTGCAGTGGTCTTTCCATCTCCTTCTTTTCACTCTTCAGGGCCTATTCTCGTCACAGCAGCCAGAGTGATCCATTGAGTCATTTATTTATTCATGTATTTAAAGATTTCATTTATTGAGTTGAGAGAGGGAGAGAAAGCACGAGTGGAGGGGAGGGGCAGAGGGGGAGGGAGAAGCAGACTCCCCGCGGAGCAGGGAGCCCGATGCCAGGCTCAATCCCAGGACCAACGCGTTGATCACAACCTGCGCTTGAACAACACCAAGCATGTTCCCATCTTAAGGCCTTTGCCTGAGCGGTTCCCTGTGCCTAGAACACTCTTCCCAAAAATACTCACTTACCTCACTCTCTCCGTCTTCCTGAAGTCTGTGCTCAAATGTCAGCTCCTTCACAAGGCCCACCCCATCCTCTCTCTTTAAAATGGGAACTCACTTCATCCACCCTCCTGGCCTCCCTGTTCATGTTCTTGGTTTCCCCAGCATGCAGCTTCTCCTTCATTCATTGTGTCAGGTCCTAAGCTGCATAATCACAAGGATTTTTGTGTATTTTTCCCACTACTATGTCTCCATGGCCTGGAACAGTACTTAGCACTTAGTGGATGCTCAGTAAATGTTTATGGAATAAATGTCTCAAGGGAGAATATAGCTGGGCAGAAAATAGTCTTCCTGAGTTTCTAGAACTCTAAGCCCATGGGCGAGGGAAAAGATAGGGCGCCCATAAAACGTGTGGGAGAAATTCTAAAGGGGGAAGGAGGAAGAGTTATTCCCTACCCACATACTGAAAAAACATCTGAGGGGATGGAAGGAAATGGATGAAAGCCGAGTTTGGTGAGTTCTAGAGAGTGAACCCTGTGCTTTGCCTCATGGACTCTGTGAGGAAACCTCAAGACCCCTGACGGGGGATGTCTGGTGCTGCGTCCATGTAGAGGGGGATGAAAAACAGCCTCTCCAAGAGAGGTACCTCCAAGAGGTACATACCCAAGAGGGAACGAAGCAACAGACAAAGGTGTGGGATTGAGGACAGCCACGCGGACAGGGGGAGAGAGGTCTCAGCAGCGACCTATGTGCCCAGACCTTCCTTCCCCACACCTGGCAGTCTGTAACCAACCCCCACCCACACCTTCACATGACCCTGAGAAAGTGCAATGATCCCTGAAGACCAGTTGGATTTTCCCAGCCCCCGCTTGGGTTAAAGATAGAAATTGGAGTTACATAAAAATAAAATTCTATTTCCTGCATGCCAAAGTTCCAACCTGCTTTGTTTTATGTCGTGTCAAAATGACGACTAATATTTCAAGGAATGGGATGGATTTCAAAGACATTTTGGTCATGTGCCAGGCAGAGTCCAACTCTGTCCCCAGGAGTCTGGGGCAGGCACTCTGCTGCCTCTGCTGACCTTGGGTGCACTTCCGCAGGGAAATTATGGAAGCATTAGGTGGCTGCACACAGCTGAGTAATTGCCATGACAACCAAAAGCCCATCACCTGAGCTTTATTCAAACTGCTTTATCAAGAGTGAATTGCACACAAGCTCAGAAAATGCAAGATGGAAAATTTGTCTTCCCTCTCTCTTGTCCTTTCTCACCTTTTGGTCCTGGAGTTCTAAGAGGGGTCCATCCCATCTCTTCCTGAAATTATTCTGAATGCCTTTTTATTTCCATCTCAGATTTGTTGTCTGATTCATGGATCCTTGCACTTGATGAGGTGAGGGATTGGGATAGAATGAGCACATAGCAGCTCCCTCGGGGGTCACCCTGCCATGTCGCACGTTGGAAAGCTGGCAGAATGACGATGTGTCCCTGAAGAGGCCACTCTGGAGCATGCACATCCCTGGTTGTTGAAGGGGATCCACGACCCTGTCATTCTATTGTCTGGATAGGAAAGTTGTCATGTCAGGCTGTTTCTGGACATGGAGTCGTGTTAATGAATAAATGATGACTTGCCCAAACGCTTGTGGGTTTTATTTATCTCTGATCTATCATTTAAAGTAGAAGACAGTAAACATGAAGTCATGTGGAATACAGCTCAGGTGATGGGTTCCTTAGGTTGCCATGGTGACCACTTTGCTATGAATCAATATCCCCTCTAAAAACAGTTCTAATGCCTTAATAAGCCTAAGTAAGCATCAACCACAGAACATGTCTACAACATCTGTGCCTGGGACGGTTCCCCAGGATCTGATTTGGTAGGGATGCATAGAAGGCCTAGGAATTTATGTTTTTAAAAAGCACACCCTCCCCAAGAAACAGCACATCCATAAGCTTTCCCCATGAGTAAGATTAGGCTATGTGAGTACAGGCTTGGTGACACGCCATGAGTCTCTGCTGACTTTGAGGTAGGAAAAGGTGGCTGCAGTAGGATCTGCTACCTAATTGGGTGCTCTTGAGCTAGTTACATACCCTCAGTTTTCTTATCTGTCTGTATTCCCTTATGCAGGGGATATCTGGAATGCTCATGAGTGGGTACCTGATGCAAAATTACTACACCATGAATATGAAACATAGGCACAGCAGACAAAGAAAACTTAATTCCAGGCTGGCTCATATATTTTTTTTTTTCAGGCTGGCTCATATTAAAACAGACATTACGTTTGCAAAAACCTCATAGTAATGATTTGGGAGAGAAGATTCCGTTCTCGTGTAAAAAGAAAGCCCAGCCTCCTAGCTTGATGTGGAGACTGCATTAAAAAATGGATTTTATATCTTCAAGTCTCCAGAGCTGTTGTATAATGAGAAGCCATATAGGTTTTACGGAAACTTTTGTTGCTTTGCCTTAAGGGTACCTACGTACACAGTTTGGTATGAAAGACATAAAATCATTACATACATGGTTCTATTGGGCTGCAGAGTAGTGGATGGAATTGAATTAATTTGTTGGAATTTAATTAAATCTGTTGCTAGTTATCCCCTGAAAAAGAGCAACCTGTGGGTTAGTTATACCATATACACAAAATTACTGTTCTTTAAAGTTTTCCTTTTAAGGAAAAAAGAAAGAAAGAAAAAGGAAAGGGGAAAGGAAAAGAAAGAAATAAAGAAACAAGAAAAAATTGGATCACGGATTTGAGGTTGCAAAAGCCCTAAGAGATGCTCCATTCATATTATTTACGCTCACAGATTTTGATTGTCACACCTGGGCAAAATTCTCAGCACCACCTGGATTCTTGCACTCTTCTGAGTTTTACCATGCTGGCGATAATTTGAAATAGGTCCACTTGAATTCAAATATCTTTGTCATTTAGATTTTATTTATTTGTTTGTTGCTTCTTCATTTTTCAGTATTGGGATTTAACTTCTACAGTATATTTCAAACTCTATTTTGCCTTTGTATTTGTTTTGTTCTGCTTTAGACAATGGGGTCAGATGGAGAGAGTTGTTTGAAATAACAGAAAAACAAGCTGATACTAGGACTTAAGCAAAAAAAAAATGTAGGGGATAATAAGGCAAGATTAGCTCTGCTGTTATGACAAAATACACTAGGCTTAAAGAACAGACTTTTATTTCTTACAGTTCTTGAGGTTGGGAAGTCCAAAATTAAGGTGCCGGCAGATGCCATTACTGGCCAGGGTCCTCCTCCTAGTGCATAAGTATGCCTTCTCACTGTGTGCTCTCCTGGCTAAGAGAGAGAGAGAGAGAGAGCTAGTCTCTCTTGCTCTTCTTATAAGGACACTAATCCCATTATGGGGGTTCCATCTTCATAACCTCATCTAAACACCTCCCAAATGTCCCATCTCCAAAAGCCATCATATTGGGTGGTTAGGGCTTCCACATATGAGTTTTGAGGGGAGCACAAACATTTAGTCCATAACAATGGCCTCGCACAAAAAGTATTCAGTATGGCTCAGAAGACCTGGTTTCCCTGGTGATGGTGGTTTTGAGCCAGGCCTTTCAACATCCTGAACAATGTCCTCATCTGAGACATAAAACGGAGGGACTAAACACTTTGTGCAAGCCCTTCCGGCTGTGAAATGCTACAACTCCACAAACAACCAGTGCCTGGCTCCTGGTAGTCACTCCAAAAACATGTCTGAATGAATGATTACGTGGATTTGGTGCCCATAAAGAAAAAGAAATCCACTGGCCTCTACAGGCTTCCAGAGCCAATATTAAAATTCACACTTTTTAAAAAAAGATTTTATTTATTTATTTATGACAGAGAGAGAGAGAGAGAGAGAGAGAGGCAGAGACACAGGCAGAGGGAGAAGCAGGCTCCATGCAGGGAGCCTGATGTGGGACTCGATTCCAGGTCTCCAGGATCATACCCCGGGCTGAAGGTGGCACTAAACCGCTGGGCCACCCAGGCCGCCCAAAATTCACACTTCAAGAGATAAAAGAAATTATAGAGGGGCACCTGTGTGGCTCAGTTGGTCAGGCATCTGACTCTTGGTTTCAGCTCAGGTCATGACCTCAGGGTCGTGAGATGGAGCCCTGAGTCAGGCTCTGTGCTCAGTGTGGAGTCTACTTGTTCCTCTCCCTCCCTCTCTTCCCCTCCCCACATGTGCTCTTTATCAAATATATAAATAAATAAAAACTTTTAAAAAAATATTTGAAGCAATTTTATTATTTTTTTAAAGATTTATTTATTCATGAGAGACACAGAGAGAGAGGCGGAGACACAGGCAGACGAAGAATCAGGCTCCTCATAGGGAGCCCGATGAAGGACTTGATCCTAGGATTCAGGATCACTCCCTGAGCCAAAGGCAGATGCTCAACCGCTGAGCCACCCAGGCATCCCTGAAGCAATTTTAAATGGGAGTGTTTAAAAAAAAAAAGGAAAAATTATCCAGCTGGGAAGCACACGGTTAAGGTATATGAGCAAAGCTATTTTAGTGGAAGATGTTTTAACTTTTTTCCTTTTAGCAATTCTGTTTATGCAAACTCCAAAAGCAACACATTTTCCAGAATATATGATAAAGTTTACTATTTCTTTTTTCTAGACTTTTCCACAGCACCTAATGTCACCCTGACTAAGAAGTCACTTTGGGTTAGTAGATTTCAGTGTCATTTGCTCTGTACTTCATGTTGATTTCATCTGACTCTCGGAGCCTCATACAAACTCTGACATTTCCCATTTAACTCCGAGCCCAATGCCTAGTTATTTTACATCAACAGCCTATGCTTTTGTTAACACAGCTTGAAGCAAAGCCATGTCATCTTCACATGACTTTTTCCACACATTTTGAGGATTTCACCATAGGAAATATGCATCGACGTAGTCTTTGAGTTATGTTGAAGAAGAGATACAGTATAATACAGTGCCTGGCACATAGTGGGACTTCAGTAAGCGTTTGCTGAATAAACAAATAGCTGCCATCTAAATATTCTTCCCAACACAGGGGCACTTGGGTGGCTCAGTCAGTTAAGCATCTGACTTTTTTTTTTTTAAGATTTTATTCATTTGTTCATGAGAGACACACAGAGGCGGAGACACAAGCAGAGGGAGAGGCAGGGTCCCTGTAGGGAGCCCAATGTGGGACTCAATCCCAGGATCCTGGGATCACGCCCTGAGCCAAAGGCAGACACTCAACCACTGAGTGACCCAGGTGTCCCAGCATCTGACTCTTGATTTCAGCTCAGGTCATGATCTCTGGGTTGTGAGATGGAGCCCCACATCGGGCTCTGAGCTCAGCGGGGAGTCTGCTTAGGATTCTCTCTCTCTCCTCTCCCTCTGCCCCTCCTCACCTTGACTGCACACACGTGCTCATTCACTTTCTCTCTCTCTCTCTCTAAAACAAAAAAAAAGTAAATAAATATTTTCCCCACGACAGACCTTTCCTCTCTGCCCGCAGATGCCCCCTCCTGTGCCAGCCATTCCTGCCCCAGAACTCTGAGCCCACGTGTCCACCGCAGACAAAGGCATGGGCCACGGTTCACACTGATTCCGCCGCACCTATAACAGCCCTAATTCTTCCCAGCGGGCTTCTGTTAGTTCCAGGTGGACTTTGGTGTAAACATAGCCGCTGGCTGCCTGTGTATTTTTCCTCTGTGTCAGAGCCCTTTATCAAGAACACAAAAAAGAGGGGGAGGAGGTTCATTTTTCCAGGCCCTGCAGGGTGTACAGCCAGTGCTCTTCTTTTTTTTTTTTTTAATTTATTTATGATAGTCACACAGAGAGAGAGAGAGAGAGGCAGAGACACAGGCAGAGGGAGAAGCAGGCTCCATGCACCGGGAGCCCAACGTGGGATTCTATCCCGGGTCTCCAGGATCGCGCCCTGGGCCAAAGGCAGGCGCCAAACCGCTGCGCCACCCAGGGATCCCGCCAGTGCTCTTTCAATTTGCAAAAGGGAACTTCAGTCTGTCTATTATCAGAACGCTTGATCATCGTGACCCACTGTGCCCAGAGCAGCACTCTCCCTACACAATCCACCAAGACTTTTGTTCCCAAGATTACTGGAAAATCTTCTTTCAGAGAGGGCTGGCCCCAGGCGAGGTGATGGGAAATGACAGACTTCAGTCAGAGAATGAGACCATTACACCCTGTACACGTGATCCCCTGTAGTGGGTTGACTGTCTTCCAAATGGTCCTGTATGCACAGGACCTCAGAATGTGGCTTATGTGGGAATAGTCTTTGCAGATGTGATGAGTTAGGATGAGGTCAGGTGGGTATTCAGGTGGGCCCTAAATCCAATAACTGGTGTCCTTATAAGAAGAGAGGACACATACAGACACACAGGGGAGGAGGACATGTGACAGCAAAGGTGAGTCTGGATTGAAGGAATGTCAAGTGTTGCAGGCCACTGAGGAAGCAGCTTTGCGGATAGCTTGGTTTGGGACTTCTCCCTGCTATGTGGAATCCCCCAAATAAAAATATATTAAGATAAGACAACATGGGTCTGGGGATACCTGGGTGGCTCAGTGGTTGAGCGTCTGCCTTTGGCTCAGGGTGTGATCCCGGGGTCCTGGGATCGAGCCCCACATTGGGCTCTCTGCTCAGCAGCAGGAAGTCTGCTTCTCCCTCTCCTTCTGCCCCTCTCCCCTGCTCCTGTGCGCTCTTCTCTCTCTCTCCCCCTCAAATTAATGGATTACATCTTTTAAAATAAGGGGAAAAAAAAGGAATATTCCCTGACTCTCCTCCAGGGCCACTTCAACTCCTCGTTGTCTTTTAGCGCCACCACAATGTGACAGAACCAGACTAAGGCTGCCTGGCCAGGGAATTTGCTACTCCACTCCCACTGGCTACGGCAAGGGGGTGGGAACAAGGATGTGTTGTTTAAACCATGTGTGCAGATAAGGAGCAGATACTTCCAAGAGACATCATGGGTTCTGCTGGCACCATAGAAACATGTTTATCCCATGACACAGCTAATAGGAGAACCCATGGCTATAAAGCTCGTTGTATTCAAAGCAAATAGATCGGAACACCTGGTTGGCTCAGTCAGTTAAGCATCTGACTTTGGCTCAGACCATGATCTCAGGGTCCTGGGATCCACAGTCAGGGGGCAGTCTGCTTGTCTCTCTGCCCTTCCTCCACTCACGCACGCATACGTTCTCTCTCTCTCAAATAAATAAATAAAATCTAAAAAAAAAAAAAAAGCCAATAGAAGACTTTGATTTCCCAAATGGTATCTACATAGCAACTTCTAGGATCTCCAATTAGCTTGCAATTAAAAAAAAGAAAAGAATACAATCCCCTCCACCACCTACACCTACACACACACACACACACACACACACACACACGCATAGATACACCAAGAAAACACCCTGCAGAGCCCCCAAAGGTGTAATCTGTGTAGCACCATGTGGGCAGAAATGGATGTGTGAGCAAAACCAGCACAGAAAGTGTCTCGAAACACTTATTCATCCTCCCACCCTCTTCCCAACATGTTGCGTTGAGTTTACAGCTTTGAAAATGCACTTAACACTTTAGTTCACGGGAGAGCAGGCCCTGAGAATTTTAACAGGATGTGCTAGAAACAGATTCAAATCTCAATGAGCAATGGTTTACCTGAAGGATAAACCAAGGTAGAGCCACCATCTTCTGGTCTCCTGGGGACCTGGAGACCATCCTGAGCTTAGGTCAACCTTTCTTTGAGTCCTGCTGTCATATCCCTGTATCATTTTTTGAAAATTAAACCCTACTGAATATGCTCTAAGCAATACCACGATGAAAACCCAGAAAAGCTATGTGAATAAATAGGACCTAAAGCTTTCTGGCTCTCTGCTGTGATAACTTCACCAGCCTCCCTCATAGTCTGCGGGTCCCCAGGAGCAGTGCCCCTGCCAGGGTGGCTGCTTTCGTGGCGTGAGCGTAAGGATGCTGGGGAGGCCCTCTTGCCCCCAGATGTCTCACCTCTCTGCCGTGATGCCTGAAATGCCACGGGAAATTACAAGCATTTTACCTAGGAAGGAGAAACGCATACAGCTGACAATATTAAAGAGTGACTTTGGCATCATCTTGAGGGAAGAAGACAACTGGCCAACAGGCAAAGGTCTAGAACAGAAGATGCCACCAGGCAGGACAGAACCTGAGACCTGAGCACAGGAAAGGAGGCTGGGGGCGCAATACTTACAAGGCAAACTCCCCCCACTAATTCTTCTCCCTCGAGTCGAGAAAAAAGAAGGATAGTGTGAGTATCGCTGGGGAAACCATGGGCTAAATTACAGACTTTCGTCCTGGCACAGCTGCTTCGTGTGAAAATGTGAGGGATATGTTATTTTTGTATTAAAACAAATACAGATATGCTTTGGAGTCAGTTGCAAGATCCATGTGGTGGTTTTAAAGAGAACCAACCAGAAGGCTCTAGCCTCAAATGTCGTGCTCACTGGGGACCTCTTGGGGTGACCGGGACTGGGACTTGCTCAGCCCGGCCTGTCACCGCACACCTGGAAAAGCTGCTGGCTAAAGAGCTTCGAGGGTATGAGACTCGGGAGCCTTGCCCTGGGGAATCAAGGACACGGAACAGCCGTGAGAACACCATTTTTCAGTAGGAGTTTCTTTTCAATAAAAGTTCCTGAGAAATTATTTTCTGATCGAAGTCTGATCGGGGGCTTTAAAATCAAAGTAAGCCGTCTGTAGGCCCGGCAGTTCAGAAGGGAGGGGTGGGTAATGCATCCCCTTTTCTGGCAGAGCCATTTGGGATTTTCTTCTGCTTCCTGTGGAATGAAGGAACATCTTGCATAGTTAGGGCTCAGTGCTGTTTGTGGGGACCGCTTCCAATCACAGACTCAGTGCTGCCTTTCTGTTTATGTCTGCATCGTTAGCAGGGCGTGCCTGGGAAAGTGGAAGGCACTGGGATAGTGGGGAATAGAAGGATTCAAGTCCTCGGTTGGTGTCTTGCCGGCTGTGAGGCTGGGGGGTGGGGGGGACCATTCATGTCTCTGAACTCTCTGTTCCTCATCTGTAAGATGGGGATCCGAATGGCTGGACTGCCAGCCCCACGGGGTTGCGGAGAATGTCAGGGAAGACCATCAAAAGCACCTTGTGACCTTAGATCTCAGGGAAATATCAGGACCCAGCCTGATGGGAGGCCTCTGGTCATATGTGAACCATTTGTTCCATCTCATCTTGGGTTTATGGGAGCTGCCACCTTGTCTATCTGTTCTTAACTGGCTGAAAGGAGATAGCACAGCAAGAGGCTGAGATTCCCAGCTTTTT